>NC_083316.1:28355320-28955320 GCF_963455315.2 Globicephala melas
GTCAGATCTGAGTTACTGTTACCACTGTGGGTATTTCAGGCCACTGAAGATGGGTAGGATAAGGATACATGGTGCATAACTTAGGGCTATGTGGTGTTTGGCAAATGTGCCCTCTACCCTCGAAAATATTCTCTGAACTGCTAATCATTAGCAGAACTAGTGGTCCATATCTTAAGCTACTCACTTCCTGCACTCCGCTCCCTTATCCATGCGTAGCTCTAATCTTACCGGGAGTGGCAACACAGACGGTGCCAGCACCGTCAATAGTTCTATCTGAGCCTTTCCTCGCGGGCCCGGAGGACCCGAACACCTGGGCAACTGTGAGGGTGCAGGGCGCGCGGAGGGGCACGCGGGGGCGAAGAGTGTCGCCGAATACAGCCCGGTACGTCGTCGCAGCTTTAAATTGGTAAGGTCGTGGAGCCGGACGCCCCTTTCCATCCTTCGATGGGATTTACCTTCTCTTCCGGCGTCGTTATCTCCGAGAGGTCCCTTTAAGAAAAACAGTAGTGGACCGTTCAGCCGCAGCAGAGGGAAGTGTGGGGACGAAGCTAAGGTCGCCCGAGTCTCGCTTGCGGGGACCGTTAAGGCAAGGGTGCGGCGGCAGCTGTGGTTTGGGGGGATGGCCTGGGATTCCGCTGGGCCGGAAGTGCCCCTCGTCGCCAAGGCTACAGGCGCGGGCACCGCCCGCAACGTTCAGTTTCCATGGTAACCCCATTGTCTCAGTAGCCAGAACTCCGGCGGCGGGCGGGAAAGGTGGAGCTAGGTGAGCTTCTCTCTTCCGAAAGGCAACCTAACGGTGCCTTGAACTAGGTCCGAAGAGGCCGGTACACTGAAGCCGCCGGCGGAAGCCGAGCCGCCAGGCTGAGGGAGCCGGGAAGTCTAGTTCTGGGCCGTGGCTCCTCTGCCTTCGGCCAGGTACGCCGCGTCACGCTTGCCTCTCGGCCGCCCTCTCCGGCTTTTCGGGCTAGAGCCTCTGCGGCCGGGGCACCGCCCACAGGAAAGAAGGCAGGGGAAGCTCGGACGTTGCTCGGAATGTGGTGTTAAGGTTTACAAAGTTAAGGCGAGACAACGGCAGAAAATAAGGAAGCGATTTGCACTTGAGAGAGGGGGGCGATAGTGGGGTTACAATTCAGGGCCATGTGAAACCGCACAGGAACAGAATTTAGGAGGTTGAGACGTCAGAACCCCTCGCCCTGGCCACAGTTTTGAAAGTAGAGATGAGAAAGACAAATTAGTGAATCTTCCCTTCTAGTCTTTGGATTGTGAATGTTGTGGAGTCTGAGTCAGAGAGCTAGCTCCTCAGGGCTCAGGTGGGAATGAGTGACATTCTGCAGGGTGAAATGAGGAGGGACTTGGTGGGTACCAATGTTCAATAAATAACTGCATTCGAGTTCGATTTGATTTAAGCGACACGGATAGCCATGAGGGTTAAATTTAGCAGATAATTACAAATCAGATTTTTTGCCATTTCCCCCATCAGCTAATGACAGCAACCAAAGCAGACGCATGTGTTTTAGCTCCTTAACTAGGATCACCTTTCAAGTAGTGAGATGGCCCAAGGGACACGGAGAAGAATTAACCAACAAATACGCTGTTAGTAGTGAGAGCGGGTTACCTGCAAAAACAGTATCTGACTTGAGTAGGAGATCATAGTTTTGTTGATTGAGGAGCTGTTAATGTGTTGGCTTAAGGGGTAAAAAAGGTAGGGGATTTTGGAGGTAATGTGAAGTAAAAATTAGAGGAAGGAAATTTGATTCAGGGATTTAATTTGGCAAATGTCTTTAATTTCTGCTTTCCACGGTCTCCATACATGAGTGTGTGTGTATAGTCTATTTGTGGATTTAGGATGGGTTATGTATTTGGGCAGTTTCATTTTAATGCCGATAGCATCCAACAAAGGGAAAACAGAACAGACTTCTAAGCGTTTTCTTTCAAAGCTGACCTCACATGTGATTCTTGGTAGGAAGAAGATGCGAGCCAGCCCCATCCGCATCCCGACTGTCATCAATGACACCGACTGGGACTTCTGCTTCCATCTGTAAGTATCATACTCACTCAGTGGCCTGAAACATTGGGACCTCCACTTAAGGCAAACCTTGGTGAACTTTGCATGCATATTATATAGTAGAGAAGATTGAGCTTCTGTGTTGTATGCTAATAATGGTTCTGCTCTAATGTCCATTTGTACCTGTGCAACCTATGCAAGATGGAAAACAAATGTTTTTTCCTAACTTAAGGAAAATTTCAATTTTTTTTATAAAGATAGATTACTTATAGCAAGATTGGTAAAGTCATGGAGAATTAAATATAGAAAAATTAATGAGAAATTGAAATTGTTTCATGAAATAAAGAGACAATAAGTAAATTAAAAATTTCACATCATAACAGCTAATACTTATTGAGCAAATACTATGTGCCAGGCACTGTTCTAAGTACTTATGCATATTAACGCAACTAATTCCCCCAAAACTCTGTGAGGGAGGTACTGTGATTACCCCATTTTTTAGGTAAGGAATATGAATTAAAGAGAGGTTAGGCAATTTGCTCAAAGTCACACAGCTAGTAAATGCTATTCAAACTGGGCAGTCTGACTCCAGAGTCCATTCCTTAACCACTCCTCTATACCAGGGTTTCTCAACCTCGACACTATTGACATTTTGGATCCGATTATTCTTTGTTGTGAGGGCTGTCCTGTGCATTGTAGCATCCCTGGTCTCTACCTATGAGATGTCAGTAGCACTGTCCCAGTTGTGACAAGCCAAGATATCTCCAGACATTGCCAAATGTCCCCTGAGAGCAGTATCACCCTTGGTTGAGAACCATTGCTCTATACCAATGCTATCAAGTAGAAATATAACGCAAGCCACAAATGTAATATTAAATTTTTAAGTAGCCATATTAAAAAATAAAAATAAACAAGTAAATTTAATTTTAACACCATATTTATTTATTTCAGTATATCTAAAATATTACATAACGTAATTCATGAAATACTTTTTCTTCAATTAAGTCTTTGAATTTCGGTGTGTGTTTTACACCTGCAGCAGATCTCAATTCAGACCAGACACATTTCATGTGCTTAATAGCCACGTGAGACTAGTAGTTAATGTATTAGTGTAATTCTATACCATCTCATAAAATATCTTAAGGTTAAGGGTTATACAAATATAAAATTGAAGTTAAAAATGTAGAGTTTACAGTAGAGTATCTTGGAGATAATCAGATAATTCATATTTAATTTTACTAGTCAGAATTCACATTTATGATGGCAACATGTAGAATAAGTTAGAAACCTAGCAGATCTTTCATTTAACTGGCCTAATTATTTTATTCTGACTATCCTTCCAGATATCTAACTGGTCAATATTCTCCAGGCATGTCTTTTACCTTTCATAGCAAAATGTTCAAAGCTAGTTCAGGGCTTGGCAGTCTCAAGTCATTTGTCAAGACCTCAATGTTTCTACTTCCTTTGAGGCCCTGCCGTTGAAGCTTGCTCCCTTTGGTCTCAGCTTAATTTCATTCAAGGCTGAAATTTAAATATTTAGGGCTTATAATTTTTTTAAAAAAATTATTTATTTAAATTTATTTATTTATTTTTGGCTGCATTGGGTCTTCGTTGCAGCGCACGGGCTTCCTCTAGTTGCGGCGAGTGGGGGCTACTCTTGTGGTGTGCTGGCTTCTCGTTGCAGTGGCTTCTCTTGTTGTGGAGCACGGGCTCTAGGCACGTGGGCTTCAGTAATTGTGGCACATGGGCTCAGTAATTGTGGCTCGTGGGCTCTAGAGCGCAGGCTCAGTAGTTGTGGCGCACGGGCTTAGTTGCTCCGCTGCATATGGGATCTTCCCGGACCAGGGCTCGAACCCTTATCCCCTGCATTGGCAGGCAGATTCTTAACCACTGCGCCACCAGGGAAGCCCCTGGGGCTTATAATTTTTAATATCCAAAATTAGTAATCTCGTTGGTGACCCCAGTAGATTGAACTTCTGCTTCAGGTGGGTGAAATATGCAGCCTACGCGAAGCCTTCTATTGAGGGACTGAGCTTTCTTTCCGTGAGTTTTCTTGAGTTATGATCTCTTGTCACAGATTTCCTCCACCTTCAGTCTTTTTCAGGTATCCTAAAGGCCTTACACTTTCTTTTTCCATTCATTTGTTCATTATTTAACCAGCCATTATTTGTTTTTACTGTGAGCCAGGTATCAGGGTTTCTTAGAAACAAATGAGACTCAGCCCCAGCCCTGGTGGAGTTAACTGGCTAGGAAGCAAAGAAGACTCCGAAACAAAAGCAGATTTTGAAAATGAGACTGTTGCGTGATTCGCACTATAGTAGAAGTTGGAGAAGACTTTTGCAAGCCCTGCAGAGGGTGTTTCTACTGCTACTCCAGTGCTAGACTTCCAGCAGAGGTGACATTCGAGTTGGAGGAGGAGTACGGAATTCACTAGGCAGAGAACAGGCAGGTTTAGCACCTGTCTCCTGATTACAGTGCTGCGCCAGCCTTCCCTGGCTTTTCCATTGAACCTTTGCATGTCTTCTGAAAGCACACTTCTGTTTGTGGGCAGAAGGCAGTCCTGCTGGGCCCTGGGCTTGGGCCTGAAGAAACGTTGCTGTCCTGTCCACATAACCTGGTTTGCCCACATGCCTAAATAAACATAGGTTATTTAGAACAGGGCTCTGGATGGGTATTAGGATGTCATTTATTAGAACCTGGTGTAAAAGGTTATGCTTGACATTTACTTTCCTTCTAAATTTTCCTCTTTTTGTTTTTCTTACAATGGAAATTCATTACTTATCTAATCAGTGGAAAAGGAAGATAAATTTTGTTTTAAAAACTATACTATGGTTGAACTTTTAAAAGCTATCGTGAATACAAAGGTGATTCCTTTGGGGGAACTTATTAATAATTAAAATTTCTGTTGTTGCTCTTAATATCTTAGAATTCTATTTCTTCTGGATCACTTTATGATGTCTCTGGTAGAGTTAGGATATGGTTATCTTTTTTGTTATGTAAGATTAACTCTTTGGGCTTTTATCTTTATCATACCAATTACCCATTCATAATTATGTTCAGCATAATAGTCTGAGATCTGCATGGGGTGTGTGTGTGTGTATAAGGGGGTGGGCAGGGGGTGCTGGGGAAGAGGGAGATTTTCAACCCACTCAGCTCTTTCTCAAACACGTTTGTTTTTTTGTTTTGTTTTTTCTAACATAATTGAGAAGGTCATTTCTCTTCTGAATCTGCACTTGACCCAGTGTGGGTTCTCTCCCCTCTCCTTGGTGGGACCACATCCTCTTTAGTTACTATTTATGTTGAAGCTTTTAAGAAATATGAAAGAAGACACATGAAGTTCTGACCTCAAAATGTTAGTTCCCTTTACCTTATTTCATTATGTCCATTTTCCCCCCTGGTTTGGATCAGAATTTTAGAACATCAAGGCTCTTGGAGATCTTCCAATTCAACATCCTCACGTCATGGAGCTCATAAAATAAGAATACCTAATGTTAAAAGAGCACTTACTAAATAGCAGGCTAAGTGATTTATGAGTATTATCTGATTTAATCCCATAACCTCATCAGGTGGGTATTCATATTGACTTCATTTTACAGTGAAGCAAACCAGTAACTTACTTAGGGTCATGTGGTTGGTAAGCAGCAGGGCTGCGACTCTGCCATAGGTGGGAGGTTCCCTAAATCTGTTTGATTGGAACCACTACATTGCCGTTCTAATTCTTGGCTTTTCAGGTGACGTGAGTTCACCACCTAGCTTTACTCTACAGGTTTATTTTAGAGATCATATTCCTAGCCCCCAGTTGGGAGGGCTCTGTCCTTCAGTGCTGCCTTGTTTGAGATATGCAGGGTTAAACCTGACTCCGTGTCCCTCTCTGGTACCCACAGGTCACAGCAAACCAAGATCCCAGAGCATCAGCAAACAGATGAGTTGTATCCCACTAGTGGGTCTGGAGAGAGCGAACAAGATGCTAAAGCCAAGGAGGAGAAGGCCATAGACCGTATGTCTCTTCCCAAAGAGAAACCGGCCCAATCCCAGAAGAACGTAGCTCAGCTGATTAAGGGAAAAATGATAATAAAACAAAAAACTCACTGGGTTTTCCATTTAAAAATACGTCCATGACTAGAGAAGTTCTTCCTTAATTGCAGATCGAAGGACATGAAGTAGAGGAAGGTGTTATATTTCTCTATAAGTGGAAGAAAAGAAAGCAGAGCATAGTCGGTAGCCAGCCCGCCTTCGGGCTCCACACGTGGGTCACTGTGCATACCTCCTTGGAGTGTTTGTGCTCCTAGCTTTAAACTAAAAATTGTTTGCTTCTTCCTGTTGCTGTTTGATTACGTTAATTAAAAAATCATCTTTTGATTTCTCCTGAAAGGTTTCAGCATAATATCTTTTGGGTAACAAGAAGGCCAGGATAGTGAGGCAGGAGGCTGAGAACAAGGGTAGCCAGACAGAGTCTAGGCTCAGACCTGGCAAGGATACGGTGAGATGCCTGTGGTTACAGTGGAATCATAAGCAAACCAAAGGACCGGAAGTGGGCGGTAGCAGCAGGGGTCAGAGAGTGTAGGTATCCATTTTCAAGAGCAAAGCAAGGACTTGGGAACTAGGACCTCAGAGCAAGCGTTTAGCAAGAGTGTTCAAAATGCGGGAACCCGAGAAAGCATGTCAGTGACCCTCACGATTAACACACAGGCACCGACCTGCTCCCAGAGCATTACTTATCAACAAAGGAGTTCATGTGCTGACTTCCTGACTTCCTGGCCATTCCTGGCTAAAGGAAAAAATGATCTTAACGTACATGTGTGAAAAAAAAACCTCTGCAGATGGCTTAGGAAAGGCTGAGAGGCACTTCAGAGGGAGATGATAGAAGCTGATACTTCCCTAGATGGATGTATTTATAATATAAAGTTACCTCTGTAAAGTACCCAGAAACTTGCAAAGGACCATCATCCTGACCTGGATCCAATAGTATTTCATAAACCCAGGCTAGAGTGATCACTTCTAGAAAGACAAGTACCAACTGCTGTGGAATGCAAGTGTGGGCTTTTAAGACTTGACAGCTCCTTGGGACTTCCCTGGTGGCGCAGTGGTTAAGACTCCCAATGCAGGGGGTCCGGGTTTGATCCCTGGTCTGGGAACTAGATCCCACATGCGTGCTGCAACTAAGAGTTCACAAGCCACAACTAAGGAACCCGCCTGCCGCAACTAAGACCCAGCACAACCAAATAAATAAATATTAAAAAAAAAAAAAAAGACTTGACAGCTCCTTGACCAGTTTGGTTAATGACAAAGATTTAGATTTAGGAGTTATATCTAGCCCAGCTCAGCGCTCACAGCCCTGAAGGACAGGAATATTGGTGGCAGGAGCAGCAGCCCTGGATTGACCTCTAGAGCCCATACTGGTTGTCTCAGTTTCCCCAGGGCGGGAACTGTGGGGATGAATGAATACAGAATGTCCAGAGCCAGGACAGAACTCAAGGCTTTGGACTCTCATTCCAGTGATTTTTCATGATGTTATGCTTCTCCCTCAGAATAGAACTTAGTATTTACTGTGCGTTCAGCCCGTGCAGAACTCTCAAAAATTCTGACTGAATGGATGTTTCTAAAACACGAGGGGAAATGTCGCTCTAACACTGTTTGCGTCTGTGTGTTTGAGCTGGGAGGGGTGAAGCATCAGGGTAGGAAGGAGATGGGGTGGGGGGACGGGAATCATGGGGATCGGAAGGGAGCAGTCCTTGGACCACTCTGTCTGTGTGTTACTCTGTAAATGGTTACATGCAGATAACACGTAACAGATTCGGATCACTTTGATGTTGACTCACTTTCCCTACAGTAACTCCATGAGGTAGATGGTATAGATTTCCAGATAGAAAAGGAAGCTGGGACTCAGGGTGATCTTGCCCCAGACATCACAGTCAGTAAACAGAGGGTTGAAACTCCAGGCTTTTGAGTCCTTGAAGTGCCGTTTTCACCTCACCGGGAAATGAATGACTGACTTTGTCAGTTAGCGCAGCCAGTCGATGACTGTGTTTGTAGAGTTACTGACATCTGTGACCTGAAGGTGCAGTTCTCTGATTTCTTAGAGAGCTCTGCCTGTCAGTTCTACAGAGCCAGGGGCTCTCTCCCCGCCTCATACTTATCTTTGCCAATCGAGAGATGATTTATTCAGCAAATACTGAATGTGCGCCTCCTCTCTGCATGGAGCACACAGCAGTGAACATGAGAAATAAACTGTTCTTTTATTTATTTATTAAATTTATAAATTTATTTATTTATTTTTGGCTGTGTTGGGTCTTCATTGCTGTGGCGAGCGGGGGCTACTCTCTGTTGCGGTGTGCAGGCTTCTCATTGCGGTGGCTTCTCTTGTTGTGGAGCACGGGCTCTAGGCACGTGGGCTTCAGTAGTTGTGGCACGTGGGCTCAGTAGTTGCGGCACGCAGGCTCTAGAGCGCAGGCTCAGTAGCTGTGGCGCACAGGCTTCGTTGCTCCGTGGCATGTGGGATCTTCCCGGACCAGGGCTCGAACCTGTGTCCCTTGCATTGGTGGGCAGATTCTTAACCACTGCGCCACCAGGGAAGCCCCAGGAATAAACTGTTCTTGAGGAACTTACTTTCTATTTGGGGAGACAGATCATTGACAAACAAAATAATAGTTACTGCAATATCAGAGAGAGTGCCATGAAGAAAAAAATCAGATAGGCAATGGGATAGTAAGTGATGGGGTGAGAGTCTGCTTTAGATAAGGTGGCCAAGGAAGGCCTGTCTGAGGTGAATGCAATGAAAATGACAGAAGAGGGTAACGATGTGTGAGAGTGTCCCAAGCTGGGGGGGCAACAGGTGTACAAGCCCCAAGTTAGAAATTAGTTTGCTATGTTCAGGAACATCAGGTTTGTTTAAAAATCCAGATATGTTTATTATAATAATAATAAGAAGAAGAATGATAAATAACTAGCTATTTGGTCACCATTGGAGGATGCTAGTGAATGAACTCATTATTTGGAAAGCTGATAAATAAAGAGAATGATTAAATCATGTATCCTGTCCTTCTGATACGAACTGTACTATTGGGTAACTAAGAAGGAGATGAGAGGAGATTTCTTTTTATAAAGTTATTCCACCTAACATATGAAGAGGGAATGATAGAATTAGGATATCAGCGTTTTATAATCTTTTATAGATTAATTCATATAGTTGTGCTTTTAGCAGAAAGAGACAACCCAAGGTTAGGTGTCTTCTGATGGTAGAACATATGAAGTAGTTTTGCTTAAAAAAAAAAAAGCTAAAGGTAACCAAACTTCTAAATCAACCACCAATATAAAGGCAGAATGGAGACTGGAAGGACATGTTGAGTGACACCATAAAGATTCAACCAAATTTCCATTTTGGGGAAACACTATAAACCAAATAACTCAGTTTCTTCAATAAATAATTTGCAATGAAAAGAATTAGAAATGGAGGTGGAACCCATTGATGAAAAGAGACTCATGAGACTGATCTCAGTGTATGGACAATTAAACTGTAAAAGAAATGTTAGCTTTATGAGGTAATTATTAGGTTTATGAGACTAGGTATTTGATAGTAAGGAATCATTATTAATATTTTGGTGAGATAATGATTTTGTGGTTATATTTCTAAGTCTGTATCTTTTGGAGATACTTATGAAATATGAAATGATTTAATATCTTTGCTTCAGAATCGTAGAGGGAGAGGGTGGATGCTTGAGGAGCATAGGTATGAAACCAGATTGGCTGTGAGCGATGAAGCTGACTCATTCTCCATGCTCTTTTTGTATACTGTTAAAGTTTTTCACAATAAGAGGTTAAAAGAAGTCACTCTGGCTAGGATGTAGAAAGTAGACTATGGGGGGCAAGAGTGGAGGCAATTAAGAGGGGCTGTGTTCACCCAGGTCAAAGATGAGGGTGGCTTGGACTAGGTACACGTGGCAGAAATGAGACGTGTGTAGCGTTAGAACTTAGGAATAGGGTGGAGCCAAGAGGGCTTGATGGATTGGCTGTGGTCTGGGAAGGGGGGAGGAGAGAAAAAGTTGACAGTGGACGCAGTCCTGCAATCCAGTGATAAGATACAGGCTGGAGATTTTCCTCCTTTCCACAAAGTGTAATGACTTGTTTGCTCTCTGCAGAATACCCAAGCAAATGAGGAGCTGATTCGCTGTGTCATCCTTTCTCGGATTATTTTTGGGGAAGAACCCTGGAAATGTGCACAGGCTTTGGCCACCCTGGCTTATGGCTACGTGACACTGAGAGGTACTCGATTTCCCCGGCTGGGTCTGGGGGAGCCAGCCACACTGAGCCCACACAGAACCACAGTCGGGGGGGGGGGGTTGCCCAGGGGAGGGTCCATCCTGTCCCCAACTCACACCTTGTCAGGAAGCGGGGAAGTCCATGGATGAGGCGGGCTGTGTGACAGGGATCGTAAAGGTAATAATGAGGGAAGGAAAGCAGAGGACAGAAGCCTGGAGGACAAGAGCGTTAGGATTGGGTAGCGGAAGCGGAGCCAGCAAGGAAATAGAGTCAGGAGGGGCCAAGTCATGGAAGCCAAGGGCGGAGAAGGGGCTTCAAAAGGAAGTGCAGTGTGGTTTCAGCAGAGTCAGATGGCAGAGAGAGGTCAAATGAGGTGAAGGCCGAAGACAGACCCATGGATTTGTCAGTTGGCAAGTCATTGACACTTGGTTTGGCACCAACAAGTATACTCCTTGGGCCCTGGGAGAGCCCAGATTCAGGGAGACAACTTAGGTAACTGTTTTTGAAATTCTGACCTGAGGTGATGGCAGCTTGAACCTGAGAGGAAAGTACCAGAAGCGTTTGCGGGGCATGTTTGTCTGAACCGAGGGCAGGCAGACACGGCCTCCCTTTCTTTAGAGAGATTACTATGGTAGGTCTGTGGAAGGAGGTTGGCCTTCATCTTCTGAAATCAACCCTTTCTATGAATAGCCACAGTAGACTTTGAGTTTTGCTTTTCCAGTTAGATTCCAGACTAACTCAAGACAGGTAAACAGGTTATATTACAAAAGATGGCGGGAGCACCACCCTCTTTTCCCTAATTCACAGTTCTTCCTGCCGCATGAATGGAGAACCACATTTGAGTAGTAGGTTGGAGGGGAAAAAGTTTTCCTGTAAAAGAAGGTCTTTTTGTGTGTTTGTTTTTTCTAGATGGGAAAAACAACTTCCTGATTAGCTGAAATGCCCACATAATATAACAGCACTCAGTCTTGAACCCAGACTTTCTGAGGCCTAGCCTAGAGTTTTTCTAGAATAGGTTTTGATTATGGCCGTACCTTGAGAATAGCCTAGGGTCTCTTATTTCAGGTATAGGCCTTACCCAGTTTCTTCACTTTAACTTTTTTTGAAGTCTGTGGTCCTTCAAATAAAACAACGAAAGCTTTGAAAAATCACGGACCTTCACGAGGGATGAAGTGCTTGCTGAATTCCACTTAGTTTTGTTGTCATTAATCCTGTAACTGCTGCAAAATGGACAGAATTTATGAGCCAGGCTCCCGTGCGGGAGGGACGCATGAGTCTGTGTGTGCTCCCGCCTCGCTGCACATGCACGTGCTTTATGGCCGGCAGACCTGCCTGCCTCATTTCCCTGGGAGCCTTTTCCAGCAATGGGGGAAGGGCGTCAAGCCAGAAGGCTGATTTCTCTCGATAAATGGTCTTCCAGTAAGTATTTAATGAGACACTTGTATATGTGAAATTCTTGGACGAGGGCTCTGGGAACTATAAGGGGCAGAAGGCACAGTCGTTGACTTCAGAGAACTTACAACCTCGTATGGAAGGTGAGCTACCCACGGACAACTGCGATAGAAGGCACCGGAAGGCACCAGAAGGCCGTGGGACTGGTTTAAATGCAGGGCTTTGGGGGTGCTGGGTGAAATCATTTCTGACTGAAGGTAGTAAGTGATAGATTCAGGAAGAGGTACCATTCAAGAAGGCCCTTTAACAATGAGTAGGGTTGGGTAGGCAGAAGAAGGGGTGGGCATTTCTGATGAAGAACAAGGCCTCGCAGACGCATGGAGGTGGGAAAGTGCAGCGTGTGTTTAGAAAGTAATCAGCAGCGCTGGCTAGATACGGTAAGGACCACTCAGATGAACCTGGAAAGGAGGGCGCTTTGGGCAGGCTGAGGAATTAGTCATTTATTTGGTAGACAAGGAGGACTATTAGAGAGTTTCCAGCAGGGGGATGAATAAGTCAAAGTGTGCTTTTGGAAAGGTCAGTCTAGCAATGATAGCTAGAATGGAAGCTATCTCATCTAGCTGTTTACCTCTAGGTGTAAAACCAGGCTGGTGACAGGGGGCATGAGTGAGAAGGTAAGGATTTAAGAGTCTATGAAGGACAGATACCTTTACCTTTTAAGCCAGAAATCCCACTTTTGGGACTCTTTCCTGAATACACACTTAAATGGATGATATTATTCTTTGCAGCATTGTTTATGATAGTAGAAGATTGGAAACAACCAAGTATACTCATCACTGAAGGACTAATGTACACTATGTGGTATATACAGCCTTAGAAAGGGCTTACCTACCACTAGGGAAAGATCTCCTGGATACATCTTTAGGCAACAGAGAACGCACAACGCAGGACCGTGTTTGTAACATACCTCTTTTCAGGTAAGAAGGAGGGGAGAGAAATGAGAATATGTGCTTATATTCACATCAAGAAACACTGAAGGAAACACAAGAAAGAAACAAAAGTTACCTAGAGGCTGCTTGTGAAAGGGAATAGAATTTGAAGTGAGACCGCTCAACATTTACCTTTTCCTATAATGTTAACTTTTGAACCATGGGAATGTATTACCTATTCAAAAATGATAGTTAAAAAAGGGCTGTGAAGGAAGAATTGGCAGGACATGGCATTGGATTTGGGGTTGAGGAAAAGTGACGCCCCAAGATGACCATGAAGTTTCAGGCCCCTCAAGATGCCATCATCAGAGATAAGCCGGTCAGGAAAGATAGCGACGTGGGAGAGGAATGGCGGGTCTGGTTTTTGATATATTGATTTTGAATTACAACGGAGAAATCCACAAGTATATTTTTACTAGGTGCTGGAAAGTTGGGACCAGAACTGGGGAGGAGAGAAGGGGAATCGTAAGCATGGAAGAATATTTGAGACCAGAACTAGGGAGGGGAAATGGAAAATTATAAGCATGAAGGCCGAGGTTGACGTTATAGGAGTTGATAAAACTTCTGAGAGGAGAGAGAAGAAAAGGAAGAAATGGAAAGACAGACCCTTGGAGAATGGACATATTAATGGAAGGGAACAGAGGACCCTGGTAGAGTGAGCAAAGAGTCCAATAGAGAAGGTTTATCAAGGAGAGCTGAGTTAGAGCAGTGCCTTGGGAGCCAAGGGGAGAAGCCAAGCAGCCTAGGTGTCTGATGCTGCCATGAGATGGGGATACAAGAAACTGCGACTGCACTTACTCAGTACGAGGCCCTTGGGGACCTCGCGAGAACCATTTCTGCAGAAGGGTTGGAGCAGATGCCAGATCCCAGGGATGAGGGGAAGGCATGGGCCGGTAGCCTAGGCTGTGTATGCCACGTCCTGCATAGTGAAAGGGATGAGGGGAAACAGGAGGGTAGCTAGGGAAGGCAGAAAGGTCATTTGAAGCTAATTTTATAAGAGGAGGCGACCTGGGAACATTTTAGGCAGTGAAGAAGGAGCCAGATAGAGAGTTTGAAGGTTTTAAAAAATGGAGCAATCGATGCAGCGGGGTTCAGGAGTCAATAACAAAAAAACGCGAGGCCTTTGCGAAGCAGAGAGTGTAAAAGACTGATGGTTGGTGAAACAGGGTAAGGGACACTAGAAGTGGAACTCTGTCACCAGCTGACCTGGCGAGAACCCTCCCGAGCCTAGGGCTTCAGTGGTTGAGAAAAGGGCAGGTGGAGGTGGCTGGTCACCTTGTGACCACTGTTTCCATGTGTTCAGGAAGGAGAAGACAGTAACATGGGCAAGCAGTTTCCTGGTGTTTTGCCTATTATTAATGAAGCAATGAATTAATTTGTTAGCCTGTTATTACTGGGAACCTTCCAGGTATCTGGGGCTCTAAGTGTTGCAGAAATCTCGAAAAAGATGCATAAGTCATGAACCCTACCTTCTCTGTCTAGTTGGTAAAAAAGCTGGTACAGGAACAACAGGGAATGATAAAGAGCAGTTGGTCTGACCTGCAGGAAGCCTGGTACCTATCTGAAGTGAGTGTGCGTTTGAGAAGGAGCCTTTATAGAGATTCTGTAAGCAGCTTTATGAAGAATGTCCAGAGTACATAAGGACAAGTATAATAAATTGCTTAAGGGGAATAGACCCTGGTAGTAATGATGATGATAACGGGTAATATTTATTTAAGCTCATTTCATTCCTGTGTCAGGCACTATTTAATCCTTTTTCATAAATTAATTAAATTAATCCTTGCAACAACCATACGAGGTGGGAGGTATTTTCATTGCCATCTTATAGGTGAATAAACTGAAGTACAGATAGATTAAGTAACTCATTCAAGTAGTAAGTGGCTGAGCCAGCTTCTGTACCTGGAAGTCTGGCCCTAAGACCCTGCTGTCTTAATCACTGTACCACGAGAACTTCTTAAATATAGGTGATGGTCAAAGGTGACAGCAGCAGCCTCCAAAGACTGAGTAGCTCCGAGAAGATTCTCTGTGGCCTGAGTCAGAGTAACAGAAATCAGTGGTGGAATCTTACCCCAAACTAAAGCAAAATGATCGATACATTTGGTGGACAACCTCTGGACCGCTTTTCCAGTTCATTAATATGCCCTTGTGATTTCTGAATCTCAGGCTCCAGGAGCAGGTCTTGCTGCCACCCTGATTTTTACTTCTATAGTTGCTGCCCTGTTGGTGCAGGGAGAAGGCTGGTGTCCCTGGCTGGGGAGGGCAAGTAAAGGAAAATGACGTGGTCTTGGAACAGACATCGGATTCAGGGAGGTGGGACTTGGAGTTAGGGAACAAGGTCACCAGTCTGTGAGCATCCTCTAGAGAGAGAGGAAATGAGTCTTACACAGACACATATATGCAGAGCACTATTTTTACATAAAAGAGGGTGTTCTTGCAATTAGTAAAAAGCAAATGCATTTCAGAATATTAGATTCTGACTCTTCATACTTTGTCATCCTGAATTTTCTCATGTAGGAAATGCTATAAAAATATTATCACAGATTTTTTTTAATGAAAAAGGAGCTTTTTCATACTTGAAAACTTTAGAAAGCATTCGTCTAGAGCAGTGGTCTCTAAACTCTTGAGAATTAGATCTCTTTTCACAAAAAATGTTTTGAGCACTCTCCATAAATATGTATTTATTATAAACTATGTACAATAGTATTAAATGTTATGTAATATTATATTCATAAAAATAGAAAACAAAAAAGATTGTTTTTAAAAGCAGAGAAATTTTAATTTTTTCCCCACATCCTTATGTCATCTTGCATACCCATAGGGGTACACGCACTCCACTTTGGAGACCAGAGTGGATTCTGGGAAGAGTAAAGGAGTCATTTTTTTCTTTAGGGATGATTTTAAAGTTGAATGAGCTGTTTTAAATCGAGATCCTAGTTCAGTTTACTTTAGTCCATTGGTTACCAGCTCAGCTTTTTCATTAGAAGGACCACAGTGCGGGCATGGTGAAGGGGAGACAGGGAACTATATAATCAATTAGCTGCTGGGTTTAGAGGAAAAGGGTTCCTCTTGGGGATTACACAGCCAGCACTGGACCCCTAGGGCTGGGGTGTGGATCTGAGGGGGCAGCCTTGCAAAGCCTCAGAACAACTTTAGGATTTGTTTTCTGTTTAGGAGCCCAGAAGCAATGTTGTGCTGATTTGGGGGTGGTTTTCAATAGCTCATCCAGTTTCACTTTTCTCCCTCCTGTGGACCCAGGGAAGCGTCTAAACGTGGTTCCTGCACTCATTATTGACACGCTCCCAAGGGCCCAAATGGTTGTGGAAAGTAATCTATTTGATAAAAAGACTCTCGGTTTCCTACTTTGGTGTCTTGGCCTGATTCCCTGGCAGAGTTTTCTGTCGCTGCTGCCTTCTCAAGACCTATGAAGACTCCCTGTTACCTAGCAGATCAAGTCCAGCTTCCTCACCTTGGCACCCAAGACTCCATTTTCTCCATCCAATTCATACATTATGTGTCTTTCAACTTAAACCTCCCTTCAGGCAGACTGGTCTTCTTACAGCCTTCCCTAATACTACAGTACCCCCCGACTCCACCCCACTGGTGCACGTGTGCACGAGTGTGCTCGTGCGTGCACGCGCGCGCACACACACACACACACGCACACACACACACACACACACACGCTTATTCTGTCTTTATGTCCTCAGGCTGTTTACTCCAAGTGGAAACCCGTTCTCGTTCTTCTCCATCAGCCAAAACCCTACCTACTCTTCAGAAAGGAGATGAGTCCCACTTCCTGTAAAAAGGCTTTACTAACTCACTGTTTCTCCAAATGTGGTCCTCAGACAGCCTACATCAGTATCACCTAAGATAGTTGTTATAAATCTGAATCCTTGGTTCTCACCTTAGAACTTTTGAACCGTAACTATGGGAGGCCCAGGAATCTGCATTTTAACAGGGTGCTTATGACGCGCCATGCAATTTGAGGACCACTGTCATCTGGTAGCTTGAGATGCAGCCCTCTCTTTCACCACAGAGTCCAGTTTTCTTTTCAGTTGAGACCTACAGAACAGGCATCTCCGAGTGTTCTACAAAGACTTCTCAGCTTCTGGGTCACTTTTAGGACTCTTCCAGAGAAACTGTGTTCCCATTGCTGCAATTCACTAAGGACCTGCACATCTGGAACATAGGAGGGCTGCAGGCATCAAATGCAAGTCCTTTCAAATTATCTCTGTTGCCACTGACTGCACCCATACTGTGAAAGCGGGCTCCAAGGGCCAAACGGAGAGCAAACTGAGGGCTGAGGTGTGAGCGGAGCATCAGAGGTACAGTGGGGCTCCCCACAGTGGCAGGGGTGAATATGTTTTTCAGACCCTGGGGGCTGCCAAGAGGAGAGCTGAAGCAGCCATGGCAGTCCTCAGTAGGGTGGAGGAGAACCCCTATGTGTTCTCTGCTGGCTTTTCTCTTTTCTCCAGAGTTTCCCTTTCCCATCAGGGATCACTAGACATGAGCTAGGCTAGAAGATGAGGAAATAGTTCTGTAAACTGAATACTCCTAAGTCTCCCTCTGTTAACTGGACTAACAGTTCAAGTAAGTGCCCGGAATACCAGCTTCATCTTGGATTGAAAAAAATCCCCAGATGGAAGTAATTGTATTCATAAGCCCTTTGACTTTATAGAATGCCTTTTCCAGAAAGCTCAAATGAAGCAAAGCAGTCTGTGGCATAGCCTAGTTCATTCCTGGACTATCTCCATGTGTTTGGTAAAAGGGCAGCTTCTATAATTTTGTTGTCATTTTGCATTTGGAGGATGGAGAAGCGTTGTGGATTGAAAAGGTCACATGGCATTAGCAGTGGACTGGGAATGTGATACTCAGCTTCCACTCCTGACTCCATCAGTGATTTCCAAACCGAGTCCGTAGACGAATGCCAGGATGGCTGCATAAGAAGCATTTGTGGAGTTAACTCAAAATATAGAGTCTTGGACACTATTCCTCTAGAGATTCCAACTCAATACGTCTGGGGTGAGGGGCAGGATGGGGGGAGCCAGGAACCTATATTCTTCACAAGCATTCCAGATAATTCTACTGCACTGCCAATTTGGGGAACCAATACTAAAGACCAGATGACAACCGCAATGCCCTCCTTCCCCCTCCCAGGAATGTCCTTGACTGAAAAACCTTTTTAATGTTTCTCATCTTGCCATCCACCCTCAAACTTCCCCAGGTCTCCCAGCTCAGGCCAAGAAACATGCCGAGTCTGCCAAGAACACACTGCTGACCTGGAAGGGAAACACGACCTCAGACAAGGAGAGAAAGGAAATCCTGGACACTCTGGTCATGCTCTACTGCACTCTGGGGGTGGCCTGGCTCCTACAGAGTTGATATCCTTCCCTTCCCAGCGGGGTCTGGAGATCAGGGCCAGGGGCCACGCGTGCCACATGGGTCGTCTCACACAGGGTAAGAGGTGAAACCGAGGCCTCGTAGCTCCATTCTGACATCCAGGTCTTCCACAAGCCTCTGCTGTCCATCTAGAAAGTACGAATGTTCCTCCTGTGTCTAGTCATATGAGCTCTGAGTTAAGCCATGGGAGGGTTGTCACTGGGGACACATCCCCTGGCCAGCTGAAAGCTTTTGGAGCCTGTCCCGCTCCTCAGAGCACTCAAGACAGTGTTAGCAATGAGGACGCAGGTGATAGCGGTGGTGGCCATGTAGGAAGACAGAAAATGAATGGTAATTTAAAGCACTGTTTGTCAAAGTAGGCTGCACGTTGTAATCCCCTGGGGGAGCTTTCA
This sequence comes from Globicephala melas, assembly GCF_963455315.2. NCBI lineage: Eukaryota > Metazoa > Chordata > Mammalia > Artiodactyla > Delphinidae > Globicephala > Globicephala melas. Next base: position 28,373,755 of record NC_083316.1, read on the forward strand.
GAATTATTGCTATTTGGGTCCCACCGCAGAGAGTTTGATTTAGTAGGTCTGGGGTGCATCTGTTCATTGAGATTTTTAAAAGCCCCAGGTGATTGTAACATACAGCTCAAAACCTCTGATTTAATGTACACATGATCATTTTAGTTTTTCTGAAATGCCGTTGAGAACACTGCCCATGAAACCAGAGGCCAAGCAAAATAGACAAAAGAAAGAGTTCTCCATATTTCCAGAGGGGAGCTGTTATATATGCCTCTCCTCAAAAAGCTTGTGATTTTGACAGCTCCTTTTGGTACCATCTCCACTTGAAAACTGTTCAGGGTCTTTCATGTTCATGAATAATCATAAGCCCTCTCTGAGCCCATGTGTCCCCAGTCTCTCCTCTCTACACATCCCCCTCTCTACTTTTTTGGTTCTGATGCTCAGCTTGCAAAATCTGATACGTTTCCTTCCTCTCTTATGCCCTTAGTGGAGGGCTATTGAAAATGTGGGATAGAAGGATATTTGGGAATTAAGGGGATTTTCTTTCCTGCTATTTGCCTCTCGCCCAAAACCTGCTTTGCTTGGACTTTCTAAATGACCCAGAAAGTCCCTTTCAGCAGATTTAGTTCCTCTCTTTTACAGAAACCCACTTGGGAAAAATGAATAATGGTTGTCATGCAGTAGATGCCTCTAAGGAAATCCAGCGTAATTTACGGTTTCCGTTCACTCCAAATGCTCACCACCCATCCTAGCCCTGGACTGCAGCAATACCACAGGACACCCAGGGCCCTGTTCCTTTTCTGAAGAATTCTCCCTTCTTGACAGCATATATATATGGAAAATAGAGAACACAGGGAAGGGTGCATTTTCAAATACTGCTTCGTTTTCCCAAGGGCCCCTTTTGTTTGCTTACCCACTGCTGCCCCTAATCAGTGTGGGGGGTTTGTGTCCCTGGCATTCTCCTTGACTGTTTCACTGGCAGAGAGGCTTATTTCAACCTGCAGAAGTCAGAGAGAAACATGGAGGAGCTGAAAAAATCATATAAGGGAGGTGCTTCTGGATTACAGGTCTCAGAGAAAGACCTAACAATTGCTTTGGGCAGGTAAGATCTGGGCTTAGACAAGCTTGGACTTTTATGGCTAAGGCCTGGAATTACATGATTGTCTTGTACTCTCTATATAAAGGGAGAAAAATATTCAGAGCCAAAGACCCAGAGACTCAAACGATAGTAAAAGAGGCTCGTATTTGCCAAACGCATACACCATGGTCTAAGCTTCGTGTGCTCTGTCCCATTTAATCCTCACAGCCACCACTGAGGTAGTTAGTGCAATGATTATGTCATTAGAGAGAGGGCAAAGAAACTGAGCTGAGGTTAAACAAACTATCCAAGGTGAAGCTTTTTTTTTTAATATATAAATTTTATTTATTTATTTTTGGCTGCGTTGGGTCTTCATTGCTGCGTGCGGGCTTTCTCTAGTTGCGGTGAGGGGGGCTATGCTTCGTTGCGGTGCACGGGCTTCTCATTGCGGTGGCTTCTCTTGTTGTGGAGCACGGGCTCTAGGCGCGCGGGCTTCAGTAGTTGTGGCACGTGGGCTCAGTAGTTGTGGCTCGTGGGCTCTAGAGCGCAGGCTCAGTAGTTGTGGTGCACGGGCTTAGTTGCTCTGCGGCATGTGGGATCTTCCCGGACCAGGGATCGAACCCGTGTCCCCTGCATTGCAGGCAGATTCTTAACCACTGCGCCACCGGGGAAGCCCCAAGGTGATAAGCTTTAAGTGTTGGAGCTGAACTTGATCTGAACTTACAGACTGTTAGCCCTTCCTTGTGCCGCCTCTCATACTTACTGTAAAATTCCTTTTTTTTCTGAATTGCCACCTACTTTTGTCATCAGGTATGACAACTTAAAAGATGAGGAAGGAACAGTTAACGAAGACAGTTTATTGGAGGTCCGTGAGTTATGCATAGCGCGTGCATTTTAAGGGAAAGTTGTGTTCCCTATGGAAACAAAGTTCCTGAAATTTGTTCAAGCCAGAATGAGACTTAACTGTTTCACAGTTGAGTTAGGGATCCTCTGAGAATCAGAATATTTAGATACGCGAGTGGGCCCATCAGATTATCAGAAGAAAAAAAAAGGATAATAAAAGGTTTACTATTCCCTAGAGTTTTCAAATATCTTCACATCCTTAAAAGCAATCTGTTTCCAAAACTGTAAGCACTTGGCATGGTAGGGTAGGTGACGGAATGGTAAGGAAATGACATGAGTCATGCCTGCCTCCTCTAAAAAGCCATGAATCTAGAAGTCAAATGGGAAATGGCAGGGAGATGTCCGAACGTCCAGAGTTAAATATGGAATTAAGTCCACAGGCCCATAAATTAGAGTCTAGTGAATGTCTACTGCTGTCACACGGGGCAGTGACTAAGGTTTTTGTGCTTATGTGAAAGATAGCCTTGTTCCTCTTTCAGAATAAATTTGAGTGCATATTTCATTCGTCCATTCCACACTGTTGACCTGTTTTGTACATGCACTGTTCTAAGTGTTGGAACGTTTACTAAAGTATAACTACATCCTAGACACTGTCCTAAGTGCTTTACATAATTTATTTCACTCAGTCTTATACCACAAGCATATGAGGTAGGTATTTTTCTGTTTAATTTACAGATAAGAAAATTAAGTCATGGAAAAATTAAGTAGCTCAGGGTGACAGAACTAATAGGAGAGCCAGCACTGGGTCGTCTGAATCCCTAGCTCACCTTCTATGACACACTGAGTTACGTCTGATACCCACCAAATATCTAGGAAGGGCAAATCCTTTTTCCCATTTGAAGGGTGGGGAAAATGAGGCCAGGTTGCTCAGGCAGGTCAGACAGCTTCGCTGATTATCCCCCTACAAGCTCTTGATGAAAGGCATTATCATTCTGTAACTTGTGCTCTTATGGTCAAGGGAAAGAGTGGTCTGATTGACAAAAAAAAATTTTTGTGTGTGTGAAGAATTATCAGATAACATGCCTTATATATTCTTTTGACTGAAAATTCTAATCTTCAGGGGAGGGAGAAACCTTCCAGCTTCAAATGAACTGTAACTATTGCAGAATGCCTTATATAAAATAATTTTATACACACACTTATATTTTTAATTCAACTTGGGAATACAAAGATGGGGGCATGGGGTAAGGGAGAAGAAATTGATTGTGTATCTACTATATGTTAGGCAATTTTACATATTATTTTAAATCTAATCTTCATAACAACCTTGTAATTTAGGTATTCTTAACCTGCTTTTATTTGGAAGGAAATAAAGACTCCTGGAGCTTGCCCATAAAGCTAATAACTGAGAAGTAGCTTTGAACTACTCATGTTCTTCTCTTTGTGTCTTGCTAACTCTAGAAGAGAAACCTAAATGAATGCTATTTTATTATCATTAAAAAATTATATTCCCCATTTGTTTTGGAAATTTGAAAGAACAGACATACATGAAGAAAATAAAAGTCAATTGTAATGTCACCACCCAGACATAACTGCTATGAACATTTCAGTTATTTCTCTCTCTTTCTATATATATATATATATATATATATATATATATATATATTTAAATATAAATATATGTGTATATACACACATATATAAACACACACATATATACATGTCAGGATTATATGTATATATTTAACATCTTTATTGGAGTATAATTGCCTTACAATGGTGTGTTAGTTTCTGCTTGACAACAAACTGAATCACCTATACATATACATACATCCCCATATCTCCTCCCTCTTGCATCTGCCTCCCACCCTCCCTATCTCACCCCTCTAGGTGGTCACAAAGCACCGAGCTGATCTCCCTGTGCCATGTGGCTGCTTCCCACCAGCTATCCATTTTTACATTTGGTAGTATATATAAGTCCATGCCACTCTCACTTCGTTCCAGCTTACCCGTCCCCCTCCCTGTATCCTCAAGTCCATTCTCTATGTCTGTGTCTTTATTCCTGTCCTGCTCCTAGGTCCTTCAGAACAATTTTTTTTGATTCCATATGTATGTGTTAGCATACATTATTTGTTTTTCTCTTTCTGACTTACTTCACTCTGTATGACAGACTCTAGGTCCATCCACCTCAATACAAATAACTCAATTTCATTTCTTTTTGTGGCTGAGTAATATTCCATTGTATATATGTGCCACATCTTCTTTATGCATTCATCTGTTGATGGACACTTAGGTTGCTTCCATGTCCTGGCTATTGTAAATAGAGCTGCAATGAACACTGTGGTACATGACTCTCTTTTTTTTGAAATTTTGATTTTTATTTTATTTTTTTATACAGCAGGCTCTTATTAGTTATCCATTGTATACATGTTAGTGTATATATGTCCATCCCAATCTCCCAATTCATCACACCACCACCACCCCCCTGCCACTTTCCCCCTTGGTGTCCATACGTTTGCTCTCTACATCTGTGTCTCAATTTCTGCCCTGCAAACCGATTTATCTGTATCATTGTTCTAGGTTCCATATATATGTGTTAATATACGATATTTGTTTTTCTCTTTCTGGCTTACTTCATTCTGTATGACAGTCTCGAGATCCATCCACGTTTCTACAAATGACCCAATTTCGTTCCTTTTTATGGCTGAGTAATATTCCATTGTATATGTGTACCACATCTTCTTTATCCATTCGTCTGTCGATGGACATTTAGGTTGCTTCCATGTCCTAGCTATTGTAAATAGTGCTGCAATGAACATTGGGGTGCATGTGTCTTTTTGAATTATGGTTTTCTCTGGGTATATGCCCAGTAGTGGGATTGCTGGGTCATATGGTAATTCTATTTTTAGTTTTTTAAGGAACCTCCATACTGTTCTCCATAGTGGCTGTATCAAATTTGCATTCCCACCAATAGTGCAAGAGGGTTCCCGTTTCTCCACACCCTCTCCAGCATTTGTTGTTTGTAGATTTTCTGATGATGCCCATTCTGACTGGTGTGAGGTGATACCTCATTGTAGTTTTGATTTGCATTTCTCTAATACTTACTGATGTTGAGCAGCTTTTCATGTGCTTCCTGGCCATCTGTATGTCTTCTTTAGAGAAATATCTATTTAGGTCTTCTGCCCATTTTTGGACTGGGTTGTTTGTTTTTTTTAATATTGAGCTGCATGAGCTATTTATATATTTTGGAGATTAATCCTCTGTCCATTGATTCATTTGCAAATATTTTCTCCCATTCTGAGGCTTGTCTTTTTGTCTTGTTTGTAGTTTCCTTTGCTTTGCAAAAGCTTTTAAGTTTCATTAGGTCCTATTTGTTTATTTTTGTTTTTACTTCCATTACTCTAGGAGGTGGATCAAAAAAGATCTTCCTGTGATTTATGTCAAAGAGTGTCCTTCCTATGTTTTCCTCTAAGAGTTTTATAGTGACCTGTCTTACATTTAGGTCTCGAATCCATTTTGAGTTTATTTTTGTGTATTGTATTAGGGAGTGTTCTAATTTCATTCTTTTACATGTAGCTGTCCAGTTTTTCCAGCATCACTTATTGAAGAGACTCTCTTTTCTCCATTGTACATCCTTGCCTCCTTTGTCATACATTAGTTGACCATAGGTGTGTGTGTTTATCTCTGGGCTTTCTATCCTGTTCCATTGATCTATCCTGTTCCACTGTTTTTGTGCCAGTACCATATTGTCTTGATTACTGTAGCTTTGTAGTATAGTCTGAAGTCAGGGAGTCTGATTCCTCCAGCTCTGTTTTTCTTTCTTATGACTGCTTTGGCTATTTGAGGTCTTTTGTGTTTCCATACAAATTGTGAAATTTTTTGTTCTAGTTCTGTGAAAAATGGCATGGATAGTTTGATAGGGATTGCATTGAATCTGGAGATTGCTTTGGGTAGTATAGACAGTTTCACAGTGTTGATTCTTCCAATCCAAGAACATGGTATATCTCTCCATCTGTTTGTATCATCTTTAATTTCTATCATCAGTGTCTTATAGTTTTCTGCATACAGGTCTTCTGTCTCCTTAGCTAGGTTTATTCCTAGGTATTTCATTCTTTTTGTTGCAATGGTAATGGGAGTGTTTCCTTAATTTCTCTTTCAGATTTGTCATCATTAGTGTATAGGAATGCAAGAGATTTCTGTGCATTAATTTTGTATCCTGCAACTTACCAAATTCATTGATTAGCTCTAGTAGTTTTCTGGTAGCATCTTTAGGATTCTCTATGTATGGTGTCATGTCATCTGCAAACAGTGACAGTTTTACTTCTTCTTTTCCAATTTGGATTCCTTTCATTTATCTTCTCTGATTGGTGTGGCTAAAACTTCTAAAACTATGTTGAATAATAGTGGTGAGGATGGACAGCCTTGTTTTGTTCCTGATCTTAGAGGAAATGGTTTCAGCTTTTCAACGTAGAGAATGATGTTGGCTCTGAGTTTCTCATATATGGCCTTTATCATGTTGAGGGACGTTCCCTCTATGCCTACTTTCTGGAGGGTTTTTATCATAAATGGGTGTTGAATTTTGTCAAAAGCTTTTTCTGCATCTAATGAGATGGTCATATGATTTTTCTCCTTCAGTTTGTTAATATGGTTTATCACATTGATTGATTTGCATATATTGAAGAATCCTTGCATTCCTGGGATAAACCCCACTTGATTATGTCGTATGATCCTTTTAATGTGCTATTGCATTCTGTTTGCTAGTATTTTGTTGAGGATTTTTGCATCTATGTTCGTCAGTGATATTGGCCTGTAGTTTTCTTTCTTTGTGACATCCTTGTCTGGTTTTGGTATCAGGGTGATGGTGGCCTTGTAGAATGAGTTTGGGAGTGTTCTTCCCTCTGCTATAATTTGGAAGAGTTTTAGAAGGATAGGTGTTAGCTTTTCTCTAAATGTTTGATAGAATTCGCCTGTGAAGCCATCTGGTCCTGGGTTTTTGTTTGTTGGAAGATTTTTAATCACAGTCTCAATTTCAGTGCTTGTGATTGGTCTGTTTATATTTTCTATTTATTCCTGGTTCAGTCTTGGAAGGTTGTGCTTTTCTAAGAATTTGTCCATTTCTTCCAAGTTGTCCATTTTATTGGCATATAGTTGCTTTTAGTAATCTCTCATGATCCTTTGTATTTCTGCAGTGTCCATGTTACTTCTCCTTTTTCATTTCTAATTCTATTGATTTGAGTCTTCTCCCTTTTTTTCTTGATGAGTCTGGCTAATGGTTTATCAATATTGTTTATCTTCTCAAAGAACCAGCTTTTAGTTTTATTGATCTTTGCTATTGTTTACTTCATTTCCTTTTCATTTATTTCTGATCTGATCTTTGTGATTTCTTTCCTTCTGCTAATGTTGGGTTTTTTTTTTTTTTGTTCTTTCTCTGATTGCTCTAAGTATAAGGATAGGTTGTTTATTTGAGATGTTTCTTGTTCTTGAAGTAGGATTGTATTGCTATAAACTTCCCACTTAGAACTGCTTTTGCTGCATCCCATACATTTTGGGTCGTTGTGTTTTCTTTGTCATTTGTTTCTAGGTATTTTTTGATCTCCTCTTCGGTTTCTTCAGTGATCTCTTGGTTATTAAGTAGTATATTGTTTAGCCTCCATGTGTTTGTATTTTTTACAGATTTTTTTCCTGTAATTGATATCTAGTCTCATAGCATTGTGGTCGGAAAAGATACTTGATATGATTTCAATTTTCTTAAAGTTACCAGGGCTTGATTTGTGACCCAAGATGTGATCTATCCTGGAGAATGTTCAATGAGCACTTGAGAAGAAAGTGTATTCTGTTGTTTTTGGATGGAATGTCCTATAAACATCAATTAAGTCCATCTTGTTTAATATATCATTTAAAGCTTGTGTTTCCTTATTTATTTTCATTTGGATCATCTGTCCATTGGTGAATGTGGGGTGTTAAAGTCTCCTACTATGATTGTGTTACTGTTGATTTCCCCTTTTATGGCTGTTAGCATTTGCCTTATATATTGAGGTGCTCCTGTGTTGGGTGCATAAATATTTACAATCGTTATATCTTCTTCTTGGATTGATCCCTTGATCATTATGTAGTGTCCTTCTTTGTCTCTTGTAATAGTGTTTATTTTAAAGTCTATTTTGTCTGATATGAGAATTGCTACTCCAGGTTTCCTTTGATTTCCATTTGCATGGAATATCTTTTTCTATCCCCTCACTTTCAGTCTGCATGTGTCCCTAGGTCTGAAGTGGGTCTCTTGTAGACAGCATATATATGGGTCTTGTTTTTGTATCCATTCAGCCAGTCTGTGTATTTTGGTGGGAGCATTTAATCCATTTACATTTAAGGTAATTATTGATTTGTATGTTCCTATTACCATTTTCTTAATTGTTTAGGGTTGGTTCTTTGTTATTGTAGGTCTTTTCCTTCTCTTGTGTTTCCTGCCTAGGGAAGTTCCTTTAGCATTTGTTGTAAAGCTGGTGTGGTGGTGCTGAATTCTCTTAGCTTTTGCTTGTCTGTAAAGGTTTTAATTTCTCCATCAAATATGAATGAGATCCTTGCTGGGTAGAGTAATCTTGGTTGTAGGTTTTTCCCTTTTATCACTTTAAATATGTCCTGCCACTCCCTTCTGGCTTGCAGAGTTTCTGCTGAAAGATCAGCTGTTAACCTTATGGGGATTCCCTTGTATGTTATTTGTTGTTTTTCCCTTGCTGCTTTTCATATTTTTTCTTTGTGTTTAATTTTTGATAGTTTGATTAATATGTGTCTTGGCATGTTTCTCCTTGGATTTATCCTGTATGGGACTCTCTGTGCTTCCTGGACTTGATTGACTGTTTCCTTTCCCATATTAGGGAAATTTTCAACTATCATCTCTTCAAATAATTTCTCAGTATCTTTGTTTTTCTCTTCTTCTTCTGGGACCCCTATAATTCGAATGTTGGTGTGTTTAATGTTGTCCCAGAGGTCTCTAAGACTGTCCTCAATTATTTTCATTCTTTTTTCTTTATTCTGCTCTGCAGTAGTTATTTCCACTATTTTATCTTCCAGGTCACTTATCATTCTTCTGCCTCAGTTATTCTGCTATTGATTCCTTCTAGAGAATATTTAATTTCATTTATTGTGTTGTTCATCATTGTTTGTTTGCTCTTTATTTCTTCTAGGTCCTTGTTAAACGTTTTTTGTATTTTCTCCATTCTATTTTCACGATTTTGCGTCATCTTTAGTATCATTGCTCTGAATTATTTTTCAGGTAGACTGTCTATTTCCTCTTCATTTGTTTGGTCTGTTGGGTTTTTCCCTTGCTCCTTCATCTGCGGTGTGTTTCTCTGTCTTCTCATTTTGCTCAACTTATTGTGTTTGGGGTCTCCTTTTTGCAGGCTGCAGGATTGTAGTTCCTGTTGTTTTTGGTGTCTGCCCCCAGTGGCTAAGGTTGGTTCAGTGGGTTGTGTAGGCTTCCTGGTGGAGGGGACTGGTTCCTGTGTTCTCGTGGATGAGGCTGGATCTTGACTTTCTGTTGGGCAGGACCGTGTCCGGTGGTGTGTTTTGGGGTGTCTGTGACCTTATTATGATTTTAGGCAGCCTCTCTGCTAATGGGTGGGTTTGTTTTCCTGTCTTGCTAGTTGTTTGGCATAGGGTGTCCAGCACTGTAGATTGCTGGTTGTTGGGTGGAGGTGGGTCTTAGCGTTGAGAAGGAGATCTCTGGGAGAGCTTTTGCCATTTGATATTATGTGGAGCCAGGAGGTCTTTGGTGGACCAATGTCCTGAACGTGGCTCTCTCACCTCAGAGGCACAGGCCTGACACCCGGCTGGTGCACCAAGACCCTGTCAGTCACACAGCTCAGAGGAAGAGGGAGAAAAAAGGAGAGAAAAAATAAAATAAAAAGAAAGAAAGTTGTTAAAATAAAAAATTTTTAAAATGTTACAAATAAAAAAAACCTAAAAATAATTTTAAAAAAAGAAGAACGAAAGAGAGCAACCAAACCAAAAAACAAATCCACCAATGATAACAAGCGCTAAAAACTATACCAAAAAAAAACCCCAAAACGGACAGACAGAACCCTAGGACAAATGGTAAAAGCAAAGCTATCCAAACAAAATCACACAAAGAAGCATACCTATACACACTCACAAAAAGGAAAAAAGGAAAAAAATATATATCTACATATAAAAAAAAGAAAGGAAGAGAGCAACCAAATCAATAAACATATCTACCAATGATAATAAACTCTAAATAGTAAACTAAGAGTAAACATAAAAGCAGAAACCAGTCAGTCGCATACAGCAAACCCTAAGTCTACAGTTGCTCCCAAAGTCCACTGTGTCAATTTGGGATGATTCATTGTCTATTGAGGTATTCCACAGATGCAGGTACATCAAGTTGACTGTGGAGATTTAATCCGCTGCTCCTGAGGCTGCTGGGAGGGATTTCCCCTTCTCTTCTGTGTTCACACAGCTCCCGGGGTTCAGCTTTGGACTTGGAACTGCCTCTGCATGTAGGTCGCCTGAGGGCATCTGTTTCCGCCCAGACGGGTCGGGGTTAAAGGAGCAGCTGATTCGGGAGCTCTGGCTCACTCAGGCGGTGGGGAGGGAGGGGTGAGGGAGGGGTACAGATGCGGGGCAAGCCTGTGGCGGCAGAGGCCAGTGTGACATTGCACCAGCCTGAGGCGCGCTGTGTGTTCTCCCGGGGAAGTTGTCCCTGGATCACGGGACCCTGGCAGTGGCGGTCTGCACAGGCTCCCGGGAGGGGAGGTGTGGAGAGTGACCTGCGCTTGCACACAGGCTTCTTGGTGGCGGCAGCAGCAGCCTTAGCGTCTCATGCCTGTCTCTGAGGTCCGTGCTGATAGCCGCGACTCGCGCCCGTCTCTGGACTCATTTAAGCGGCGCTCTGAATCCCCTCTCCTCACGCACCCCAAAGCAATGGTCTCTTGCCTCTTTTGGCAGTTCCAGACTTTTTCCCGAACTCTCTTCCAGCTAGCTGTGGCACACTAGCCCCCTTCAGGCTGTGTTCACGCAGCCAACCCAGTTCTCTCCCTGGGATCCGACAGAAGCCCGAGCCTCGGCTCCCAGCCCCCGCCCACCCGGGCGGGTCAGCAGACAAGCCTCTCGGACTGGTGAGTGCTGGTCGGCACCAATCCTCTGTGCGGTAATCTCTCCGCTTTGCTCTCCGCACCCCTGTGGCTGCGCTCTCCTCCGCGGCTCCGAAGCTTCCCCACTCCGCCACCTGCAGTCTCCGCCCGCGAAGGGGCTTCTAGTGTGTGGAAACCTTTCCTCCTTCACAGCTCCCTCCCACTGGTGCAGGTCCCGTCCCTATTCTTTTGTCTCTGTTTATTCTTCTTTCTATTACCCTACCCAGGTACGTGGGGAATTTCTTGTCTTGGGAGGTCTGAGGTCTTCTGCCAGTGTTCAGTAGGTGTTCTGTAGGAGCTGTTCCATATGTAGATGTATTTCTGATGTATTTGTGGGGAGGAAGGTGATCTCCACGTCTTACTCCTCTGCCAGCTTGAAGGTCTTACCAGGTTTAAATTTTAAGTATAGTTTTATAACTGTAGTTTGAACTTAGCACATTAAAATTTTTTCTCCACATTAGTCTAGAAAGGAAACAGGATTAGTGTCTGAAGTATCTTGTTGTATGGTGTGCCATGATTTAGCCATCCCCTTTTGGGGGGGGATTTACACTGTTTTCTCTATCCTCTCTCATTTTTAACTGAGGAGGAATAAACTAAACTAAATCAAACAAAGGAAAACCTCTGCTTTGGCCTAAAAGAGAGGCAGCCAGAGGTAATAAAATTTTATTTTGATTTTCGAAAGTGTTTGTTTATGGGTAAATTATCACATGTTATGAACTGCCATAGGCCATCTTTTCCCTTTGCTTTTTTATAAAATTAGACTATAGCATGATATATTAATGGGTTTGATGAATGGTAGTCAGTGGAATCTGGTGGGTAAAATGCAGCTTAGTAGGAGTTTGTTTACAACAAGGCTAGGTTTTGAGCCAGCCACTCACATGATTGGCCTATGAAGACCAAATCGTTTAGTTCTTAGAATCGGTTCCTTGTGCATCTGCAAAGCAAGTGGCCTCTCTGTGACTTTCCATTCTTGTCCCTTTTCTTATAAAGCCTCCTTGGCCAACCGCAGGTTAAACCTAGCTCTGGCATACTTTGAAAAGGCAGTTGACAATGTTATTGCTGCTAAGGGTGTTAGGACATCAGATCTGGTTGGTCTTTATGAGGAAATTGCTCAGATCGAGCAGCTGAGGAGGAACCATGACCAGGCCATCCAGTACTTGCAGCAGGTAGGTGGGTTGGCTGAAGCCCCGGCCAGGTGGGCTTGTTTGGCCCCAGGCCCAGTTCCCAGGGCCAGGGACACTTGGGCTTCTCAGAACAGGGGATGGGATTGATTTTCCTCCAGATCCACACAAGAGACCTTCCTCAACTTTAAATGACCTGGACAGAGAACAACGACTCACAGTGGGCCTATCCGCTGTGTGACCTGATTTAAGACAGCATTTCCCCTACCAGGCTTCCCTCACCTCTATCTGTACTGGGAAGAGGGAGCTGAGAAAGTCTACTCCAGGGAAGAAAGCCATAGGGGCAACTGAACTTAAGTCTTTAGCAAATGCAAAGGACTTTTTTTTTTTTTTTTTGTGGTACGTGGGCCTCTCACTGTTGTGGCCTCTCCCGTTGCAGAGCACAGGCTCCGGACACGCAGGCTCAGTGGCCATGGCTCACGGGCCCAGCCGCTCCGCGGCATGTGGGATCTTCCCGGACCAGGGCACGAACCCGTGTCCTCTGCATTGGCAGGCAGACTCTCAACCACTGTGCCACCAGGGAAGCCCACAAAGGACTTTTTAAATGAAAATTTATGATATTTTGGTGCAATGTCGTCATTTGTCCTTTAAACTAGTCTAGCTGATTGTATCTCAAAGTTTATGGTTAAACCACCATAAGTGTGTTTTGCTTGTACGTGAGTAATTTGACAAATGCAGAGCCTGTGTGTTCCCTGCGCCACCAGGGAACCCTAGACTTTTTTTTGATACTGAGCCTTTGAGAGGCTGAGCTAAAGTTATGACTTTATTTTTGCTATGAAATATAATAAAAGTAATCATAGCTAACATTTACTGAGAATTTACCATGTGAAGGGTACTGTGCCCAGTGTTTTACATGCACCATCTCATTTAATCTTTCCCAAACCCTAATCAATGGAAACTAAATATTCCTTCTACATATGAAGGTAAAATTACTTGCTCAAGGCTCACAGCTAGGAAGTAGCAGAGCTGGGACTCAAACTCATCTCTCGCATAACTCTATGATTATATACATATCAGCTTTCAGTCAACTAACAATTCTATGAGAGCTACTATAAAATCCACAGTGAAACACTGTCATTTGGGTACTTACCTGGTCGTGATTTTCTCTATTCCAGGCCTATTCTATCTGTGTTTCTTTGTTCACTGAAGTCAGCCCCCAAGCTGCAGAGGCGAGCACGTTACTAACCAAGGCTTATGCCATGTCTGAAGAGGCCCAACACAGGGGTAAGTAGAAGAGGTGGTTTTGCAGATATTAACATTTCCTGGTCACAGGAGGGAAGCACATTGGCAAATGGAATGGTCTATCTATCAATATGGACAGATTATAAGTAGCTATTCATGTCTGTGATGGAAAGATAAGACTGGATACCATTTTGTAGGAAATCCTTTATGCATGAATTTAGGCACAATCATATCTCCCCAAATTAGTTGGAACATCAAAACCAGTAAGATTGGTGGGCTTCCCTGGTGGTGCAGTGGTTGAGAGTCCGCCTGCCGATGCAGGGGACGCGGGTTCGTGCCCCGGTCCGGGAAGATCCCACATGCCGCGGAGCGGCTGGGCCCGTGAGCCATGGCCGCTAGGCCTGTGCGTCCGGAGCCTGTGCTCTGCAACGGGAGAGGCCACAACAGTGAGAGGCCCGCGTACCGCAAAAAAAAAAAACCAGTAAGATCAACTGATTTCCATTTCCTTTATTCCCTTAGAGTCTCAGCAAAACTCACCTGCATAAAGGGTAGAAATCCTACATGCTATGAATGTGATCTGAGGTGTCTCAGTTAGTGAGGAGATCCAGTGATAAAAGAGAAAAACATTGGCTCCTCTCCTCACCTTCCTCCACTCTCAACCTCCTGGACTCTTCCTCTGGCTTATAAGAGAGAATGTTTGTAGCAGCTAGAATTTTCTTGATTTCTATTCAAAAGTGAGGTACTGGGGATTCTAGAGGAAAGCCAAGTCATGAACTCATCCAACAGTAGTCCTTCCTTAGGCAGAGTCATCCTTTTCAAAGTGGGTAGCTTTGGGAGAGACGCAAAGGAACTGGTAAGGGAGGACACTGTCCCATGCTCACCTGGCTTGATCCACTTAATGGACACTAATGTATTCAGTGGTTTATCAGGAGGAGTTCGGGATTTGTAAAGAATGTAACTTAAATATGTTTTAAATGTTGATTTTCTCTGCTTATAAAAGTAATCCATTTTGGTAGACATTATTTTCCAGTCATATATGAGAAAAAGAGAGAGAGAGGAAAAGTGTGTGTGTGTGTGTGTATATGTGTGTGTGTGTGTGTGTGTGAGAGAGAGAGAGAGAGAGAGAAGGAGGGAGGATATTATAGGGAAAGTTTTGTGTCCTACTTTTTTCCACTCTTGTATTTCCCCATGTTATTAAATAAACTTTTGTTTTTTAGTTTTCAGAAGTTATTTGGATATTTTGAATATTGTTTACTTTAGCATGAATGTTAATTGAAGCTTCTTATTCTGTGTTTTCTAGCTAATCATCTTGCTCATTTAAAAAATGTCCTTGTGTATACTCACAGTATTTGTGCTCCATCTATATATTTGATTTTTTAAAAATTGGTGGGAATGTAAATTGATACAACCACTATGGAGAACAGTATGGAGGTTCCTTAAAAAACTAAAAATAGAACTACCATATGACCCAGCAATCCCACTACTGGGCATACGCCCTGAGAAAAGCATAATTCAAAAAGAGTCATGTACCACAATGTTCATTGCAGGTCTATTTACAATATCCAGGGCATGGAACCAACTTCCATGTCCATAGACAGATGAATGGATAAAGAAGATGTGGCACATATATGCAGTGGAATATTAGCCATAAAAAGAAATGAAATTGAGTTATTTGTAATGAGGTGGATGGACCTAGAATCTGTCATAGAAAGTGAAGTAAGTCAAAGAGAAAAACAAATACCATATGCTAACACATATATATGGAATCTAAAAAAATTCCATGAATGAATTTTTGGATTCATTCTGATGAACGTAGTGTCAGGGCAGGAATAAAGATGTCGACATAGAGAGTGCACTGAAGGACCTGGCGGGGAGGGGGAAGCTGGAGCGAAGTGAGAATAGCATCGACATATATACACTACCAAATGTAAAACAGTTAGCTAGTGGGGAGCAGCAGCATAGCACAGGGAGATCAGCTCAGTGCTTTGCTATACCTAGAGAGGTGGGATGGGGAGTGTGGGAGGGAGGCTCAGCGGGGAGGGGATGTGGGGTTGTATGTGTGCATGTGGCTGATTCACTTTGTTGTGTGACAGAGGCTAGTGCAGTATTGTGAAGCAATTACACTCCAATAAAGATCTATTACAAAAAATACAAAAAAAATTAGTTATGGTTATTAAGAAATTTAATCTATTTGTGAATATGTAAAATTTGTTTTTTATGAGAAAAAGTTTATGATTATAGAGTTAGGAGATTCCAAGGCCACCTTATTCTTTTCTTGGATACTAATTTTTAACTTTAAGGAAAATCTGGATTGTCACCTCCTAGCATCCACTGAATTCCAGATGGATTAATATTTTTTACATCAAAACTAAAAAATATAAATTAGCCAGAAGAAAGTACAGTACTGGAATGAAGTGTACTGAAGTTAAAAATTGGAGGAAAGAACTCTCTGAGCACAAAAGATATACCAGAAAAGAAGAGATTGATAGGTTTAATTATAAAAAGACCTAAGACTTGTGCCTGTCATGAAATACCATAAATAAAATAAAAAACAAACTCAACCAAGATGAACAGATAACCCAAATAGACCCTAATTATTAAAAAAGAAAAAAAGGATTTGTATTTAACTTTCTGAGAAGGAAATCTCCAAGCCCAGATGATTTCACTGGGTAATTCTACTTAACATTTAAAGAAGAAATAACACCCATCCTACATAATCTTTTCATAAAATTGAGGAAGAGGGATTACTTCCCAACTCATCTTATGAGGCCAGCATCACCCTGATAACAAAATCAGGCAAAGACACTGGAAGAAAAGACAAAACCAAAACAAAAAAACCAACTATAGACCAATACCTTTCATGCACATAGATGTAAAAAATCCTCAACAAAATATATAGCAATATATAAAAAAAGAATAATACACCATGATCAAGTGAGGTTTTTTCCTTGAGAATGTCAGGCTGGTTCAGTATTCAAACCTGAATCTTGCCAATTGATGCAGAAAAAGCATGTGACGGAATTTAACATCCTTTCATGATGGAAGGGGAACTTCCTCAATCTGACAAAAGGCCTGTACAAAAAACCTACAGCTCACATCATGTTTAACGGTAAGAGTGAATGCTTTCCTCTTAAGATTAAGAACAAGGGGAAGATGTTCACTCGCTACTCTTACTCAACATAGTACTGGAAGTCTTAGCCAGTGTAATAGGCAAGAAAAAGACATACAGCTTAGAAGAAATAAAATGGTCTCTATTTGTAGATAACATGACTGGCCAAGGAATCTAGAATTCCGGGGAATCTACAAATCTCCTAGATCTAGTAAGTGAGTTTAAGCTTCGCAAGGTCATAGGGTACGAGATCAACACACAAAACCCAGTCATATTTCTATATTAGCAAGGTACAACTGGAAACCAAAATTTTTAAAGATATCCTCCCAAGTGAAACACTTAGGTATAAATCTAACAAAATATATACAGGATCTATGTCCTGAAAACTACAAAATCCTGATCAAAGAGGTCAGAGATGACCTAAATAAATGGAGACACACTGTGTTCTTGGATTGGAAGACTCAATATAGTAAAGAGGTCAGTTCTTCCCAAATCAGTCAATGGATTTAATGCAATTATGATCAAAATCTCAGCAGCAATTTTTGTAAATATAGACAAGCCGACTCTAAAATTTATATGGAAAAGCAAAGAAACCAAGAAGCTAAAGCAATTTTTAAAAATAGTACAGTTGGAGAAAATCACACCACTTGATTTTAAGACTTCCTCTAAAGCAACAATTAGCAAGAGTGGTATTGGTGAAGAGATAGACAGAAATCAGAATCATTGGAACACAAGGAGAGTCTAGAAATAGACTTAATTAATTAATGGCCAATTAATTTTTGACAAAGGTGCAAAAGCAATTCAATGTGTAAATGATAGTCTTTTCAGCAGATAGTATTGGAACAATTGGTATCCACATGCCAAAAAACCCCCCAAAACACTCTCATATTGTACATAAACATTAATTCAAAATGAATCATTGTCCTAAATGTAAGAGCTAAAATTTACATTTACGTTACAATAATCAAGAAATAATATATAACAGCAAAGATGCCAATTTTCTTCTATCAAATTGTCAACATTTTAAAAAGGGTAACATTTGTGATTGATGAGAACAATTTGATTACAAACTCCCTGAAGGGCAATTTGGCAGGATGTCACACATCTTACAGCTATATATATTTTAAAACTGTAATGAGATCAAGCTTTCCCCCATCCTATGTGAAAATTTTAAAAATCTGAAAATATCTAGCTTTTGCCAGACAGTGGGTAAACAGGTCTGCTCATTCATAGCTGGTGGGAGTGATAGTGTAAACTGATATGAAATTGGGGGACCAATTTGATATATCTAGTAAAATTGAAAAGGAAACATGTATAAGGATGTTCACTGTGGCAGTATTTGTAATTGTGAAAAATTAGAAACAACCTTATCAATAAATGAAAGGAAAATTTGGTATATTAACTAGATCGAATTTTGTAATGTTTAAAAGGGCTAGATTTGGGGAGTTCCTGCTGGCCTAGTGGTTAGGATTCCAGGCTTTACTGCCATGGCCCGGGTTCAATCCCTGGTCGGGGAACTGAGATCTCGCAAGCCATGCAGCGTGGCTAAAATAAAATAAAATAAAAGGACCAGACTTTTTAAATAAAGAGAAGGTTAATTTTAAAAAACAGCATTAAGGAAAAAATAACTTGCATTTTTAGGACACAGAAAATACTACTGTTTATATTTACATATATGTAAACATGAAAAATGAACTGCAGAGTAAGTAGAACTGCATCAAAGTGTACATCAAAATGTAAACAGAGGCAGAGACTTCTGGCTGTGGCTTTGTAAAGAGGTCTGTATACACTCTCAACATACACAGCAAACGTACACACACAGACACAAACTAAATAAAATGATCAAAAACACCCATTTCAGGGCACTGGAAATAGATAAGCAACAAACAGATTGCAAATCATTCTCAAAAAACTGTTAGAGCTTTAGATAAAGAGAGAGTCTTTCTGGCATCTTGCGTGGGGCTACTCCTATCCATCCACTGCCCCAGCTTAGTCCTTGAGAATAGCAATTTTATCAGCATGGAACTAGGCAAGAGCACCAGCAGCTTTGCTGGCAGAGGAGGCTGCTGACTCAGTTTAGAGCAAGGGGCAAAAACCTACAGATTTATCAGATAATAGTGGCCAACTTAGTAGGAAATGAATTGGGGATCGCCTGATATTTGTTAGCCTGAATTTGCTGTAGTGGTTGGTGTCAGTCTCAGGCCAGTCATAAATTTTACCAGAGGAACCTTGAAATGAGAGAGCCATAGAAAGGCTAGATGAGCTTTCCAGCATCCCTGGCCAACTGGGAAACCACATACACATGCAGGGGACATTGGAGAGTCCAGCAGAAAGTAACAAGCAAAGGAGACTTGAAATGTGGCAGAGCTTTAAATGTACCCCCCAGTCTACATACAGGTCACTCAACAGAGGATGAAAGACATAGAGTCTGGAGGCATTTGAGCACAACCTCTTCCCAAGTCAGTGGGTCAACACGAAGCTATGCAGACACAGGGGTCACCCCCAGGAATCCAGACTAAACATTAAAATAAGTGTTAAAACCTGAGCAAAGACTTTCAGTTTCTGGTCCAGTATGTAGGAGCTTGGAAATGGTCTCTCCATCCTAACAGCAAGAAAAAAGCTGAACAGACTGAAAAATCAGTAACTCTTCTTAGATCTGTCAGAGAAGTGAGGTCACAGGGCAGACTGATGCCCCTGAAATTGGAGACACGGGTGAATACAGGTAATCACAATTTACCAGAACAGATACCCATCTTCACAAGAACCAGTACTGGGGTAGGAAAACCTGAACTGTAGTTGATGAATTTATGGAAGCTCAGTGTGCACAAGTCTGAGAGTTAAAACTTCTAAGGGTACTCAGTCACAGGGGAGCCCCTACACTTTAGTGTTTTACCTCCAGGAACTTGACCAGGTTCTCAAAGTGAATACTGGAGAAAAATCCCCCCTTGCTTGCAGCAGGGAGAGGGGGAAAGTCACCATTTAAAAATATACCAGAACATTCTGCCTAACAAGGCCTATCCTCAGGAGAAACTCTTTTATACCAGACCCTAACGGGTTTTTTTCAGAGCCTAACCAGCCTGAGAAAATGGAAATATCCAGCTCCAGCCTCCTCCATCCTGTCCCACCTGAGGAAGAGGGCGACTGAAGAGCACCTGTGTTCACAGTGCAGAGGTGTAGGCCCACCAAAAGACTGAGACCTCGTCATAGGATTATACAACATTGCCCTTCCCCCAGCACCGTACTACCACATTACTAAAGACCTATTTAGAGCAGTTCCTTTTACCCAATACATCATGCCCAGCTACCGAGAAAAAACTACAGGGCATACTAAAAGGCAAAGACCACAATTTGAAGAGACAGGGCAGGCAAGCATCAGAGCCATACTCAGATATGGCAGGGATGCTGGAATTATCAGACTGGGAATTTAAAACAACTATGTGTTATCCAAGGGCAGGAGATGGATTTCCCAGCTCAAGAAAACAGAGAGAGAACTCACCCTTCCTCTGCCTTTTTGGGGGTTGTTGTTGTTCTGTCTAGGCCCTCAATGGATTGGGTGATGTCAGCGCATATTGGTGAGGGTGGATCTTCTTTACTCAGTCTACTGATTCAGATGCTAATGTCT
Organism: Globicephala melas; assembly: GCF_963455315.2. NCBI lineage: Eukaryota > Metazoa > Chordata > Mammalia > Artiodactyla > Delphinidae > Globicephala > Globicephala melas. The sequence continues at coordinate 28,393,892 of NC_083316.1, forward strand.
CCGGGAGACACCCTCACAGACACACTCAGAAATAATGTTTTACCAGCTGTTTGGGCATCTGTTAGCCCAGTCAAGTTGACACAAAAGTAACCATCACAAATACACTCCTTGTCAACTTGATACCTGTATGCATCTCCTTAAACATAATCTCCAAATAAAGACAATAACAAGGTCATAATTCCACCTGACATGATACAACTATCCTGGGTACAACTGAAAACGCACGAATCCCTTCCCCAGAAGAGGAGGTAAAGACCTTCAAGGATGTTTACTCATCTTCTGGTATCCATAACCTGAAAGCTATGCTGTAAAATTAATGGTCCTTAAATGCTGATATAAAGTTAATACATCTTATGTAACATGATGAAATAAAATAGCAAAGAAAGCAAAGATATTTGTTTAATACACACACACACACACACACACACAAACATATTTATAAAATAAGGAGGAAATGCTCATTACAATTATAGTCCTCATTTCTGTAACTGGTTATGTGGTCTTAGCTGGTATTTATAACTACCCTTTTCTGCTACCCATTCTATTTTCCTCTTGTTTTATTAGCACCTCAGCTGGTAATGGTTCTTTACCTGGTGGGGTGGTCCAAACCTTCATTCCTGAACTAATCTGGCCTGGATTGGGATGTTGCAGTTTTCCATTGACCTTAATCACAGGACATAGTAATACTAAGAGAAGCCCTAAGGGATCTCCTGTATTCCAGACATACTCTTCTTTACCTCCATTGTGGAATACTACTCCAGTTCTTCTTAGTGGTCAGGATCAGTCACCCCAGTCAGCACAGTAACTCCTTTCCTTGTCTGTTGACTCAAAAGGCATGAGGAACCCCAAATGGCCAGGTAGCAGTCTTAACTTCCAGTTCAATGGAATCATTGTTGTATCTCCTGGTGGAAGCACTCCTCCCTCTAGAACTAAGACCTCTAGGCCAGCAGAGCATAAAGTTATGGGAACAGGAAGAAAAATTTTGCTAGTGGGTCACTAGGGGTTATAGTGGCACTACTCATAGTTCCACCCCTTGATCCCTAGACCTGTGAATCCTGGCTACTGGAGAAACAGTACCATATACTGGATGCTGATTCAGAGAATATACAGCGTTCTGGAGAAGCTTGACCCAGCCTTGCAAAGTATTGCCACCTAGCTGACACTGTAACTGAGTCTTCAAAAGGCATTCCACTGTTCCATGAAGACAGCTACTTTAGGATGGTGGGTAACCATCCTAAAGTGGTGAATTCCATGAGCCTGGGCCCACTGCCACACTTTGCTGTGAAGTGAGCTCCTTGGTCTGAAGCAGTATTGTGTGGAATACCATGCTGGTGAATAAGGTATCCTATAAGTCCACAGATGGTGGTTTTGGCAGAAGCGTTGCATGCAGGAAATACAAATCTGCATCCAGCGTAGATACCTGCAGGGGCAGGACAAAACACTGCCCCTTCCATGATGGAAGTAGTCCAATGTAACCAACCTGCTACTAGGTAGATAGCTGATCACCTGGGGAATGCTGCCATACTGGGAGCTCAGTGTTGGTCTCTGTGCTGGCAGATTGGACACTCAACAGTGGCCATAACCAGGCGGGCCTTGGTGAGTGGGAGTCCAAGTTGTTGAGCCCACTCCTGGTACCAAAATCTGTGTTAGAGTTCTCCAGAAGAACATAACCAACAGTATATATAGAGAGAGATATAAAAGAGGAGCTTTGGGCTTCCCTGGTGGCGCAGTGGTTGAGAGTCCGCCTGCCAATGCAGGGGACACGGGTTTGTGCCCCAGTCCGGGAAGATCCCACATGCCGCGGAGTGGCTGGGCCCGTGAGCCATGGCCACTGAGCCTGCGCGTCCGGAGCCTGTGCTCCGCAACGGGAGAGGCCACAACAGTGAGAGGCCCACGTACCGCAAAAAAAAAAAAAAAAAAAAAAAGAGAAGAGCTTTATTATAGAAATTGGCTCATATGTGGTTATGGAGAATGAGAAGTACCACAATCTGCCGTCTGCAAGCTGAAGAACCAGGAATGCTGGTGGTGTAATTTAGTCTGAGTCTGAAGGCCTGAGAACCAGGGGAGCTGATGGTGTAAATCTCAGTCTGAGGCCAAAGGCCTGAGAACTGGGGGACGTGGGGACCTCTGACGTAAGTCTTGGCGCCCAAAGGGCAGGAGTAGATGGATTTCTCAGCTCAAGAAAAGAAAGAGACAAATCGCTTTTCCTTTGCCCTTTTTTGATTCTATTCAGACCCTTAATGGATTGGATAATTCCTGCCTATGTTAGTAAGGGTAGATCTTCTTTACTCAGTATACTAATTTAAATGCTAATATCTTCCAGAAATATCTTCACAGACACACCAGAAATTATTCTTTACCAGCCTATCTGGGATCCCTTAGCGCAGTCAGGTTGACACACAAAATTAACCATTGTAAGTACATATTTGGGGGCAGGGTTATATTGGAAATCTCTGTATTTTTCGCTCAATTTTGCTGTGAATGTAAAACTGCTCTAAAAAGTCTGTTAATCAAAAAAAAAAACAAAAACAAAAACAAAACACCCAGAAACAAACGCACACAAAAATAACACCAGAGCAAAGACATTAGCCTCCAAGCTCCATGGGGGAGACAGATTCTGTAGTTTAAAAACAAAACAAAATAAAATCCCATAAAGATGTATCAGAATCTGTGATTGCTCCTATATATTATCTAAAATGTACAGTTGTCAGCAAAAAAGGGACAATACAAGGAGGCAGGAACCTGTGACTCAGAAAAATTGACTCTGGGGAATTCCCTGGTGGCGGTCCATTGGTTAGGACCCGTGCTTTCACTGCTGAGGGCCTGGGTTCAATCCCTGGTCAGGGAACTAAGATCCTGCAAGCCTAGCAGCACAGGCAAAAAAACTAAAGAAATAAAAATAAGAAAAAGAAAAAGAAAAAGAGGTTGACTGTAAGTGGGCTGGATGTTGGATTTAGCAAAAGCTTCAAAGCAGCTATCATAAATATGTTCAAAGAATTAAAAGAAAATATTATGAAAATCACTTAGTAAATAGGAAATCTCAATAGAGAAATATAAACTACTTTTAAAAATCAGCTAAAATGGAAATTCTAGAATTTAAAATATAGTAACTGAATGAAAAATGTGTTAATGATCACATCAGATTTGAGATGGCAGAAAAGATAGAGATAGCTCAAAAGTAGGTCACTAGAGATGATCCAATCCAAAGAACAGAGATAGGAGATATTGAAGAGAAACGAACAGAGCATAAGAGGTCTGTGGGACAATAGCAGATGTACCAACACTCACGTAATGAGAGCTGCAATAGGAGAGGAGAAAGAATGAGGCAGAGAAGCATCTAAAGAAATAATGGCCCCAGAGTTCCCAAATTTGATAAAAATGTTATCCACAGATTCAGAAGTCTCAGTGCCAAGTAAGGTAAGCACAAAGAAAACCATAATTAGACACAAAGTCAAATTGCTGAATGACAAAGAGAAAATCTTAAAAGCAGCAGTGGAAAAACAACTCCGTACAGGGGAACAACAATAGGATTAGTGGTTGATTTTTCATCAGATAAATGAAGGCTAGAAGGCAGTGGAATAATATGTTCAAAATACTGCAATAGAATTCAACCAAGAATTGTACATCCAGCAGAACTATCCTTCAAAGATGAAGGTGAGATAAAGATATTTCCTGATTAACAGAAACAGGATTTGTTGGTAGCAGTCTTGCCCTGAAAGAAATACTAAAGGAAGCCATTAGGCTGAAAGAAAATGACAGCAGATGGTAACTCAAATCCACAGAAAGGAATGGAATTGGAACTAATAAGTATGCGGATAAACATAGTAGACTGTATACACATACACAAATATTCACCAACTTGTGAATGTATAAATAAAATGTGATATATCCATATGATAGAAAACTACTCATCAATAAAAAGGAGTAAAACTAATTCATGCAACAACATGGATGAACCTCAAAAACAGTATGCTACTTGAAAGAATCCAGCCTGAAAAGACTATATATTGTGTGATCACATCATGTATCATGATTATGTAACTATATAAATTTACTAAAACCTTATCAGACTGTATAATTACAATGGGTGAATGTGTGGTATACAAATTATACCTTAATACAGTGGTTAAAAAAAAATGTTAGTGCCTGTTCCTGAGTGATGTGTATGGAGATAATGTTCATTTTCTTTTTGCTTCTCTGCATTTTCTAGATTGATTACATAAACATCTATTATGTTTGGAATAAAAGACAACATGAGGAGTAAATTTTTAAACAATAAAAGCTGTATATTTAAAGTTCTTTGAAAATCAAAACTCACCCTCTCTCTCCACACACACATACACTGAACAGAAACCCCAGTAAGCAGTAATCGCCATCAGATTTTAATTTAGCTAAAAACATAGTCTTGCGTTGCACTTGGGAGTTTAATATGATGGTTACTTTAGGTCTCAGGATAAGACAGTTCAGACATAAGCTTTCTTTTCCTACAGAAAATCCACGCATTTCATCAAGAGAATAAAATCAGAACATCATCTGATATGCCATCAAGTTATATCTCAGACTTTTTGAGGCTTTTATGAGTGCTGGAAAGAGGACAGGCATGGGCTTTAAGCATGCAGTTGTCTAATTAATTTAGCTGAAGCTGAAATTAGACACTTGTAAAGGCTAGCCTATTGCCTTAAATAATTGTTTCCCTTTTTTGCAGATGCTGTTGAGATATATTTTATAAAAAGCATCACTGCATATCAAACAACATCGGGCCCAGAGGATTATGAAACACTGACGACCATTGAAGAATTTTGCAAATGGCTTGTTCAAAATGGGGAAAAACAGGTAAATGTTATCAACTAATAAATGTAATTGCTAGATTGTTTATTAGATTGGGACAGTCTTTTTCATCTCATAACTCAGAAACTGGAGCTCAGAGAAGACTCAGGAAAAGCCAGCAATAAAAATAGGGCTGGTGCAGCTTGCGATATTAGTAAAGAAAAAGAAGTATTTTTCTTGTATCTTGAAACATGAGGTCCTTCAAATCCTGGACACATATAATCTCTGGTCCTGTAAATTTAATATTTTAAGTCAAAATTGGCTTTTATCTTTGGATATAGCTGATAGTTTCTTTTTATTTTTACGTCTTTATTGGAGTATAATTGCTTCACAATGGTGTGTTAGTTTCTGCTTTATAACAAAGTGAATCAGTTATACATATACATATGTTCCCATATCTCTTCCCTCTTGCGTCTCCCTCCCTCCCACCCTCCCTATCCCACCCCTCCAGGCGGTCACAAAGCACGAAGCAGATTTTCCTGTGCTATGCGGCTGCTTCCCACTAGCTATCTACCTTACGTTTGGTAGTGTATATATGTCCATGCCTCTCTCTCGCTTTGTCACAGCTTACCCTTCCCCCTCCCCATATCCTCAAGTCCATTCTCTAGTAGGTCTGTATCTTTATTCCTGTCTTACCCCTAGGTTCTTCATGACATTTTTTTTTCTTAAATTCCATATATATGTGTTAGCATACGGTATTTGTCTTTCTCTTTCTGACTTACTTCACTCTGTATGACAGACTCTAGGTCTATCCACCTCATTACAAATAGCTTCAATTTCGTTTCCTTTTATGGCTGAGTAATAATATTCCATTGTATATATGTGCCACATCTTCTTTATCCATTCATCTGATGATGGACACTTAGGTTGTTTCCATCTCGGGGCTATTGTAAATAGAGCTGCAATGAACATTTTGGTACGTGACTCTTTTTGAATTACGGTTTTCTCAGGGTATATGCCCAGTAGTGGGATTGCTGGGTCATATGGTAGTTCTATTTGTAGTTTTTTAAGGAACCTCCATACTGTTCTCCGTAGTGGCTGTACCAATTCATTTTTCTCTTGATATATTATTTCCTTCTCAGTTTCCGGTCTTGAATTCTTTATTAATCAAACTTTTGTTTTCACATTAAAAAAACAGTTACAGAAAATGCTTTTGATTGCTGACCTTTTACTTAGAAGTCCCATGAGTCTAAACTGTTACTCAAAAACTCAAAAACTTTATGTACTGAGTTCAGCATGAAGGCAGTGAAGACCTTTATTCGTCATGAGATCCCATGTGACTTTGACCTGACCAAGCCAACTTTATTCTTCCTCAGGCATGTGAGAAACAGGTGTGGATCTGACATGGTTTTGTTGGCCATGTGAAAACCAACTTAAGAGTAAGTTTCTAGACACTTAATAAGTAAGAATTTTTTTTCAAAGAATGAAGAAAAAGCTTTTTTTATTCCACATTTGAACTTTTTTTTTTTTTTTTGCGGTACGCGGGCCTCTCACTGTTGTGGCCTCTCTCCGTTGCGGAGCACAGGCTCTGGGCACGCAGGCTCAGCGGCCATGGCTCACGGGCCCAGCTGCTCCGCGGTATGTGGGATCTTCCCGGACCGGGGCACGAACCCGTGTCCCCTGCGTCGGCAGGCGGACTCTCAACCACTGCACCACCAGGGAAGCCCGACATTTTTTAAATGATGACATTTTCTTTAGTTCTATTTTAATTGCCACTTGTAGAAGCAAAAAACCTTGTGGTGGTTTGTGACTTTTTTTTTTTTTTTTTACAGTGGCTGCAATATTTTCTGTTGGTTCCAAAGATTAATGTAAAGCCACAGATTGACCTAATATTTTAATTTAGTTTCCAAGAAAGTACTTGGCCAGAATCTCATAGCTTATCCTTGTTATGTTCTGGTACAGTGAACATCTTGACTCTGTGATAAGACACCAGTACCAATGCTTGACAGCTGTCTGCTTCTAACCGAGTGTACCAAGCTCCTAGACAGAGATGCAGAAGAGTCTTGAGTGCCAGGTGGCTCTGAATCTAAACCACAAGCAGGACTGTGGACAGGTCACCTTTACTACTAAGAAACACGCTCCATGAGGACAAGGGTTTTGTCTGTTGTGTTCACTGCAATGTCCCTAGTGCCTGAAACAGTAACTGGCACATAGTAGGTGCTCAATAACTATTGAGTTACTTTGCTGAATTTTATAACACATTTCCTGTGGGATAATTCCATTTTAAAAGGAGCTTTTTCTCCCCACCTCAAGCCTGAGATGAGATTCTCAGCCTGTTCTAGAGGACCATAACAGAAACTCAGATGATTTGGGAATTGTGTTCCCATGAAATATAACATTTATTTTTCAAACAGAGATTTAATCTGCCACTGATAAAAAATAAACAGGATCCATTGGCCAGAACTGCCATCTTCCAGTAATTCCTTAAAACGGTGAACACAAAGGGAAAGAGGAGAGGCATCCACTATATGTTCTCTAGGCCTTTTAGAAAACATGGAGTTATTTCTTTGGCCATATCCTTGGGAATCGACAGGAAAGGTGATCTTGTATACAGTAAGGGAATGGGCATTGTTCAAAAAGGAATGTTACCGTGGCAAAATTGGAAGGGTCTACAGTGTTACCCAGCTTGCCGTTGGCATTGTTATAAACAAACAAGTTAAGGGTAATCCTCTTGCCAAGAGGATTAATGTACATATTGAGCATATTAAGCACTCTAAGGGCCGAGATAAATTCCTGAAATGCATGAAAGATCAGAAAAAGAAGGAAGCCAAAGAGAAAGTTACACGGGTTCAACTGAAGAGCCAGCCTGCTCTACACAGAGAAGCACACTTTGTGAGCACCAGGAGCCTGAGCTACTGGAATCAATCCCAATGAATAGCTAGACTAAATAAGAAAACAGAGAGAAGACTCAAATAAATAAAATCAGAAATGAAAGAAGAAACATTACAACTGATGCCACAGAAATTAAAAGGGTTATAAGAGACTACTATGAACCATTACATTCCAACAACTTGGATAACCTAGAAGAAATGGGTAAATTCCTAGAAACCTACAACCTGCTAAGACTGAACCATGAAGAAATAGAAAATCTGAATAGAACTTTAACTAGTAAGGAGATCAAATGTGCCAACAAGAAAAGCCCAAGATCAAATGGCTTCACTGGTGAATTCTATGAAACATTTAAAGAAAAATTAACTCCAATCCCCCTCAAACTCTTCCCCAAAAAATTGAAGAGGAAGGAATGCTTCCAAACTCATTTCATGAGGCCAGCATTACCTCGATACCAAAGCTAGGAAAAGACTACAAGAAAAGAAAACTACAGAACAATATCCTTGATGAATATAGATGCAAACATTTCAACAAAATACTAGCAAACTGAATTCACCAGCATATTATAATGACCACACACCATGACCAAGTGGAATTTATCCCTAGGATGCAAGAATGGTTCAACACATGAAATACAATCAACGTGATACACTACATTATCAGAATGAAGGATAAAAATCACATGATCATTGCAAGAATACAGAAAAAATATTTGACAAAATTCAACATCTTTTTATGATAAAAGCATTCAACAAACTAGGAATAACAAAGGTCATATATGAAAAGCTCACAGGTAACATCATACTCAGTGATGAAAAATTGAAAGCATTTTTTTCTAAGATCAATAACAGGACAAGAATGCCTACTCTTGCCCACTTCTATTCAATATAGTCCTGGAAGTACTAGCCAGAGCAATTAGGCCAGCAAAAGAAATAAAAGTCATCCAAATTGGAAAGAAAAAAGTGAATTATTTCTATTTGTGGATTATATGATCTTATATTCTTATATGTAGAAAACCCTAAAGATTTCACACACACACACACACACACACACACACACACACACGAAGTGTTAGAACTAATAAACAAATTGCAGGATATAAAAGAATTTCAGGATACAAAATCAACATACAAAAATCCGCTGCATTTCTACACACCAACAATGAACAATCTGAAAAAGAAATTAAGAGAACACTCCCATCTACAAAAGTATCAAAAAGAATAAAATACTTAGGAATAAACTTAACCCAGGAGGTGAAAGACTTGTACACTGAAAAAATAGGAAAATCTACTTATATGCATGTTTTCCTATTCTGAAAAATGCAAAGATAATATAGAGCCTTGAGACTCCTAAATTATTGTCAATGTTTCCTGGAAAGCAACAACTGACATCCTTTTTATGTTTGTTCTGACATGCCACATATGAGGATGTTGATTACATATTCAACCCAGTTCCAAAGAAATGTTCTATTTATAAATGTCAACATAGTTAACACAGGCAGAGGGTGATGTGCTATTCTTGAGGATGCCACAGCAATAACTGTACCTCTTCACTCCCTCTAAAGAAAGCACATTGGGAAATCCAATGAGTACAAGCATTGTTGTTCTATAAACAACTTCCAGTGTGTACTTAATTTTTCTCTAAATCATATGCTGTATAGTAAGTAGTTAAGAGTGAGAGTTGAGCTGAAAGACAACTGGCCTGGACTTTAAAAAAAAAAAAAGCCAGTATTATGAAAGGGCAGAACTGCTACAGATTAAAGAAGACTAAAGGATTGTGAAAACTAAATGCAATATGTGATTCTTCATTGGATATTAGATTTTGAAAGTTATAAAGAACATTATTGGACAATTGGGAAATTTGAATACAGAGCATATATTAATATTATATCAATGTAAAAAATTTTGAGAGTAAAAATGTAATGTAGTTATGTAGGAAAATCTTCTTGTTCTAAGAATATACATGCTTAAGTATTTAGGGGTAAAGTATCTTAAGTACAACTTATTTTCAACAAAAGTATATATGTGTATGTGTTTATATATGTATATAAAAATGTTATCTATTACATATACATATAATTTTTTAAAGAGAAAGCAAATGTGGCAAAATGATAGCCAATTGGTGAATCTAGATTAAAATATTATGTGTATTCATTCTACTATTCTTTCAGTTTTTCTGAAGGTTTGAAAAGCGCATGGAATACAACCAGCATGCTCCTTCAGAATTACCAGGTGAATTAAAAATAGGTACATATTTTTTTATCCCCTGGGAGGCTTACAGACTGCTAAAGGCTTTATTGAAGTCTCAGGTCATTAGCTATGGTGACTGTAGTAAAAAAGTGGCTGAAACTTTTTATAACATGGGCAGGATCTGCTTTGCCAAAGGAGAGCTCAGAAAGGCAATTCAGCTGCTAAGGAAGGTGAATACTGGCTGGTGTTTCACATTTGCTCCCAGGCCTGTAAGCAAAATGTGAGGGGAGATGTGTGTGTGTGTGTGTGTGTGTATTTTCCCTTCCCTTCCCTCTCTCTCTCCTTCCTTTTTTTTCTTCCTTCTCTTTTTCTTTCTTTCTTTTTTTTTTAAGTAAAGTGTTCTCTTTTGAAAATTCTTCACATTCTTAGATGTGCTAAGGGAGAATATGACTACAGAAACTTTTGTTGTGTCTGTGCCTGGACCAGAGTTTTAGAAGAGTAATACCCTAATCCTGGAAACTTGGTATGGCAGTAGCAGAATCTTGTGAAAGCACCAAAGGTTGTGTTGGAATAAGGAACACCTTGTCTAGCCATCATTACCCGAGCACTGATTCCCCTTCCAGGGAGCTCAGACAACCCTAGAAGTTCATTGCCTAGTAGTAGGATGTGGCAAGAGGTGTGCCTAACAGTTGTTCAGCCAGTCAGTATACTAACAGCCCAAGCTAAAGACTAGGTAAGATCAGTAGTGATGTCTCTACATAAAACCCAAATTAGTTCAGTTTCAGAGGAAAAGTTGGTAAAGATCAACTGATATTCAAGAGGGCAGAGTCAAAAGCAATCCACACATGGGAATTCCCTGGTGGTCCAGTGGTTAGGACTCTGCGATTTCACTCCAGGGCCCCAGGTTCAGTCCCTGGTTAGGGAACTATGACCCCGCAAGCTGTGCAGTGTGGCCAAAAAAAAAAAAAAAAGCATTACACACACACACACATATATTGGCAGGTGTGGAGATATTTTATCTCATTTCAGGTTAACTTAATGTAATAAGTATGAAAATAGTAAATAACAGAAGAATGGGGACTTCATTTTGAAGATTCATTTTGAAGAGGCCGCTATAGCTGGTCCTGTATAAACACAGGGCACTGTTCCCTCCAGTACCTTCAGATTCTTTTCTCAAGCCTTGGGCAGTTTTTACACCTCTGTGTTAATCAGTACTCTGCTGAATACAGTTGTCCCTCGGTATCCGTGGGGGATTGGTTCTAGGACTTCCCACCCGCCCCCCTCACCAACACCAAAGTCTGCAGGTGCTCAAGTCCCTAGTATAAAATGTTGTAGTACAGTCGGCCCTCTGTATCTGCAGGTTCCCAGACTGCGGGCCAACCGCACTTGAAGGGGACGCACTGCAGATATAGATATTCTCTTTCTGTGCAGCTGTCTCTCTTCTGTTACTCTGCCCTGAGAGTCTCCTGAGACTCTCAGCTCCGTATGCTCAATTCAGGGCGTCTGCTGAGCTCCACTTCCCTGCATCACAGCCTGGAGATGGTCTCAAAGCAGTAATCTGGGGCAATCATAGCGTTTATTTCACTTGCTTTCCCTCTCTCAGGGAACACTGTCCTTTGTTGCCTAATGTTCATTGTCATGAAGATCGTTCCAAATATATTTCGTCTACTTTTTCTTTTCTGGTTGTTTCACGTGGGAGGGCAAATCTGGTGCCTATAATTCCACCTTGATTGGATAGAGAGGTCAGCAATAAAATTTACAATGGAAAACTGCCTAAGAGTAAAGTTATGTAGCATGAGAATGCAATGCAAGTTTGGGACACGTACACTGATTTCATTTATATCTACCCGTTTGGTTACAGCTATTTGGAAAATCCTGGTGGAAACCACTGTGGGTTTTAGGTAGGCATGCTGTCCATTTTCAGGCCTGTTACTTTGGTTTTCCACAGCCACATATGGTAGTGGAAGCTTCAGTGAAGTGGAATGATACAGGTACAGCACTAGGGGGACAGAGCCTTCGATTCAGACTCCTTCCTCCTTGGAAGGGAACCAGGAGGAAGAGTAGTACAGGCATCTGAAATGTCAACCTGTGACATCTCAGTTCCACTGGTGCTCTCCTGAGTTTGGTTTATAATGAAGGTGCTTGTTATTTGATTCTCTTTAAACTGTTAGGCTTCTCAACTCGCCTACAGTGTCTGATGATTCAAATCCTCATATATGGAAAAGAGCACTGTAGAAGCAGAGACACAGAAAACCTCCTTAGCCTAATGCAGAGGTAAGTTCTGACCCTGATCATCAACCAGGTCTTCAGTGTGGATATATGGATAGCATGGCCTCACCCAGGTTCATTCATTTAGGGGTGATTCACCTTGTTATTCTTGTTAGTAAGGCAAAATGCCAGCCTGTACTATGCATCTGGCCAAATCCTAAACTGGAGGTACCTAGTCAATTTCTAGTAGTCTCTCAGAACCCGATGTTACAGGGGTCTGCTGCAATATTATTTAGTATTTATGTCTCTTTCAATGCTGAGCATTATAACCAAGTCCTACAAGACTGTTTCAGCTAACAGCTTGTGATAGATACAAACTGGGTTTATAACAAAGCAAGTGAAGGAATTCCCTGGCAGTCCAGTGGTTAGGACTCCATGCTTTCACTGGTGAGAGCCTGGGTTCCATCCCTGGTGGGGGAACTAAGATCCCACAAGCCGGGGGCACGACCAGAAAAAAAAGTAAGTGAATACATTAAACTTACTTTTCTTGCTAAACATACAAAATCTAAGTCCCTAAACATAAGGCAACTTTTGGGGGGAAACAGTTGTCTCCAAAGTTAAAAATAAAAGAGCCTCTTCAGATTCTTCTTAAAAAATGTTTCAGCCAAAGAAGAGTGTTTTGTGTAGACCTGCCCCCTTCTTGACCCTTGGCATATCATCGCTGTTTGTTCATCTCAGAATGATATTGATCCTGAACTGTTCTCTTTTGTTGAGTGTATACTAAATCCCTAAAACTGAGCTAGCTCCTATTCATAAAGTATTTAATTTTTACAAATACCCTACACGATAGCTCTCGTTTGACAGAAGGGGGCCTGATGTTCTATAAAAGAACATGCCTAAATTCACTTAAGTCTTGGAGGTTTGGACCCAAGCAAGTGTGACTCTGAAGGCCATGTGCTTTCCCCTTAGAGCCCTCTAACAAAGAGGGGTGTCATTATGGGGTGAGAGTTAGGACTCTGATTGCACTTCACTGGAGGTGCCTCACAGTTAGTACTTTCTCACTACGCTGGCCAGGTGGGAGACCAGATGAGCACAGAGAATACATCAGCCCATCCTGTCCCCATCCACCTCAGTCAGAGCCACACCTAGAGGAGGCCCAACAGCAGACTGTCTCCTGTTTGATCTTACCCAGGAGAGAATGTTCTCTAGCCTCTCTCAGTGATGCCCACGGTAGGAGGGTATATGGGGAACTTTGCCCTCTGCCTGCTGGTGTACATGAAAGTATGTTTTCTTAGTCAGTAACCATAACAGTATTAATAATAACTATAAGGTAGAACTTCTTCCAATCCCCTGATATTGTAACATACATGTATTATTTCTGATTCATAAATAACCCTATTCGGTAGGTATTTTATCTTACACGTTCAGGTGATGAAACTGAGACTCAGAAAGTTTGAATATCTTGTTTAAAGTCATCTAGCCAGTAAGTGTGGTAAGATTTGAACCCAGGACTGTCGTAGTTCAAAAATACACGGCCTTTCACTACATAATAGGGATTCTGACTTTTGAGGAATTTGAGACTGTATATGGGGACACCTAATCAGCAGGCAAGTCCCCAGAACCTCGTTTTACATATGGGGGAACTGAGGACAGATATGTTCAAGTTGAATTACCCCAGAGGAGGCAGAGCTGGGATGTGAACCCAGGTCTCTCTAGCTCTGGAACGTGCTCTCCGTGGGCAGCGTAGCTTACTCTCTGACGGCAGGCTGTCTGGATTTTAAATCAGGCTCTCTGACCTAGGTGAGCTTACTTAACCTCTCTCAGCACCTTTATTCATCAGTGAAATAACAGTACCTTCCTCAAAAAGTGGATTTTCTGAGAAATAATAAGATCACATATAATACAGCACTTAGATCAGGGCCTGACAGGTCTTTAGTACTCAATATATGTTGGCATAAGAATAAAATAAGAAGAATTATCTTTCTGAGATGCTGGAGATAATAGAATGTTTCGATAAGAAGCTTCTATATATCACGCTATTACTATTTTATATTAAGAGTGATGGGTAAAAAGTATATATTACTGGAGTCAGCCCTGTCATCTTAAACCTGCCTCTGCCACTTAATAAGTATATGACTTTGGAAAAATCACCTAACCTCTGAGGCTTGGTTTCTCCATCACTAAAATGCAAATAATAGCATATGACATAGAGTTGTTTTGAGTTTTCGATAAAATAACATATATAACATTCATAGGCCAGTGCCTGGCAGAATATGTACTCAATGAATGTTAGCAAAACACATTTCCTTCCGCCTTCTTCTACAGTACATGCCTTTTGCTTCCAGGGTAATAGGTCAGAATATTTGAAATCCTAATTGTGATTGATCGTTGGGCAGTATTACAATATGTTTGTATGTTTGAGAATTAGATTGAGAATTTGAATCTTTGAACATATCTAAAGTACATTTTGTACACTGAAGGTAATAATAATGAAAGTAAAAGTACAAAACATGTAACTTCAGACAAGAAATGCATGTGTCCTCAAAACAAAGTAGAACAAAGTTCTACTCAGCTTGTATTTAAAAAGAGAAACTTCAGAATAGCTGGAGTGAATCCATTTCCTCAGTAGCTTGAGGTTGCTTTTCCCTCGAGTTTTTTTTTTTTTTTACTGTTCCTGCTTCCTTGTCCATGATTTGAAAAGAATGATAGGAGGAGGAGAAATTAGGAAGCATTGGTATAACCCAATTCAGGCCCCAGGTAGTATGAGTTTCTTTTGGTTCTTGGAGGCTAATTCTTCTCTCTAAATGACAGTGAGACGTAGACCTACCAAGAAAGCACATGTAAGGGGAAAAGAAGAGTCTTTTGAAGGACTCTGCTGTAGCAGAAGTCCAGTCAGTAAGATGTGAGTCCTGAAACAAGCTCATATCTCATTCCTCAAGAATTGCTGAGCAAAGCCATAGGCGTGGCTGCCAAAGCCCAGATGTCAAACACCACCACCACCACCACCAAACAAAAAACCCCACAAAAAACCCAGTACAGGAACTGTTCTCTTGGCTTGAGCATCTTGCTGGAATAATCAACCCCAGATGTCCTGGAACTCTGCTAGTTTCCTGATGTGCTCTTGTGCTTTCTACCCCACCTCCTCTGGAAACCCAGTGACAACATTCTCCGAACTTTCATTGCCAAGAGCCCAAATTCTTGGCTTTTGAAGCCTCTGCAAAGAAGTGAAAGCAGAACTGGCCCCATGAAATAGGAGTTGTTTTCCAAGGTTAAATGTTAGTTGCAAGAGCCTCAAATAAGATTTCAGTGTAAAGAAAAGGCACAGAAAGTCTCAGATTTGGAAGTAAACTTTGAGATTGTTTAGTCTTTTACCTAAGTCACAAATGGACTTCAGTTTTAATCATTTACGTATCGAGCTCCCTGCAAACTCTAGAAATACTAAGATGTTTAAGATATAGTCCTTTCAAGAAAACAGACACACATGACCAGATTACAAGTTAGTCTGTAATAAAGCTTTAATAGAAATATAAACAGAGGACAAGTAATAAATTGTAGGGCTGGAAATGTAGGGGGAGACAGTGTGTACGCAACAGGCAGGTGGCTGGGTCTTCAAAGAAAAGTAAAACATCAACAGGTAGAAAAGCCAGAGGAGGGCATTTCAAGCAGCACAAACAACAGCACAGTGGCCTGGAGAGACTTGGTATTTCTGAGAAGCAAGCGGCCTTGAGTTGTTGTAGCTGGAGGTACCTGAGTAGGAACGTGCTGGAGATGAGTTTGGAAAGATAAATTGGGGTCAGATTATGGAATGTTTTATGTGCTATGCTGGTGAGTTTAGAATTTATTCAGTAGACAGAAGGTAACTATCAAAGGGTTTTGAGCAGGTTGTGCCACGATCAGTTACTGGCTTTGAAACATGAACTGTCAGCCATGGGAAGGATAGATGGGACCTGAGGAGACCGTAGAAGTAGGGAGACCACTTAGGAGGCAGATGCAATAGTGCAAGGGAGAGATGTTGAGAGCCTTAATTATCTAAAACCATAGTAGAAGGCACATGGAGGTTGGATTGAGAACAATTTGGAGTCTCAAATTGGCAAGACCTTAGAGCTGATTAGATGTGAGGTGTAATGGAGGCAGGGGCCCATTCAAAGGTGGCTTTGAAGTTTCTAGCTTGAGCAACTGAGTGAATGGGAGCATACTGGCAACAGGAGGTCATCTTGGAGGATGGCTAGGAGGTCTGAGGAAGATAAAACATTTTGGATATGTTAAATTTGAGGTACCCAGAATACGTCCACTTGGCAATGTCTAATAGGCTGTATGGACCAGAAATTCGAGATACATTAGAAGTTAAAGAAATGGATAAGAAATCCATGGAATATGTGTATGTTAAACAAGAAAACGTAGGTAAGAACTTTGGAGAACGTTTCCACTTATTTTGGAGAGAACATATGTGGTGTTTTTGAATCAAAATAGAGAGGGCTCAAGTGTGAGCTTTTCCACTTACAGTGAGACTGTATCTTCCTTTCTTCATCTAATGAAATACAAACAATAAGATTCTATTTTAAAGGCTTTATTTAATGTATGGCACATACTAAGCGTCTGTGAAATGTTAATTATTGTAATTATTATTATTGTATTATCTAGGGGTCATTCAGAAGGAGGACTGGGAAGGAGACTCACGAGGAGTCTTTAGAGAATTGGAAGAGTCAGGAAAAAATAGAAAGGAACTCATAGGAGGAGAAAGTTTCAGAGAAGGGAATGGTCATTATCAATGTCACAAAAGACATGAAGGGGCAGTTCAAAGAGGGAATGCAAATGTCCAATAAACACAAAACAGGATTTCCAATCTCATACAGAATTTACGAATTCAAAAACTGAAATACCATTTTCAACCTACTGTATTTGTGTTAATGAAAAATACAGGTCACATAAACCCAGCTCTGTCAAAGGTATGGGGAGATCAGCCCTCCCAGTACTCTGGTATGGAACTGTTGGTTGATATATATATATCCACAGGTGACCAGCTAGAGTTTTATATATCTCTATATACATATATATGTATATCTATATCTATGTATCTTCCT
The DNA here is from genome assembly GCF_963455315.2 of Globicephala melas. Taxonomy (NCBI): domain Eukaryota; kingdom Metazoa; phylum Chordata; class Mammalia; order Artiodactyla; family Delphinidae; genus Globicephala; species Globicephala melas. Next base: position 28,411,026 of record NC_083316.1, read on the forward strand.
TGTAGATCTGTCTATTGTAGGAAAACTGGTACATGTTAATGGTCCATATAATATGGTCATTCAAAAGCATGAAGTAGAGCTTTGAAGAGTCATGGAAAAATATTCTAGATATATTATTAGAGGTAAAAACACACAAATAGATATTAGTATTATATATAGTATAACCCATAAATATATGTAACTATATAATTAAGGAGGGTAACAGTAATCTCTGGGGTATGGAATTATGGGGTCCTTTCAACTTGTGTTGAAATAATGTATATTATTTGACTTTTTTTTTAAACAACAAATATGTATTATACCTCTGATAATAAAAGAGAATAAAAATTTAAAAAGAGTATCACATACATGTCAAATATTGAGACAATATAATGTAGTGTTAAGAGAATGGACTAGAGCCAGATGCCTGAGTTACAATCAGTTTATTTATTAGCTGGGTGAGCTTGTCACAAGTCACTTTATTTCTGTTTTCTCACCTATAAAATGGGGATAATAATACCTACTTCATAAATGAGTTAATGAGCTAGTGTAAGTAAAACTCCTCAGAAAGATGCCTGACACACAGTATGTGCTAATTAGAAGTGATGATGATAATGATGACTAATAAGAAGCCATACAGGCAAATAGAAAATCATCACTGACATGAGAGTGAGCTGTACTGGTGGAACAGATTTTTAAGATTACTGTTTGTCCAGTACCTGTTTAAACACCTCCTCAAATCAGGAACTCACTCATTACCTGTCCAGGTGGCCCTTTCCATTACTGGACAGTTCTAGCTGTTAGAATACAGTAGTCAAGGTCATGGACTTTAGAGTCAGACAGACCTGTGTTTGAATCCAGGCTCCTCTACTTTCTGTGTGCCGTAGGGCAAGTTATCCTAAGCCTCAGGTTTCTCTAATGAGGATTAGAATAGCGTCTATAGTGTGGAAAGATAATAAAGAGTAAATGAGATTGTTCACATAAAGCACTTCGCATGGTATTTGGTATATGGTAAGTGCTCTATAGGTATTAGCTATTTTTGCATCTGTAGCCAGTCACCCAGACTTACGGGAAGTATGAAGGCGTGGCGCATTAGCTTCGTCTTTGTCCTTGTTAGACGCCTCTAGGACAGCTGCATGCTGAAAACTTATTTTGGTATAACATTTGATAGGTCTTAAGCTGTAGGAGACAATAGAAGGAGCAAGGAAAACCATCCTTTTCTTTTTACAGGAGGGGGAAGAGGGAAGGTGCCTCAATGCCCATTAACCTATTAGTGATCTACTGTCTTCTTAGTCATATGAACAAAAATAGCCTTTTCTGGGCTGAGGGGCTGGGGAGAGAAAGCCAAAGAAAAGTAGGGTGGAAAAGGAGGATTTGGGGTGATTATTTCCAGAGAGAACTGCAGTTAAGTAGGAGAACAGGTGATACACTCAGTAAATTTTGTGTCAGCCAAACCAGTCTTGGGCAGGACCTCAGTGATGAAATTTATGACCCGTAAGCTAGATTGTTTCCAGGCTGCTGCACTCATATTCTTTCCTATCACTAGTAAATATTCTAACACTGCCTCTACAAAATTGAAAGAGAAAATATTTGCCAAACCTTCGTGTATGAGTGGGTGAGGAGCAAAATCTGCTCTAATATCCAGGTGCCAAGGGGCAGTGGCTTTTCCAAATCAGGACTCTAGGAATGGCGGGCAACACTGGGGCAGATAGAGGAGTGAACATTTAGGAGCATTTAGCTCCCCCCCCGCCCGCCAGGGTCTCACTGAAGGGGAACAGAGGCTGCTAAGCCACAAAGAGCCAGCTCAGGGTACCTGGTCTTCAGCAGGAGAACAAGTATATTTTACCTCCTGGGCCCACTCTGCTAGTGGTTTCCTGGAGTGATGCTTGAAGTTCCAGAGCAAAAGGCTGGGTTTGGTGGAGCTGGGTTTATTATTGTCTGTCGTGGGGCATGGGTGGGGGAAGAGCTAAACTTCTGCCACAAATTTGCTATTCATGCCCAAAGAGCCGTATACCTTGAGTCAAGGCACCTTGTGTGTGAGTCCCACCTCTGCTATGAAATAGCAATGTAACCTTAAGTTGCTTAAACATTCTGAGCCTCTTTCCTCAACATTCCTTCAACACATTTATCTGGTGAGCTCCTACTAAGTGCTAGGTGCAGTTAGAGCTGCAGGTGGTAATACGATAAATAAAACACGGCCATTACTCTTAAGGAGACAACAATCTAGTGCAAGAGACAAATATGAAAAATAATGAAAATGTGAAATATAGATTCTCTAGTAGAAGTCTCAATGCACTCAGAGCAGCAAGGAGAGAGAATCTAAGAAGGCTGGAGAAGACTTCATAGACAGGGTTACATCTGAGTTGTTTCTTGAAGAGCGAATAACAGTTCATCCAGCAGGAGGAGACATTACAGGAAGAAGGTACTCTATGCAGAAGCACAGAGGCATGACAGAGGGCAGTGTATGAAAGAATGGTAGGCTACTGTACCAGGCAGCACTTTCTAAAGGGTATTTCAATGTTGAGTCCAAGGGATGGAGGAAGAAAGGCTCTGTGAAAGAACTGAGTTTAGGAAGAAACCAAACTGAATTAAACAAAGTGACACAGGTTTACTTCCTGAAGGACTTCTCAGAACTTTTTTTTTTTTTTTGCGGTACGCAGGCCTCTCACTGTTGTGGCCTCTCCCGTTGCGGAGCACAGGCTCCGGACGCGCAGGCTCAGCGGCCATGGCTCACGGGCCCAGCCGCCCCGTGGCATGTGGGATCTTCCCTGACCGGGGAACGACCCCGCGTCCCCTGCATCGGCAGGCGGACTCTCAACCACTGCGCCACCAGGGAAGCCCACAAATTAATTTTAAAAAAGCCACTGTATTTATATTTACCTGAATTCTTTTTAAAATCGTCAGTGATTTAAATTTTGGCAAATAAAACGTTATTTAGAGCCATAGAGAAAATATCTTAGGTCTGGTTTTATTTAAAGCAAAAGGTATGTAGAGCACGTTTGAACTGAGGGTACAGGAATACTTGTGGAGTTTGGTAAAGGATTTGGGCCCCACTTTAGGACATAAGTTCTTTCTGAACAATGACTATCTCACCAATGAACTATTTTATCTGATCATAGAAACATGACTTCAACACATCCCTATGAACTAATTTTTCTTTATGATTCATGGTGGTTACGAGCTCTAGCTCTGGAGACAGACAAGCCTGCTCAAATCCCAGAACCACCACTTTCTGGCTATGTGTAATCCTGGTGTTCTCATCCATAGGATGGGGATGAGAATAGTACCTATCTCTTGGTGATGCTGCGAAAATGAGATAATGTATGTAAAGTGGTTATCATGTAATAAATAAGTTATTTTCATATTTACTGAAACCTGGGCTTTGACTTCATTACCTTCCAGCTACGCCACTGGCAATGAAGGAAAATGAGATAGGGGCTAGTAACTGTGAAAAGCTACCACTACGCTGGTGTGGAAAACATTTTGCTGGTTAATATCTCAAAAGTGAGCTAGAGCTTAGCCCCTGGAAACATAATATCATAGACGAGGCAGTCCGATATAATTACTTATATGCAAAGACGATGATATATACACTATGGAAGTCAGTGTTCTTTCAGTAACCAAAGGTTTCAGGCAAGGGGAATTGTGCCACCTTGTGGTGGGAGAGAACTAGGCCCAAGGCTGTTTTCAACTTGCTGTCCCTAGCAGAGATCCCTCTCTGATCTTTGCCCACCCTTGATTTTATGAGACCCCTGGGCAACTGACTTAATTGGTGCCTATTTCTTCTTCAAATTTGGAATCACAGTATCTCTTGGTTTACTGACAAGAAAGTTAAAGTGCCAGATAGCTTTCTGTATTTTATATGGTCCAGTAGTAGAGAATGAATCAGTCTTCAGTGTGACTTACATGTAAAAAAACCTCAAGTTGCTCATAAAATTTTGTAGCTGATATTTCTGTGGAACAATTTTTTTTTTAATTTTTCAAACAGGGGCTATGCAAACCACACTGTTGCAGGCTTGTGGTCTAAATAGGAGGTAACTGAAGAACACTTAATAGAAACCGGGTTTCTGGATCAGTCTTTTGGACCAGACTATTTCTAACTCTTGCCCAACTTCTCCAGTATTAAGAAAATGGAGTATGGAAATCTTAATGGCTGGAAATGGGGATATAAGATCCTCTTTTTAGCATTTACAGTGCCTCCGGGCTGTAAATCTCTGTGCTCAGGAGAAGAAATCACCTGAAAATCATGAACACTATAAAAGGCCCTACATTTGATAAAAATTTTCAGCTGTGATTAAAAGCAATCCAGGTATCTTAGATATCCTTGACCTGCCATCTGAATCAAGCAAAGGGTTCCCTGTTCTTTAGGGAGAAAACCCAAGACTCTAGTACCATTTTGGAGGCCTATTAGCAGAATCAGCATTTTAGGGGGATGGTCACACGGTGAAATAGTTGTCTCAGACTGAGGTCAGCCTTCTAGGTCAATAAGGCAGTGATTGGTGCTAGCAGGAGGGAGAGAAGGCAAGAACCAAGAAAAATGCACAAAGGGTTTTCTCCTTTCCTCTAGGTCTTCTGTTAACAGTAGAGAGAAAACCTCTACACAAGACAGCCAACAATAAAGCCAACATTAATAAAAAAAATTCTGGACCACAAAATATATTTACCAACACTGAGAGCAGTGGCAGATCAAAAGCAGAACAAAGGACTCTGGGAAAAAAAAGATCCACTTAGCATTACAGGTAAAGCACCCAAGAGCCATTAGAAACCAGGATCCTGTAACCTGGGAGAAGAAATCTTTAGACACATGCTTTAAGTTAGTTTTTCATGTCACTAGGACTCATATTACCTTCCATTTCCCTTTTTCTAACTCTACTTTCATTCTTTTCAGTCCTTTTTAAGAAAATTCTGCAATACCTAAGTATTATAGTTTATTGGCAAACATTTAAATATACCATTTGTAAGAATTTTTAGCCATAACCTGTTTGAGGTCATTAAAACTGCTTTGTGAGGAAATATTTGATCTTCTGAAACACTGGCCTGATCCGGTTTACTGAAGTCAGAAAGGCCATTTTGATTCTTATAAATGAAAAAACCAGGGATACGAAAAATTGATTTGTTCAAGGTCAATCTGGTGATTATAAAGCAGACTTCCTGAATCACAGATGATTACTCTTTCCATCCCACTATGCTGCCCCCACCAAACTGGATTAAAAAGGCTCGTTTTAGGAAAGGAATGCTCACCAAGGTTGTTAAAAAAAATCCTGAGCCCCTGAACAAGTGTATATCTAGGAAACAGGCAATCTCGAATCATATTCCTTTGTGTACCCAGGGACAAAGGAGAAGTCAGATTCAAGTTTATATTATAAAAAGCTTTTATTTTCCCCTTTTCATCGCTCCTCAGTTACCTGAGCTGATTTAATAGAGCTCAAACACCTGTGTCTTTGGGGATCCGAATTTGTCTCTGACAGCATCTCTATCACTCACTCAGTGCTGCTAGAGCCACATCTTTGTTCTTCATTTAAGAAAGTATATTTTCATTTCAGTCATTTGTCCAGTGTGTAAATCCTAATAATCAGCCAGTACCCAAGGTATTAGCAGTGAGCAGTGTTCTGCTGTGGCAGGAGTACACACACACACCAGTTAATCCAGTGGCTTGCCCTTGGGCTGCTAGGCTTCCTCTCCTTCCTGGCTGCAGCCACTCTCCCTCAGCTGATTCCCAGAATGCTTTACGCTTGGCACTCAGGACTGAGGTCTCAGGTTGCAGCCCTGGCTGAAAGCACCTATATTCCATTGACCTTCTCTGCAGTGCTTATGAACTGGTCACCTAGTCGGTCACTGCAGATTTTAGCCCTGTCTGGAGATGGGACTGCTGCTGTTCTTGCCCAGAATACTCTGAATTGACTAAGGCAGCCTCAGGAGAGTTGCTTCCATTTTCGCATATCCAGTTAAAAATGGATTTTCAACATTAACTGTGATAAAAACGAATTATCAGAAAGAAGTGGCCATTCAGACTCCGTTTTTGGGTGGCACTAAAATTTTTAAAATTTTACTATTTCGTGAGACCCCAAAGTCTTAACATCTCCAAACTGACAAACCTATATCCAGAAAACAAGAGCACGAAGTGTAGCACTGTAAAATAAAATGTTATGGTGTAACCCTCTTGTTTCATTTGAAATTATTTGTCATATTTCCAGTTTTTCTTTATTGACAGTATAAAATTGCTAACTGTCCACTCTCTGAGACTTTGACTTTAAAATGTTTTATGAAATGGTAGTAATAATGAATGGTAGTTATAGTTTTAATATCCTCATATCTGACAAAATAGAAAGTTGTCACCTATTTTGGTTCCAAAAGTTTTAAAATTTTACTATTTTGTGAAATCCCTAAGTCTTAAGAAACCACATTGGAAATGTTCAGCACAACACAACTCACTACAAAGTCTCACTCTTGGCAGACTGTAGATGAGAACTAAACTACTTTCTAAGCTCATTCAGTGGGAAGCAGCAATCTGGGTAACAGTCCAATCAAACACCCGATGTTTCTAGCTGACCCAGTCGATAAGGTCATGTACAACTTTTACATTCTTTTAAATTAGCTACTGGCCACTGAAATTTGAGGTAGATAAGGTAGGAAAAAAAAATCAAGCCCAGATCAACTGTCCCACATACAAATTTTAATGAACGTTCATTAGCAAGCATGCAAAGAGTTTATGCAACCTGTTTCATAAGCTCAGTAAAGCCTTACTTCTCTGTTTCGGCAGTTTACCCACCACCTTCCATGAAAGGTCCACTTAAGGCAAACCTGACAATATTCCAGAGATGGGATTGTCCTAATCCATTCAGCAACAAGCAACCGGAAATCTTTGGACAAAATGGCAGGAAGTAAGACCATTTAGGGGGGTCAAGCCTTATACACCAGGCCTAAGGGTACAGGCTGCAGGCCCCACTAGATTCTTGTATCCTTTCCATGCAAGGATGGGGAACTACTCTGAAATAATTTAGTTCACATATCCTGAATACGTCTAGTTTTACCAATGAGAGCCACTACTATTAGCTATTATACTGATCAATGAGCTATTAATTTCCAAAAGGAAACCTACTTCAAACATTTACTCTGCTAATTACCAAAACTTCTGGCCATGACTAAGATATGGATGCCAGAAACACCTGTAACAGCCACCTGTGGCATTTCTGATTAGAGCACGAGCTGTCCACTGCTGGAGTGAGAAACCCACGGGACAGCTGCCAACTGCCTGGCGCAGGGGTGCATGTAGCCTGACACGTGGATAAAAACGGTACTAATGCATACTTGGGAAAAGAGAAAATACTATACAATTTCCCTAATTTCTCAGGACCCAACAGCTTTTGTTTCACGTGGGGACAAGGGCCAGCAGTGTGAAGACAGGAAGGGGAGAAGGGAGTCTACACTGTTCTGAAAACCCCTCACCCTAAGCTATCGGGAACGCCAAATGCTGCCCTTTCAGCAACTGTAACTAATTCTTAGCAGGACTACTCAATAGCACCACAGAAATTCTGTGGCTTCTTGTAAAAATGATTATGTTACAAGACTTATTTTTATTAGAATAGAATTTAACAAATCATTTTATTTTTATTGTTTTGAATCATTCATTCTAGGTGGAAACACATCATCATCAAGTAGGGAATAAATGAATTAAAAAACGGAAAAAATATTACCTACCTATTCCTGGTAAGCACAATTTTACTGGAAAGAATATGAGATAAACTTCAAACAGGCAAAGATAATCTTAAAAGTAAGATTACAGTCTTCTATATGTGTGTGACGCATGAACTGAATTTGTAGTCACCAAAGCATCCTGCTCTGCCTGAGGAAGTGCTCCCCCTAGTGGTCTTTCGTAGGAACTTGAACAAAGTTAAACTAGACAAATAAGAGTGCGCATAAAAAAAATTCTTTATTAAGTCACACCTTGATGTCAGGGTGATTTAGAAAGAATTAAATTCATTAGTTTCTGAATTCTAAATAACTCAAGATACGTGCGGCTAAAATAATAGTCTTAAATGTGCAAAAAAGTCTTAAGTCGATACATGTTTTAAATTCTTTACAGGTTCAACTTGAAAAAAATACATTAGGTCAAAATAAATTCAAACCGAAATAATGGAATTAAATAGTGACTAATAATCTGAAAGTGGAGGTTCTTTCACCTAACAAATATTATTGCATCCTAGGTACTGTTCTAGGTACTAGACATGCCAATGAAAAAACAATTGCCCTATTTTAAATTTAAAGGAAAACTGTAGTCCTTGAAATGTTTACTGATTAAATATTTTCATAATTATGTTTTAGACTTGTTTTGATTTTGTGTTTATCCAGACAAAAAAATATTTGGACATTTAGTAGATTTAATCATTTCCTTCTCAAACATATACTATACTTTACACAACTTCTTTTGTACCAGCTGGGCACCCTGAGATTGCCTGGAAGATTTCTTAGTTATCAGGTACTCACCCTGGACTAGACACCCAAAATTGCACAAATCGTACACGTGCCTGGAAGCAGTGCCTACATAACGTTCTGGAGGACCTTTTCCCTGAAGTGCTTTGCTGAAACACTCTCCAAAGGCCAAAAGTGCCTGGCCACTGAGAGACACTGAGCTGTTGTCACATGGTGCAGAAACTTCATTTTAGTTATATACTTTTTCTAATAGAAAACAAGTTACATAATTTAGTGTTATGTTTTCTTAACCTACATACCACAAAAATTATTTCATTGAAAACTACCTACGAAAGTATAAAATCACTTAATAAATGGTTTTGTACACCTTGGTTTGATTGAGAAACTCTTATAGGCAAATAGAAGGTATCTAATAAGTACTTACTACACTGAACAGTTTTCAGAACAAGATGAAAATCTGTAACTCTGAAGACTGTTTTATAGCCTGTTCACAGATGTCTTCAAAATGTACACTTGAAAAATAAATCATATAATTATTCAGACTTGTCTGACGAAGCCTAAACTTCAGAACATTTGTGAACAAATCACAGTTAAAAGCAGTCACTTCAATGCAATTAAAGACTATTTTTAAAAAAGTATCCTTTAAAACAGTGATTCTCAAACTTGAGCACTTGTCAGAATCTCCTGGCGGGAAGCTTATTAAACTACAGATTGCTGGCCCACCCCCAGAGTTACTGACAAGTTCCCAGGTGATCTAGGCACAACACTCTGAGAACCACTGTTTTAAGACAGATTATCCAGAATTCCAAATAGGGAGTGATGCCCGTATGCCACTGCTTTTTCTAACAGTAAATAAATAAAAGAACATTTCAGATATGGCTTCACCAAACTTTAAATTTTTAGAATCTTTGAATGTCCTGCTTAAGTAGAATAAAACATAAAACTTACTCATCTTGGCTCATAACGATTCCCATGAGTTCAAAAGACAGAACCACAGGCTAGTCCAGTACTGGATAATCTGTGACTACGTGAAAACATTACTTATAAAATATACAGCAACTATTAGGGGGCGGGGACTTAGCTTCTATCTCTTCCATGCTTCTTTCCCTTAGAAAATCCAATAAGAAATCACGGAGAGTGCTACACTCAGAATGAGAACATGACCAATCATGAATGTGTACATAAATAGCACAGTGGATTGCCATACTTAAGACTAAGACTCAGGAACTTCTTCATCAGGACAGCAGTAATATTCCACAAAACATATTTGTCCATCTTCATTTCTAATCATATACTGTAATGAGAGGAATCCTCGGTTATCTGTTCGAATAGATACCTTACAAGATAGGACTAATGCCTTTGTAGAGGGTTTCAGTAAAGAAATCTTGTATCTGTAGAAAAATAAATAAAAAGCTGTTATTTGGACACACTTAAAGCAGTGCTCATAATTCCAAGTAAAGGACAAAAATTAGCCAAGAACTACCAAGTAGCAAATATAAGAATAAAATCAAATACTTGTCCAATTTGCTAGTATTTTCCCTTCATTTTAAAAATTTCATCCACTATTGCAATCCAAAATCCCCAAGTAAACCCAGCAACCTACTATTTATTTTTCTTAATGCTATACTTTTATCTACACATTGAAAGTTTTAAAAAATTTATTTAATAGAAATGTGGTATTTAACCTCACCTTCATCACCAATGGCAACCTCTATATTAAGAACTGACCTGCTGACCTGGGTCTGATTACAGTGAAATGATTCCATCAAATCAGAATCTTTGGGATAGTCAAGGTGGGAGCTTCCTGCATTCCCAAAAGTAGATAACCTATAGTAGAAAATGAGCAACTCATTTATTCATTGGTCCAACAATAAGCCACATTAGGATCCAAATAAGAAAACACTCCCTTAAGAAGCTCATTCTCGTGAGTGAAACAGGTATGTAAACACCTGGTGACAAGACACTATAACAAGTACATAATAAAGATTCCTGTAGGATGCTGTGGGAGCACAGGAGAGCTAGCCACTAATAAATGGCTTTGAAAAAAGCCAGTCACAAAAGGAATCCATAGGGGTTTGCCTCAATTTCATTACCCGAATTCTACTCTGATATTGTCCTTTCCTCCTCCTGAAATCAGAACCATATAACAGGAGAGAGCTGAGGAGTGACAGAAGACCCTGATCTTCATCAGCTGCAAGCCTGGGGTCCTGTTCCCTGTCTCTACTGCCCCACCAAGCAATTAGGGCTTTTCTGTATCCCAGACTGTTCTTCAGGCTGTTTTATGGTTTTCTTTGCTTGCTAATATCAGCAGTTTACTTAATCTGCATGAACTTACTGATCATTTGCTTTGGCGTTAACATGTGGATGAGCACTATATGAGCACAGCGATAAAGACCTAGGTGCTGGCTTTCCTCAGGACCCACCTTTTCTCTCTTCTAACGTCACCTCTTTCTCTCAGCTATGTTGTCCATGCCCAGCCACGCTGATGGTTCCCAAATCTAAATTTCCAGTCTAGACTGATCTCCTGAGCTCTAGATCTATATATCCAACTACTCCCTAGTGTCACAGGCTCAAGTTCAACGTATCCAAAAAAAAAAATTTCAACTTCCAGTTCCCCACCATCAAATAATTTCCTATATGGGAGATGAAAGATATCATGATCCATCTAGTTACTCATGCTGAGAGAACATTTAGATGGGGAGCCTCTGGAATACTCTGTTTAAGTGCCTGGAATTTTAATTCGTATCATTGCTTAAGTAGGGTTCCACTGATTTCCATTTTGATTAACATTTTAACCAATCTTGAGCCAAATTTTTAACTGCCTAACCTATGAGAGAGGCCTGCAGTTCTTCTAAAGTGATACAAAAAGAACAATTACACCTCTCATACTATATGTATTTAACTCCTTTACTCTTTAATAGTCTGAAATATTTCAAAAGAGAAGACATTTAAATTCTCTCTCTAAATTGATTCTAATCATGAAAAGAGTTTGGCCATTTCATAATTTGTTGGGTCAAAACATGGGAAGTAGCTTGATAGTTTCTGACACTGTATTCCTGATGAAAATTGCCCTCTCTTAGGAAGCTCACCTTGACCATTCCTGCCTAAGTGCTGGTTCCCGAAGTATTTATTATTTTGGAACTTAATGGCATGTAATTTTGTCCCCTCTGAGCTGTTTCACATATATCCTTGTCACCTTGATTTTAAGCTGTTCCTTCCTGTAGTGCTTAATAAGGCAAATATGCACACAGTAGGTGATCAATAGATACTTAGTGAATGAACCATGTATAGAAAACACCTATTTCCTTTTGCATCCTGTACTAACTTGAAAGGAAAGAAAAAGAGATGCCGTATACTACAAACACCTTTTCCAAAAGTTTAAGCCCAATTTTCCTCACGATGCAACCTATCTACAACAGTTAAGTAGTACAGCAATGAAAAGACCACTAGGTTATGAACTAGGAGACTGGACTACTCTTCTAGAAACCAACACTACCTATGAAGCTTTAAATAGTGAGTTAATCTTCCTGGGTCTTCCTAGTGTCTTGACCTAAAAAAGTATGAAGTAAGAGTAAAAGCTCTCTAAAGTTCTGAAAATTCTAGTAAACTGGATAATAAAAATTCTGCATCCTAAGCAAATGTGTAAGTAGGGAGATGGAGTAAACTACATTAACTATAACTGTACTGCTTTCAAGTACCTGAAATAAGGTTTATCTGGAGACATGGTGATCTGTAGGACCTCACTTGTCATATCCAATTCGGAAAATGCTTCACGGAGTCCCTCTGACTGCAGAATAATTTTATTAATGACATTGGTGCTGCAGAAATCAAAATCCAGAGTCTCCTCGGGCTCCTGAGTGTTGATTTTACAGACTGTCACCACTCCTCCTTCTTCCAGAAATAGCATCAAAGGGTAACCATAACCTTGGTAACACATCCTAAGTGCAGTTAAAGTCCCTGCAATGGAAACAAATCATACTTGGGGCTTATTAGCTTTTGAGCTCTGGGTTCAGCTTCTACTCAAATGATGCCTAAAACTCCTCAAGAATATCTTATCCTGTCCATTTCTAGCATATATGTATGTATATCCTTATAGGAAGGGATCACATCTTCCCTGATGATAGCTGTCTGTAGACAATTCCAAAAATAACTGTAAAAAATTGGGAACAAAATGTAATGTAACTCTTTGAAATCGTTTTCCAGGTTGCCAAAAAACACCTCAGAAATAGTTAGTTGATTATATACAACTTCAGGATGGAGAATCTATATGGTCCAATACTTCATGTAATAACTGTTGTGGAATAGGCTATGCTATTAGTGAACGTTCAATTTGTGCAACGATGGATATCTTTGATATTGTCTTACTATAACATCAGTGTATTCACTGTGATAAGGACCCTTCCAACTTTTTCTGTTGGGAGATAGTCTTTACATTTGCTCAAATTTTAAGGTCTAACTGGGAGAAAAAGGATGGTTACTGGTAGTTAGGGTTTTACGTCTGCAAACCACTAGAGAGGAGGAGGAATATGACAGGACACTCTAGTTCCTTTTCCTTACTGTGTGGAGAACTGGGTGAGGAATGGGGGAAGGCAGATGCTTTTATGGAAAACTAGCTGGGGAACACTGCATTAGAAAATATAATTTTAACCAATTCCAATAATAATGGAATTGTCATTACAAAATTAAAATATATTTTCTAGAAGACCATAACTGAATTTTCCCTAGCAAATATCCAGATTCCTTTCCTATGAAATAAAAAATCATTCTTCTAGGGATTCCTTGTTGTTTTATATCTAGAGCAACCAAATTCACTATTCCTAAAAATATATAAATATTTTAAAGGAAAGCATTTAAGAAAATAAACATAATTTATAAACAGGGATTAAAGAAAAAAGCAAACAAATTTCGAACACAGTAAACTGGGAGTCAGGACAATTGGTATCTATTTTTTCTGCCACTAACTGTAATTCTAGACAAGTTAGAAAAAAGAAGTAATTAAAACATATTTCTCAATGTTAAAGATATTTAAGACATGTTCAAAGTCTTCTTTTGATTAGTTCAAATTTAAAATCCTAAAATCTTCATAAATTAAAAAAAAAGATGAATGTAAATATTTTTGCAAATATGAAAAGAACCGTAAGCATACTTTCTATTAACACTGTGAAAAATCAGAATCCATGATTGTGGCAAATGAAAAATAAATTGGCAATTAATTTTCTAAACAAATGTTTATATTACTTATATTCTAATAACTTTGCTTGTATTTTTCTGAGCATTCTATATAATTCTTTTATGTTGTTATAATGATAATAAAATAGTTCACCTGGCATAGGGCTTGATCCAAAAATAGATAAACAGTCTAAAAGGATGTTTAAATTAATTCGAAAAGTAACAGACTCTTCTTGAACTCTAAACTCTTGAAATATTCCAGCCTATGAAAAAAAGTAAATGTGAAAATGTATATATATTAAAGAATGAAAACTCACATATAAGGTTCTAGATTTCACTTTATATGTTTTTAAAATAACAATATTGTGCTAACCCCATGAAAATAATTTCTGATTATCAATCAAAACATCCTTAACTTTTTCAATTGTGATCCATTAGAATACTGCTACTCAACAGTTGAAGGTGTAACTGATTTCAGTCCCGTGCGAAACTTTATGAAAGGTCCTTCATCTAGCTTCTTGGAGCTAAACTATCCTCCACATGACTCTCCCTTGTCTCCATTTTGTGCCCATCAGTTTGGCGAAGGTCATTTGGAAAACAGCCAATTAGACACCGCATGAGTCATACTGGTTTTCAATTTCTTTTGAGAACAGGAACCATGTCTTATTTATTCCTCTGTACCTGAGGTCATACTGTGCACTTAGGTGTTCTAAAAAAAATGCTGAAGTAAATCTGAAATCCTATCTGAACCATAAAATATTACTTTGTAAGAACAAATAGATTATAACCACTACAAGGAAAAAAATTAATAATAGGAAGGTAGTGCAAAAGAGCATATACTATGGAAACAAATGTTCTGGGTTCTCATCCCAACTATGCCACTTGCCAGCTGCAGGACTGTTGGCAGCATATAAAACACTCAGAAAAGTGCTCGCCTATAGTTTAGCTTAATATATTTCAGACATTATTATTATTAACCATTATCTCTGTAAAACACGATGGGGAAAGAATTTGTTACCAGAAGAGAAAAATAATTCAAATAATGATATTTTGTTCTCTAACTGAAATGATGTCTATTAAGACCCTCGGAATTCATTGAGCTGGGTGAAGAATATCATATGTCACAGGCTTAAAGGTGCCTACTTCCATACCTGAATAAAAGCATTTGCTTGCACACACTTTGCGTTTTCCACTGTAACCTTGATTCCATTTTTAGTAGCGAAACACGTGGCATGTTCTCGGAAATGAATGGCCTTCAAGATAGTGGAGAGATTCCTGACGTTGTCAAGGCTAGCCACTAAGCTGTAATCATTCTCATCTGGGATCTGCTGGGTTAGGAGGGGCATGGTCCACGACGCATTCGGCCCCGAGGGATGCTCCAGGTGCCAACACCCGCTCCCGCGGGGTCACAAAACACCTGAGGAGATGCGACAGATAAAACTCCGCGTCAGTGCTGACGAGGCGGGCGATTTCAACCGGCGCTGAGCTGAGTGTAAGAGGTCTAGACGTTGAACTCGGCGGAGCAGGGATTGAACCCCACCTCTCTGCCACTTAACTGTTTCTAACTTGGGGGGAAATTACTGCCTGTAAGCTACGGTTTCGTCGTCCTTACTAAGGAGACAGTAACACACGAAAAGTTACGAAGGATAAAAATAGGCCAACTAACACGGTCATTCGGGGCCAGCTTCAACCAAACTGGGGCTACGTATCCCCAGGGTCGGTTTTGAGGTGTCCCGCACCTCCAACCTTACTCCTAACAGAACAGGCGATAGAGGGGCGGGCTTGAGTCCTCGGAAGGTCCTCGAAGAGTCCTAGACAGCGCGGCTCACCAGCCCACGGCACCCGCTTACTAGTCTCGGGATCCCGAGCACCCAAACCTTACCTTTGCGCCGGGCCAGGACGCAGCTCCCGGAAAACTGGGGAAGAAGTGGAGAGGCTCCCGCCACTCTTTTCAGATGGCTCGACCAGCTCGGCCACCGTCACCACAGAGATATACGAGGCCTAGAGAGCCGAGCGAGCCGTACCCTAGAGACGGGAAGGAGGCACCATAGAGCAGGAGGAGGACTGCCGAGGCCGAGCCTCGGGACCATAGAGATGAGAAAGCGGAGCGAGCGGCCGAGCCGGAAGAAAGGCCCAGAGTGAAGGCGGGGAGCAAGATGGCGGTGGCCAAGAGGAAACGGCGTGGAGGCCCGGCGTTTCAGGCGAAAAAGCTAAAAAGAAACGAAAAAGATGCTAAGACGCCTGCTAAGCCGAGCGACGTAGCAGAGGAGGCGGCGGAGGCAGAGAGAGATCGTATCCCAGGCCCGGTTTGCAAGGTAGGGGAGGCTCTACGGCCGTGGTTTCACGCGCCTTCGTTGGGGCTGGTTACCACATGATGGCTCTGCGGGTTTCCGCAGAGTTGCAGGGGTGTTTCGGGAGCTCGGTCCCATGTGTCCCGGCGGGACCCCCTACAGCGTTTACATTTAACCCTCGTGCACGTGGCTGCAGTCTTGGAGGCTGCGGGCTGAGCAACAGGGCCTACTTCTGAGCTCTTACCCGGCTCACAGGAAGCGACTTACGGGGACTCAGTTAACAGTGTTTGGTCTTCCAGTTACTCCATTTTTTGTTGTTGTTGAAGGATAGTACTTTTTCCCTAGAGTTGTTCCTCGCTCTCGAGTATATCCCTTCCAGTGATGAATTCCAGTGAATACCTTCCAGAATTCCACATTCTGCCATATTGAGCTGCAGTCAGTTAGGGATCCTGAAGCTTGTTATGTTGTCGTTTAAAAGTTGCTCTCCTTTGGGATTATGATTTTGACTTGTTTGATCTTTAACTCTAAAGGGGTAACGAAAACTGGAGTAGATATTATGACCTTTATGTATATTCGACAAAGTTTTAACGTGGCAGGCACGTAAGAAGTTAGGTTTCCCCTGCTTTGGGATTGCAAAACTAGAACATGACCACTTCCTCCTAACATGTTGGCGTTTAGAAGAAAACTAAGAACTCATATGACTTGATGGTTTTTATTCAAAAGAAGGTGAACACAAGTTGTTGGACTTAACTTTCAGTCAACTGAGGGCTCCGTAAGCTAGATCAGATACTGTGGAGACAAGAATTGTGTTTGATTTATTAATTTCTGTCTCCCCCGCTCCCAAACTTAGCGTAAACCTCTGTCTACCACGTAGTGAGTGATAGATCAATGACCCTTTGTGGTGGAGTGGCAAGCACTGGGAAAGGAGTTAGCTTTTAGTAATGAAAGATGAGCTTGAATTCTAGCCCTGATATTAATTATCAGGGACGTTTCGAACTCTTCACTCACCTGTAAATTAAGAGCAAGAAAATGTGATTTACTTTTTGTGAAGAATAAGCTGAACTTGTAGATTTTCTGTAAATGTTAGTGTTCTCACTCTTCACTTTAAGAGCTAGAAAGAAATATGATAGTAGCTATGATCTGAGTCACAATATAAAAAATATTACTGAAGTGCAAGAAATAAAGATTACTTTAGGATAACCAGGTAAGGGATCATGAAGGATTTAGCCTTTGAGCTGGATCCCAAGGTAAGGGCAAAATTCCGATATTCAAAAATGAGAGGGAACAATATAAGAGGGAGAGAGTGAGAGAGAGAAAAAAAAACTAATCAAAGGTGTTGAAGTGGACGAAATGCTGACAGTTTAAAAAGTACAGCCAAATTGGCTAAAGTGTAGGGTTTATTTGGGGCAATAGTAAGGTAGAAATATAGGTGTATTTTAGAATCCAGTGTTAAAGCTGTATCATTTTGGACTTTGTTTAGAAAACCCTGGAAGGTAAAGATGTGATTGGAGCATGTAGGCGGTAGTCTGCCTTGTCTGTTGGAGGAGCTTCTGGCTGGAAAGACCAGCATTTAGAAGATTTGCAATTGATCTGAGATTAAGAATCTGAAGCTTGAAGGCAGTATCACTAGGAGAGGACTAAGTTGTTGCAAAGAGAGATTGATAGCATTTACTAGTGCTTATGATATGAGAGAACAAGGGCAGATGGAAGAGTCAAAGTGTGGGGGACTGAACTGATGGTGACATCATCAGAAAAATAAATAGCAGAGAAATTTACCGGATTTTAAGGGTTGGTATTCTAGAGTTGAATTTGAGGTAAGCCAATACTTGGATTATTAGGGCTAGAAAGAGTTCCTTACCTTTCTGTAGAGTTAGTTGACAATCAAAGCTGTGAGAATGATTATGAGAACTCTGTCCTGGAGAGATCAGAAACAAAAAAGGGCTAAGAAAGGATCTTTAGAGTCAGGAGGAGGAATTGGAGAGATTGAAGAAAAAAAATAAAAAGAAGGGAAGCCAAGGAGATTTCTGGGTAGCAGCTGGGGTCAGTGCTACAGAGATTCTGAATTAAAGATTGTTTGGCTTGCTACTTGGAAGCTTTATCTGTAAACAAACAAACAAGGTAGACTCATTATGAGATGTTAAAATTCATCTCACTTTTTTTTCTTTAGGGCAAGTGGAAAAATAAGGAACGGATTCTCATCTTTTCTTCTAGAGGAATAAATTTCAGAACAAGACATTTAATGCAAGACTTGAGAATGTTGATGCCTCATTCTAAAGCAGGTACCTTTATATCACATACTTTAAAATTTTGTATTTGTAAACTTGCCTGTTTATATGTTTTCACTTTGAGTCACACTTTGTTCGTTCAGCATGTCAGGTAAAGAACCATGACTTCTCAGAAGTGTATCTGTTCAGTGCCAAGATTTTTCCAATTAATATTTTGTTAGAAATTCTTTGCAAAATTCATTAAACATTCTCTTTCCTTTCTTAAACAGATCCCAACTAGCAAAACATTTCTTAAAGGTCCAGGAATGCCTTCAGTGTAATGTTCTCAGAGGTCATGAGCTGGTTTGTCCTTCTGAATGATTTGGGACTGCCATGTATTGCTTTCTGTATTTAAAATAACTTTTTATTAAAAAACTTAATGGGCCAGGAGTAGGATTTCAAGCACCTTCAAGTTGGGACTCAGTCTGCTCCTAAGTGCCAAGCTTTTCTTTTTAGTAATGGGGTATCTTACAGGCAAATGAAGAACATCTAGTTTGGAGTTTATAACTGTGATAGCGCCCTCATGCAGGTGTTTTTGTGCCTGTGTTGGGAGGTGCTTTTGGTTTTAATTCTAGGTAATAACTTAGTTCTTTAGACCAGTGTTTCTCAAACTGAGGTCTGCTGTTACATCTTCAGGTCTCTGAAACTAATGAGAGAATTTTAATTTATGAGCTCTAAATGTGGTTTGTGAGAATTTTCCCATTTTTGAAAGGGATTCATAGAATTCAGGCATACCTCTTTTTATTGCGCTTCACTTTATTGCAATTTTTTCCCCCATTTGAAGGTTTGCGGCAACCCTGCGTCGAGCGAGTTTCTTGGTGCCATTTTTTCAGTTGCTTTTATTTGCTAACTTTGTGTCTGTGTCACATTTTGGTAATTCTTGGAATATTTCAAACTTTTTCATGGTTAGCATTTTTTAGCACTAAAATATTTTTAAATTAAGGTATGTACATTGTTCTTTTAGACATAATGCTATTGTACACTTAACAGACTACAGTATGGTATAAACGTAACATTTATATGCACTGGGAAACCAAAAAAATTTGTGTGACTCGCTTTATTGCGATATTCGCTTTGTTACGGTAGTCTGGAACTGAACTGGCAGCATCTCTGAGGTATGTCTGTACACAAGTAAGAGACACTGCTTAGAGCTTGATAATTCTTGAGGACTATTTTTAATCACTCTTGTTTACATTTCAAAAGAACAAGATTTTTAAAGAGGTCATGTGTTTTCAGGTCTAATCATTTTGAAGATTAATAAAATCTCATTTAAACTGAAGATTATAAAAAATACTTAATATTTAATTTCCTAGAAAGTATGTGTGATTTGATTGAAGTAGCTTTGAAATTTTTTGTTTACTTAACCTGTTTTTCTTTTTATAGATACTAAAATGGATCGTAAAGATAAGTTATTTGTGATTAACGAGGTAATTTTAGAAATTAATTAAAGTAAAATATTCTAGCAACATTGTATTTAGGAACACAATATTTGGAACACTAGAAATAGTTCATTTAGAAAATAAGTCAGTTATTCAGTGACTTTTAAGTTGTTTTGTATAAGATACGCAAATTTTATGAACTTTATCTGCCTTTTAAATTTTTATAGTACTCATTGTCTATTTCACACAGTTTAGTGCTTCAGTATATAATTTCTTGATCATTCTTATATTTGTCTTCTCTCAACAAGCATACTGAAATTTCCTGAGGACAAGGATTAAATCATTCTTTTTTTTTCTCATTATGTCTAGTACAGTGCTAAATTCATAGTAGGTACTCATAAAAATTATCAACGTAAATAAAAAGCCCATTAAATATTTTTTAAAACTCATTGAAAAGTATTTTGCCAGTTTTAAAAGCGGTGCATGTGATATTTGCTCTTAAGATATTACAAACTAGTAATGTGTTAAATTTTCAAAGTATTGTTGAAGAGTAAACTTGCGTTTTTAGAGCAGATTTTCTTTTAAAACTTAGAATTGTTTTAAGATAACTCTCTTTAGCTATTAGAAATGCCTCTGTTATTTATTTAGCACAAATTTTTGAAGTGCTGCTCTATCATGGCATTATAGAAACAGTGTTTAAAAAAACGCCCCTATCATCATGGAGCTTACATTCTAATGGAGGAGACAGGCCGTAAACAAGTAGTATAATTTCAAGTGAAGATAGGAGAAATAAACAGGATATGGGTTGCCAGCAACTAAAGCTCACAACTTAGTGTGTAGATGTGTTTATTGTAAGACCAGTAAGGAACAAAAGCATTGGACTGAAGAATTCTTTAAGCCTCAGGTAGTGTATATGTATTAGTTTATGAACACTACAATAACATAGGACTTCATTCCTTTTGTATATTTCTCAATTGTGACTTTGTAAATCCTTGAGATGTTGAAGTTTAATTCAGCTTGAAATGGGTTTTGTATACTTGCCTTTCGCCAGCTCCTTAGTGATTTTACAGAACCAAATCACAGAATGGTAGTACAGATGAGGAAGAAAAAACAAATTTCTTGAGCTTAAAATCGAAAAGCTAGAGAGTTAAAAATCAAAGTAACCATTATAAAGGATGATTTTTGGTTCTGTAAGGACTGTATTTTTCTACAGTTGGTGAGGCTAATTGTAATGTGCTTTATCCCTGGGACATTTGTTTTAAATCTTTGTAGTTTGTACACAGGACCATGGTCAGAAGAAGAGGTTCCCCAAGGGAGGCCAGTAAAAATGCTAGGCCAGAAAGAGTAGCTGCTTCCACCAAAGAGGTGGGCAGAGCACAGTTTACCTTGGACAGAACACCTAAGAGGAACTTTAAACGTTTCCATGAATAAATTTACCTCGATTTAGACCTTTGTAGCCTATTAACCTGCTTAAGTATTTTTGAAGGCATCTAAATATTCATTGCATTGAATTACTTTAGATCTTATTTTTATTATCCACTTCATTTTTCTATACTTTGCCCCGTTTAGGTTTGTGAAATGAAAAACTGCAATAAATGTATCTATTTTGAAGCTAAGAAAAAACAAGATCTCTATATGTGGTAAGAAAATGTATTAAATAAGATTAGAGAATATGTGAATATTATTAGCACATTATGGTGTCTTTTAAACTGAATTGGTAGTAAGCTTTTACTACGTTCTAAATTTTAATTAGTTGAAAAAGCTTTTATATTTTTTAGGCTTTCAAATTCACCTCACGGACCATCTGCTAAATTCCTTGTTCAAAATAGTAAGTTGACTCAATTTAAGTTTTTGTGAGAAAATTGAAAATAATCTTTTGGGATAATCGTGCCAAAGTTATAACTATTTTTGTTGCTGATGTAATTTTTCTAGTTCATACCCTAGCTGAGCTAAAGATGACTGGAAACTGTTTGAAAGGTTCTCGGCCCCTCTTGTCTTTTGATCCTGTAAGTTTCTCATTTAGTGTATGAGGTCTAATTTTCTTACTGTGCATGGTTGTTTTTTGGTGGATATAGTTGTATAATTCAGTTTAGTTAATATAAAAACACAAACACTTTTAAACAAAACTAATGTTGTCAAGTAATATGTTCACTCTATTTTTATAGGCTTTTGATGAATTACCACATTTTGCTTTGTTAAAAGAACTCTTAATTCAGGTAAATATCTTTACTAGAAACTATTTTTAGTAAAATATTCTAAATGAGTGTCTTCCTTTTAACTTAGCTATCTGAAGCACACATGGTATGTCACAGAATACAGAACTAATGTGTCCTTTTTCCCACTAGATCTTTAGTACACCACGGTATCATCCCAAAAGTCAACCATTTGTGGACCACGTGTTTACGTTCACTATTTTGGATAATAGGATATGGTTTCGGAACTTTCAGGTTAGCTTTAATTAACTTTTAATTATACTTTGAAATAAATTAGGATATATTTTTTTATAGACATGGAAAATGCAAATGATAAATTCTTTTCTTTTCGTTTACATCGTTTTCTTTTCCCCACAGACTTGTAGTAAATAACCTTTATCTCATAACTTACGTTCATGGCTATCAGCTAATATGGTGTATGGATTTTCTAACAAGCCACTATATATTGAGTAAAATATAAGTTTCTCTTCCAAGACGTTAGAATCTACCAGGGGTGAGGTGGGGTTTAAGACTTTGAAAAACATAACCCCTGTAGAAAGCATTCAGTGAGAACTATTAGATGAGTCATACAGTGATTCATCCAGGAGGAGAGGTGATTCTGGAAATCTGTGGAGAGGTGGAAGAGAGCAGCAAGGCAAAATTTCAGACAGCTTATGAAGTAAACTGGGCTCTTTTCTGCATGTTGTTGTTATATTGGATACTTTGCAGTGTGAGTTAAACATATCCCCTTCGTAACCCCTGAGGGCAGGCATACCTTAACCAACTATAGTAATATTTGTAGTTCAGAAGTTGTTTCTTAATTCCACAGTCAGTAACCATTCAAAAATAAATTCTGCCAACGTCTTTTTATCTACCTTTTAATCTAATTTGAATTAAATGTATAAAAACAATTTAGGGGTTGATTTAAATTTTGAAAGGGTGCTCCATAGGGTGCTTTAATCCATTTTGTTATAATGGTTGCAGTTTTTTTAAATTTTTTATTTATTTTTTTTGTGGTACGCGGGCTCTCACTGTTGTGGCCTTTCCCGTTGCGGAACACAGGCTCTGGACGTGCAGGCTCAGCGGCCATGGCTCACGGGCCCAGCCGCTCCACGGCATGTGGGATCTTCCCAGACTGGGGCACGAACCCGTGTCCCCTGCATCGGCAGGCGGACCCTCAACCACTGTCACCAGGGAAGCCCATGGTTGCAGTTTTAAATATTCATTTAACCACAATTTTTCAAGAAGACACGCGTTGTGAGAAGCAAGATACAGACCAAATTGAAGTGACTCAATTTTAAAAACACGCTGAAAAAGCATTTATATTTTCCTATGACAACTACCTGTAACCAGTAATGTATTTCAGAAAGTATTGATGATTTGGCACTTGCCAAGTTTCACTTCCACCTTAACTTCATTGGTTATCAGTTCTTTTAGGCACATTTGTAATGAGGATATAGCCTGTATACATTTTAGGAGGAGTAGTATATCCAAACCAAAATGAAATGTTTCCTTTTTATTAAAGATCATAGAAGAAGATGCTGCTCTTGTAGAAATAGGACCCCGTTTTGTCTTAAATCTCATAAAGATTTTCCAGGGAAGTTTTGGAGGACCAACTTTGTATGAAAATCCTCACTACCAGTCACCAAACATGGTAAGCTGTTTTTGTTCAGTGGTCCTTTATGTCCCAGAACTCTTGGGCCAAAATAATTCGGTCAAGTAACTGTTGTGTTAACTGTGAAACTGAATTTGGTTTTTGCTGCGTACAGTCTTACAAATTGCTTTTTTTTTTGATGACACAGGGTGAAGGGAAGTAGGGTTCATAAGTTAATGTCTTTGCCGTGTATAAAATGTTTATTTTTATTTCAAAAGCACCTTTAATATTTTTTTGTTTCTAGCATCGGCGTGTCATAAGATCCATCACAGCTGCAAAATACAGAGAGAAACAGCAAGTGAAAGACGTGCAGAAGCTGAGAAAGAAAGAACCAAAGACTATTCTTCCCCATGATCCCACTGCAGATGTTTTTGTTATACCAGCTGAGGAAAAGCCGATAGAAATACAGTGGGTAAAACCAGAGCCAAAAGTCGATTTGAAAGCAAGAAAGAAAAGGATTTATAAAAGGCAAAGGAAAATGAAACAGAAGATGAACAGTGGGAATGCAAAATGAATCAATGGATAACTAATTTGTTCTCATTTGTTTTATATTTATTTTATGTTCAATGTGTAAAAATACTTTTATTATTTGGGACAACCTTATATCTAATTAGTGTGACATTTAAAAGAGAAAAATTAAGATTTTGTGGCTTCGGGGGGGGGGCGGGTCCTATTTTTTTCTAAATAAAATATCACCAGAACTCATCACTTAATTTCTGTTTTTCTTTTCAAAGCTTGTTTTTATTATTAAAAACTTAGCACAATTAAGGTTTAGGCCTGCTCTCTTGGATTAAAATTTTGAGTTTAGCAAAGCTGAAATTCAAACAGATTTATTGGATCATTATTACATGTAAAAGAGCATTAGGCACTTTGAGAGCATAGTTTCAGATGGTAAAGTTGGGGTAGACTGCTAGAAGGGAAAACATCTTACTGAGGTTTGAGTCCCTGAGTCACAAATCAGTGAGGCCCCGGAAAAGCCAACCTCTCATCTTGTTTTCTTACCTTGAAAATGTATGCTAAAAATACTTAGGTTTTGGGCTTCCCTGGTGGTGCAGTGGTTGAGAGTCCGCCTGCCGATGCAGGGGGCACGGGTTCGTGCCCCGGTCCGGGAAGATCCCACATGCCGCGGAGCGGCTGGGCCTGTGAGCCATGGCCGCTGAGCCTGCGCGTCCGGAGCCTGTGCTCTGCAACGGGAGAGGCCACAGCAGTGAGAGGCCCACATACCACAAAAAAAAAAAAAAAAAAACAAAGGTTTTGCAAATCAAATGAGTTTATATGTGTTGAAAGCTTTCTGTAGATTACAAATTTAATTTAGAAGCAGTGCCTGTAAATTACTTATCAAATTAACAGTAAAAGAAAGAAAAACAGGACAGTTGTTAAGAGGGCACCAGAAGATTTGAATTTCTCCTGTTAAGAAAGAACTTTACTTGAAGTAAAGAGAGCACTGGGCTTACTACCCTGGAAGTCGATTAGTAATGGAAAGACAAGATTCTGGATGCAAGTGGCCAGGGATAGGGGTCATGCATGTGGTATTTTGTCACCCACTAATTTCATGCTAATCATTTTCTCCTGTCTTTTTCTGCAGCGTGATTAGTAATTCCATAGTATTCCACTCTGTCACGCCTATCTAAGCAGTCCCTTGTTGGATATTTGAGTATTTCAATTTTATCTTTTTCTGGTATAGGTGCTTGCAGCAAACTTTCTATAGGTATTTTGTACAATATTTGTGGTTTCCTATAAGAACTCTGGTCAAAAATTATGAACCTATTCCCCTAAATATTGTACCTCACCAGAGGTTAGTGTTCATTTCCTTACACCCTTGCTGAGATAATCTTTGTCAATTTGATAGGTAAAAAAATGAATACTGTGTTTTGGCTATGTACTGGGTTTTCTTTTGTGACTGGTGTTTTGTGTGGTAGTTACATGAATTTGTAAGGGCTCTTATATAGTGAGGTTTTTCTAGGCATCTTTCCTAGTTTGTCACTTGGGTTTTGATTTTGTCTTTATTTTAGATCTGTGTAGGCAGAATGATCAGTTTTTCCATTTCACTTTTTCCTAATTTTCTGCTAAGAAAGGCCTTCTTGAGTGTATAATTAGGCTACTTTATCTTGAAATGGTATAAGTTAAGCTACTTAACCTTGAAATTTAAGTAATTCAAGTCAGAGGTTCACTTGAAATATTCAATACTTGTATGTGGCTAATGAAAGGCAAATCTGGTTAAGTGCAGGGGAAAAAAGGCCATTATTTAAGTGACAGAATATAGGCTGAAAATTAGCTGTATATTTCCCTTTCATAATCATTTATATGGATAACTCATTTGAATGAGAATTCCGCATCTCCCAAGTCCATGTTCATTTAGAAGTCAGCCTGTTTAGTGAGATCTTTCTTTAGACTGAAATTTATATGCAGTGTAATTATCTTTAAATTTTGATACAATGTTATAAGTAAAAATAGATCCCTTTTTCCCTCAGGAGGAAAAAAAGAGGTAGCAAAACCAGATGGAGTTGGAGGAAGAAAAAAGTACTTTGTTTTTTCACTTTTTGTCCAACCCCCCCTCCCCTAATTCCATTCTCAGATGGGGAAAGGTCCTGTTTTTCATTGCACTCAAATTTCTCAATCCCTACCTATTACCAATTTACAATCCAAGACCATATAGTATATTCCTTTGGAAAAGAGGCAAGTATGAATTTTGAGTAGTGGGTTGGACAGTGTTGTGCCTAGAAACTTGATGAGGTTTAGAGTTGGTTGGTTTTGATTGTGCAGGGGGCAGGGTATTAAGGAAGAAAGGGACAGCTTCCTAAACTTTGGATACCCAACCCTGTACAATAGATATTTGTTAGCAACAGAGCCAGCCCTTCTCTCTAACCATACGTGGTTGACAAAGACAACCTACATCTAACAGCTGATATATGTAAACATTCCACATTACAGTGAAATATTCTGGTGTACTGATGGATTTCTTTTAAAATTTTATTTATTTATTTTTGGCTGTGTTGGGTCTTTGTTGCTGTGTGCGGGCTTTCTCTAGTTGCAATGAGTGGGGGCTACTCGTCATTGTGGTGCGTGGGCTTCTCACTGCGGTGGCTTCTCTTGTTGCAGAGCACGGGCTCTGGAGCACAGGCTCAGTAGTTGTGGCACACGGGCTTAGTTGCTCCACGGCATGTGGGATCTTCCTGGATCAGGGCTCGAACCTGTGTTCCCTGCGTTGGTAGGAGGACTCTTAACTACTGTGCCACCAGGGAAGCCCTATACTGAGGCATTTTAACGACAATTAGGATAGTATTTTGACACCTTATCAAATTGCTTGGAACAGTTGTTCAGATCTTACATCCCATAATACAGTGTATCAGTTAGATCAACCAAAACCTATTGGTTAAATACTATCTCTTAACTGCATTTTTTGGTTTTTTTTGGCGGCCCGCTGGTCTTGTGGGATCTTAGTTCCCCTGACCAGGATGGAACCCGGCCCTTGGCAGGGAAAGCGCCATGTCCTAACCACTGGACTGTCAGGGAATTCCCTTAACTTCATTCTTAAAGTAAACCAATCTTGGAAATGTAGGTTTAGAGGCCAAAAAGTTAGGATTAAAGAGTGATGGATGGGTGGACCAGCACAATTTCATTCACATTGGTGGTAAAACATGTAGTACTATGTTACTTCAAAACGTGTTGATGCTTCCTCTTAAATTGTTTCAGTTTAAGTCATCTACTCTTATTTCTCATGCACATTGGTCAGGACAAGCAATATTAGAGATCTCATTAAGTGGTAACCGAAGATATCTGAAGAGTTAAAAAAACCTGGATTCGATCCAACCGAATCCTGCCACTGATTGGGGAGGCTTGAGCAAACCACTTACCTGAGTGTCGTCCTCATCTGTAAAATTGGGGCTCACGTTAAAGAACCACAAGATGTTTTCCAGAATATCATCCCATGAGACTCCTATCTTAGCTCTCAGGTCGGCTGTCAAGTTGGTGTCACTCTGACTGCCCTCTGTGTCCCTCACAATAACACCCACCGGGGCCCCGCCTCCCGTGGCCCCGCCTCCGTTCTCCTAAGGCCCCACCTCCGTCCCTCCGCGGCTCCGCCTCCCTCCTGCGCGGCTATTTCCGGAACAGGGTCCTCCCCCAGCCCATGCGGAGCCGCGGCCTCCGGTAACGCCCCCTCCGCGCTCCCGCGTGCCGCAACCGGCGCCGCCTTTCGCCGCCGCGCGCCGCCGTCGCCCCGTGCCGCCGTCGCTGCCGCCGCGCTCGCTGGCTGGCCCGGTGCGGGCGCCGGGCTCCTGCCACAGGAGAGAACCACCAGCGCCACCACCACCACTTCGGCCCGGGCCCGGGCCCGGGCACCGGCCCCGCCCCGGGCCCCGGCCTGAGCCCCCCGCCCGGCCGGACGATGGAGTGTCACTACGAGGCGCTGGGGGTGCGGCGCGACGCCAGCGAGGAGGAGCTCAAGAAGGCCTATCGGAAGCTGGCCCTGAAATGGCACCCGGGTAACTACTCCGCAACCGCCGTGGCCCCTCGCAGAAGCCTTGGCCCTCGCGACCTTTCTCAACCCTCTCCCTAGGGTAACTCCAGGGACCTGGTTGTGCCCGGAGCTGCCCGCTCGGTAACTCCCCTCGCCCTGGAAATCGGGCCGGCGCCCGGTCAGGTGGCCCCTGCGCAGTTCTGGCGATGAGCGTCCTCGGCTCCTCGGTGGACGCAGCCCTCCACCCCCAGGCTTCACTCGAGCCCCGAGCACCTTGTCCCTTCCTAGACGCCCCTCCCCCCGGTTCCCGCGTGGCTAACGGCTGGGGAAAGATAAATGTCCTAGAGACTTCCCTGCCCCTCCCACTCCTTCGCAGACGGCCCCGAGCGGGGAGGAGTCGCGAGCTCTTAACCCAGTCCTGCCTCAGGCTAGTCCCTTGCTGGACTCCCCTGCAGCTCGGCTTCCCCGGGCTTCTCCTCGGCGGCCCTTAGCTTCATCAAGGAATCCCAGCTACTTAAATGTAATTAAGACAAAGGAGGTAGTGAAATGTCTTTTAAATGGCTATGCCTTTTTTTTTCTCTTTCGGAGAAAAGACCCTGTACTTCACTTCGGATTTTGAGTGTCTTCCCTAGTGAAGTTCATGTGTTTACTTAGAAGTGTGCTTCCTTTGGATGTTTTATTTGGTTGTAGTCCAGCCCTTTGTGACTGTCGTGAAGTAATTTGATCTTCTAGACTGGGGAACTAAGAATTTGAATCTCAGCTTTTTGAGGTTTATAAGAGGCTTTCGTATTAGTACTAGTCCATAAGCATGTTTCTAGAGTCTCTAAAATGCTAAGATGGAAACCTCAGAGTCTTGTTTGGAAAACATGCCTTACACACACGAAAAGTTAAATACAAATGCAAATAAAATAGCATAGCATATATAATTGGTAGTTGTGTTGATAGAACAACTAATAACTGCCCCAGGAATTCAGGGTCCACTATGTACTGAAAGGCAGTGAGGCTCCCCCTTGGCAGAGGAGTCTAGCCATTAGCTGGATGCTGGAGGAATGGGATTGAGAGAAGTGAATATAACAGTATGGGAAAGAGCACTGAGTGTCCCAAAGATGGCCTAGGGGACAGTTCGACCGAAGGCAGTGTTTATCGGAAGTCTGAAAATATGGGTTGAGAGAAGAGCTGAAGAAAGGGCTCGGGACCCAAAGTCAGAAGGTAATGGTTATAGTTGATGGAACGGGAAATAAAGGTATGGGTTTGTTGCTTAAAGTTGTAATGATGACCAACAGAGGAACTAAAAAAAATCTGATGTATATTGGAAGGGAAGAGGTAAATGAGCTAAATGTTCATTAAGAAGTCATTAGCTATATCCAAAATTAATAGGTCCAAAATTAGTGTAAGAGTAATAGGGGTTACCGTTAGAAATCGAGTTAAGAATTTGTTGACTCTGGGTGGGAAAGGGTGGGAAAGAGGATTACTGCTTGTCACCAAGTGCATATATAATTTTGATGACAGTATTAAAACGTTTTTGAGTAGAAGTTTGAGATTAGACTGTAAGGGGCTTTGAATGTTAGGCGAAGGACTGTGAAATTTGTTTATCCAATAGTGGAGAGTTGAGGCTGGTTTTATTAAGATGTCTTGGGAAGGTGCTATGAAGGCAGCTTAGTAGTATGAGGAGGGGTAGAGACAGAAGTCAGGTAGAGTCCGCCTTGGGCACCAATGGGCCAAAACTAGGCTTGGGGTCAGTGGGAAGGGTAAGGCCTGGGATGAAGAGAAGTTGCAAAAGAAAAATTACCAGATTTGGTGACTAGTTGGAAATCAGTGCAAAGAAGAAGGCAAATGTTACTAAAATATCAGTTAACTATTTTGAAACCAAATGTGTTAGTAACTAGATGTGAATAGCTTCTTTGAATGTCATCAGAATTCGTAACATCCTAAATATCTTGGTTTGAAAATGCCTATACATATAAGGGGTAAATACTGTCCCAGGAGATGCATGATTTTGATATGCTTTGCTTTGCTGGCTCATTAATTTGTTAAGTCTTGACACTCAGCAAATGTTTAATTTCATTCTGTGTGTAAGGTACTGTGTTAGATGTTAGAAGACATATGGGCTGTGCTTCAAAGACTAATACGTACCTCATATAGAAAGGCTGCCCATTTTCATTGTTAAAAAAGAAAGAGATTACCTTTATTTCTGTTATTGAGGAACTGAGAATGATTTCCAGTAGGGTCAATAGCACTGCGTAGTGAGGTTACTCCTTGTGAAAGCCAGGCTCTCAGTAATTCATCTGACGACTGTTCCCTGAACACCTTACTGTGGAACGAGACAGGGGTGGTCCCTGCCCTGCTGGCCCTGCTGTCTTCTGGGAAACACAGAGGAAAGCAGTCACTTTTCATCCGGTGAGATAAGGGCAGTATGAGGGCAAATACAAGGTGCTTATGAGCACATGTACCAATCTGGACTGGGTTTTCTAGTGGGTGGGATAGATGTGCATCCCTGAAGAAGTGACATCTAGGTCGAGACCTAAAGCGGGAACACAGGGAATACAGGAGGTGGAAGGCAAGAGAGGCCACGGCAGAGTCTAGGAAGGGAAAGAGGTGAGCCTGCCCAGGTGAGCAGGGGCCCGGTCTTGAAGGTTGTGGTAACCTGCATTAGGCAGATTGGGTTTTAACCTAAGGGTGTTGGGAAGCCATTGAAGGGTTGGAAGCAGGAGAAATGATAGGTTTTTATTTTTCTTGTATCTCTCGGGCTGTAGTGGGGAGAATGGATTGGAGAGGGCAAGGCTGGAGGTAGGGAGACCAGTAGGTCCAGGACACTGACATGACTAGGATGAGGATAGGACCTGGGGGTGGAGCCTGAGTCACATGCTAAAATCCTCAGTGAGTAGGGGGAGTAGTTGGGAGGCGAGTGGACAGTGAGAAGGAGGGGAAGACGGAGAGATGGCCAAATGGCCTGAATCTCGATGGAATGCTGGTTTGTCCTCAGGGGTGAATAGAGAATCAGTGACCAGGAGGATGTCAGCTTTACCACCGAACCTGCTGTGTGACAGCTGTGCTAGAGCCCGAGAGGCCTGTAGGGAAGTGGTGTTCTCAGGGAACCTGGCTTCAGTCAAGGCAGGACTTAAAAGGCACAGTCCATGAAATGTTCTAGAAGGTAGTGTGAAAACATTTGGGACAAAGTGGAAGACGGTGTGAATGGATCAAGAGAAAAGCACAGGATAGTATGAGAATGCCTTTTAAACTTTAATGACTGGATTTGCAATACCTGTGGCTTTTGCATTTGGCTAATAATTAAGGTGGGCTTTCCATTTTTTATGATTGCTTGTTAACTCAACTGCAGTCATGTTCAACCTCCTGGTCAACCAGTTACAAGTATATTTAAGTGAAATAAAAAGCCATATGACAGATTGAAAAAACTAGTTAAAAAAGAAGCTCCAGCAAGTGATTAGATCTTACTTTCAGATGGTACACTGGTGGGTTTTTATGTGTAAAAGCTTTAGCTCTTACCAGACTTCTTTGAGGGAGGAAGGAAGGGAGTGGGAAGAAACAGGACAACAAAGTACAGATGAAAAGGTGAAGACAGCCACCACGTACCACCCCAAACAGCCGCCTTTTTTGTCTCATGTCAGGAGATTCAGTTGCTGGCTTTTTCTGCCTTTCTGCTTTAATTTTTTTTTAATTTAACATCTTTATTGGAGTATAATTGCTCTACAATGGTGTGTTAGTTTCTGCCGTATAACAAAGTGAATCAGCTATATGTATACATATGTTCCCATATCTCTTCCCTCTTGCGTCTCCCTCCTTCCCACCCTCCCCATCCCACCCCTCTAGGTGGTCACAAAGCACCGAGCTGATCTTCTTGTGCTATGTGGCTGCTTCCCACTAGCTAGCTATTTGAACTATGCTTTTTTTGTTTATCTGACCAAAATGTTATTAATGATTTGACGAAGACACAGAAGTCATGAGCTGGACTGTCACCCTGGAGGCATATCAGGATTGTGTTCAGCTGCACGTGACAGGAAACTGGCAATTGTGGTCAAAACAAATAGTCATTTTATTTTCTTCATGTAGCAAGAAATCCAGAGGTGGCCCATCTTGGTAGCTCCAGCTGCTTGATGAAGCCATCGAAGACCTGGTCCATCATCCTGACCATAAGACTTGAGTCCTTTCATCAAGTGTAAGCAGTTAAGCCTCAAAGAAGTTCATTACTCATGTGGAGGTGCAGAGAGAGGCAGGTGAGCCCCAGTGTAGCAGGTCTCCTCCACGAGGTCCTTGGACTCTGCTCAGCAGCTGTCAGATCAGGCCTCACTCACCATCTGAAACGGCAGCAGGGGATCCCAGGCAGCAGTGTGGAGGAGGAAGGATTAAAGCAGGGACAGAGTGTGTGCTGGTTGCCTTTCAAGGAAGTCTTAAAGCCACCATAGAATACTTTTATAGATTTTATTGACCGGAGCTTAGTCACATGGTCATGCCAAGCTTCAAGGGAGACTGGAAATGGAGTCTTTATTTGGGGGATCAGGTGCCCCCATAAAATCAGGAGTCAGTTGTTACCGGAAGAAGGGGATGAACTAGCAGTCTCTGCCTCAGTCCTCATAATCTGCCGGCAGGCAGTATACCCGGGCTTTGGGCAGGACACAGGGGATGAGTTAAGGGCATAAGGTGAGTGCCACCCAGGCCCATCCCTTTGATCAGGAGAAACAATCTTCTCCTAGGAGCTTCACTTAGTAGATTTGTGTTTGTATCTGATTGGCTAAAACTGGGTCACCTGACAACCCCAACTTCAAGAAAGTCTGGGGAGGTGAATTTTTAAAGTGTGTGTATTACCCCTGTGATCAAAATCAGGTTTTGTTAGGAGGAAGAGGAGAATGGATATCGAGTAGGCAACTAGTAGTATTTGCCACAGAGTAGTAATAAAAATCCAAAATAATTAAATCTAAAATTATCAAAACAGGATACTGGGTGTCCTGTGTTTAGAATCCAATTGCAGCAAGGCCACAACAAGATGGAATTTGATAGTATGCATTGGAAGTAATGGAAAACCTAGCCACAGTGGCTTAGTAAGTTAAGAATTTATTTTTCTCACCACAAGGAGTTTTGGAGGTAGGTGCCTGCTGGCATTGTTTCAGTGGCTAAGTAATGTCACAGTGAATCTCTTGACTTTTTCTTCATGGTCTCAAGATGGCTGCTGAAGCTCCAGCTCTCATGCCCATGTACAAGACAAAAAGAGGAAGGAAAGAAAATACACTAACAGACTTCTGCTTTCATCTCATTGGTCAGAACTATGTCACGACCCTTCCTAGCAGCAAGCGAGGCTGGATAAGCTAAAATACTTGCTTATTTTTTAGCTTATCCAGCCTCCACAGTAAAGGCTGCAAGAGATAAAGGAGGGGGAGGTGTTGGATGATCTAACCTTCAGTATCTACCACAGAATGGATTGAGTACTATGTTTGAGTTAAAAAAATATTTGTTATACAGGTATATTGGCTTGTCAGGAATTTTTTTAAAAAATATTTATTTATTTATTTAGTTGCATCGGGTCTTAGTTGTGGCAGGAAACTCTTAGTTGCGGCATGCATGTGGGATCTAGGTCCTGACCAGGGATCAAACCCCAGCTTCCTGTATTGGGAGCATGGAGTCTTAACCACTGCGCCACCAAGGAAGTCCCTCTTGTCAGTAATTAATATGAAAAATACTTGAAACTTTGTCACCTATAAATTCAATATGACTTACTGTGATATTGTTGCTAAAAGCTAATATAATTAGCTATAGTGACTAGAAGTAGAATGTTAAGGAATTAATGAATGGCTCCTTGATGATCACTGTCTTTGACAGCATTTGAAGTAGAGGGTATTATAGTGTGCATAAGAAATGGGAGATTTAGTCCAGAGAAGAGGTAGGCTAGGAGATGACCCATGGGCTGCTCTGTGGAAGGGGAGTTAGACCAGCGTTGTATTACTTATACAGCTAGGCTCCTGTGATGCAGTTTTTTTTGTTTCTGTTTATTACTTTTTTTTTTAATTCCAGGGGAGCATGATTCTATATCTAAAGCTTTTTGTGTTAAAGCATCTTAGTAAAAAGAGCTATGGCAAATTGCTGCACTTGAGAGAGTGTTGTCTGTGTCAGTTGTTGAGCAGAAGGCCGCTTGAAGGACTTGGGATTGTGTAATGGTATCTGAAAAGAGGAGGTAGGATACCCTTGAGGGCCTTGTTTTAAGACTACTTCTGTCATATTTTTTTCTTAGAGGCAGATATTGAGTTGTAGCTTAAAGAACATTGATGTACTCCACGGTAGGTTCAAAATATTTTACTTTCTGAGTGTATTAGTTATCTACTGCTGTGTAACAAATTACTGAAAACTTAGGGCTTAAAACAACAAACAGCAAATACTTTCTTTTTTTTTAGCAAATATTTTCATAATACGGACTCACACGGTTTCTGGGGATCAGAATCAGAATGGTGTAGCTGGGTGGTTTGGCTCAAGCTTTCTCACCAGGTTGAATCACCATTGTCTGGGAAAACCCACTTTCAAGCTCACCCCCACAGTAATGGCGGGCCTCAGTTCCTTGTTGGCTGTGGGCCGGAGGCCTCCATTCTTCACCACGTGGGCTTCTCATGGACCACTGGAGTGTCTGTGGCAGCTGGCTACTCCCAGCGATCCAAGAGAGAGTGAGCACCCAAGATGCAAACTGCAGTCTTTCATGATCTAATCTTGGAAGTAATATCCTGTACCGTCATCACTCCTGCCACCTGCTTTTGGTCACAGAGACCAACCCCGGTGACATGGGAGGGGACCACACAGGGCATGAGTGCCAGGAGGTGGGGGTCCTTGGGGGCCATCTTGGAAGCTGGCTACCACCCTGAGGCAAAGATGCTTTCTGAATTCCGCAGTTAAGGAAGCACAACTAATTAGGGGAAAAGTAATTAGTTAGCACATCCTTTGTAAAGTTTATGAGATTTATTTTGGTATATGCTGGTAAGAAAGAAAACCTTAAGGATGGTGGTAAAGGTGGATTAAACATAATCTAGCACTGAATAGTAACAGCCTTTCTATAAATGATTGATTTATGTATTTTATTCCTTCTAAAAATAAAATGTGTACTACTCAGCATTTTCTGTTTGTGGATATCCAGGTTGAGTGCTCAGTGACGCACTGAGAGTTAGAGAAAAGCATGAAATTTCTACTCAAGTTCCCACTTATAACAGATCCTGATTATCAGCTGTCATCCATTTTCTGGTTTTCCTTAGTTGTTTTTCTTCATTTTTGTACACTCATCTATGTATGGCATTTCTGATGGAAGAGGTCCCTTTTAGAGTCTGTCCTTTACTTTTTTGATGACTGAATTTCTGTGCCTTTATTTTAACAGATAAAAATCTGGATAATGCCGCAGAAGCAGCTGAACAATTTAAACTAATCCAAGCAGCGTATGATGTGCTAAGCGACCCTCAGGAAAGAGCATGGTGAGCATCACGCTGTCCCTCCTTGTGTATCTTGTTGGGAAGAATGGTCAACAGAGGGTTTTTAAAAAATTTAATATATTAAATGGTTTGGGGTGTGTTCTAAAGCACCAGTCACCTGTTCATTATATAAAATGCAGTGTGTTGATAGGAAGGAACCTTAGAGATGATTACTCCAACTCTGATACTATAGATGATGAAACACAAAGCTTGGCAATCGTAGATAGTTATAACTTTGATACTTATGAAGTGCCTTCTCTTTGAATAAGGTCTTTTTGATGTCTGACAAATTTACTGATGTCAGAAAAGGAAGAATGTTGACTTTTCCTTAAAAAACAGATACAGTGTTTTCATCAAGAATTGTAATATTTTCCCAAGAACTACTTTATATAAGAAATTGAGTTAAGCTTCTACATCTATGACAGATTCTTTAACTCATGATGACCCAATCATTTAATGCCATTTCCAAACAAAAATTTCTCCGTTTGAAGTTCTGGGTTTCCAGATTCTCAGTGAACTTTTTGCTACAAAGTCCTGACATAACTGTGCAAGATCCCGCAGAGCAGGTGGGTGTTCAGTTCACCCGTGCAAGTCTTCTGTGTGATGGCATACAAGCACGGCCAGCTGTCAAGAGAGAAAGGCTGTAAAGAAAATTCTTTTTTTTTTTTCACTTGGTCAAGATTTTATTTCAAGGCCTGAAAACACCAACTAATCGAAAATGGCCCTACTGCTATTTCTTATAATATATAAATAATATAAAACTTAAAAAAATGTAGACACTATTAACTAACTCCTAAACCACACACTGTAGGCTTTTCAAAAGCAATAGTTATTTAACAAAATGTAAGGTGAAAATATCAAAGAATTTTCACACTTAATGAGGACACAATCTGTCACAAGCTACTCACACAAACACAAATCTTTTTTACACTTTCCATGTTTGTTTTTAACTTTGTTTCATAGAACCACTGATAATTGAGGCTTCTTTCAAGTATAGGATTTCTAACATTAAATTACATTTTCGAAGTATTTCTATAAAGAAGAAATGAAAAAGACACATACTACATTGTTTACCATAAATTCATACACCAAAAACTCAAACAATCCAACTGAATTTATTCCTGCTTCCCCCTTCTCCAACATTAGCTTTAGATGTTCTTCTAAATATTATATAAACAGTTTTGTTAAAATCAGTTCTCTCATTTATGCACATTAGGGAAAAATGGTTTTATAATGAGTTATCTTTAAAATTCTAGATAACACTCTTTAGCCTTAAATTACATTGTGTACACACAACTACAACAGTTTGCATTTGCTCAGGAGCATATAATCACATTAAAAACAAATGACTTTGTAGTTCATAGTTTAGTTGGCTCTTAAATAGTTTCCTTGGGGGGGAAACAAGTATTTTGTGTTGTTTAAGAAACTGATACAGATAAATGAAATGCTAGGTGTTCATTTAAACTTTGAGGAAACCTACAGATGAACTTTTGGGCGTTTTTTCTAAAATGCAAGAGATATGCGCTTAATCACTGTTCATATAGTGAAGGGATGGGATGGCAGATACAGACGCAGATGAAACTCTACATTTTGTAAATGTAGAGTTGGATATTCTAAATGGAAGAACTGACCCTGACAATTGTTTACAGGAAACAAAGGTGAAGAAAAATGTTGAAGAATATCTACCCTTAGAAAGAGAGAAGTGTTTTACAAGACAAAAATGAGAGCTAGAGATTCCAAAAACACTCATTTTACTGTTTTAAAAGAAAAACAAAAAAATAATAGGGAGAGAGTCTAGACCAATTAGAACTGAGGCAGCTGTAACAAAAATGGAACACAGTACAGTGATTTGAGCCCTTAAAGGAAATGACTGACTAAAATGAAATTTCTCAAGTCTTCATGTCTATAATAATAAATAAATGTGCAAAATATCAAAAATACAAAGTCTGGATTTTTTCCCCTTAAGTTTGTAGTAAACTGTCTAGCCTCTGCTTAATATAGTTACTTTTCTAAGCCTTCTGACTAGCAGAGCATGCTATACGGGCACACGCATGCTAGAACTTTACCGTGAGAGTTACAGTTCTCATCTCAAGCTAGTTACTTGCCTGTTACCCATATTTATATATATTTCATTCCCATTGTAAAACACTTAAGGCCTTTCTAGTGGTACATTTTAATCAACATATTACATAAAAAAGCATCTTGATTTTTAAAATGAACCTTTTTAGTCCTGTAACATGGTGGGTTTAGTTGAACAGCTGGAACATAATATGGTAACTACATTGGACTGTTTAATTCACAGCTATAGGAAAATGTTTGATTTTTAAAATATAACCAAGATGAGACTGTAGAGTTATGAGCAGTAAAATATTAGAAAACAGTGAATGAATAAATAAGATGCTTTTCCATCAGTGGCCGTTCATTGTTTTGCTTTTAGGAACCTGGAAGAAATTGTCTTCTTTGAGTTTCAAATGTTCCGGTAAATCTAGTCGTTTCTTAGCTTCCTCAGTATCACCTTGAATTGCTGAAATAAGTGACTCTAAAGAATCAGTTCTTTTCTGATCTGAGGTAGCAAGAATTTCCCCATGGAAGTCCTCTTTGAAAGTATGCATGATATGAGCTTCCATGGACTTTTTTGTATTCTTGTAGTATGGGTTCCATCCTATGCTCACCACCATCTTATGGACGTCTACACTTCCATCACTGGCCCAACCATGATATACGCCAGTGGATGCATCAGCCGGAAGATTATCTACTACTTGTTCAGGAAAGTTAGCTGTAGGAATGCCCAGGTGCTTGGGGCCGCGACCGAACCGCACCACCTGGCCGCGGCAGAAGTACGGCAGGTGCCTCATGACGCCGTCCGTTCGGGTTGCGGGCTGCGGTCCAGTCCGCGCGTCAGGCAGAGCCGCCATCGAGGCGGTGCCCGGACCCCCGGGCCAGCCGGGGGACACGGGCAGGAACTCTGCGGGCCGGGTGGGCGGGCGAGCGCACGGGCGTACAACGGGCCGAGCGGCGCGGACGACACGCCTCGGCGAGACCCTTACGCCGCTGACCAAACAGAAGGTGCCGGGCGACTCAGAGGCTGCGTCTGGAGGAAAATTCTTATTAAATTATCTTTTATATAAAAATCAGAGAATCCTAAATTTTTCTCCTCCTGAGGAATTTGGAAATCTGGCCTTAAGAAATGCTTTTGCCTTCCTTTGGAAACTTTGAAATTCTTTCCTGCCTTCCTTTTACTCTAGCTCTTCTCTAGATCTTAGGCTGTTTTCTTGTCCCGAGGATCCCCTTGTCTTTTTGTTTGAAGGCCCTGCCTATTAACTCTCCTGTCATCTGGAGGCAGTACTGCACGGTGGCGAGGAGCATGGGCCTCTGGTGCAGGACACGTGGTTTTGAATTCTGGCTCTGCTGCTCATTGGCTTTATGACTGTAGACAATGTTATGTAATATTGCTGAGCTTCAGTTTCCTGTTATATCAAATGAGGGTAATAACCAGCTTTACAGAGTGAGGGGCAGTTGTATGTGTGTGAAGCTCCTAGATTGTTTACATAAACATTAGAAGAGTTTTATTCTGGTCCATGTTGGTAAATTCCCAGATCCCAAATGTGTAGTTAGCCTGTGGGCCAGATGATGTCCACTGCTGTCTTATTTAGTAAGGTCTCTTTCGTGTGAAAGTGCAGCTACGTTTCTGGGAGAGTCACGGACATTCCCTGGCTCATTAAATTCCCCTCTTCGTATTGGCTAGTACCGTATACTGCCTGTAACGTACTGGGAGTTGCAGTCATAGTTTTAATCAGCACTTCTGTGAAAGATTATTAAGTCTTTGCCTGTTGATATTTTCCTTCAGATTTTTTGGTTGTGGGTTGACCATGTTAAAATGTACAATAATTATATTTTGACTGTTTCAGAGGAAGGAATCCTTTTGAATTCTTATTTATTCAGCCTTCACTGATGTCGCTAATTTTTTTGGTTTAGGTATGATAATCATAGAGAGGCTCTGCTTAAAGGTGGGCTTGCTGGAGAGTATCAAGATGACAGCTTAGATTTGCTTCACTATTTCACTGTGACCTGTTACTCTGGTTATGGAGATGATGAAAAGGTAAGAAATGAACTCACTGATAATTTCTTATCAAGTACTTAAGTAAGACTCTCAAATGCAAAGAGAATTCCTAACATTATTCTACAATAGAAGGTGAAGGAATGTTCATTTTGGAAACTGAAAAACAGAGCTTTCATATTTAAACTGTCAGCATATAAAGACCTTCAGTTGAAAACTAAATGTACTTTCAGTGACCGAGCTTGGGACTGTAATTCTGTAACATTAAAGTTTTTCATGTTGCATTTTAAAATCTTACTCTATAATTAAACTACAAGAGTGTTAAGAATTTGTGTTTCTGTTACTGTTTTTTAGGGCTTTTATACAGTGTATCGTAATGTTTTTGAAATGATTGCCAAGGAAGAACTAGAATCTTCTTTAGAAGAGGATGTTGAGGATTTCCCAACTTTTGGAGACTCCCAGAGTGACTATGATACGGTAGAAGAAAAATTCATTGCCATTTTGTAATTAGCATTTGTCAGTGTATCTTTTCCCTATTTTTTTATTTTAAGAAGAAGGGTTCTAGTTCTCAGTCTTTTACTGTGACTCTCTTCCTCTCTTTCTTTTCCTGATCGCCTCCCGTCTTTTCACTATTTAGTGATCTTGGTCCCATTCCATTAATTTCCTCATCAAATTCATTCTGAAGAGTTATTTTGTAAAGCCTTCAAAGGACTGTCTTCTCTGTTGATTAATAGTAAAGTTGTATATACGAAGAAAGGAGGTTAGATGTTTTGCATCAGCAATATTTGCTACCTTACTGAAAAAGAAATCCAAATAAAAATCTAGCATTTTACCTGTTTTCTTTGTCACTAGGTAGTCCATCCTTTCTACGCTTATTGGCAGAGTTTCTGCACTCAGAAGAACTTTGCTTGGAAAGAAGAATATGATACACGACAGGCTTCAAACCACTGGGAGAAACGAGCCATGGAAAAAGAGAACAAAAAGATTCGAGACAAAGCAAGGAAAGAGAAGAATGAGCTTGTCCGTCAGCTCGTAGCTTTCATCCGTAAAAGAGATAGAAGAGTGCAGGCTCATCGAAAACTTGTGGAAGAACAGAACGCAGAGAAGGCGAGGAAAGCCGAAGCAATGAGGCGGCAGCAGAAGCTAAAGCAGGCCAAGTATGTGGTGCTGGCTGGACCCTGTCTATGAGTAGGTGCTGGTCCCAGCAAGCATCAGTGGATACCTGGCGTGGTGCTTTCATGGGGGGTTTAATCCTCATTCTGCCTACATCCCTTTCTTTTACATTCTGGCATTGGACGATGTCTTTTCATCTGCTGTGAAAAAATTTTTCTTTTGAGTTGGATGTTTTCCTTCAGAGGCCCTTTATACTTGAGATTCTTTTCAGACTCTTGTAACGTTTAATAATAACTGACGTTAATCGAATTCTCATTCTGTACAAGGCCGTGTTGTAAGTGCTTTTCTTGCAACAATTCTGTGAAGTAAGTTCGGGTTTTTATCCTTTCTTTTGAGGAAATGAGGCCCAAGATCACATAGCTAATAAATTGCAGAGGTGGGAACTGGACCCTAGAAGTCAGTCCAGTGAGCTGCTTTTAAGTACCACACAATACTCTGTCCGTATACGCTTAGATATTTAGTTCATCTCAGTGCCTTTAAAGTTTTGTTGTTTTGAGTCACTGTAAAGGCGTTGTGTCCAGAGCATTATAGCATTCTTTAAAAAACTATTCACTTCTTGAAAGTTCTACCCACCTCATCTTTTGAAAAATTAGCACTTTACATGACACTTACGGTTTAAAACCACCTGAAGACTTTTTTTAAAAAATAAATTTTATTTATTTATTTATTTTTGGCTGCGTTGGGTCTTGTCGCTGTGCGCGGGCTTTCTCTAGTTGCGGCGAGCGGGGGCTACTCTTCATTGCAGTGTGTGGGCTTCTCATTGCGGTGGCTTCTCTTGTTGCAGAGCACGGGCTCTAGGCCCATGGGCTCCAGTAGTTGTGGCTCATGGGCTCTAGAGCGCAGGGTCCGTAATTGTGGCGCACGGGCTTAGTTGCTCCGTGGCATGTGGGATCTTCCCGGACCAGGGCTTGAACCTGTGTCCCCTGCGTTGGCAGGCGGATTCTTAACCACTGTGCCACCAGGGAAGTCCCCACCTGAAGACTTTTATTAAGTTGCGAAGAGTTATATGTTTCAAAACCCATTATCTAGTGGAGCAATTAAAATCAACCACATAACAGATAACAGATTTAAGTGACTTTGCCTGTTTCAGCCAAGCACAGGTTTTAAGTTTGTAGGCGCTGACAATTTGGGAGGAAGAAGCTCTCCAGGGGATGGGTTTTAAGCCCCCAAAATAAATAAAACCAATGCAGAGACTGTGCTGTGTGTGTCTAGACTGGCAGAGCAGTACAAAGAGCAGAGCTGGATGACGGTGGCCGATTTGGAGAAGGAGCTCAGGGAGATGGAGGCGCAGTATGAAAAGGAGTTTGGAGATGGATCAGGTGAAGATGAAGCGGAAGAACGGGAACTCCAAGACGGACAGGATGGTAACTTCCTCCATTCACTAAGAAACTGTAGAAAATAAATGTTTTTGTGTTCAGGGGTTGTGCACTCAGGATGCTCAC
This sequence comes from Globicephala melas, assembly GCF_963455315.2. Classification (NCBI taxonomy): domain Eukaryota; kingdom Metazoa; phylum Chordata; class Mammalia; order Artiodactyla; family Delphinidae; genus Globicephala; species Globicephala melas. The sequence goes on from NC_083316.1 coordinate 28,452,966, forward strand.
AGATGTCCATAAAGGGCTCAGGTGTGAGACAACAACGAATGGGAGGGCAGATGAAAATCTGGAGAACACCTGGGTTCTGGCCGATTGTTGCCAGTTTCATGTTTGTTTGGTTTGTTTGTTTTTAAAGTGAGGCTGGAAAACTGGATTTTTATGTGCCATCTCCCAGTTTTTAAATATGGCAGATAATTGAAATGAAAAATAATTTGGCATGGCCAAGTGAAGGTAGACTATGGAAGTAGTATAATTGCAGTAATTTCATTAACGAACTCTTTTCTGACCATGTTTTGAACCATTTGGCTGCATAAATATATTGAGAAATGGGCATATTGTCAGGTGTAACTGGTTATTTTTAAAAAATGCAGTTAAGCAGTAGGTCAAGTTTTAATAGTAACTCTTTCCAGAAGAGCTGATACTGTGCACGAATCTATCTGGCATATATAAATTGTCTCATTTCTGACTTGTAGAGGGGCTTCTCTTCGTGTCCTGAAATGTGTCTTTTCTCTTCCTCTATCATTAAAGCACAGGCATGTGACTACCTTACAAGGAGAGGATTGGGCATTGTTGAGAATAGTGATTGCTATACCTGACTTTCTCCACTGTCTCTGGCTGTTCCATGAGAAATAAAAGTAACTGATCTAAACATGGTTTACTTAATTTTACCTTACTTACAAATGTTGGTTTTCAGACTAATAGCTCAAATGATAAAATGACAGACTTTTATTTATTCCACGTGATCAGGAAATTAAATGTTTTCTTAATGAATTGCAAGTAGTATGTGTGAAAGTGCCTTGATAGTTATGAAGCACTGTGTAAATGTGAGGTGGCATAATTATGTAGAGTTTTACAGTTTATAAGGTGCTTTCACATATAAGGTCTTGCTTGATCCTCACACTATGTCCCTTATATGTAGGTTTTGCTCATGTAGTTATCTCTTTGTTACTGAGAAGCTCTGGCATATGTCTGAGAACATATGAGAACATTCTTACATCCAGATTTTGACTTCAAATCCAGCATTCTTTATTAACTATTTGAATAATCAAACTATTTGAAAGTGTACACATAATTAGAAAGTATCTTATACGAAACATTGGAGGTATTTTGATCATTTATGATTGCAGTGAGAATGTCCTTCAGAATCATATTACCATTACTTATTATTAAAAAAAATGTAGAATATAGAAGAGATACCTTGGGTTCTTTATCGATCCCATAGTAAATCCAAAATGGCAATCAGTTTACTTGTTTATTTCTTATAAAGATAGACTATGGGATTGTGCAAAGACTTTCAACTGAGCTTAGATTTTGTGGTCTATATTGATAATAATTATTCCGTTGTAATAAAGCTTCAAGTTTATAAAAGTCCGTAAAGATAATGTTAAACTTTACGTGTAATACACTATTTTATGACCTGTCTTTCTAATAATGATGGAATGTCATAAACTAAGCTTATTTAAGCATTGAAGAGTAGATTACAATTATACATGTGTTCACACCAAATCTTGCTCAAGAGATAAACTAAAACACCTTTGTTGAAAAAACTGCTTTGTTATAGAACTATGAAAATGACATTTGATTTTTTGAAATTAGCCCATACCTAGGACTCTGAGAATTTTTTGAATTTTCTTCTAAGTAGGCTTATGAAAAGAACTTGAAAGGTAAAGTGATCTGTTTGGAAGCCTTCCCGTATAATTCAGTGCTGCTTTTAAAAGGCCAACTCAAATCTCGGTAACATTGTATTTTCTTGGTGAGGAAGCAACAAATTTTAGTTTCTGATATGTGTGCAACTCTAGATACTTACTGAAGAGATGTTACTTGTTAACATGTTTTAGATTTATGTTCTAATCAAACAGGACTCTTAACTGTAGGCTTCCCTCTCATAGGTAAAGATGGTGACGAGGCTGAGGATGCAGAACTTTATGATAGCCTTTACTGCCCAGCATGTGACAAATCTTTCAAGACGGAAAAGGCGTAAGTTTAATATCTTTGAACTCACCTCCTCTTTTGAGGTGAAGTGTAGCACTTTGAAAGTCCTAAAAAAAATGCTTATAGCAGTTGGTCACTAGCCCTCACCTGTCATCTTGGGGGATATCTTCCCAGCAGGGGAGGAAGAAGGATTTGTACCAGCAGGTAAGCCTGTTGGACTGATTCTCACTCATGTGATGTTCCTGTGTAATAGCTGCTTTTTAAACGTGTACGCTATCTCCAGAAAGAAACGTTGCTTGCTTTGGTGAGGAAGGCAGAGTCACACAGGCAAGGGGGCTAAACTGAGGCCGGTCATCTTTCTCCACAGTTGGTGCAAACTCACTTCCAGCCGTCACGCTCCCGTGAGGACCGTTGCCACCAGCCCGAGAACTTCAGATGTGTCCTGCCTGTAGTATAGTTGCTGAAGTCGAAGAACTTTATCTTAGGGGAACAGTCACGAAGAGAGCAGTATTAGAAAGGATACTATCATAAGGCAGGCGGGGAGGGGCCGGCTAGAATCTGGGAAAAGATGAGAGTAGAATTAGCAAGGGGAAAAGAAGCAAAACACGTGCAGTAAAGAAGGAGGAGGCAAAGGATGGAAATGGAGCTTGGGAGTTCTGAGTGGCATCACTGTGTAACCCCAGGGAAGAGCGATAGCGTAGCCAGAGGGGTGGCGCAAGGCGGGCAGAAACAAGCAAGGAAACAAAAGCAACGATGAAGGAGGCTTTAAAAGTAGTTTTTGTATTTGGAAAGGACGTCAAACTTACCGACAAGTTGCATGAATAGACTGTAGAGCGCCCGGTTCACCTGTTGCTCACGTTTTGCCCCATTTGCACGTGCTCGTTCTCTCTCCACACACACAGACAAGGTTCTTTCTGAATAATCTGAGAGTAAGTTACATACATAGTGCTCCTTTACCTCTGAACACTTCAGTATATATTCCTTAAGAATAAGGACATTCTTCTACATAATCACAGCCGTCAACTTCAGGAAATTTATAACGTTGATGTAGTACTTTTATTCCATTTGCTGCCTATATTTCGCTTTTGTCAGTTGATCCTGTATTAATGTCCTATGTAGCATTTTCCCAACTTCAATACAGGATCTCGTCTAGGATCATGTATTGCATTTATTTATTTAGTCTCATTTAATCTGGACCAGTTCCCGTTTCTGTGCCATTGACATTTTGGAAGAGAACTGACCTTTAAAATGTTTTTTAAAAACAGACTATTTCTCATTTGGGTGTGTCCATTTCCTCATGATTAGATTCAGGTTGTGCATTCCTAGCTGGAGTACTGTGTAAGCATGTGTTGCTCTCAGGGTTTCTATCTGGAAGGACAGAAGTCTGTCTGCCCCTCATTGGTGGTGATCATTTTGATCATCCAGTCAAGGTGTTGTCTTGTTTTTCCACTGTATAGTTGGTATTTTTTCCCTTGCAGCGTGTTTAATATGCGGGGAGACACTTTAAAGCCATGCAGATATCTTTCTCTTCATCAAAATTTCCTTCCTGGATTTAGCACCCACTGATGGTTTCAGCTTGTACCAATCTTATCTATAATCATTTCGAAACGAGGCTTTTCCAGTGCCAGTGCTCCTACATCATAAGTCATCATTTGACCTTCTGCTGTGCACAAGAACATTTACCTGTCTGTTGTCAGTATGAATTTCTTTTCAGTGCTTTAAAATTCATTGTTGCCCTTCTCATGCTCAAATTTCCCAGATGTGGTTAGTGAGAATTCCTTCAACGTGGCTCCTGTGTCCTTCTGACATGTCCCAGCCATATTTTTGAGCACTCACTTTCTGGCACAAGATGTTCCAATTTCTCTAAGGAACCTCGGTCTTAAGGAGAGAATTTTAGTAGGAATGAAAAGTAGGCAACCCCAACTAGAAAAATCCAGATCTGAACAGGATGAGATAAAGTGGTGACACGAGTTTTCTACTTTTTAGTTTATATAACTCTCATAGCTTAAGTGTTGTCAGTTCTATTTTGTGAAGTGTTATTTAGTTGCCCATGGGGGCACTGAACTAGACATTGCTTATGGAATTTCACACAGAAGGGTAGAGGTGTGTCTTAGTTTACATTTAGGGTAGTGGCAGTGAGAAGGGAGACCCCTCTGGAAAAAAGCAAAAGGAGGTAAACTACTCTTGTGAATTAATCCCATTGCAGTCACTCATACCAGCTTGTTCTTTCAGCATGAGGAATCATGAAAAATCAAAGAAGCATCGGGAAATGGTTGCCTTGTTAAAACAACAGTTGGAGGAGGAGGAAGCAAATTTTTCAGGACCTCAAACTGATGAAAACAGTCTGGATGCCAATTCTGAGGAAGAAACGGAGGATGCACCAAAACAAAAGTACTTCTAAAAATGTCACTACACCTACTTAGCACACTAGAGATTGCATTTAAGTGCTGTTTTATCTCAAAGAAGTTATTCTGTTATGCTAATATTTTCTGTGTTTCTTCTACTTAAGAGAACTTTATAGTATTGAAATGGTTAAAGACATGATGTCAGATATAATTTTTATAGACTATATTATGACTATTAAAATCGGTTTTATAACTGGGTAATTGATATGCTAACTACTATCAATTGAACCACTGTTACATTTTTCTAAAATGACAATGTGGATATTTTTATTTTAATGCTTTATGATATTAAATATGTTTTAATATCTTATTTCTGTTTGTATCACTAGTATTTCAGTATTTTTTCTTTCCACTTAGTCAAGTATTTGACGTTTTGATTTATATTTGTTCTTAGACTTTCTAAAAAACAGAAGAAAAAGAAACAGAAACCAGCACAGGTATGTTGAAAAAGTTTTATTAACATTTAATATCAGATGTAAAGTTGGAGTGCTCTTGTTTATTCAGTATAATCTGTGTTAAGGAGAGGGACTGTCGCTCCCTAAGTTCATGTTGATTGTAAAACAGATTAAAAGGAGTCGAAAATATTTTGGTTTTTCAGTGCTTTACCTCATATATATGTGGCCAATTTACCTAGTTATTGTTGTCTGTGTGTTTAAAAATTTGGCATGTGGAATTCCCATAATACAGATTAGCTGAGGGGACCATATTAAAAAAAATATTTGGACACATGTGATGACAAGATTTTTAAATCAATATAACAGTTCAACTCAGAAATATATGAAAATCTGGGGATTGATCATTGTAATAATGCATGAAATTTCGGAAAGGGAACATTTGCTTACCCACTCCTGGGCATGTGTCTGGAGAAAACTCTAATTTGAAAAGATACATACAACATACACCCCAGTGTTCATAGAAGCACTGTTTACAATAGCCAAGACATGGAAGCAGCCTAATTGTCCATCAGCAGATGAGTGGATAAAGAAGGTGCAGTATATATACACAGTGAAATATTACTCAGCCATAAAAAAGGAGTGAAATAATGCCATTTGCGGCAACAAGAATGAACTTAGAGATTATCATATTAAGTGAAGTAAGTCGGACAAGGACAAATATCATAAAAAACCACCTATTTGTGGAATCGAAAAAAATGATACAAATGAACTTAATTACAAAACAGAAATAGAGTCACAGACATAGAGAACAAACTTATGGTTACCAAAGGGGATAGTGGTGGTGGGGGTGAGGCAAATTAGGAGTTTGGGATTAACATGTACACAGTACTATATATAAAACAGATAGCCAACAGGGACCTACTGTATAGCATGGGGAACTATATTCAATATCTTGTAATAACGTATAATGGAAAAGAATCTGAAAAATAATATATATATATGTGTGTAACTGAATCACTTTACTGCACACCTGAAACTAATACAACATTGTAAATTAACTATACTTCATTGAAAAAAGTGGTTAAAAAAAGGAGCATTTGCTTAGAAACTTGTAATGATTGTGATTCTTGAAAAAAAATGTTTTTTCAAGTTTAAATATTTCATACTGGGGGGGTCCAAACTTAACCTCTAATCTTAAGAATTATTATTAAATAAAAGGGTATTGTGTTGTTATATGTATAACACAGTCTTGTGGATTTTTTGAATCTATAAAAACAAAATGAACTTGCCCATTTTACTAAGGGTATTTGGTAGTTCTACAGGGAATGGAATTGATTTCTGTGCTATTTTAATATAATCTAATTGTATTTGCTTATATTAAGTATTAAATGTTAAATGTAGCTCTTTTTAAAAATTGGAAATGTTTTTAAGAAAACTTAGGTAATACACTAATAATTTTTCATAAATCTTTAGATTTGGCTTATTTATCCAAATGTCTATAATATGTTTGATAATTTTGTCTTTCATATTCCAAAATGATACATGACACATGAGTTAATCACTATTAAAATTGTGACTTGGAACTTTTTGTCTCAGTTACAAAACCACATAGCAAATTATATGTTCCTTTTATAAAATGACTCATATCATCTTCCACCCAAAGAATCTGTAGTCATTTGTTTAGAACACTTTCTCTCTTGTGTGTCAGAACCACTGGAGTGAAGACAAAATGGAATGGAGAGGGACTTATACCTGATAGGTCCTAAAGATTGCAACAATAAGCACATGTATTTGTATTCTCTTACCAAGGAAAATGCTTCTGTTTACCAGCCCATTTTTTCCCTCCAAAGCTATATGTATTCCTTGATGATACCTCTTGTTTATGGTTTCTAATTATATCAGGGAGACAGCCCCAATTCAGGTCAAGTTTTATGTAGCACTTTCCCTGGATATTTTCTAAGCTCTTTTTGAAGGGGAGGGTAGTGTGGAGACATGTACGGGTAGGTAAAAGAGCCGGAAACAGCAGATACTGAGACTCATGAAACTTCAGATTGGGAGGTTTCTGTGTTGTCAGAAAAATTTGCATAAGCCAGCAAGGATTGTAAAAGAAAACCCCCAAAGCTGAAATTGAACGTAAACAAACAAAACCCCCTTGTTGACAGCAAGGAAGAATTAACGCAAAAAAGTTTAGAATGTGCTGCTCTGAACACCATCCTTGGGACATGCTCTAAAGACAGAATTAACTCTAAAAGAAGAAATCTTGAGCTTTACTTAGGGGATATTTTGGTGGTATTGGTGTGGTATTTCTGAAACTATCTTATGTGTATTGTAGGATAGAGCAAATATACTAATGTTGTTGGGAACCATATTCTCTTGTGGGAGAAGGGAAATACAGGTATCAATTGAGGGAAAGAGAGAGGAAGAACACTAATGTTGGACTGGAATTGGGGGTATCAGTATGAGCTCGTGATGTAAAAAAATAAATAATACATGCATGAGCAGTATACACTGAGGGCCCAGAAGCAGTGATACCCAGTAGCAATGAGCATATGTAGTTCACACATCTTTGTCTCTAAATCCCCTTCCCCAGTAAAAGGAGTCAGGGTTTGGTCCTTGGAGAAATGGCTGATTCTAGGGCTGAAACAGGGAAAATACAAGGTGAGCCTGCATTATCTATGCTAGAAATATAAGGGGTATTCAAAAATTGACGGGGATAAGTCAGAAGTACCCAGGAGTCAGCTTAAGGGCTTGCCGAATATGGGAAAATTTGAGTCATCAAAAAGAATAGTGGTCATAGATTTTTAGACATTTATTTTATTAAAAAAAAATCGTGTATCTATATTGAGCCTAGAAAAAGAGAGAGTTGGAGAAAGGAAGCAGATGGGAATGCTTCATTCCAAGAATATGAATTAACACAAATGCAAATGGCAGGACTAATAGAAGCAGAAAACATCACTGTTCTGTATCCACCAGTGTAATAAATGGTTCACATAAGAATCATCAGTAGATGCCAGATCCATTGGGTGAATAGTTATTAGGGAACAGGATATTGACACAATCTCAAAGTAACACTCTGCACATATTAAAAAAAGAAAAATGTACTAACAGTAGAAAAATCTGGCAATACCATCTTAATCAAATGATGAAACTTTAATCACTGAAAAATGGGAACTGACATTTTGCTTCCTGATATAATGTATTGAGGACACAGAATTATCTTTATGATATTCCTGCTAGAAATGTTTAACCTGAATCTAATCACGAGGAAGTAATTAAAATCAAACTATGGGACGTGCTACAAAGCAGCCATCAAATTGTCAATATCATGAAAGACCAAAAAAATGGAGGGGGGGTACTGTTCTGGAATAAAGGTGATTAAAGAGATCTGACAACTAAATGCAACATTGGTCCTGGATTATATCTACTATAATGCAGGGGTTACAAAAAAGGACATTACCGGAATGTGGATATGGATTGTGTAACAGATAATGTCAGTGTTAAATTCTTGAGTGTGAAGAGGGAATTGTGGTTATGTAGGAGAGTGTTTCTGTTCTTAGGAGATACGTGAGATCTACCTGCAGCTTGCTTTCATAGTTGGAGGGTGGGTGCAGAGAGAAGGAACATGGGAAGAAGAGAGGGAGAAAGCAGACATGGCAAAATGTTACCTGAGACAAAAACAAATCAGTTGTATTTAGCGAAGATGTGTTAGTCAGGTGTTTTTTCTTTTATCATGCCTGTTTGGTGGTGTTTTCTTTTTTTCCCGATTGTAAAATAGTTGCTCGTTGCAGATCATTTGGAAAATACGGAAGAGTATAAATATCATCCCTAATTCTGTCTATAGATATTACTTAATGTTGAATTGAGTTGTGATCAGAGGTCATATATAATTTTCTCTCTACCGTTTTTGCTAATATGTTCTATTTTTTCACATAATTGAATCAATATCTTTGGAAACATGATTTTTAAGAGCTCTATAATTTTCCTTCATATATTCAACCATTCACTTATTGAATATTTGGATTGTTTCCAATTTTCCCTAATTTAATATTTCTGTAATGGGCATTCATGTTCTTAAGTTATTGTCTGCCTCTCCTTTTTTTTTTTTTTCTTTTCTTTTCTTGCGGTACACGGGCCTCTCACTGTTGTGGCCGCTCCCATTGCGGAGCACAGGCTCCAGACGCGCAGGCTCAGCGGCCATGGCTCACAGGCCCAGCCGCTCCGCAGCATGTGGGATCCTCCCGGACTGGGGTACGAACCCGCGTCCCCTGCATCTGCAGGCGGACTCTCAACCACTGCGCCACCAGGGAAGCCCCTGCCTCTCCTTTTTATTTCCTGAGGATATCCTCCTACCAGAGTGTACAGCACATTACCATTGTTTATTGTAACTATTTGGCAACATAACATAAAAAGCCAGTAGTAGTATATTATTTGTTTTGTAATGGCACACATGTTTTCTTACCTAGAATTATGATGATAATTTCAATGAAAATGGAACTGGAGAAGCAGTAAAGGTTGATCCAGAAGATAACAGCCTAAATCAAGGCAGTGCCAAAGGATTGGAAGATATTCCCCAGGAAAATGTCAGTGTTACAGAGACTGTGGAACGGTGTGATGACCCCAAAAGTGAAGCTAAAAGGTAAGTAAGTCAGAGTTGCTTGTTGTTTTCTAATTACTTAATGCTGGTGGTGAGGATGGCTTTTCATCTATCAAATAAAACCCCCTTTCCCATGATGGACGCCACGAGTCAGATGTATCTGTGATTTACACCTACACACGTACGTTTACAGAGGATGGTGTTGGAGGGAGAATGCTAGACAGTGTGCTCAGACATTGCAGCAACATGGCCCAAAGCAGAAAGGAGTCACGTGGACCCAGTTTTTGTTCCCTTTATCCTGCTCAGGTTCTTATTTTGCCCAGGGTCAGTAATCCTTGGCACTTGCCTGAGAACAAGACTACAGACCAGACTGTGCCCCATTCGCCTGAGTATCACTGACCAAACCTCCATGCTCGGGCCAGGCATCCTGCCTTCAGCCCCCGTGCAGGTCGTCAGGGCATATGTGCACAGCTTGGGACCCTCGTGCTCTAGAGGCCCAGGAGTCCTGGTGCTGCACAGGCCACAGCGGCTGGCCAGGGGAAGGTCTCGCTCAGGGCAGGTGGCATTCCTTTTCCCCTCCTCTCCTTGTCTGACTTTCTCGCTCCCATCCTCCTCTGTTCCTCTGGAGCGGAATAATTTCTTATTCCTTGAGGAAAGATCTGAACGGTAGGCAACCGCAGGTTCCTGTCACAGGACCATGAAAAAAGAGTTCAAATGACAGAGTGAGGTGGAAGCCTGAGTTGAAAATGCTCAACGCTGGAGTAACAGTGAGGGGTGTGGGATTTAGGTGCCATAAATGAGGAGAGAAATGCCATGGAAGCCTAGAGTAGGCCTGGAGCTGTAGGAAAAGGAGAACAAGGAGCTCCATAAACGGGTAACCTGGATGCCTGCCTTGGAAGACTTTGGACAGTGGAAAGCTGGAAGGGGAGGTTACACACTACTCTGATGCTTGGTGTGTGTTCCCATGTTAAACATGAGGAAACTGAGTCTGGGTTAAATGACTTGCCCCAGAACAAAAGCTGGTAAGTGGGAAAGTCGGCATTTAATCCCATCTGCCTGACTACTTGAAGGACCCAGTTCAGCTAGCTCCATGGGGCCCAAGCATCCTGTGACGGTCCCTCAGAGGCTGCTTGGGTGTATGAGGGATGGGCCAGAAGTGGGGCTCCAGGCCCCTGAACACCTCCGTCACATAGAGCTAAAGTATTTTCATTCATTTTCCACAGTACCTCCACGTGGGATTCATTTGGGGGAGGAAAAAGGGTTATTGCTCAAACTCAGACTTTCGTGACTACTAGTGAAGTAGTGAAGTTCAGCTTTCTCACTTAATGATGTGAGAAAAAGAGTCAGAGAATTCAAATGGTGTCTTCACTGCTGAGGAGTGACGGGGCTGGGATAGATAGCCCGCCCCCACCGGCAGGTGTCCAGACTCCCTTTCTGCGGGACCCCTCTGCTGCTGCTCTGCAGTGCGTGGATGCTACTAGCTACCTAGAACGTGTGTGTATCTAGGGCACATTTTTATTTTTATTTTTTTTCCTTTTTATTGTTTTATTGAAATATAGTTAACATACAATGTTATTTTAGTGTCAGGTATACAACATAGTGATTTGACATTTATATACATTACATTAACTGGTCACCACAGCAGGTCTAGGAACCGCCTGTCGCCATACAAAGTTAGGGCAGTCTTGTCGAGTATATTCATATGCTGTACGTTATATCCTCTCTAGAGAACTTTTTAAAGATAACGTCTTAGATATTAGCTTCAGAGATGTAGCTGCTGCCTTTCATAATAAGGTGGATTGTTCTTTGGGAATATTATCCTGAATTTTCTTGGATATATTTGTGGCCTATCTGTGATGATATTCTGTAAATTAGTAAATGTTAATCTGTTGCCTTTTATGTCATGGTGTCTTTTTCTTGATGCTTTCAAACCTGGCTGAATACTGCATAATGCTGTGCTGTACTCCTAATCAGCATCGGGTGAATGTGTAGGCCATTTAACTTAAAACAGACTCCTGGGTTCCGCTCGAAGAATGGAATACTCAAGTGCTTGGCAGCATTATAACTCGTTGGTTATAACCCATTCCCTCTGGTCTGTAAATTCGGTTGTGCTCAGATTTTACCCTAAGAATTTGGTCAGCACAAATGAGGGAAAAAGTATGAGAGGACGAAGGAAAATGAAAATTCATACAGATTAAGCCAGAGGGATGTTGTGGAGTTAAAGCAGAACAGGAGGAAACTGACTATACTGGCTGGCAATTTCTGCGTTATAGAATACAGGGGAGAAAACCCCACAGATCAGCAGAAAGGACAAAATCTTAATAAAAGAAAATTCTTTACATTTAACAAATGTAATTCTATAAAAAATGCATTACAGTGTTTTTCTCATTTCACTGTGGAACTGATGAAATGTTTGTCATCAACTGGATCAGGTTTAACAAGTTGTGTCTTTGGGGAAACACACACTTAATGTCATAGATTATTTGTGAGTACTACTGGTTGGCCGTGAAGATGGTTTGCTTCAGTAAATGGAGTATTAATTAGCTTTTTTACAAAAATACACCATATAAAAGTTCGGAGCTATTTTAGTATTCTTGTTTTAGCTTGTGTTTCAACTTTTAAGTAAATTCCTTCGTTTTTGTGTCAAATTTGATATCTGATGATCTCTAAAGTTGTTTTTTAAAGCTGTTCATTTGAGATGTGAAAATTAATTTACTTGGCCATTAAAATGAATGAATTAGCCTTTAAAATGCATGTCACTCTTTTGAGTCTTCTTGGGAGCAAGGTGACAGTTAAAAGGGGTACATTATTATTGGATTATACTGAATCCTTTCATTTATTTTCCAGTGTTTCTAAACCCAAAGGAAAGAAAGCCAAAGATACTAAAAAATCTGTCAGAGTACCTGCTGAACTACAGACAGTGGTAGGTCAAAATAATATTGACGACTCTTCAGTGGACCTTGTTGTTTAAGCAGTATAATCTTAATTCTAATTCTGAAGATGTTACGTGTGTATTTGGTGAGCCCTTCTGCACCTGCTGCATAGATGTGGATCCATCAACAGTTTTCCTTGAACGTAGAATTTATGTATGTGCCGCTGACATTTTTTTCTTTAAAGTAAGCAGAAGCACACTGGACATATCAGATTGTACCAGAACAGTTATTGTTCTATTTTCCATTACTCTGAAATCCAAAGCCTTATCCATGTGGTATGTCCTGTTGAATGTCTCAGGACCCTTAAAGTTGATGGTGTTGGTTAATGGAACTCGACTTCCAAGAACAACTGCCTCTGTTGAGCCTGTCTTAGTAGCTGTCCATTGTGTTACAAGGTCTTTATTTTGCAGTTGTTTGATATTTAATCTCAACGTGAAAACACTGATCTCAGATAATAATACTTGCTTTTGTTTATTTTTTTTATGTTGTTTTTTCTTGTTTTTTTTCCCCTTCTCAGAGTGATGTTCTTATCAGCTGTACAACCTGCCATAGTGAATTTCCATCCCGGAATAAACTTTTTGACCATCTAAAGGCCACAGGTCATGCAAGAGCACCTTCATCATCATCTTTAAACAGTGTAACAGATAGTCGAAGCAAAAAAGAGAAACGTAAAAACAGATAGAAATCCTGCCAGTGCTTTTTCTTTTTGATTGTCTCTAGATTTTGACACCAAAAACTGAACTGAAATCATCTAAAGAGTTAAAATTTCAGTCATCTGCAATTTATTGCATTGTGGGAGATTATTTTTATCTTGTAGAAACGTTTTTTTTGTTTAATATATATTTTTTAAACATTTCATTGGTGATTGAATTCTACTTTTGCCATCTGAATTGACTTGAATGTCTCAGAACAGGTAAATACTGTAAAGTATGCATTCTTGACTTCTCTTGGCTCATGTGGACAGAAATGTACAGAGAGAATTAAATTATTTTAACACGTACAAATGCTCCCTTCTGTTTTATTTTGTGAATTTCACATTAAGTGAAAGTATTTTTATATGATAAGCATTTTTATATGATTCAGTGGTTTTGTGTTTGGTTATGCTTCATGATCTGTTGAAGACTCAGATCATTTTAAAATCGTCATGGATTTTTTCCACCTGATACCATGATTCCAGTTCTGATTTTAAAACTACTTCTAAATAACCTGTTGTTAATTACTGCATTTTTTTTCCCCTCAAGGACAATGATAAGTAGAAACTAATTGAACATATATGATTGTTTTTCAAGAATAGTATCTCTTCAAGGTATAATTATATTGATTTAACTTGAGATTTTACTGGTAATTATCAATAAGATATATCTTTTGGTTTTTCACTCTGATTTGGCTCATGGAGATGGAACAAATTTATAGGGTGTGTCCTCCTTAGGCATAGGGACAGCTGTAAAGCATGATTGATCAAGGTAGCAGATGGTTCAGAATTTATTCTATTTAACAAGGGGTATTCTGCCTTGGGTTTTTTTCACTATTTTCAGAAGTTCTTTTGTTTTTTCCATCATTCAGTGGAGAGAAACTTTTCCTTTTTTTTTTTTTGCTGTATGCGGGCCTCTCACTGTTGTGGCCTCTCCCGTTGCGGAGCACAGGCTTCAGACGCTCAGGCTCATGGGCCCAGCCGCTCCGCGGCATGTGGGATCTTCCCGGACCGGGGCACGAACCCGTGTCCCCTGCATTGGCAGGTGGACTCTCAACCACTGCATCACCAGGGAAGCCCCAAGAGAGAAACTTTTTTAATGAAAGATTTTTCACTAGGGCTGATATTTATGCCCTAGATTGTCTACTCTGTAGCAAAGATGAAAAAAGAAATACAGAGAATCTTTATAAGTGAGTGTGGTCAAGTATATGGATCAGTGATGAGTCAGGTTTTAGGGTGGATTAAATAGGCAATGCTTTTGTTGGTCTTGAAAGTAACTTTGAACTCACTAGCTTGAAATAAGTACTTGCTGTTCAGTGAAGTTATTTCTCTCCTTATATCCTTGATCTTCAAATGAAACAATCTTCAGTTATGCATAAGTTCTAAAACACAGGGTCCCCGAGGGCAAGGTCTTTTCTGAAAGCTTCATGGATAGTATTGATGATGCGGATCATTCTGTGAGATGGACTTGAAAATATGCATTTGTAGCTTAATTTTTAGTTTGTGTCTTTTTCATTTAGATAGATGTTTATTTTCTTTACCTTCTTCCCTTTCTAACTTCTATTGCTAATTCCTCCTAATTGTTTTCCCCCCTTTTCTTGGTCCCTTCAGGGGAAATGCCAGCCAGTTTTCTGTCTTTGGTCTTTTCCTCCCAGGCTTCATCTGAACACTCACCACCTTCCTCTAATTTGAACTAGATGAATTGGCCATAATTATGAATAGGAATATTAATGAATGGGAGGGCATATTAGTCACATGTTATTTATTGTTCAGTAAAAAATAGGAAGTCATCTTGAAAGGTAGAGAATGTCCTGCAAATGCCCTTCAGACCTTCCTTGCTTTCCCTTGTACCAACCATGCAGGCATATTTAAATTTATTCCTGCTACATGTGAGGATTGATTGGGGTTTCTTGTTACTTTTATTCTCATTGACAGAAGTCATCCATACGTTTTAAGAGATCTTCATCGGTTGTGATCAGAAATTAGATTTCAGTTCTAATCCTGTGTGTGATGCTGATAAGTCATTTAACTTCTCTGAACTTCGTTTTCCTTATCTCTAACACAGTTGTTAGCATAATAATATTGGCTCCATTTATCACCCAGGATTATTATGACGATCAAACAAAATAGTACATATGAAAACGTTTTTTAAATACAAAAGCTTTATACACAATGTTATTGAATTTAGATGAGTTAAATCTTTTTCAGTTAAAATATTTGCAGATAGAACTGTATGTGCTGAATTGAATGCGCTTTAAGTTTGATGGGAATTTCCTTTCCAATCTACTTCTGAAGAGGAAAACAGAAACATATGTTATGGCAAGGGTAGAATGTTATTTTTGGTGGATCACAGACGTTCGATTTTGTCTGTCTGAGGCAGAGCAGAATATTCAAAAACACATGAGCGCATATTTTACGTTAATCTCATTGAAGCTCAGTGGTAACTACCATCCTGATTGAAGTTAGCTCAAGTGTAGAAGGTGCATAGCTTGAGGGTTCTGGAAGGAGAGGGTTAGGGGAAATCCCGTTTATTCCTCCACAGTTCATGCAGTGGTACCAAAGCTAGGGTTCTCCGTAAAGCCCAGTGAGACCTTCCCTATTTCAAAATAGGAACA
The DNA here is from genome assembly GCF_963455315.2 of Globicephala melas. Classification (NCBI taxonomy): domain Eukaryota; kingdom Metazoa; phylum Chordata; class Mammalia; order Artiodactyla; family Delphinidae; genus Globicephala; species Globicephala melas. Next base: position 28,468,522 of record NC_083316.1, read on the forward strand.
GTATCCTTATCAAAAGCATAGCACTATAGGAAAATAGGATGGCATCAAAATGAAAACTTTTGCAGAACAATAGGCAACATAAGTAAAAAGACAAGCCTCAGACTGGGAGAAAATGTTTTGTTACATGTAACTGACAAAGGATTAGTATCCAGAATACATTAAACGACAAAAGAACCTCCTATAGATCAGTGAGCAATTGACAGTTATGCATTAATACCAAGCAGTTCTCAAACTTTTTGGTATCAAGATCCCTTTACAGTCTCAAAAATTGAGAACCCCAAAGTGGTTTTGTGTATGTAGTTTATATCTACTGATATTTACTCTATTAGAAATGAAAATAGAGGAATTTTTGAAGTATTACCTTATTTAAAATAATAACATTTATGAAAATAACTTTTTCAAAATGAAAGTTTAATGAGAAGAGAGGCATTTGTTTTACATTTCTGAAAATCTCTTTAATGTCTGGCTCAATAGAAGACAGCTGGATTCTGATAGCTGCTTCTTCAATCAGTCTGTTGCTGTATGTTTTGGTTAAAGTATGTGAAGAAAATTGAGCCTCATGTGGATAGGAAATTGGAAAAAGAAGGACCTTGTGGATCTCCCAGGGTCCTCAGACCACGCTCAGAACCGCTGCATTAGAAAAATGGGTAAAATATATGAACAGAAAAAGCTTGAATAGTCAAAACAGTATGAAAAGGTGATCATTGTCACTGATAATCAGGGAAATATGACTTAGTTGTTTCATGTTTTCAGATTGGCAAAAGGCAAAAAGTCTCACAAGATCAAGTGTTGGTGAGAATGGAGAAATGGGAACAATTGCTTCAGTTTGATCGTGGCTATGAAAGTTGAAGACGTACCCCCTGACCTGACAACTCCAGGGGTATACTAGAGTCTCACAGTGTCTGCAGAGGCACAGCATGGGCTCTACCTGAGGACTGTCACCCAGGTCCCACTCCTGACCTGCTGGGTGAGAATTTGCAATTAACAAGACTTCTCAGGTGACTCGCATGCTTCTTGCATCTTGAGAAGCAGTGCTCTCAGGAATCCAGGCGCCTGTGGACAAGGAGACTTAGTGGCTGATCACAGCTGAATTGCTTGTATCTGGGAAAAGATGGAGATGGACCCTAAATCTCCATGAACAAGAAAGTGGATAAATTGTATAATGGACAATAAGATGGCAAACAAGCAGTTCAAATGAGTGAACTGGATATGTAATACCAATGGCTAGCCTTAAAAAAATACTGAATGAAAACAAGCTGTCAGAAGGTGACATGTATGCCACTTATATATAGTTTTTTTAAAGTACTGTTGTTATTTATAGAGAGAAAATATAGAACCATCAATGGGAAACACATCACTCAGAAAAGTATTTGCCTCTGGAAACGGAGGGAGAGGGGTGGAATGGGGGCGTGGCAGCAAAGGGGCCTTATCTGAGGCAAGACTTCTAATTAAGATCTGAAGGAAGATGTTAGCATTAATTCTGGGTGGTGGGTAATGAGGGTTTATCACTCTGCTAACATGTTTTCATGAAATACTTCAAATATCCAGAGAAATACAAATTAATGTTCCATTTTTTGTTAATAGAAAATACACTTGCACGAAAGGGGAGATAAAGGTTTTCAGGTCTACATTTTATTCCTAGCATATTCCATAAGCTCACTGTGGCAGAGGCTGTTACTTGTTTCTCTCAATATTCATTCTCCCCTTCTTCCTTATAACTCTGATTTTTGATTGGGCACAAAGCCACCTAAAATTTTACCTTCCTAGCCTCCCTTGCAGCTAGGAGTCTGTAAGTTCTGGTCAGTGATCTGAGCAACTTTGGGGACATGTCCTGAAAGATGTGGGATGTCCTTATTCCTTCCTCCGCCAGCTTCAGTGAACGGGTAGGTAATGGTTGGCGCTCTACCCCTGTCTGGGACCATGAATCCTCACAGGGCAGAGAAACTGAAGCCTAGGAGCTTCCATCCTTGACATGTAGAGGGACCCTATAAGCCCCAGACAACCTCCTTCTGCATTCAAGAGAAATAAAACTCCTGCATTACTGAAGCCTCTGTTGTTTTGCATTTCCTGTTGCAGGTGACTCACGTCCTGATTGCTTTTTTTTTTAATTGAAGTATAGTTGGTTTATAATGTGTTAATTTCTGCTGTACAGCAAAGCGATTCAGTCACGCATATATATACATTCTTTTTAATATTATTTCCCCTTATGGTTTATCTCAGGATATTGAATATAGCCAGTCGCTTCTTATTTCACCGTGTGTATTGTTCCCTCCCCATATGAGAGGTATAGCTTCAACAGTGGCAAGGATGTGGACTCTTAGCTCTGAGAGATCTGGGATCACGTTACAGTGGCAGCACTAATTATGTGATCTTGGGCAAGTCGTTTAAACTCTTTAAGCCTCTTCTATTTTTTTTCATCTGTAAAATAAGGGTGAAATCAACCTTGCCGAATTGTAAAGGTGAAAACTTAAGTGTGAACACTGCCTGGCACATGATAGGCACTCGATAGCTATTAGCTTTTACTTATTTTCAATAATCTCTTCTGCTTATAAATTTTCTTGCTTTATTTAAGCAAGATTGGTTTCTGAAATCATCTAATGGGGATGGTAATTTGCAGAGAAATCCATGATTATATTGATCCTATGGTGTATTGTTGTTTTTTTTTTTTTTGCAGTACGCGGGCCTCTCACTGTTGTGGCCTCTCCCGTTGCGGAGCACAGGCTCCGGATGCGCAGGCTCAGCGGCCATGGCTCACGGGCCCAGCCGCTCCGTGGCACGTGGGATCTTCCTGGACCGGGGCACAAACCCGTGTCCCCTGCATTGGCAGGCAGACTCCCAACCACTGCGCCACCAGGGAAGCCCTATTTTTTTTTTTTTTAAGTACTAGTGTATATATTGAAATTCTTTCTGGCTCAAATGGAACAAAATTTTTACATGCTAAAGCTGAAAATATGCTATTTCAACGTGGTTGTGTGATACCAATGGAAACTGTCTTGACGATCATTGATCCTAATTATGTTAGAAGACTCAGTGCATTTGTACAGAGAATTACTTTGCCATTAAAATGAGACAGGGCCCCAGCATCACTGATGTCCTTTCGGATACAAAATGCCTTCTGAAAGCAAGGAAGGGTTCAAATTATCCTTCGCAGTATAAATTATTTGAATGTCACTTAGAGAAAGTTTCTAACAATTTCTAAAACAAAAAGGTCATGGTGTCTCTCCGCATTTAGATAAATTGATATGTAGTTAATATATCTTCAGGTACTTTTCTTATTTTCAAATTTAATAATAACTCATACTTTTGTGTACGAGGTAACAGTAGTCTCAGCATATGTGAAGCAGAACTTCCAACAGTTCCATCCAATAGTGGAATCCGTCTCTTAGGATGTTCTGTAACTGTCCGGTCAGGGTTCTCTGCTGGAAATGCCATAGAAGGATGCCTGCCCTGGGGGTAGGGGGATTCGCTGAGTGACGGCAGGATCCTGGGCTGGGGTTCTCTACCTGCAGCTCCAGGGAAGCCCAACAGCTTGATGAGCGCTCTGGCGAGTGAGCTCACACCACTCTCCGCTGGACGACATCTTCAGAAACCGGTGCTGCGTGCACGTGCTTTCTCTCCAAACTTGAATTGGGTTTTGAAAGCGCAGGCCCAGTGCAGATGGCTAATCACTGCAAGGAGATTGAGGAGAAAACTTATCCCAAGTGGGCGGGCCCATCTGCAGGCACTTTTTAGCTGAGCTGTGTGTTCTGCGATCTGGGCTCACCTGAGAGAAAGCTGTGCAGCTGGAGAGAGACGTCTTTGGTGCTCTCCACACCCGCTCTGTAGGTGCCTTTAAACCAGTCCCCCTTTGTCTTCCAGAATCCGGTGGCCAGAGGTGGGCCCAGGGAGATCCAGTCTCTGTTCCCTAATCCCAGCCACTCTTCCTGGGGCCTTGCCAGCCCTACTGCCCAAGGGCCCTACCCGCCTCAGGTCCTGGACAACTGAATCCTCATAACAGCAACAGTTTGAGAATCAAGGTAGGCACGCGAGGGAGCCTTTTGAGGTACGTCAAAACCAAAAGACAGAGTATTTCCTCCACTTATACAGGAGATCAGTATGGAGAGAGTATGGGTCTTGAAGTTAGATTCACATAGGTTCAAATCCCAGCTCCAAAGTTATAAGCTTGTTAACTAGGACATATCACACCAAAGCTTTGAGCCTGTTGCCTTTAAATGGGGATGGTAGTATCCATGTCACACGTTAGTGGTTCAAATAAGAAACTCGTATACGAAGAGCCCAGTAGAATGCTTGCCACACAAAGGCTTGCCCCAAATAGTGCCACACACTATTAAATCCTAGTTCCCATTCTATTCTGTTCCCTTTCCCCGTGAAGTACCCCAAGGGACATGGGCTTAGTTGCCCAGCTCTTCACCCAGTTCCCCCTGTACAGAGTGTTTTCCTTGCACTCACACTGGGCCCACCTGGATCACCCAGGATAATCTCCTCAAGACCCTTAATCACTCTGCAAAGGCCTTTTTGCCATGTGAGAAAACATTCACGGATTTCAGGGATGAGAATGTAGACATCTGGGGGCAGGAGGTGCATTTTGCTGCCAACCATAGGCTCCTCACTCGAGGGGTTGTTGTAGAGACCGAAGTGACGGTGCCTGTGGAACACGGCGCTCTGCCTGCTGTACGGCTGCCCTGCTGGCAGGTCTCGGGCTTCAGGTAGACCGTGAACTTCTTGAGGGCAGAGAGGGGCTTGTCCTCCTTTTCTGTCCTCTACCATACCTAGCATAGTGCTAGAACCACAGCACGGCCTCAGCAAGCCGCTTGTCGGGTATTTTAAGTGCAGAATCCTAGAGTGGCTCCGCTTGCAGGTGGGTCGGTTCCAACAGTCACTGCCACTCAGCGGAGCCAGGTCCTGGCTGTGCTCGCACAACACGGTCATCTAGTGAGAGTGCCCTGTCTCCGCCAATGGAAGACAGACCCTCATTTGCTCTATACACGCTTGGTGAGAAGTTGAACCACGAAAACCTCCTGAATATTCAAACTACGAGGTTTGTGTGAAGCTAGCGTTCTCCCTCAGGCTCGGGATGGAACATAGGTTCCTCCATCAGTGTTGGCATGACCCTTCTAAAGCAAAATCATGCAGCTTTGAGATGACGGAAGCATCCAATTTGGTTTTCTTTTAAAGGCAATTTGAAATTTACCAGCTTCCTAATATTCTCAAACCCTCTCCTACTTTACAGGAGACAGACTCAGGATCCAAAAGAAATGCTTATGGATGAGTTCTAGACAAAAATAAAAGATAAATGAAAAATATATGACTCGCATTAAAAATGTAACTGGAACAAAATAGAATAGGGAAAACATGATTCAACCACAAGACATGGAAATGAAGTGGGGATTAGAGTTGACGGCAACATCAATGTGAGACTGGGTGAAGAGGAATGCCCGCTGCCCTAAGGACGAGGTCCTGCTCTGCCCACCCTGTGCTCAGTTCTGGGTGCTGCACCTAAAGAAGCCTTGGAAAGGAGCACTGAAAGTGGCAATGGCAGGAATAGTTGAGAAGTTTGGGAACACTGATTCTAGAATATAATGGAAATTAATTAAAATACTTAGCAATATTTAGCTGGAGAAGTGACATCCCGAGGGAGTCAAACTAGGAGTCTGTTTTCTTCTCTACATCCCACCCGTCTGAAACCTCTCCCCCTCTCCGCTTTTCCAACTCCTACCCTTCCTTCAAGTCATACTTGAAGTGCAGGCGCACCCCTCGGATTCTTGGGACCTGGGGGAGGAGAGCAAACGGACACCCACACACCATATGTTGAAATGTTTCAGAATTATATCAAGCTAACCAACTATTGAGTTAAATATGCTTTACCCTCCTACCGTGGTCATTATCACTTATAAGCATCCAAAAGGCCGGGTTCAAACTTTCTGTTCTCAGATTCCTTGCATTTCCTACCAGAACGTGGTGGCATGGAAAGACTTGACCTCCGACCTCTCCTCGCCCCCTCTTCCCACGCTCAGCTCCATCCTGCCTCGTGTGTGTCCATGTAGCTGTCCTAGCTCTCATGTCCAAGCATCTAAACTCCTGCAATCAGCTGCACCAGGAGACCAAGGTAGGCCCTGCACTTGAGCTTGGAGCCATTTGGGCAGGGGCTTCTGGAATTCTGGGTCTGTGGATTCCTTACTCCCTGGAGAAGGGCCTGGACAAAGGAAAGCTGGAATGGGACCCCTCTAAAACTGGGGGCCCAGAGCAGGGGGCCCTATTACCTGAGCTTTCAAGCAATGTTATTTAAGTGACTCCTTTTCCATGAAGCTTTCCCAATATCTCCTCTCAATAAGTGTTTCTTCCTCTGACCTCCTTGACCATTTGATACTTACTATATGCTGCCTCAAGAACAAAACAATGGAACTTTTGGAAGGATGCACCCCATGCCTTACTGCTGGGGGCCAGCTCTGAAATCACTCTGCACTGGAGGGCAAGAAGCAAACAGAAATACTTAGTGAAGGCTGCTATCTGTTTTGACCCCATGATCCATTTTCAATGGAAACTTCAGCTTCTTAGACCCCGTGTCTTATTTTCTTTAAAATTTAATTAACTGCAAGTTTAATTCTTTATCATCCTGTCAGTATTAGCACAGCCATACTTCAGGAGAGAATGCAGTCAGGCCTTCCCCCAAAGTAATCACCTTATGGGGGAGGGGCCCCTAATAATACCATTATACATTTTTTAAATGAATGTATTTTGGAATTGACTTACTGGAATTTTAGGAATTGATTCATTACCCCTATGGAAGCCTTAATGTCTAAAGTTTTACTATTTATTTTTAATGCACTGTAATGTTATTAAGCAAAATTTCCCCTTCAGCTTACTCATTTATCATTTGTGTCTGGGGTTTAACTTATGTGCCATAAACACTTCATTACAGGATGAAGTTCCGTGAGACTCACTTTCCAACTTCTCACGTCATTAGCGCCACTCCAGCATCCTTAGTCACTTAGGAGTGTGCCTGTTTGCCGGGAGTCTGCAAAGCCCCGAAGCCACACAGCTCAGACTCTTTTGAGAACTCACTCACTTCCGCTCTGTTTCCAGGAAAGAATCTATAGAAGCCCTCTTACTGTGCCATGCTGCTGCTTTACAACTTCAGAGAGTAGCAAAACGCTAGAGCTGATAGGGACCTTCGAGCTTATCTATCTAGTTCAACCTACTCGTTTTACAGATGAGAGAGTTTGCTGTGTTCCTTTCCTTGTTCCAAGAAGGATTGAGACCAAACGTCTGGTATTAAGAAACCCATACATGAAGAAAAGGCATGAGTTCTCTGTGCTACAGTGAACATTTTTCTCACCCAGGTATGGAGAAGCGAGGCCTATTTGCTTTAATGCAACCAAATCTCTCTATCGTTCCATTCATTTATGCATTCTAAATCTCTCTATTAATCCTTCACTCTGACCTCATTGGAAGGAATGTTCTCATACATGGATATATTCTTAAAATTTTTTTGGAAAATTGTTGTAAAATTTACCATGTTAACTATTTTTAAGTGTACAGTAGCATTAAGCACACTCACAATGTTGCATAGCTATCACCACTGGCCCATTTTCAGAACTTTTCATCATCCCCAACAGAAACTTTCTACCTATGAAACAATAATTTCCCATTCCCTCCTACCCGCAACTCTTGGCAATATTTATCCTTTGTGACTGGCTTGTTTCAGTTAGCAATGTTTTCAAGGTTCATCCATCCATATTACAGCATGTATTGGAATTGTCTTCCTTTTCAAGACAGAATACCATTCCATTGTGTCCATATACCACATATTGTTCATTCATTCATTCAATGATAACATCTGAGTTGTTTCCATCTTTTGGCTATTAGAAATTATACTGCTATGAACATGGTTGTGCAAATATCTGTTTGAATTCCTGCTTTTAATTCTTTTGGATCTATACCCTGAAGTGGAATTGCTGAATCGTGGGGTAACCCTGTGTTTAACTTTTTGGGGAACTGCCATACTGTTTTCCATAATGGAAAACATTCCCACCAGCAATGCACAAGAGTTCCAATCTCTACATACCCTTGCCAACATTTGTTATTTTCTGATGTTTTCGTATTTTATTCTTTTATATAATAGCCATCCTAATGGGTATAAGTGGTATCTCACTGTGGTTTTGATTAGTATTTCCATAACGGACGGATAGTGATGTTGAGTATTTTTTCATATGCTTACTGGCCATTTGTATTTCATCTTTGGAGAAATGTCTATTTAAATCTTTTGCCCACTTTTGAATTGAGTTGTTTTGTTGTTGTTGAATTGTAAGTGTTCTTTTTAATATATTCTGGAAATTTAGCCCTTATCAGATATATGATTTTGTAAACACATTATCCCATTCTGTGGGCTATCTTTTCACTTTCTTGATAGTGCCCTTTGATGCACAAAAGTTTTTAATTTTGAATAGACCCAATTTTATCTATTTTTTTTCTTTTCTTGCCTTATCTAAGAAATCATTGCCAAATCTGATGTCATGAAGATTTGTACCTGTTTTCTTCTAAGAGTTTTATAGTTTTATCTCTTAGGTTTAAGTCTTTAACTCATTTTGAGTTAATTATTGTATATGTTGCAAGGGCAGGCTCCAACTTCATTCTTTTGCATGTGGATAACCAGTTTTCCCAACATCATTTGTTGAAAAGATTATCCTTTCTCCATTGAGTGGCCTTGGCATCCTTGTCAAAACTTAACTGACCATATATGCGAGGGTTTATCTTCGGCTCTCTATTTTATTCTTTTGGTCTACATGTCTGTCTTTCTGCTAGAACCACACTGCTTTGATTACTGTAGCTTTTGTAGTAAGTTTTGGAATTAGGAAATCTTAGTTCTCCGACTTTGTTCTTCTTTTTCAAATATATTCTTTTTAAATTGCATACCTAGACAGCATGCATTTCTGAAAGGTATTTTCAAGAGTGGCAAAATCAGAATCTTTAAAACTTTAATACAGAGACTAAACTGTTTTCTTTCCTTTCTTTGCTGCACTAAACAGGCTAACTGACAATACATCTTGCTTCCCTGTTCCAAAACCCACCTCCTCTCCCCACAATCTCTCTTGGAAGTGTTAGAGGAGTAAGGGAGGAGTTGATTCTGCGTGAAGAAGCAGGAGAAAAGGTGAATAGGTAGAGGAAGGCAATGCTCCTGAGAAGGAAACGAGCTCCCTGCTAAAAAGAGGATGGAGGGTAGGATATTGCTAAAAAGAAGGAAGCAGAGGGTTTACTGGAGATGGCTCCCAGGGTCTAGGAGTAACTCCAGGGATGTTACCAAGAATAAAGAGGACCCTCCTGCCCAGGTTGGTGGAATTGGCACAGGACCACTGAGGAGCATCGGTCAGGCCCCTGTGCCAGGTTCTGGTGTGTGGCAGTGCTGAGTGAAACTAGTTGGAGACCAGCTCAGCCGGAACAGTGGTTTCTAATGACACCTCTGCTAAAGTTCACTCACTACATCGATGTTCCCCATACCCAGTACCATCACAGGAAGAAAAATATTCCTAAAAATATTTTATTTCTGGCATAATTTTCACTCTCTCCTCCTACCTCCTTGCTTTTTAAAAGTTTGCATCAAGTGGCAATCAGTAATGCCTGCAATCTGGGACTTCTGCTGGAGCAGAGAAAGAGTTAGATAACAGGAACAGCCAGCTGCTTAACTCCTCCTAAGTGAGGATGAGGTAATGACTTTCAGGCTGGGCAATGAGACAAGGAAGGGAACAGAGCAATAAGTAAGGCAAGGAAGGCCCAAAGTGTGCCAAGGGCCAGCAATGAGACTCCCGATCAGCCATGACAGCCAGGTCCGGGCAGTTAGAGGAGGCAAGAAAGCTGTAATCAGGGGGAATGGGGCAGCAAAAAAGGATAGCAGGGAGGCACGCAAGAATCAGAAGCTTGGTTAAGACTGGCTTGGGGGAGTGGGGGAATTACTGGCACCAGGCATCTACGGCAAGAAGGTAGTTGGCTCAATCAATACCTCCTGAGGCCAGGAGAGCATATGTGCTCCAGGGGGGAGGAAGAGAACTCAGTAGGTACCCAGGGAACATGTTCAAAGAACTGCTGACCATGCGAATCTGTAGGCCAGAATGAGGTTGCCCTGGAGATGTGCTTGGGAATCATCAGCATCTAGATAGTAAAGCCATCATGGATCATGGATGAAATCACCCAGATAAAGTATATGGAGAAGGGAAAAAAGAGGTCAAGATAAAAATCCTGTGGGTACACCAGCATTAAGGAGCAAACTAAACAAAAACCAATGTATGAGAATGAAAAGGACTAAAATGGTAGTACGAGGGACTTCCCTGGAGGGCCAGTGGTTAAGACTTCACCTTCCAATGCAGGGGGTGCAGGTTCGACCCCTGGTGGGGGAGCTGAGATCCTACATGCCTTGTGGTCAAAAAGCCAAAACATAAAACAGAAGCAATATTGTAACAAATTCAATAAAGACTTAAAAAAAAAAAAGGCCCACATCAAAAAAAAAATCTTAGGGCTTCCCTGGTGGCGCAGTGGTTGAGAGTCCGCCTGCCGATGCAGGGGACACGGGTTCATGCCCCGGTCCAGGAAGATCCCACATGCCGCGGAGTGGCTGCGTCCGTGAGCCATGGCTACTGAGCCTGTGCGTCCAGAGCCTGTGCTCTGCAACGGGAGAGGCCACAACAGTGAGAGGCCCGCATATTGCAAAAAAAAAAAAAAAAAAAAAAAAAAATCTTAAAACATAAAGAGGTAGTACAAGATTGGAAGACCATGGTGCCATTAAAAAAAAATAGGAGAGGAAGATGACCAGTCTCAGATGCCACAGAGATGCTAAGTGAGGTGAGGGCTGAATTTGGCAGTTAGAAGGTTATATTAGTCAGGATTTTTCAGAGAAACAGAACCAATAGGAGATATATATATATATATATATATATATATATATACAGGTATGTATATAGAGCTATGTATATAATGATATACATATGTGTATACAGTGTATAATGATGTGCACAGCTATGTAGATGGAAATAGATAGTTATATATCGATACCTACATATCCATATGTTATCTATATCTATATTTATTATAAGGTATTGGCTCATGTGACTATGCAGACAGAAGTGCCCTGGTCTGTTGTCTGCAAGCTGGAGACCCAGGAGAGCCAGTGGTGTAGTTTGAAGACCCAAGAGCCTCAGGGGCTGCTGGGGTAGATTTCACTGGGTGTCTGAAGGCCTGACAACCAGGGATGCTGAGGGCATAGGAGATGGATGTCCCAGCTCAAGCAGTCAGCCAGAGAGGGCGAATCCAATCTGTCTCCACCTTTTTGTTCTATTCAAGTCTTTAGCCCATTGTGTGATGCCCACTTACATTGGGCAGGCCATCTGCTTTACTCAGTCCACCAATCCAGATGCTAATCTCTTCCAGGAACCCCCTCACAGGCATATCCAGAAATAACGTTAATAAGATATCTGGGCACCCCATGGTCCAGTCAAGTTGCCACATAAAATTAACCATCACAGGAGTTGTAGGTCACTTTTGCAAGAATAGGTTCACAGAAGCCAGCCTGGGGAGTACTGAGAGAGTGGCAGTGAGGAAGTGGCATGGCAGTGCCCCAAGGATTTTTTTCTTAGAAGCATCACTTTTAGGAAAAGGATATACATTTGAAAGAAGTTTTTTTCTGTTTATTTTTTTGTTTTTTTTTTTAAATGGAGGGAGAGGCATGTTTTTAGGCTGAGAGGAAGAAGAAAGAAGAATATAGACACTGAAAATCCAGAAGAGAATGAACAATTCAAGCTGTAAGATCCTGGAGCATATGTGTGTGCTGGGGGGAAGGTTTATGTAAAATAATAACCTGACCATGAATGTGATTATCAGCTCTGTGAAGGATGAGGAAGAAGTAGCAGGTGAAGAAGTCTGAGGGCTCCGGGAGGAGAGAACACAGTGCAGCAGCCCTGAGATAGGCAGGGGGGTAGGGGGCTGCTGGAGGGCAGCAATGACAGGCGTGCAGAAGCCAGGGAAAGGTGCAGGGCCACCAGGCCAGGACGCAAGCCAGAGACAGGCCTGAGGGAAGGCATCAAACAGGTATTAAGCAGGAGAGTGATATGATCAGAATCCTTGCTGGATAGTTTCAATGTTCTTCTGATAAACAACAGTCACTTATTGAGAGTGAGAAGGGCAGGGGTGTGAACTGGGGCCCTGAGAAGAGTGCATAGAATTGCAGCCCCCTTGGAGGATGAATAAGAGACGCCTGGGAGCCCTCTCAATACCTCCTTCAGATATTACGACCTCACAATTCATCCAAGAGTGGTTTCCTTTTCTTTCTAAAATTACCTCTGGTACTTTATTACCAAAATCTAAATATATATATATATGTGTACATATGTGTATATATATATATACATATATATATAATATTTCTAAACACAGATTTCTTTATATATTATGTCTCTAATTATATATACATTTCTAAATATATAAATTTATATTTCTGAATACACACACATGTGCATGTCAGATGACTAAATTTTTTTTTTAACATCTGTTTTGGGGTATAATTGCTTTACAATGGTGTGTTAGTTTCTGCTGTATAACAAAGTGAATCAGCTATACATATACATATATCCCCATATCTCCTCCCTCTTGCGTCTCCCTCCCACCCTCCCTATGCCACCCCTCTAGGTGGACACAAAGCACCGAGCTGATCTCCCTATACTATGCGGCTGCTTCCCACTAGCTATCTGTTTTACATTTGGTAGTGTATATATGTCCATGCCACTCTCTCACTTTGTCCCAGCTTACCCTTCCCCCTCCCCGTGTCCTCAAGTACATTCTCTATGTCTGCGTCTTTATTCCTGTCCTGCCCCTAGGTTCTTCAGAACCTTTTTTTTTTTTTTACATTCCATATATCTGTTAGCATACGGTATTTGTTTTTCTCTTTCTGACTTACTTCACTCTGACAGTCTGTAGGTCCATCCACCTTGCTACAAATAACTCAGTTTCATTTCCTTTTATGGCTGAGTAATATTCCATTGTATATATGTGCCACATCTTCTTTATCCATTCATATGTCAGTGGACACTTGGATTGCTTCCATATTCTGGCTATTGTAAACAGACCTGCAATGAACATTGTGGTACATGACTCTTTTTGATTTATGGTTTTCTCAGGGTATATGCCCAGTAGTGGGATTGCTGGGTCGTATGCTAGTACCATTTTTAGTTTTTTAAGGAACCTCCATACTGTTCTCCATAGTGGCTGTATCAATTTACATTCCCACCAACCTTGTAGGAGGGTTCCCTTTTCTCCACACCCTCTCCAGCATTTATTGTTTGTAGACTTTTTGATAATGGCCATTCTGGCCGGTGTGAGGTGATACCACATTGCAGTTTTGATTTGCATTTCTCTAATGATTAGTGATGTTGAGCATCCTTTCATGTGTTTTTTGGCAATCTGTACATCTTCTTTGGAGAAATGTCTATTTAGGTCTTCTGCCCATTTTTGGATTGGGTTGTTTGTTTTTTTTAATATTGAGCTGCATGAGCTGTTTATATATTTTGGAGATTAATCCTTTGCCCATTGATTCGTTTGCAAATACTTTCTCCCATTCTGAGGGTCGTCTTTTCATCTTGTTTATGAATTCCTTTGCTGTGCAAAAGCTTTGAAGCTTCATTAGATCCCATTTGTTTATTTTTGTTTTCATTTCCATTACTCTAGGAGGTGGAACAAAAAGGATCTTCCTGTGATTTATGTCAAAGAGTGTTCTTCCTATGTTTTCCTCTAAGAGTTTTATAGTGTCTGCTCTTACATTTAGGTCTCTAATCCATTTTGAGTTTATTTTTGTGTACAGTGTTAGGGAGTGTTCTAATTTCATTCTTTTACATGTAGCTGTCCAGTTTTCCCAGCACCACTTTTTGAAGAGACTGTCTTTTCTCGATTGTATATCCTTGCCTCCTTTGTTGTAGATTAGTTGACTGTAGGTGAGTGGGTTTATCTCTGGGCTTTCTATCTTGTTCCATTGATCTATGTTTCTGTTTTTGTGCCAGTACCATATTGTCTTGATTACTGTAGCTTTATAGTATAGTCTGAAGTCAGGGAGCCTGATTCCTCCAGCTTCGTTTTTCTTTGGCTATTTGGGGTCTTTTGTGTTTCCATACAAATTGTGAAATGTTTTGTTCTAGTTCTGTGAAAAATGCCATTTGTAGTTTGATAGGGATTGCACTGAATCTGTAGATTGCTTTGGGTAGTATAGACAGTTTCACAATGTTGATTCTTCCAATCCAAGAACATGGTAAATCTCTCCATCTGTTTATATCACCTTTAATTTCTTTCATCAATGTCTTATAGTTTTCTGCATACAGGTCTTCTGTCTCCTTAGGTAGGTTTATTCCTAGGTATTTTATTCTTTTTGTTGCAATGGTAAATGGGAGTGTTTCCTTAATTTCTCTTTCAGATTTTTCATCATTAGTGTAGAGGAATGCAAGAGATTTCTGTGGAATAATTTTATATCCTGCTGCTTTACCAAATTCATTGATTAGCTCTAGTAGTTTTCTGGTAGCACCTTTGGGATTATGTATGTATAGTATCATGTCATCTGCAAACAGTGAGAGTTTTACTTCTTCTCTTCCGGTTTGGATTCCGTTTATTTCTTTTTCTTCTCTGATTGCTGTGGCTAAAACTTCCAAAACTGTGTTGAATAAGAGTGGTGAGAGTGGGCAACCTTGTCTTGTTCCTGATCTTAGAAGAAATGGTTTCAGTTTTTCACCATTGGAAATGATGTTGGCTGTGGATTTGTCATATATGGCCTTTATTATGTTGAGGTAAGTTCCCTCTATGCCTACTTTCTGGAGGGTTTTTATCATAATGGGTATTGATTTTGTTGAAAGATTTTTCTGCATCTACTGAGATGATCTTATGGTTTTTCCCCTTTAGTTTGTTAATATGGTATATCACATTGATTGATTTGCATATATTGAAGAATCCTTGCATTCCTGGAATAAACCCCACTTGATCATGTCGTATGATCCTTTTAATGTGCTGTTGGATTCTGTTTGCTAGTATTATGTTGAGGATTTTTGCATCTATGTTCATCAATGATATTGACCTGTAGTTTTCTTTTTTTGTGACATCTTTGTCTGGTTTTGGTCTCAGGGTGATGGTGGCCTCATAGAATGAGTTTAGGAAGGTTCCTCCCTCTGCTATATTTTGGAAGATTTTGAGAAGGATAGGTGTTAGCTCTCTTCTAAATGTTTGATGGAATTCACCTGTGAATCCATCTGGTCCTGGGCTTTTGTTTGTTGGAAGATTTTTAATCACAGTTTCAACTTCAGTGCTTGTGATTGGTCTGTTTATATTTTCTATTTCTTCCTGGTTCAGTCTCAGGAGGTTGTGCTTTCTAAGAATTTGTCCGTTTCTTCCAGGTTGTCATTTTATTGGCATATAGTTGCTTGTTGTAATCTCTTATGATCCTTTGTATTTCTGCAGTGTCAGTTGTCACTTCTCCTTTTTCATTTCTAATTCTATTGATTTGAGTCTTCTCCCTTTTGTTCTTGATGAGTCTGGCTAATGGTTTATCAATTTTGTTTATCTTCTCAAAGAACCAACTTTTAGTTTTATTGATCTTTGCTATCGTTTCCTTCATTTCTTTTTCATTTATTTCTGATCTGATCTTTATGATTTCTTTCCTTCTGCTAACTCTGTGGTTCTTCTGTTGTTCTTTCTCTAATTGCTTTAGGTGTAAGATTATGTTGTTTATCTGAGATGTTTCTTCTCTTTTGAGGTAGGACTGTATTGTTATAAACTTCCCTCTTAGAACTGCTTTTGCTGCATCCCATAGGTTTTGGGTTATCATGTCTTCATTGCCATTTGTTTCTCAGTATTTTTTGATTTCCTGTTTGATTTCTTCAGTGATCTCTTGGTTATTTAGTAGTGTATTGTTTAGCCTCCATGTGTTTGTATTTTTTACAGATTTTTTCCTGTAATTGATATCTAGTCTCATAGCATTGTGGTCAGAAAAGTTACTTGATACAATTTCAATTTTCTTAAATTTACTGAGGCTTCATTTGTGATCTAAGGTATGATCTATCCTGGGAATGTTCTATGAGCACTTGAGAAGTAAGTGTAATCTACTGTTTTTGGATGGAGTGTCCTATAAATATCAATTAAGTCCATCTTGTTTAAAATATCATTTAAAGCTTGTGTTTCCTTATTTATTTTCATTTTGGATGATCTGTCAATTGGTGAAAGTGAGGTCTTAAAGTCTCCTACTATGATTGTGTTACTGTTGATTTCCCCTTTTATGGCTGTTAGCATTTGCCTTATGTATTAAGATGCTCCTATATTAGGTGCATAAATATTTACAATTGTTATACCTTCTTCTTGGATTGATCCCTTGATCATTATGTAGTGTCCTTCTTTGTCTCTTGTAATAGTTTTTATTTTAAAGTCTATTTTGTCTGATATGAGAATTGCTACTCCAGCTTTCTGTTGATTTCCATTTGCATGGAATATCTTTTTCCATCCCCTCACTTTCAGACTGTATGTGTCCCTAGGTCTGAAGTGGGTCTCTTGTAGACAGCCTGTGTACGGGTCTTGTTTTTGTATCCATTTAGCTAGTCTACGTCTTTTAATTGGAGCATTTAATCCATTTACATTTAAGGTAGTTATCGTTATGTATGTTCCTGTTGCCATTTTCTTAATTGTTTTGGGTTTGTTATTGTAGGTCTTTTCCTTTCTTATGTTTCCTGCCTGGAGAAGTTCCTTTAGCATTTGTTGTAGAGCTGGTTTGGTGGTGCTGAATTCTCTTAGCTTTTGCTTATCTGTAAAGGTTTTAATTTCTCCATCAAATCTGAATGAGATCCTTGCTTGGTAGAGTAATCTTGGTTGTAGGTTTTGCCTTTTCATCACTTTAAATAGGTTTTGCCACTCCCTTCTGGCTTGCAGAGTTTCTGCTGAAAGATCAGCTGTTAACCTTATGGGGATTCCCTTTTATGTTATTTGTTGCTTTTCCCTTTCTGCTTTTAATATTTTTTCTTTGTATTTAACTTTTGATAGTTTGATTAACATGTGTCTCGGTGTGTTTCTCCTTGGATTTATCCTGTATGGGACTCTCTGCGCTCCCTGGACTTGATTGACTATTTCCTTACGCATATTAGGAAGGTTTTCAAGTATAATCTCTTCAAATATTTTCTCAGTCCCTTTCTTTTTCTCTTCTTCTTCTGGGACCCCTATAATTTGAATGTTGGTGTGTTTAATGTTGTCCCAGAGGTCTCTGAGATTGTCCTCAATTCTTTTCATTCTTTTTTTCTTTATTCTGCTCTGCAGTAGTTATTTCCACTATTTTATCTTCCAGGTCACTTATCCGTTCTTCTGCCTCAGTTATTCTGCTATTGATTCCTTCAAGAGAATTTTTAATTTCATTTATAGTGTTGTTCATCATTGTTTGTTTGCTGTTTAGTTCTTCTAAGTCCATGTTAAACATTTCTTGTATTTTCTCCATTCTATTTTCAAGATTTTAGATCATCTTTACTATCATTACTCTGAATTCTTTTTCAGGTAGACTGCCTATTTCCTCTTTATATGTTTGGTCTGGTGGGTTTTTACCTTGCTCCTTCATCTGCTGTGTGTTTCTCTGTCTTCTCATTTTGCTTAACTTACTGTGTTTGGGGTGTCCGTTTCGCAGGCTGCAGGTTTGTAGTTCCCGTTGTTTTGGGTGTCTGCCCCCAGTGGCAAAGGTTGGTTCAGTGGGTTTTGTAGGCTTCCTGGTGGAGGGGACTGGTGACTGTATTCTGGTGGATGTGGCTGGATCTTGTCTTTCTGGTGGTCAGGACCATGTCTGGTGGTGTGTTTTGGGGTGTCTGTGAATTTAATATGATTTTAGGCAGCCTCTCTGCTAATGGGTGGGTCTGTGTTCCTGTCTTGGTAGTTGTTTGGCATGAGGTGTCCAGCACTGTAGCTTGCTGGTCGTTGAGTGGAGCTGGATCTTAGGGTTGAGATGGAGATCTCTGGGAGAGCTTTTGCCGTTTGATGTTACATGGGGCTGGGAGGTGTTTGGTGGACCAATGTCCTGAAGTCAGCTCTCCCACCTCAGAATCTCAGGCCTGACACCCGGCCAGAGCACCAAGACCCTGTCAACCACCCGGCTGCAAACATAGAGTCCTTTCCAATCTCAGCTCCCAAATGGCTAACTGTTTATTTCAGATGGGTAATTGCTGCCTTAAGCTGTTGGTGGCACTGTACCACCTACGGGTAAAATGCATACAGCACCATCAGGAGTTAGTCTTTGCCTTTCAGTGAGGGACACTGTGTTAGGCCTGATGTATATGAGGATGGAGAAGACAAGGTCACCTTGCCAGGAGTTTAGAGTTTGGTTAGGAGATAAGATGTATCCACAGGAATCAACATTATCCCAAGATGGTGAGAGCCAAGTGCAAATAAGGAAGTTCTTAGTTCAAAAGGAAAGTGACACTAAGGAAAGAGTTAATATTAATTGAGCAGCTGTCAGTGTATTTGCTTATTTAAATCCTCCCAAGGGATCCATGGGATTATATTATCCTCTTTTTTGGACCCAAGGAAGCTTCAGCTCAGAGAGGTTAATTTGCCCAAAACAAATCAGGTGGAGAGCTTGTGCAGGCTCCCTCTGTGGCATGTTGTGTTTTCATTAGTTGCTGTCTGCAAGGACCCCCTCCCCCCAGCCAGTTCTTGATTAAATTGTGTTTTTGATGTCTCTCTATGTTCTCCATCCTGGATTACTAGCACTGCTGGTTCTGCCAACACTCCTTACGTCTGTCACCAGTCAGACCAAGCTGACCTACCTTTATCTGAATAAACCTAAAGGTATTGACATAATTGAGCCTTTGGTTCTGTGTCTTCACTCTTGCTAAGTTAGGCGGTCCTTTTGTTTTTGTTGAGATGCTTTGTGGTGTCTTGTTCTAGTTTTCCTGTTTCTAATGGGCAAAGCTGCACCATTTTTACTGTTTGTGCCTCAGCTGGAAATGAGGCTTCAGCTTTAATTAACCCGAGCAATCTGCGGCTGCACTGACCAGAGTCTTCAAACCTACCTTTGAAACTTGACTGTGATGCTCTGGAATTAAGTGATGATGAAGTGGACAATGTTGTTGAGATTTAAGTGGAATTTAAAGGTGGAAGAAGGATCAAGTCCTCCCATAGTTTAGAGATACCTTTGAGGTTACTTTGAATTACTGGAAAGTTAAAAACGACACTGATGTAAAAGATGGAGCTTTAAAACACAAATAAGAGTGTAGTTTATTACTGTATTACCAGTTTATCAGTGTTATTTTACATCTCTTTATAATTATTATTATTAATGGTATAATCAAAGTTTGATTTTTTTTTTAATTACTCCCTCCTGAGTGGATTGTCATGTCAAGGGTTTTTAAACAGTTGCTAACATTTTAATATTATATTCTCATCACATGATTAACTGCCAATGTGTTCCTTGTGTGGAAAAAGTTTACGTGAGCTGAGTGTTCATTATCTTCACTTCAGGCAGTTTCAACAAGAAAGGAAATAAAGAAGAGCTTGGCAAGCATGTGGGCTTCTTGTCTTATGTAAGCTGGCTTACATCCCACCTCCTGTGGGTAGAGCAGAAAATGGAAGGGCAAGAAATGGTGGTGCTAAACTCCTACCCATGGTTCCAGATGGAAAGAAGTAGGAATCCATCATGTTTATAAACTAGTGAAAGAAATGAATACATGCTCCAAGGCCACAATGTTTGCCCTTTCTGCTCCATACCTCCGATGGCTTACACATTTTAAATCCCCAAATGCTCTTCAAGAAAGAGGAGCAGTTTATCCTGGTCAAAGCACTTAGATAGAGTTATACAAACTTCATAGTCAAGAAATGAGACCTAGAACCTGGCTACATTTCAGAATTCCATTGCTGGCTTTTACTCTACAAAGATTCCAGGAGGTGGGAGACTAACAGGGTGTACTCCTAGGTGTATACAAGATCCTGTAGGACTCAGGAAGCCACAAGGAATATGTCCGATGAATTTATCTGAACAATTAAATCCCTCAGCATCCTTCCTCCAGGAGAGGGTGTCCTGGCAGGGATCTTGGCCTAAGCATGAAACCTTTTTTTTTTATTTTAAATTTATATTTTGTTGTTTTCCCTTCATATTTTATTAAATTTCTAAACGGTTATTATAAACATTATTTTCAATGTTTCCCCCTTTTTCTTTTTTAAAATTTATTTATTTGGTTACACCGAGTCTTAGTTGCAGCAGGCATACTCCTTAGTTGTGGCACATGTGCTCCTTAGTTGTGGCCAGCGGGCTCCTTAGTTATAGTATGTGAACTCTTAGTTGCAGCATGCATGTGGGATCTAGTTCCCTGACCAGGGATCGAACCTGGGCCCCCTGCACTGGGAGTGTGGAGTCTTAGGCACTGAGCCACCAGGGAAATCCCTCCCCCTTTTTCTTTATCTTGAAAGGAAAGAAATACTGAGAATGGGAAGGCCTTGAAGAATAACAAAGAAGTGTTGCCTTTCTTGTCCAATCTCCCTGATCCCATAATTTTCATTCACAAAGAAGAGCAGAAGAACGTACCAGGTAGAGTGAATTATAGGAGCTAAGAACCAATATACATGACACGAAAGGAACAAAGGGAGTAAAACATGAAAACTTGGTCTGGGGACAAGTTGTGAAGGGTCTTGAATGCCATAATAGTTGGAATTTGGACTTTGTTCCATGAGTAATAGGGAGCCCTCAAAGCCTTCAAAAGATGGGAGATGGGATCATACTTATCCTTTAATTAACTGGCTTTGGAATCAGTGTAGAGAATGGATTGGGAAGGCGTCCAGAATACCAGTTAGGAGGTGGCTGAAATAGTTCAGGAAAGAAGATGACGGCACAAATTAAGGCGGTTTTGGTATAAATGAGCCATATTGGAAAAATTATGTTGGAGAAAGTATTTATGACACTTAGTCATATGAGAGGCAAAAAGATAACTTGGAGAAAAATAATGCCCTAAATGATGAGCCTGAGACAAAAGGCTCATTAATCAAGAAGGGATTCGTCGTAGGAGAGAAATTTAGTGTGTTTTGTGTTAGAAATGTTGAATTTGAAGTGTCCTTGTGACATCCAAATGAAGGTGTCCAGACAGTTAGAACCTTGGAGTTGGGGTTCAGCAAAAACGTTGAGACTGAAGATGAATATTTGCAAGTCCTCGGTATAGTCGAGATAAGGGAAATCTCCTAAGTGGATGAGGTTGCCCATAGGGAGGGGGTCTAGCATGGAGGAAGAGATGGCCCAGGACAGAACCCTGTCGTGGAGGAGTTTCCAGGGGAGACTAAGAAGGTACATCTGAGATAAAAGGACCACACTGCAGAAGCCGAGGGAATCAACTCAAGAAGGAGCAGTTGTTGAGAAAGCACATTCAAAGGAAGTGTTAAGTTTTGGCCGTAAGGAAGTCACTGGTGGCCTTTTGAGAAGGCACTTGTCAAGGAACGAGAGGCCAGAACGGGGTCTTAGTTGTTGAGGCACGAACGGGAAGGAAGGAAGCATACAGGAGCACAAAGGCTGCTCTTGGGAGACTCCGTAGTGAAGGAAAGAAGGGAAATGTGGCTTGAAAGGAAAAAATTGCTATTTGCATAGTTCTCTAGTTTTTAAGCACTTTTCTGTCTGTTAGACTACTTGATTCCCAGTACAACTCAGGAGGAAGGAAGGGCAAGTACTGATCTGCCTGGGAACAAGATGAGGTTAAAAAGAGATCAAAAGTCTTGCCCAAGGTCATCTGTAGCAAATAAATGGGAGAGCTGAATTTAGAATTCAGGTTATTTGGCTTGTAATACAATCATCTTTCCACTGCGCCCAAACAGAGCTTTTCTAAAGTGTTTGCTCTATTTGGATATTGGATACTAGAGGGCATTAAGCTCCTTCTTACAGGGGTTCTGATCTTATCTGGGGGGTAATGGGGGGCCACTGGAAGGTTTTGTGCAAGAGAAGGACATGTTTAAGTCAATGTCCGAGGGAGACAAATCTGGCAGTGAGGTGTAGGTTATCTTAGCGGAACAGACACCTCAGGGGTAAATCATTAGGACGTGGCTTCAAACTGGGACACAGCTTAAATAAACATCAAATTACGGTGCTGAGAAAGTTACTTCCCATTCAGTTCTGTGGATCTTCTGTTTGTGTTAAGGAGAGGGACTCAGCTTGCCAGTATCCTTTTACACCCCTCAAACACTCTGTAAGCTCTTTTTTCCCCCCTAAATTCCCTTTTTTAAAAATTTTTTTTTTACACGGGCCTCTCACTGTTGTGGCCTCTCCCGTTGCGGAGCACAGACTACGGACGCGCAGGCTCAGCGGCCATGGCTCACGGGCCCAGCCGCTCCGCGGCATGTGGGATCTTCCCGGACCGGGGCACGAACCCGTGTCCCCTGCATCGGCAGGCGGACACTCAACCACTGCGCCACCAGGGAAGCCCCCTAAATTCCCTTTTGAACAAAGAGAGGACAAGCCTCAGGCTGAGAACGTCTTCAAGAAACTGTATTTTGCTAGACCTGAATTACATCGTTTTGCGTTCACTCTATTTTATGAGCACTTTCCAGTTGTGACAAGTAGTACTGATTTCTCATCTATTATAATGATAGAAACATTACTATCAAATACATCTAAGTAAAAAAAGTCAGATTAAGGAAAAATATTAAGTCAATTTTAAGACAAATAGTGCATACATATGGGAAAGAAGCACTATGAATGTGCATTCTAATGACTATAAAGTTGGGGAACTTCTGGTCTTGGAGACTATTATAATAGGAGTAACGAGAATTTAGTCCAGGGTGAGATGATGGCAGTGGAAACAAAGGAGGCTCTGATAGACATTTTAGGGGAGTTAGAGGAGAGGACAGTTATCTACGTGGGGTATTGTCTGCATAATTTCCCAGGATGCTTATGGCTGCAGTAAGAGAAAACTTAAATGAAAAAGGCTTGTGTGATGCATTGAACTTATTTTCTAACAAGAAGCCCCAAGGTAAGGGGGCCCCAGGATTGGTTAAATCAGTGGCCCTTTGACATCACTAAGGACTCAGCTTCGCTCCACCTTCCAACCTCAGCAAATAAGCTTTGTTCTCAGGGCCACAAAGTGGCTGACGGTGGTTGGAGCAGTCCTATCCTGACATCTGATGCTTCAATGCAGGACGAACACATCTCTTCTGGAGACGAAGAGCAGAGGATGAAGAAATCTTTTCCCGAAGGCACCTCCACCAAAAGATTTTCCTGCAGGAATCATGTCACATATCAGGTGTAAACATTCACCGCAAAGGAGAATAAAATTAGCATAACTAATCTAGACTAATTAGGATTTATTTTCTGAGCTAGGGATACAGACCCTTTCCTGAGGGATGGCTTTCTCAAGGTAACAGGGGCTCCATTAACAAATATGGCCGGTAGGCAGTCAACCATTTACAACTTATACCAGTGGTTCTGAAATTTCTCAAATTAACCCTTGAACATAAGTGGGAAGTTCTTGAGGCTTGTGGTTCTTTTTTCAAAAAATTATTTGTCTTGGCTGTCCATGTGTTGGATTAAGGCAGAACGGAATACTTCCACTGCAAAATCAACTTCTGGTTTCGTGATGCACATCGAGGGTGCGATGCGGAATGTCTGAGGAGATAAAGGAAAATAGAGCAACGGATCATCATAGAATCAACTACGACTTAAAGGAAATGCATTAGATTAAGAATCGAACACCTTGTTTTCATGACATTCCTTATGTTTCCCTCAAGGGCTCGTCTCCTCCTCCCCAGTGCTGTATCCAGGCCATTCGTCCTCTAGTCTCAAAAATTCTGGTACCATCCGCTCAGCCCCTTTTCCTTTTTGTCACCTGCTGACCTCCTGGTCCTTCCACCACCTCCACTGAGGTCTTAGGCCTCTATCTACCCTCCGTTTCTGCCATCACCGAGGTTGCCTTCTGTGGCCCTGTGTGCAGCCCAACAAACTAGCGTCTCAGTTTCTTGATCGCCACGACGCCAGGAACCTTCATCTGCATCCACTCACACCCCAGGCCAGCACCACGGGCCTCCTCTTCACTAGGGATTCTTCAATTTCTGATTCCCAGTGCATCTGCCCTTCCCATGAAAACTTCAGTCTCCTCCTCCCTCCATGAGCTTCAGGTCCGTCACCCCACTCAGATCTCATCCTCCTTTTCCTACCCAGCTTGGAGCACAGGCTTGAGGACATGAACCCCTCTCTCACCTGCCCCCTCACTCTGCTTGCCTTCCTACCCTTCCGCTGCTGCACACACACAGCAAAGTCCCAGGTCCCATCAAAGCTCTAATAGAACTGTTTTGCTCCAACATAGAGAGCTGAGAAGTGGGAAAGAAAATCACACCACTGGTGGACAGACACCACAAGGAATGCAGGGTCCTACTTCTGCTGGTGTCCTAAAGGTTCAGGTCCTCTCGCCTTTGCCATTCTAATTTCCATTCCTCTCACTTTCCTCACTCAGTTCCTACACCCCTCACTCTGTTTCATAGACAGTCTTGCCTCATGCTCCTCAGACACTGTCAAGCAAGACCTTTCTATAAACTTGCTTGCTCCCACGTGCATTCTTATATCCTAGGCTGAAGGTTCAAGGAACAAACCATCTACGATTCGACTCCAAATTTTCCACCTGTGCCTTTGGCCCTTGCTTCTCCCATCACCTTCCCTCCAGGAAACATCCCTGCATTCTCTTGCATCTTCACCTTCTCCTCAACTTCCCCTCAGCCTATAAACAAGCAGGCTTTGGGCTTCCCTGGTGGTGCAGTGGTTGAGAGTCCGCCTGCCGATGCAGGGGACACGGATTCGTGCCCCGGTCCAGGAAGATCCCACATGCCGCGGAGCGGCTGGACCTGTGAGCCATGGCCGCTGAGCCTGTGCGTCCGGAGCCTGTGCTCCGCAACGGGAGAGGCCACAGCAGTGAGAGGCCCGCGTACCGCAAAAACAACAACAACAACAACAACAAAAACCAAGCAGGCTTACAGCTCTCATAATCTAAATCCAAACCACACATAAAACCACAGATAAAAATGTGTTGACCCTCCTGGTCTCTTCCAGCTACCATACAAATACTATCCTTCCTTTCATCAAACTTATAAAAATAAAAGGACTGGTTGATGCTATTGGCCATTATTTTCCACTCTGCCTTCCCTCTATTCACATCTCAACTCATTGCAGCCTGGTTTGTGTCCCATCAACCTTCTGACCCCACCCTGGGGAATCCGACGGGCACGTTCCAGCCCTCATCCTTTCTGGCCTTCTCTTCTGCATGTGGAACTTCTGTTGCTCCCCCTTCCAGAACCTCCCCACTCTGGCTCCCATGACTCCACACCCTCCTAGCTCTCCTCACAGCTCTCCACCCATTTTGTGTCTCCATCTGGGTACCTCTTATTCCACCTGCCCTTTAAAAGTTGACGTGACCCAGGTGTCTATCCTCATCCCTCTGCATTTCGCATCTAGACTCCCTTCCCAGAAGCTTTCCTCCTCTCCCCACTTCTATGCTGATGACCCCCAAATCGTGATCCTCACCTCGATTCTTTCCTCTGAGCTACAGACTTGTATATAGATAGAAGGAGAGCAAGTTCAAAGCAGCACTCATCCCTTTATACCCAAGTCCTGGGCATTTCACTGCCACATTGCTCTCTGGATGTCTCCTCTATCCCTACGGCTGCTGGTCAAGTTCAGACAGCATCATTAGCCTCCACCTGGACTCCCGGCCTCCAGTCTCGTCCCCTCGGGTTTACTCTCCTCCGAGGACAGATTCAGAAATCAGACTGCCTGAATTTGGATCCTGGTTCTGCCACTTACTAACTGTGTGACTTGGGCAATTTACCTAGCCTCTCTGTGCCTCTTTTTCTTCATCTGTAAAATAAGGATAAGAGTACTTATTTCATAGGTGTGTTGAGAGCATTAAATGAGTCAACATATGAAAAGCATTTAGAACAGTGTATACTATCCCTTCGTGTGGTTATCGGCAAGCTTACTAGATTGTATTATCATTTTCTGTTTAAGTCTTTCTCCTCTGCCAGTTCCATGGAGGGAGGGACAGATCTTATTTCTCACTGTAGCTCTAGTATCCAGCCAAGCAGTGACTGCCTAGGACTCAAGTGTGTGCCGGACGACTAAGGACTAACTAAGCAAGTAAACAATGAATTGTTTTCTGTCTTTAGAAGTAGCCCGTCTTAGGATTTTGAATCATTAACTTACTCTGTCTGATTCATATAGAAAAATATCTGGGACCAGGACTAGAAAAAACTCAGCATTTCCCAGCAAAAGCGCTCATTCTGGTTTTGTTTGCTATGGTTTGGTTTGGGCTGGAAGAGCTTTCAGTCTGTTTGTTCACAGGCTGAGGGGAAGTTGAAATAAACTGCAGAAACAAGAGAACATCTGTTTCCCTAAGTGGAGGGTCAAGAGCACGGAGAGACATCTCATTCTCTAACCTTTAGGAAAGGAGGTGGGAAAAGGCTTGGGGGACAGATGAGCTTCTATAGAGATCTTGCCTAATAGCTCCCATTTTCTCTGTGAAGCACCAGGCGAGGGTGTTCGCTGAAATCAAGTGAGAGGCAGCAGTGAAGCAGGGAAACTAGGAAGAATGACGCATGTTTAAAACGGGAGAGAAGGATGCCGAAGGCCAAGAGCAAAGTAGGGGATGAGTAGGAGTGACCCTACATCTTAAATCTCGGCCCCGGAGCGAATCCCTGGAGAGGGTCCTGCTGGTGTGACGGATGGAGGACCAGATCACTTTACAGTAGCAGCCCATGCCCGCGGCAGGGCCACACCAGGGTCCCGACCGTGGGGCTTGTACTTGGCTTTCCCAGGAAGGGGGCGGGGAGAGCTTGTTCTCTGCCTCTGCCAGCCTGAGAGTGAAGGGCACTGGGAGTGGCTGATTTTGAGTTCTGCATTAGGGACCTGGCGGGGCTGCCAGCACCATGACGTTGCTCCTGGCCACAGCGGCCACTAAGGCTTAGCAGGGTTGCAGGTCAGAGTCAGAGCTCAGGGCTGAGTTAAAAAAGACTAGGACTGAGCTTTCAGAGGTTAGAACTCATTCACACGTGAGACAAACTGGGTACGCGTGACTGTTACGACACTATTATGACCTGTCGTGTAAGTCCTCTGCTTTGTCTGTGCAGTTTTGCCTCCTTAGACTGTCCTCTGTGTATATTCCCTGCCGAGCCGCGGTAACCAAACCATTTCACACAGCGCCCTCTAGTGGCCCGAGGGCTTCACTGTCCCTTTCTTTTGAAAACGTGTGAGCACTAAGCCTAGAGGAAGCGGAACTGGGTCCCCTAGCATAAGGGTGAAGAAAAGGGGCCAGCACTGGGACCTCAGGGAGATGCCTACCTAAAGTGATAGGTAAAGGCCAGCCTTCTTGTTACCTGAGAAAAAGTGCCACCCCTGCCAATCAGAAGCCCCATGCGTTTGCAGTCCTGGTGGATTTGATTTACTTCTTCACGGGGAAGAGGCTGGCGGCTCGTCTGCAAATACATTTTAAAAATATTTGGCATTTGAATGATTCAAGACATTATTTCTAAGAGGAATAAAATGCAACTCAAGCAATCAATGCTCTTCTCTCCCTCTCAACCTCTCTCCCCCAGTAATTGAATAAAGCTATTCATTGCTGAATTGGATTTCTTTCTGTGGGGGGTGTTATTGAAAATATTTGCTTTTATCCCAGTTCATCCCAAATTCCCAAAGACAAGATGAAGCTGAATATAGACCGTCAGTGAATCTTGGCTCTGCAGTTGGTTACCCTGGGAGCTTGGTTCTTTTTTTGTTTGTTTGTTTGTTTGTTTTGCTGTACGCGGGCCTCTCACTGTTGTGGACTCTCCCGTTGCAGAGCACAGGCTCCGGACGCGCAGGCCCAGCGGCCATGGTTCACGGGCCCAGCCGCTCCGCGGCATGTGGGATCTTCCTGGACCGGGGCACGAACCCGTGTCCCCTGCATCGGCAGGCGGACTCTCAACCACTGTGCCACCAGGGAAGCCCGGGAGCTTGGTTCTTTAATAGCCGTATTTGGAGTTTGCTTTATTTATGTGGAAATTGTCCTCAGCTCTTCACTTTGTTTTGTCCATGTAAAAAATTCATTTCAAAGTCCAGGAAATGGCTGTGAAGTTGCACAAGGGCATAAACGGTCCAAGCTTTCTCTGGGCCATAGTATGGCCTGGGCAACTGGGGTGGGTCTGTTTGTCCTCATCTTCCCTGCTTGTGGAATTTGCTCTTTCTCACCCAAGACTTAATCCTCCAGGGTCAGGAAAGGTAAGCTCTCTGGAGCCTAGAGGATGTTTCAGGTCACTTGGCATCTGAAGGTTGTCCCTTCCTGTGGGCCCAGGTATTCTAGTACCCTTTTGATGACACTGGGCTGGGGACTTCTGAGTCTGTGAGCACAAATGCTGCAACTTAGTCAAGTCCATTGTGAAGCTTTAAGATACAGAAAATACTATTCAAACTTTCCCACTACTAGATAATGGAGGACCAGGATGGGGAAAAGAACAGCATTTCCTCATTGATCCTAAAATGTCATCCTGCTTGCCCCTAATGTTCTCATGAGGAAAGACTAAAACACGACAATATAATTTAAGGCTAAACTGTGAAAGCTGGAAAGAAGTCAAACATGGTTTGGGGGACAAGAGGTCAGAGGTCAGAAAGGGTTCCTCAGGGGCAGTTGGGTTGATGGGCCTTGGTGGCTATCAAGGATCTGGAGAGGTGGACTTTGTTTGGCTTTAGCCTGGTCTGGGCCAGCACGCTCCCTGCTCCTTTGTGCATTCTATTACCCCCTGGGCTCAACTGCTATGACTAATTGAACATCTTGTAGGCATTCCGAACAGAAAATCACGGTCAGAAAAGCTAATGAGGCAAAGCCACAGGACAGCCTGCCCGGGCCCTGTGCTCGGGTCTAAGTCCCAATCACTCCATAATCAAATGGGTGTGTTAGTAACTAACCTCTTCTCAGGGATGTAATGTAGCTTTGTGGTTATTTATTTATTTATTTTTTGCCGTTTTTGAGGGATAAGTCTTCATTTAAACAATTATAAAAGTAATGCAGGGTTATTGGGAAAAAGTCCTGAAAGCGATATGCAAATGCACTAAGTAAAAATGAAACGTTTCCCCTTCTCCAATCCTACTCCTAGGGATACCACCTGTTGGTAATTAGTGGGAACTAGACACTTTTTCTATGCATATACATACATTTAAATGCATATTTTAAAAAATGTCATACTTCATAATGTTCTGCAATTTGCTTTGAACAATTTACAATGTATCCCGAACATCTTTCCATGTCAGTGTATTTGGACCTAGTCTTCTTTTTTTAAAAATTTTATTTAGTTATTTTATTTCTTTTTGGCTGTGTCGGGTCTTAGTTGCAGCACTCAGGATCTTTCGTTAAGTCTCCCGGGCTCTTCCTTGTGGTGCACGACTTCTCTCTAGTTGTGGCTTGGGGGTTTTCTCTCTGTAGTTGTGGCGCGCAGGCTCCAGAGTGCATGTGCTCTGTAGTTTGTGGCACGCAGGCTCTCTAGTTGAGACGTGTGAGCTCGGTAGTTGTGGTGCACAGGCTTAGTTGCCCTGCAGCATGTGGGATCTTAGTTCCCTGACCAGGGATCAAATCTGTGTCCTCTGCATTGTAAAGTGGATTCTTTACCATTGGATCACCAGGGAAGTCCCTGGACCTAGTCTTCTTAAAGATTACCTAGTATTTTGTTGTTTGTTGGTAGAGCAATTTGTTTAATCTCTTAGTTTTGGACATTTATGTTATTTTCAATTTTTGTTTATGATCATAAGAATGCTGCAAACATCCCCACTCATTTATATCTTTACACACTTCTGTGTATATTTCTTTAGGACACATCACTCTAAGTGGAATGGCTAGGTCAAAATGTATACATGTAAAATTTTGATAGATACAGACAAATTTCTGTCCAAAGGGCTGTATCCAATTCACATCCTTACTAACTGCTCATGGGAGTTTTGATTCTGGGTTATACTGTATAGCATTAAAGCCAAGTTCTGAGCTGTTTTAATTACATGAATGTGGTCTGAAGTGTTGCAGGAGCCGGAAATCAATCAACAAACATGGATAAAGCACTCACCGTCTGTGTATTTCCTGGCCTCAAAAGTGTACAGTTTATTTAGGAAAAGAAGGTATTTATACGTGAAAACCGAGTCAACAAATACATGATTTGAAAGAGCCTTTCAAAGGAGCTCTTTAGACAGTGAGTGTGAGAGATTTTAATTTTTTCCGCAATACAGTTTGCACATCTTTCCATGTCACATGTATTTCTGTGCCATGTAGTATGGACGTACCATCCTTTAGCTTGCTCTGTATCAATGGGATTCTGATGTTTTACCATGACAACTCAAGTTCTGAAGAGCATCTCTGTTCACACGTCTTGGAGTGCACAGAAGTTGGCTTCGGATTAGTGGGAAAGGGACGAACGCCTCCTCTTTCACTGGGCTTTCTTTGGTGGAGTCTGGGCTTTGAGGCATCTAGGCATCCTCGAGGGACCTCTTGGGGGGGGGGAACTGGAATGGACTCTTCTGAGCCTTAAAACAGCCCTTGATGGAGCCCCAAGCTGAAGGTATGTTACGGCCTGCGAGCCAGAGGGCCTAGTCCCATGTTACTCTTATTTTCCTGCTGTCTTCCCTTAGCTTTCAAATCTGGTTCAAACATTCCTGCTTTTCACTGGCTCTGCTGTGTGGTACTAATGGGAGAGTGTTATATCCATGGTCTAGTCTGAATATTGAGAGAACTGAACACAGTCCTTCTAGACTAGGGTGGTGTGATGAGAGCCAACAGCAAGAAGTCACCCATGGATAAGAATTAGGGTGAAGGGGCTGGTCTGACTATTGATTCCTGTGCCAAGATTCCCCTGCTGTCACTCCCCCCAGAGGATCTAGAGTTTGCATTTATGGAGGATTGGGACAATTTCCTACTGACATGGACCCTAGGGGCAGCAGTAACAACAGAGGGAAAGATTTGAGAAACAAGGCAAAGAAAGAATCAATAAAACTTGACGTTAGAACTAAGGAGAGGGAAGGGGTCACAGATTATCTTGTGGTTTTGAGGCTAGGGAATTGGGAGAACAGTGGAGGGTGAAAAACAGACACAGCAACCTTGCGAAGAATCATTGGCTTAAGGGCAATGCTAAGTTCAATTGTCATATCGATTTGAGGTCACCTTGCAGTAGGTCATCAGAAAGTCACATTCCGCCCTTGTTACTTGGGAGATTGAAGTCCATTCACAAACAAACAAACAAACAAATACAAAACCCTATAAATCTTTAACATCCTCGCCCCAAACCAACACCACAACCTTCTCCTGGCCCTTCCCCCTTACTTCCGCTAGCTCTCTGTCCCCCTGCCCCTCCCCCAGTAATTTCCTCCCTTCCTTATATTTTTAATTCAAAATATTCATTACCATTGCTCTTTGCCTAGTCTGGCAAGAATAACATCAACTCCCTTTTGCAAATGCTATTCGGCACTCTAGGACTCTAGATGACCAGCTAGCCTGTCCTTCATACTCAACACTCCCGACTCATCTCTAATGAGCTTTGCTCAGTCTTGCTGTCCTTGTGTGCTCTCTTCCTGAGAATGAATGAGCTTGTAGCTGAGGCTTCCTACTTTAACTCTTGCCGCCAACCCCCCCCCCCCCCCACACACACAGAGACTGCAGAGAACAGCAGATCACAACCTACCTTATCCTTCACCATCTCTATTCCTATCATGAGGCCTTTGCCTCGGACGTCTCCAACGATTTCAAATTCATCCCTCAGCTTAGCAAACTTCAGTAACATATAGGTGCCAACTTCCTGGCTGTTTTCTTGTAGATTTTCTTCTTTAATTACCTGTTGAGAGAAAGCCCCAAATGGCCTTGCATTAAAAAAGTTTTAAAACGGACCGAGAAACATGGAGAAATAAATGTATGTGAACCTCTTTACAAAAACTTGACCAGACAAATGGAACCCAAAGTCTAGTATGGCCATAACTTGTCCTACAAAAAGATCTGCTGTAGGGAGAAAAAAACTTCTTGGTAGAGGGGATGCTTCCCCCCTACCCTCCTCATCTTCAGGGTGGGTAAAAATTTAGGAAAAAATAAAAGAGACGTCTCAGTGTTGAGCTCTTTGTGGACCCACAGTCAGGGCACCTGAGATATATATTCAATAAAAGGATTTTCACCTACTTCCACCCACAGCAGAGACCTGTGATTCCTGACCAAACACAAGCAGTATACTACACTTATAACCAGCTGATAATAACTGCATGACTCCAGGCAGAACCTGATGTTTTTAAGACCTACTTGTTCACCTAAATCCTCTCTATCTGCTAAATTGGTTGAGGCGACACAGGACTTAAAAAATGTAAGCTGGCAATGTCTACAGAATGAAATAAATGACACATCCTACTTACACTTTCTCATTTTGAGATTTAATCATATTTGAAGATACTTTTTAATTTGCAAGGGCAGCTTTTACTTATTTTTATTGAAAAATAGTTTTAAATTTAATTTTTTTGAATAAGTGAATCACGTGCCTCGTTCAAACATCAGAAAGTACAGAAACATAGAGTAGAATGAGCCTCATTGATCCCTGTTCCCCAGCCACCAAGTTTCCTTCTCCACAAAAAACCATTGTTATTAATTTCTTGGACATTCTTCCAGAAATACATTACACTTTTAAGCAAACGCTATTATGCATATAAGCAAGGGCATTTAAAATAATCTTTTCAACAGATGAGACCTCAGGCAAAATCAATGGCCTGGAGCTGAACCACAGCTGAATCACCTTGTTGGAATTGCATAGAACTCACTTGCTCTTTCCTCTTTTAATTTATGACAGTACAACAAAAATAAGGAAGCATATACAAGACAGGACCAAAATTAAACTGAAATCAAGGATAGCCATTGGTAAATATCCATTAAATACCGCTCAAATGACAAAGAAATTTCAGTGCTACCAGCTAGCTAGGGAAATTCTTATATTTCCCATGTGTGTGAGGTTTATTACATATTATTTCATATCCAATACTTGAAGCACTCACAGTAGATCTTAAAAAGGGGGAGGGGGCAGAATAATAACTGGAAATCTAACTTAAATTCATGGACTAGGAATTAACTCTTCACTTTAATCATAAAATGTGATAGAGTTCTGATAGTGTGTGTGTAGTTTTGAGGTAGTCGTTTGGTGAACTGAGTGATGTTGATGCGGTTGCTGGAAAGTACCTCAAGCACCGATGATCCAATGGCGCAGGCCATGGGGTTCCCTCCGAAGGTATTGAAGTGAAGCAGGCGTTTAGCCAAAGACTTGGCAATCTCTGGAGGGGGTGGAGAATAAAAGTGGATAAAGGGTGACACATTCCTATCTATAATCTCCCATCATGCATTTGGATTATATTTACCTTCATGTTGTATATGTACGTGTAATATATTTCATGGCGTCCAATTCATTCTTCACTCACCAGATAGTGGATGTTATGGTTGGAATTGTGTCTCTTCCCTCCCCCACCCCAATTCATACGTTGAAGCCCTAACCCGCAATGTGACTGTAATTGAAGGTAGGGCCTTTAAGGAGGTAATTAAGGTCATAAGGGTGGGGCCCTAATCCAATAGGATTGGTATTCTCCTAAGAAGAAGAGACATCAGAGCCCTTTCTAGCTGTGGAAAAGGACATGTGAGGACACAGCAAGAAGGTGTTCATCTGCAAGAGAGATCTCACCCAAAACCAACTCTGCTCATACCTTGATCTTGGATTTCAGCCTCTAGACCTGTGAGAGAATAAGCCCAAGCTGACTAATACGGTGGATAAGGAAAAATTGCTTATTTATTCAATGAGAAGTTTAATAATAAAAATCTTTAATGTGTTGTATGAATTGAAAAGTACTTTAAAACTTGATTTATGGGAACTTACATGGAACCTTCATTAGCTAAGCCTTTTTTCTATATTCCACTCTTGGGACTAAGAAGGAAATATTTTTTAAAAAATCTCATATCAAGGATTTCATAATATAATTTCAAGATTGTTTCAGGGTTAGTATATATTCAGTTCATTATACTTCACATTCTACATCCACATTTTAGTAACTTTTTTCATTCAGTAAAAACACTGAGGGATTCCCTGGTGGCACAGTGGTTGAGAGTCCGCCTGCTGATGCAGGGGACATGGGTTTGTGCCCCGGTCCGGGAAGATCCCACATACCGCAGAGCGGCTGGGCCTGTGAGCCATGGCCGCTGAGCCTGCGTGTCCGGAGCCTGTGCTCCGCAACGGGAGAGGCCACAACAGTGAGAGGCCTGCGTACCGAAAAGAAAAAAAAAAAAAAAACACTGAACTCTCACAAGGCACTTAATTATACTTTGGAGCCTCTCAAGTATGCTTACTATTGGTTGGAAAAACAAATGAAATAATTTTAAGATTTTCAACACTAAATGGTTCATAAAATTCTTTTCTGTAAAACCTCACTAAAATGGGAAATACAGCTAATTCTAATGTTCATTTTATAGAATGTTAGAGCAAAGTGAGATTGTATTGTCTTTAGCTGTTTTGCTGATGATCAACAGAGAAAACTATCACCTGGACCTTGAGTCTATAGCTTATTGGTGTGGCAAGACTAGGTCAGGGTGTCCTTCAAGAATATGATTCCCTTGGAAACTTCAGCACTGGCTTCAGGTTGTTTAGCAAGGATCTCTTGTGTTGGTTTTGTTTTTGTGGCACGTTTGCCTAGACGTTGTCAGTAGAGTAGAACCCTGCATTTCATTGTGGGTCTGGGAGAATTAGTCTTCTCTACAGCAACAGCAAAAAGGGCTGGTTTTCTTCCATCTCTTCTACCATCTGGCAGACAGTTTCCCTTTTTCATTGCTTGGGAATCCCATCACTGTCTCTAGCCCACACAAGTTCCAATACACATGTTTTCTGCCATTGCTGATGCAGGAGACCCAGAAGCAGACAAAAACTGCCTGTAGTTCCTACCTGGAGTTGTCACAACTGCTGCCATGGGAAAGCCATTCCCAATCCCTTTAGCCATGGTGACAATATCTGGCAGGACACCGTGCGTTTGGAAGCCCCAGAAGTGAGAACCCAACCTTCCAAATCCTGTCTGCACCTGTGAAAACAAGTCCCAAATCATTGGAAAGCTTTCAAAGAAATGTTGGTTTTTTCTTGACTCTCTGGTCTCTTCTCTTTCCTCCTCTTCCATCTCCTCCTTCCTAACATCATCATCATCATCAGTCATCATCATCACCATCCTCATACTATTATGGAGAAAGCACTTATTCTGCACCTGACCTTTTATTTTTATTTTTTTAACATCTTTATTGGGGTATAATTGCTTTACAATGGTGTGTTAGTTTCTGCTTTATAACAAAGTGAATCAGTTATACATATACATATGTTCCCATATCTCTTCCCTCTTGCGTCTCCCTCCCTCCCACCCTCCCTATCCCACCCCTCTAGGCTGCACCTGACCTTTTAGGCACCAAAAGCTGGTTACTAGCATTGTGTGGTTCTAGACATGGTTTTTAACTCCTCTGAATCCATGTTAACTCTGTTGAGTGGAAACAATAGCAATACATCACAGGGCTGCTGTGAGGGTCATATACATAATGCATGTGAAAAAGGTGATTGTGATTAGCAATCCTTGATAAGGATCTCCTATGTGTAAGGCTGTGTCTGCCCCAGGCTGGATGAAGCAGGAGTTACAGTAAGCAAATTGGTGCTGGGGTGCCCACTACCCAGCCCAGACAGGCTGGTTGTCCTTTTCCCTGTGATTTCTTTTTCCTCCTGGGAATTAGTCATGAGGAGGACCCAGCTGAGTCAGTTAAGTCAGGATGGAGCTAAGTTGAACTTAGTCGTTTTGTGCATGCTGTTTCCTCTTTCTAGAAAGCCCTATCCCCGCTTCTTCATCTCACTAACTCCTCTTCTCTTTCAAGACACAGTTTCATCATTATTCGGCATAGGAAGATTCTCCTGAGCTGCACTAGGGCCCCCACTCAAGGCACCTAAGCTGCCGTCAGAACTTCTCACCTTGGACTACTATCACCAGCATACATGTATCTTATTTTTCTCTTTATCCACAATACCTAGCAGAGTGCCTGATAAAAGTAGACACTTAGTGTTTGTAGAATGGATAAAAAAATGGTGGAAGTGCCTAAGTGAATAAAGCCACACAAACATTTCTATGCAAATTTTCGCCAGAGCCTTTTTGGTGAAGGTTCCTTGATCTCCTTCTGGTTCTCAGTCTCCTGGGCTGTCTGTCTATCTCTCTCTCTACACATACACACATTGCAGGTCTGGGGTAGAGGTGTGGGCACTTGAAGCTGATTCTGAAATGCACTTGAAAGAGCAAGGGTCCTTCTCAGGCTTCCTGATTATTTTCTTGCTCTCTCCAGGGTGCTGCTGCAAAGGCAGATGTTGGGGGTTACAATTAGACGAGAGTGAACAACGTAGGAGAAGAGCTTAGACGTGGGAGTCAGACAGACGTGGGCTCGAATCCTGGGTCTCCGACTTTCTAGTTACGGGCCTCTGGACAAGCTGATGAATTTGCCCAAATGAGATAACATAGGAAGAGTTCATGGCAAATCCATCCATTTTGCCTTTCTGCCTATCTTAATTTTTCACTTCATCTATCAAAGTGCCATCAATGAATGGTGAAAGATCAGACTGCTTGGACAACACGTGAAATTATGTAGGACCATAAACCGTGTTTAGCCACCTAAGAAGTATCAGTTCCACAGAATCTTTTAGTTGAACAGAGATGATTCATTCTTTTTTTTTTTTTTTTTTGGTGGTACGCGGGCCTCTCACTGTTGTGGCCTCTCCCGTTGCGGAGCACAGGCTCCGGATGCACAGGCTCAGCGGCCATGGCTCATGGGTCCAGCCGCTCTGCGGCATGTGGGATCTCCCCAGACTGGGGCACGAGCCCGCGTCCCCTGCATCGGCAGGCGGACTCTCAACCACTGCGCCACCAGGGAAGCCCACATGTGTCTTTTTGAATTATGTTTTTCTCTGGGTATATGTCCAGTAGTGGGATTTCTGGATCATGTGGTAATTCTATTTTCAGTTTTTTAAGGAAGCTCCATACTCTTCTCCATAGTGGCTGTATTAATTTACATTCCCACCAACAGTGCAAGAGGGGTCCCTTTTCTCCGTACCCTCTCCAGCATTTGTTGTTTGTAGATTTTCTGATGATGCCCATTCTAACTGGTGTGAGGTGATACCTCACTGTAGTTTTGATTTGCATTTCTCTAATAATTAGTGATGTTGAGCAGCTTTTCATGTGCTTCTTGGCCATCTGTATGTCTCCTTTGGAGAAATGTCTGTTAAGGTCTTCTGCCCATTTTTGGATTGGGTTGTTTGTTTTTTTTGATATTGAGCTGCATGAGCTGTCTATATATTTTGGAGATTAATCCTTTGCCCATTGATTCGTTTGCAAATATTTTCTCCCATTCTGAGGGTTGTCTTTTCACCTTGTTTATGGTTTCCTTTGCTGTGCAAAAGCTTTGAAGTTTCATTAGGCCCCGTTTGTTTACTTCTGTTTTTATTTCCATTTCTCTAGGAGGTGGGTCAAAAAGGATCTTGCTGTGATTTATGTCAAAGAGTGTTCTTCCTATGTTTTCCTCTAAGAGTTTTATAGTGTCCAGTCTTACATTTAGGTCTGTAATCCATTTTGAGTTTATTTTTGTGTATGGCGTTAAGGAGTGTTCTAATTTCATTCTTTTACATGTAGCTGTCCAGCTTTCCCAGCACCACTTATTGAAGAGATTGTCTTTTCTCCATTTTATATCCTTGCCTCCTTTGTCATAGATTAGTTAACCATAGGTGCGTGGGTTCATCTCTGGGCTTTCTATCTTGTTGCATTGATGTATGTTTCTGTTTTTGTGCCAGTACGTATTGTCTTGATTACTGTAGCTTTATAGTATAGTCTGAAGTCAGGGAGTCTGATTCCTCCAGCTCTGTTTTTTTCCCTCAAGCCTGCTTTGACTATTCAGGGTCTTTTTTGTCTCCATACAAATTTTAAGATATTTTGTTCTACTTCCGTAAAAAATGCCATTGGTAATTTCCTAGGGATTGCATTGAATCTGTAGATTGCTTTGGGTAGTATAGTGATTTTCGCAATTGATTCTTCCAATCCAAGAACATGGTATGTCTCTCCATCTGTTGGCATCATCTTTAATTTCTTTCATCAGTGTCTTATAGTTTTCTGTATACAGGTCTTTTGTCTCCCTAGGTAGGTTTATTCCTAGGTATTTTATTCTTTTTTGCAATGGTAAATGGGACTGTTTCCTTACTTTCTCTTTCAGAATTTTCATCATTAGTGTATAGGAATGCAAGAGATTTCTGTGCATTAATTTTGTATCCTGCTACTTTACCAAATGCATTGATTAGCTCTAGTAGTTTTCTGGTGGCGTCTTTAGGATTCTCTATGTATAGTATCATGTCATCTCCAAACAGTGACAGTTTTACTTCTTCTTTTCCAATTTGTATTCCTTTTATTTCTTTTTCTTTTCTGATTGCCATGGCTAGGACTTCCAAAACTATGTTGAATAATAGTGGTGAGAGTGGACAACCTTGTCTTGTTCCTGATCTTAGAGGAAATGGTTTCAGTTTTTCACCATTGAGAATGATGTTTGCTGTGGGTTTGTCATATATGGCCTTAATTATGTTGAGGTAGGTTCCCTCTGTGCCCACTTTCTGGAGAGTTTTTATCATAAATGGGTGTTGAATGCTGTCGAAAGATTTTTCTGCATCTATTGAGGTGATCATATGGTTTTTCTTCTTCAATTTGTTAATATGGTGTATCACATTGATTGAGTTGTGTATATTGAAGAATCCTTGCATCCCTGGGATAAATCCCACTCAATCATGGTGTATGATTCTTTTCATGTGTTGTTGGATTCTGTTTGTTAGTATTTTGTTGAGGATTTTTGCATCTATATTCATCAGTGATATTGGTCTGTAATTTTCTTTTTTTGTAGTATCTCTGTCTGGTTTTGGTATCAGAGTGATGGTGGCCTCATAGAATGAGTTTGGGAGTGTTCCTTCCTCTGCAAATTTTTGGAAGAGTTTGAGAAGGATGGGTGTTAGCTCTTCTCTAAATGTTTGATAGAATTCACCTGTGAAGCCATCTGGTCCTGGACTTTTGTTTGTTGGAAGATTTTTAATCACAGTTTCAATTTCATTACTTTTGATTGGTCTGCTCATATTTTCTATTTCTTCCTGGTTCAGTCTTGGAAGGTTATACCTTTCTAAGAATTTGTCCATTTCTTCCAGGTTGTCCATTTTATTGGCATAGAGTTGCTTATAGTAGTCTCTTAGGATGCTTTGTATTTCTGCCATGTCTGTTGTAACTTCTCCGTTTTCATTTCTAATTTTATTGATTTGATTCCTCTCCCTCTTTTTCTTGATGAGTCTGGCTAATGGCTTATCAATTTTTTTAATCTTCTCAAAGAACCAGCTTTTAGTTTTATTTATCTTTGCTATTGTTTTCTTTGTTTCTATTTCATTTATTTCTGCTCTGCTCTTTATGATTTCTTTCCTTTTGCTAACTATGGGTGTTGTTTGTTCTTCTTTCTCTAGTTCCTTTAGGTGTAAGGTTAGATTGTTTATTTGAGTTGTTTCTTATTTCTTGTGGTAGGCTTGTATAGCTATAAACTTCCTTTTTAGAACTGCTTTTGCTGCATCCCATAGGTTTTGGATTGTCGTGTTTTCATTGTCATTTGTCTCTAGGTATTTTTTGATTTCCTTTTTGATTTCTTCAGTGATCTCTTGGTTATTTAGTAACGTATTGTTTAGCCTCCATGTGTTTGTGTTTTTTACA
Organism: Globicephala melas; assembly: GCF_963455315.2. Lineage (NCBI taxonomy): Eukaryota > Metazoa > Chordata > Mammalia > Artiodactyla > Delphinidae > Globicephala > Globicephala melas. The sequence goes on from NC_083316.1 coordinate 28,508,306, forward strand.
TTTTTTCCCCCTGTAATTCATTTCTAATCTCATAGGGTTGTGGTCAGAAAAGATGCTTGATATGATTTCAATTTTCTTAAATTTACTGAGGCTTGATTTATGATTCAAGATGTGATCTATCCTGGAGAATGTTCCGTGCCCACTTGAGAAGAAAGTGTAATCCGCTGTTTTTGGATGTAATGTCCTATAAATATGAATTAAATCTATCTGGTCTATTGTGTCATTTAAAGCTTGTGTTTCCTTATTTATTTTCATTTTGGATGATCTGTCCATTGGTGTACATGAGATGTTAAAGTCCCCCACTGTTATTGGGTTACTGTACTTTTATAGCTGTTAGCAGTTGCCTTATGTATTGAGGTGCTCCTTTGTTGGGTGCATATATATTTATAATTGTCATATCTTTTTTGTGGATTGATCCCTTGATCATTATGTAGTGTCCTTCCTTGTCTTTTGGAACATTGTTTATTTTAAAATCTATTTTATCTGATATGAGTATTGCTATTCCAGCTTTCTTTTGATTTCCATTTGCATGGAATATCTTTTTCCATCCCCTCACTTTCAGTCTGTATGTGTTCCTAGGTCTGAAGTGGGTCTCTTGTAGACAGCGTATATATGGGTCTTGTTTTTGTATCCATTCAGCAAGCCTGTGTCTTTTGGTTGGAGCGTTTAATCCATTCACGTTTAAGGTAATTATCGATATGTATGTTCCTATGACCATTTTCTTAATTGTTTTGGGTTTGTTTTTGTAGGTCCTTTTCTTCTCTTGTGTTTCCCACTTAGAGAAGTTCCTTTAGCATTTGTTGTAGAGCTGGTTTGGTGCTGCTGAATTCTCTTAGCTTTTGTTTGTCTGTAAAGCTTTTGATTTCTCCATTGAATCTGAATGAGATCCTTGTCAGGTAGAGTAATCTTGGTTGTAGGTTCTTTCCTTTCATCACTTTAAGTATATCATGCCACTCCCTTCTGGCTTGTAGAGTTTCTGCTGAGAAATCAGCTGTTAACCTTATGGGAGTTCCGTTGTATATTATTTGTCATTTTTCCCTTGCTGCTTTCAATAATTTTTCTTTGTCTTTAATTTTTGCCAATTTGATTACTATGTGTCTTGGTTTGTTTCTCCTTGGGTTCATTCTGTATGGGACTCACTGCGCTTCCTGGACTTGGGTGGCTGTTTCCTTTCCCATGTTAGGGAAGTTTTTGACTGTAATCTCTTCAAATATTTTTCTTGGGTCCTTTCTCTCTCTCTTCTCCTTCTGGGACACCTATAATGCAAATGTTGTTGCATTTAATGTTGTCCCAGAGATCTCTTAGGCTGTCATCATTTCTTTTCATTCTTTTTTCTTTATTCTGTTCTGCAGCAGTGAATTCCACCATTCTGTCTTCCAGGTCACTTATCCCTTCTTCTGCCTCAGTTATTCTGCTATTGATTCCTTCTAGTGTAGTTTTCATTTCAGTTATTGTATTGTTCATCTCTGTTTGTTTGTTCATTAATTCTTCTAGGTCTTTTAAAGACATTTCTTGCATCTTCTCGATCTTTGCCTCTATTCTTTTTCCGAGGTCCTGGATCATCTTCACTATCATTATTCTGAATTCTTTTTCTGGAAGGTTGCCTATCTCCACTTCATTTAATTGTTTTTCTGGGGTTTTATCTTGTTCCTTCATCTGGTGCATAGCTCTCTGCCTTTTCATCTTGTCTATCGTTCTATGAATGTGGTTTTTGTTCCACAGGCTGCAAGATTGTAATTCTTCTTGCTTCTGCTGTCTGTCCTTTGGTGGATGAGTCTATCTACTCTTCTGTCATTCTTGAGAGTCAGGTTTACCCAGTGGTTAGTGTGGTCTTGGCTTAGTGTGGTTTGAATTCTGGCTCTGTCCCTACTAACTGCATGATCTCAACAGGCAAATTAACCATGTTGGACTTCAATTCACTCATCTGTAAAATGGGCATAATTACAACTGGACACTCCTTACAGAACCGTGATGAATATTAACTTAGTTGTTACATACAAAGCATTATGAACAGTGCCTGACACTTAGTAAGTGCTCAGAAATTTCTAGCTATTATCTTTACCTACTCATTAGGACAGTCCTTCTGAAGGTCACCCTGTGTTAGTTTCCAATTAGGTTGTTGAAAATGATAAAAACATATACCGTAGGAAATTCTGAAATCCATTAGTTTCTTTGAATTCAATCTACCTTCCCGCTAATTAATCCAATGGTGGCAGCTTCACTGTGGCTGATTCCAAAGGTTAAAGCTTATTCTCTTCACCAGTGTAGCTAATTATAAACTGACTGAATAGACTTTTCTTCTTTTAATAGCAGATTAACTTTCTTCAGGACTTTGGTTCACTTCCCCTAAACTTGTACGGGCAGGATGGGAAAGGGAGGATGGACACAACAGGAGGAGCTGGCCCACGCTTCTCTGTGCAATGCCCGGGGGTCATCCAGTTCATCTGGGGATCACAGAGACCTGGCTGCACAGGAGGAAACTGCAAAAGAATTCTGCTGAGGGGGCAGCCCATTGTCCCCTATAGGGGATGTTTTAGTTGAAGAAAACTGTTTAGGCAAAGATGGCAGGACTGAAACAGGTATGAATCATTCAAGTTCTCCACCTGTTTTTTGTGGTCTAACCACTTGTTAGAATCAGGACCCAGAAATGATTCAGGAGCACTTTGGAGGCTGTGGCGACTACCCTCTGGTCTTTTGATCTCCATTGCTATTCTCAGGAGGCAGAAGACCAGATACACTCCAATAAGGGGTGTGATTATAATGTAAATTAATCCCTTTAGGAAAGACACAGGCTACAGCTCACAGAGCCCATGGATTTTATTCCCTTAAAGTGTCCCCTTAGAGATACTGTATGATTATTCCAACAATGTTGCCATAACTATTTTAGAATTTACTTTTTGGAACTACTTAAAATTTTTTTAAAATTTTTTTGGCCATGCAGCACGGCATGTGGGATTTTATTTCCCAGACCAGGGATTGAACCCATGACCCTGCAGTGGAAGCGTGGAGTCCCAACTACTGGACCACCAGGGAAGTCCCTGGAACTACTCTTTGAATATCTATGATGGTGGCCCTCTTCTAACTTAGAGGTGGGACCTTTTCTTTTTAAGTGTGATTTCCAAACAAATTTTGTTATTAAGGTAAGATGAATGCTTCCAGACTGGTTAATATTATTTTGACAAAAATTAAGATGAAAACTTGGTTATGAGATTAAACTAAGGTTAAGCTGCTCCTGACATGCACTCCCCAAAAGGAATTTTAAAAGTATGTTGAGGAATGGCAGCATCACCTATGCCTGTTAACAATTTATTTGATAGACTTCAATTTGGATGTTTAAGTTCTGTTGTACTTGATTAAATGGACAAACTAATCCAATAACGAACTAACCAGTCAACTAGCCAAAGCTTCATTAACTTATACTCAAGTCTTGGAATCCCCAGAGTGGTTGCTTTCTGCCTGGACCACAGAGGAGGGTTTAAAGAAGTTTCTCCTTGTGCTTTTCCTGTCCCGGCTGCACTGAATCGCACCTATTCCATGACCACTCACTTCATCTGCGATGCACACGCCTCCCCACTCACGAACCAGCTCGAAAGCTTCCTTTAGAAACCCCTTTGGGTACTGGACAACGCCATTCACCCCCTGCAAAAGACCAAACCAAGAAGACTTAGAGTAACAGCACAGCCCTTGAAAGTATTAAAAGAGAATTGAAGATGGATTATGATCAACATTAGCGTTAGTGATACTAGCAATTTTTAAAACAGTCTCTAGAACTATTTCAACTATGGGTGAAAAGAGGGGCCATTACTCTTATGCCATGCCTGCTGAAAAAGGATGCAAACATATTCTTTCCTGAGAGTAGAGGAAAAGTAGATTAGGGGATTTAGTAAGATTATAGAAAGGCTCCCCCTGACAGTGTGGGTGATAAAGAACTAAAAATTGCTGGGGTTGTCTATTTTTACAGATTTAGGGATTCAATAGTTTCATCTATCTCTCTGTTCAGTCTGGGAGTGCAGGAGATGGTTTTTTCAAAGGTCAACTGAAAACCAGCGCCCCCTCATCTTTTTTTTTAAGGGGACCAATGGAATGAATGAAGTTTGGAGAGGGACATAGCAGTGGTCACTTAAATAATTTGGAATTCTCTAGAATGTATGAGTTAAAAATCTGATAATTTAGAACTGAGCTCAATTAATGTTTGGTTAATACACTCACTTGAATCGGCTCTGCAAAAAATCCAGCAATTGATTTGGCCACAGAAGTGTTCAGAGTATCTTTGAATTGTTCAATATACTGGTCTTTAGCTTGGCAGCAGTCTGCAACAAACAAACAACAACAACAGAAAACACAGCATTTGAAGATGTGAGAATGGCATCCAGAAGAATGGGGGGGAAACAGGAAAAAAGAAAACAGGACAGTAAATTGAATAGAGTCCCTCAAGATACAGTAAACCAGGATATGAGGATATAGGTTTCTGAATGTTCTGAACATTCTGTCAGAATGACTCATACTTTGTTTCAAGCAGCTAGACTAGCATAGCCACAAAAGCATAAGCAAACCACTTCAGTTGTTTCCACCTGGAGAAGCAATGCTCCAAAGCATCATTGAGTCTGGTATTGATAGCTGTTTTATCTAAGGATACTGATCCTCTCAACAGTGTAGATTTAATTCAAATGTAATTGCTGTGTGGATTTAATCTATTCGGAAATAACCATGTTTACCTTTCATTGTTACTTAATCTGATGTGCAATTTTAAAGCAACAAAGTATCTCAGTCTTTATCGTTAATAAATATGTTTATATAGCAATCAGAATTCAGTCTAAACAGGAATGTACTACAGTCAGATAACTTTCATCCATTATAGCAAGGCAGAGGAAGCTTTCTCCTCTGGAATACCAAAGGTCCAAGATCAAGTACATCCATGTATGACTGAACCTTCAGAATTTTTATCCACACCTGTAATTTGGTTCTAAACAGCATCACATAGTCTCTGAATCTAAACCCACATCCACGGATAGCAGAAGAGATGCAGAGAGAGAGCTGGGTGTGATGGGGGGTTTCTGCTGAAAGCAGTCTGGGAGGCAAGTCACCATCTACCATCATGATGCTTAGAGGCATGGCTGCGATCCTGTCTACTGAAGGCTAGAGATAAGGAATGGAAACCTTCAGTTATGGTCTTCAAAAGTGAACCATAAATATATTTTATATTGAATACTTCAGCTCTTCATTAAAAGTGGGAAAAACATGACCTGGCCCCAAACATACTTTGAGGCTACATGCGATGTTTGGGAAAGCTTGCTTGACAGAGTTACCTGATCTTTAGTTAGCTGGAGTTGAGGGTTGGGGGTTTGAAGAAGGAAGTAATGACATGAATAGCAAACCCAGGAAGTACATTTTTTAGCATCACTTATGTTGCATGATGGGTAGGACATAGTAGACAAATAAATCTGTGCCCCTAGAGGTTGAAATTTCCTATTATTATTAGGAAAGGAAGAGAAAACAACCTAGGATGGCCCTAAAGGGTGAATTAGATATATGTTCAAAGGATATAATTTGGGAATTTAGTAAGATCATTTGTAACTAGAGAAATGAAAGGGTGGAGCAAAATCAACCCTAATGGCTTAAATTTGGACAAAACCAAACCATGGAGAAGGTTTTGCTTGAACCTGCGCTAGATCTTTCATAATTTTCCCCCCCACTGCCCATAAATTCAGTGATGAGAGGTCATCAACTGTCATTGGCTTTTTCCTTCATTTCGCATTTACTTCATTGGCTCGTTGCTGTGGCTTCAGGTCAGGTCGCCTCTGGAGAGAGACTTGGTGCAGTAGTGTCACCATGACAACATCAAGCGAGTGGAGAGAGGATGCTCTCCTGTATGCTATCCAGGCAACGGAGTAGAGAGGGAAGAGTTTTCATTTTAGCTGGTGGTAAAGAGAGAGTTAAGCAGAGTGAGACGCCAAGAAAGAACATTTTTTTTAAGAAAAAGGAAACTTGTCTTGCAAAAGGAGAAAGAGAAATGACATGATCAGTACTAGGTTTGGAACATTTTGGGGTAGTGGGTTGAGAGGTGCTTTTCATCACAAGTTACATCTGAAATTCAGGGACTGGAATGACCAGTGGAAAAGAAAAAATCCTGAGGAGGAGGTGGAGGAAGGGAATGAAATCTACCACAAATATCTATATTAGGCTCAAAAATGGGTGATGACATACTTTTGAGGTGAAAGAAAAGCCCCCAACCAAGACTGGCACCTGGACGTGCCCACTGAATGAACTCTAAGAGGAATGGAGAACTGGAACCTTCTATACTCAGAATAATTCACACTTTGGGATGCATTTATAAACATTCATGAATATGCCTTTTTACAGCAAATACCAAACTCTTCTCAGGCCCTAACAGCATCAGAGGAGGCTGAAGTCCCTTTTTTTTTGCGATACGTGGGCCTCTCACTGTTGTGGCCTCTCCCATTGCGGAGCACAGGCTCCGGACGTGCAGGCTCAGTGGCCATGGCTCACGGGCCCAGCCACTCCGCAGCATGTGGGATCTTCCTGGACCGGGGCACGAACGTGCGCCCCCCGCATCAGCAGGCGGACTCCCAACCACTGCGCCACCAGGGAAGCCCCTGAAGTCCCTTTTTGTATAAAGATATGATATCAGTCTTGTCTCTTGAAGATATGCGTTAAGAAAACAGCTGACTTCAGACGTGCCAAAGATCACAGTTCCGAGAAGCAGAAATGTCTGCCTGTCACTATCATTTAACCTCTAGAGGCCACTAGAGAGATGACCCTGGGGCTCTGGTATATTCCAGTTGGCCTGAGGGAGAGAAGGCCTCAGAGAGGGAGGGACACAGAGCTGGGAAGGAAGGAAGTGACCATGTCTTGAGGGCTTCTGCCGCTGAAGCTCTGCGCTGGTGCTTTTGACGTCTGTGAGGTTCATCCAACTGATCTTAGTTGTTGGTGCCACGTGGATATGAGATACAGTCATGACTGTACTTGGCATCACTACTGTCTGCCTGCCTCTACAAAAGCTCTCTTCCTTGGTCTCTTGAAGGCCTGGGATGAGGGGCCATGGGAGCAGGTATTGCCGTCTCCATTTCATAGATGAGAAACGGAGGCAAAAGATGGAACTTTGCTTGTAGCTGAGCCACGGTAGGGCTAAAAGTCCAACCCAGGGCTCCTGACTTATGTGTCTCTTCAATCCTGGCCAGCAGAGCAGGAATTATTTTTAAGCCTGGGTTCCTCCTGCTGGCATATGGGTGTGAACAAGGGTGGTCATGGCTGGGGAGTACTGGCTTTGAGGGCAGAAGAATTGGAGTCAAGTCCTAGCTCTCGGCCTCCTAGGTGTGGACGTGTTTCTCCATCTTTAAAATGGAGACTGTGAAAGATAGCTTTAAACTTCCCTATGGTTTTAAGTTCTGTGACTATAACATCTTGTTCTAAAGCTCATTCTTTCATCCTCCTACGTCCGTATTGCCATTATCCCATCTGAATTTTAAGATGACTGTGAATTTTCTTCCTTTCGAAGCTGATTTTTAAGGCTTCCATTTGCATTCTTCCTCTCAGCCCAGTGACACCCTGTTCCATTAAAGATCTCTCAGTTGGAGCGTTTAGTGATTTCCTTCAGCACTGCTTAGGGGCAGCTGTCCAAAGGGTCCTGCACTGGGATGACAAGTGCGAGGTGGACCTTGCTGATGAGCAAAGAACAGATGCTGACGCCTTTACAACTTTTGAAGAGATGTCAGCAGCCTTCAGGAATGGTCTTCTGTTTTTTTTTTTTTTTTGCGGTACGCAGGCCTCTCACTGTTGTGGCCTCTCCCGTTGCAGAGCACAGGCTCCGGACGTGCAGGCTCAGCAGCCATGGCTCACGGGCCCAGCCGCTCGGCGGCATGTGGGATCTTCCCGGACCAGGGCACGAACCCGTGTCTCCTGCATCGGCAGGCGGACTCTCAACCACTGCGCCACCAGGGAAGCCCTGGTCTTCTGTTTTGACAAAGGTTCTCATTTTGGCTGGTACTCTGAGTCCCTGGGGAACTTCCTCATTGGAGTTTTGAGATTTCTAAGTGTTCTTTCCCCTTTCCCCTTCTCCCATTGGGAATTGGCAAATAATCCCTCAAAAAAACCCTTGTTTTCTTTTAAAATTGGTAGCAGAGCTATTGCTGGGAGAGCTAAAAGAGCGCCTTTAGTGAAGCAGCAGGTGACAGTCTGTTTTTGGCTTAGCTCTGACAGCATGAGATGCTGAGATGAGTTTCCTAACAGGAGATGGATGCTCTGATGGTATAGTGGTCATTGGCATAAGAGGTGTTAGTTCAGTGAGGGGTGATTTTCTAGTTGGATTTGCCTTGGCTTTCCCTTTCCCACTTTTTTGAATCTGTTCACCCAGGAATGGTTCTGCCTCTCTCCACATTCCTTACCCCTCCTGACCTTCCACCATGTGCCTCCCTCCCTGCCCAGCTGGACCTGGTGCACAGCTGCATTTCCTAATTGTTTGCACTGGAGAATCTCGGCAGTGGCTTCCTCCCCAAGGGCCACGGAAAACATCCGGGCACATCGTCTGCAAATGACAAAAGAGGGAGTTTAGCAAGACGTGAACACAAGACAGCCAATTTGGGGCAACCTATGGTGCCAGTTAAGGCAAGAGGGCTTCTTAATTTGATACTAAGATTCCTCCTTTACTCTTCTCCCACTTAGAACAAAAACCTAATATTCTGCTTTGAAGAGATAATTTTTTTTCTTGGCAATCAATTATGAGGGCACTCTACAAAGCAAACTGATTTCAATGTCAGCCTGGAAACAATTTGCTCAAGAGTTTGGTTGGTAAGGGCATCTGAAAGAATAAGAATAATTAGGTATCTGATTCTGATGCTGAAAATGTGGAAACAGTGAGTGAGAACAGAAGGTGAGTACAGGGATGACTCTATGGAAATTTTATGCATTCAAGGCTCTGGGAAGTTATTTCAGTGCATTTATTTGCAGTTGACTTGATTTTATTTAAAAGTAAAAGAAAACTAAAAAAATCTCTGTCATTAATTATTACTCACACTCTGAAGGTCTTCCTAAGAAACATTTCCCTTAAATGGTCTTTAATTCGATTAAGTCAAATTGAGCCCCTGATTCATTATAGTTATGTAATATAAGCTAATTTGTATGAGTTTCTAGTCCTAATGCCTGGAAAATCTGATAAATGATTCCACACACCCAGGAGTTTTTAGAGAAATATGACAAAAATCTCAAAACTTACGGATTGGCAGCCCATCCCACTGGGGAGTTCCATTTTGTAGAACCCTACATTTGTCAAGCCAAGTGTGTAAGGACTGCATCCATGGTAGGCTCCTCTGCAGACAGAAAACAGTGGGAGGACTGGGTTAAGTTTACTTTTCTATGATCACTGGCCTGTGGAACACTGGGTAGGACAAAAAAGGAAGTCCATGTAGGCTATTCAGGCTATGGCTCCTTACCATAAGCAGAGATGAAAGTGGGCCCAGTGTCATAGGGCAAAGTCATGAGCTTCTGGGGGTGCAGACCAATCGTTCACTATTTGGCATAGGTCATAGTCAATGCCATACCTTTTTTTAACTTTTATTTTTTAAAATTTTAATCTTTAATTTTTCTCTTATATTGGAGCATAGTTCATGAAAAACGTTGTGTGTTAGTTTCTGTACCACATCTTTAAAGTGAAAAAGCTGTCATGTCACCTTCTTTTTAATTCCAGAGGAGAATCTATGACAAAACTGGGACTCCAAACTCTTGGTTACCTCGGTCAGGGACCCCTACCTTGGATCAGGCCAATTTGGATGGTGTTATCCAGACATAAAATTCATTTGACTGACCCTACCCTAAAATCTAAAATTAGAAAAACACCCCAGGAAAGCCTCTCTCCTGCTTTAGGCTATATTTTAAAGATAAACATGTAATATTGGGGTGAGTCAATGTTAAAGTTGAATGTTCCAAGGTGTGGTTACCTGAAAGAAATGATATCTGTGTTATTTGAGTGTGCTCTGGCCATCAGCATGGCTAGGTCATTGGCTTCTGAGCCACTGTTCATCAGGAAAATGACCTGGAGAAAAAAAAAGACACATGGTCATGAGACACATGATTACCCAATTCATTCGATATTGTTAAAAACAGTGTATCCCAGCCTCTGATTATTAAGGAGAGTTCCCTTCGTACCAGCAGTCCCGTCATTGAATTACTATATTAATTCTACAGCTATTCACTTAGCAGCTGCTAAGCACTAGAGATACAAAAATGACTAAGGGATTGTCGGAGTTGTGAAATATTCCAGATTTTCATTGGTTTTACCTGATTCTCTGCAAAGTGCTAAGATGGAGAGACTTGCTGAGACATACAGTGGTTAGTGGCTGAGGGGCTCTGAGGACCAGGTCTCTTGGTTCTTGAACCTGGACTGCCCCACCTGATTCTGAAGGCTTGAGACAAGGCAGGCTCCCAGAGGAGCCTGTTCGGTGTTTGTGAATGTTAAAACAAATGAGCAACAAACAAAAAAGTGCAGCTCATCCTGGTTGAAAGAAAGGGGAGAACTGAAGGGTACTGGATCCTCCAGGCTCGGGGACTGGGAGGCCAGGGCTGTGCCCTTGCAGGCTTCCTCGTCTCGACTCATCCATGAGTGTGTCTGCCCTGAACTGAGGTTGCAGCGCTTGCAACGTCCTCCATCTCTTGTAGATAACATAGTAAATATGGTACCTAAATAATACAGGAAGATGATCATGATAGCTAACACCAGGTACGGCGCACTGTTCTAAATATGTATTAACTCATTGAATCCTGAAATGAAAACCTTGGCCAACATTTTAACATCTCAATTCAATCATTAATTCAATGATTCAATGATTAATTAATCATTAATCGTTAAAAAATTCAATATTTCAGATGCAGAAAAACATCTCATTTAGCAAAAATATCAAAGTGCATCTCAGACCAAATGAACTTAATGGTATATTAATTTTCTAAAAAAATGGCTCCACTCTTTGTTAAAGAAGAATGGTTAACCAACAAGGACCTACTGTGTAGCACAGGGAACTCTGCTCAATATTATGTAACAACCTAAATGGAAAAAGAATTTGAAAAAGAATAGATACATGGTTATGTATAACTGAATCACTTTGCTGGACGCCTGAAACTAACACAACATAGTTACGCAACTCTACTCCAGTATAAAATAAAAAGTTTAAAAAAAAAAGAAGAAATTCCAATGACTTTGCAGAGGGGCTGTGGAGCAAAGAGATGAAAACTTCCTGAGGAACACAGAGGAGAGTGTCAGGAAGCCTGGGGCTCCCGCTAAGTAATTTCTGCAAAGATGTGGTGGTGAGGAGAGTGACCAAGGAGAGGCAGATGTTTGGAACTGATGAAGTGAACATCGGCTGGTTTCACCAGTAATTCATCAATTCCTTTCTTCTCCTAGAGTGCTTTCCGATATGGCCACTAGCGCACTCATTTTGGACGTTCAAAGAACAGACCTGATTCCCACCCATACTCTCATTTCCTAAGCCAGCTTCCCTGAGATCATGAGACTCCTATCCCTTTGAACTGGAAGCATCAGACCTTCAGAGGTTCAGGAAGAAGCGCTGAAAGCTTCTCTGCATATTCGTGGATCGGAGGGTGGAAGAAGACGGCACTTGTGTGCCACAGGCGGCCAAGCTGCTTTTGTGCCACTGCGTTTACTTTCCTGGATAAACAGAAGAGCAGAGTTACCCACAGTGCCAGCGGGCATGTCCCTCCCAACACAACACAGGCCATTGAACTCAAACCCACGGCTATTTCTCAAAGAGTTTCAAGAGGCTGATTTCATCCCCACACAAGAAAGAGTTTCTCTAACCACCAGAGGTATCTGGCAATGCGATATGTTGCCTCAAAATGTAATGAATTCCTCACCAAGAGGAGTGTTCAAAAGGAGACTTATGCGCTGGGGATTTTATTTTATTTTTATTTATTTATTTTTAACATCTTTATTGGAGTATAATTGCTTTACAATGGTGTGTTAGTTTCTGCTTCACAACGAAATGAATCAGTTATATATATACGTATGTTCCCATATCTCTTCCCTCATGCGTCTCCCTCCCTCCCACCCTCCCTATCCCACCCCTCCAGGTGGTCACAAAGCACCGAGCTGAACTCCCTGTGCTATGCCGTTGCTTCCCACTAGCTATCTGTCTTACGTTTGGTATTGTATATATGTCCATGCCTCTCTCTCGCTTTGTCACAATTTACCCTTCCCCCCTCCCCATATCCTCAAGTCCATTCTCTAGTGTGTGTCTTTATTCCTGTTTTACCCCTAGGTTCTTCATGACATTTTTTTTTCTTAAATTCCATGTATATATGTTAGCATACGGTATTTGTCTCTCTCTTTCTGACTTACTTCACTCTGTATGACAGACTCTAGGTCTATCCACCTCATTACAAATAGCTCAATTTCGTTTCTTTTTATGGCTGAGTAATATTCCATTGTATATATATGCCACATCTTCTTTATCCATTCATCCGATGATGGACACTTAGGTTGTTTCCATCTCTAGGCTATTGTAAATAGAGCTGCAGTGAACATTTTGGTACATGACTCTTTTAGAATTATGGTTTTCTCAGGGTATATGCCCAGTAGTGGGATTGCTGGGTCATATGGTAGTTCTATTTGTAGTTTTTTAAGGAACCTCCATACTGTTCTCCACAGTGGCTGTATCAATTTACATTCCCACCAACAGTGTAAGAGGGTTCCCTTTGCTCCACACCCTCTCCAGCATTTATTGTTTCTAGATATTTTGATGATGGCCATTCTGACTGGTGTGAGATGATATCTCATTGTAGTTTTAATCTGCATTTCTCTAATGATTAGTGATGTTGAGCATTCTTTCATGTGTTTGTTGGCAGTCTGTATATCTTCTTTGGAGAAATGTCTATTTAGGTCTTCTGCCCATTTTTGGATTCAGTTGTTTGTATTTTTGATACTGAGCCCCATGAGCTGCTTATATATTTTGGAGATTAATCCTTTGTCAGTTGCTTCATTTGCAAATATTTTCTCCCATTCTGAGGGTTGTCTTTTGGTCTTGTTTATGGTTTCCTTTGCTGTGCAAAAGTTTTGAAGTTTCATTAGGTCCCATTTGTTTATTTTTGTTTTTATTTCCATTTCTCTAGGAGGTGGGTCAAAAAGGACCTTGCTGTGATTTATGTCATAGAGTGTCCTGTCTATGTTTTCCTCTAAGAGTTTGATAGTTTCTGGCCTTACATTTAGGTCTTTAATCCATTTTGAGCTTATTTTTGTGTATGGTGTTAGGGAGTGATCTAATTTCATACTTTTACATGTAGCTGTCCAGTTTTCCCAGCACCACTTATTGAAGAGGCTGTCCTTTCTCCACTGTACAATCCTGCCTCCTTTATCAAAGATAAGGTGACCATATGTGCGTGGGTTTATCTCTGGGATTTCTATCCTGTTCCATTGATCTATATTTCTATTTTTGTACCAGTACCATACTGTCTTGATTACTGTAGATTTGTAGTATAGTCTGAAGTCAGAAAGCCTGATTCCTCCAGCTCCGTTTTTCATTCTCAAGATTGCTTTGGCTGTTCGGGGTCTTTTGTGTTTCCATGCAAATTGTGAAATTTTTTGTTCTAGTTCTGTGAAAAATGCCAGTGGTAGTTTGATAGGGATTGCACTGAATCTGTAGATTGCTTTGGGTAGAAGATTCATTTTCACAATGTTGATTCTTCCAATCCAAGAACATGGTATATCTCTCCATCTATTTGTATCATCTTTAATTTCTTTCATCAGTGTCATATTATTTTCTGCATACAAGTCTTTTGTCTCCTTAGGTAAGTTTATTCCTAGATATTTTATTCTTTTTCTTGCGATGGTAAATGGGAGTGTTTTCTTGATTTCACTTTCAGATTTTTCATCATTAGTGTATAGGAATGCAAGAGATTTCTGTGCATTAATTTTGTATCCTGCTACTTTACCAAATTCATTGATTAGCTCTAGTAGTTTTCTGGTAGCATCTTTAGGATTCTCTATGTATAGTATCATGTCATCTGCAAATAGTGACAGCTTTACTTCTTCTTTTCTGATTTGGATTCCTTTTATTTCCTTTTCTTCTCTGATTGCTGTGGCTAAAACTTCCAAAACTGTGTTGAATAAGAGTGGTGAGAGTGAGCAACCTTGTCTTCTTCCTGATCTTAGTGGAAATGCTTTCAGTTTTTCACCATTGAGGACAATGTTGGCTGTGGGTTTGTCATATATGGCCTTTATTATGTTGAGGAAAGTTCCCTCTATGCCTACTTTCTGCAGGGTTTTTATCATAAATGGGTGTTGAATTTTGTCAAAAGCTTTCTCTGCATCTATTGAGATGATCATATGGTTTTTCTCCTTCAATTTGTTAATATGGTGTATCACATTGATTGATTTGCGTATATTGAAGAATCCTTGCATTCCTGGTATAAACCCCACTTGATCATGGTGTATGATCCGTTTAATGTGCTGTTGGATTGTGTTTGCTAGTATTATGTTGAGGATTTTTGCATCTGTATTCATCAGTGATATTGGCCTGTAGTTTTCTTTCTTTGTGACATCCTTGTCTGGTTTTGGTATCAGGGTGATGGTGGCCTTGTAGAATGAGTTTGGGAGTGTTCCTCCCTCTGCTATATTTTGGAAGATTTTGAGAAGGATAGGTGTTAGCTCTCTTCTAAATGTTTGATGGAATTCACCTGTGAATCCATCTGGTCCTGGGCTTTTGTTTGTTGGAAGATTAAAATTTTAATCACAGTTTCAACTTCAGTGCTTGTGATTGGTCTGTTTATATTTTCTATTTCTTCCTGGTTCAGTCTCAGGAGGTTGTGCTTTCTAAGAATTTGTCCATTTCTTCCAGGTTGTCCATTTTATTGGCATATAGTTGCTTGTTGTAATCTCTTATGATCCTTTGTATTTCTGCAGTGTCAGTTGTTACTTCTTCTTTTTCATTTCTAATTCTATTGATTTGAGTCTTCTCCCTTTTGTTCTTGATGAGTCTGGCTAATGGTTTATCAATTTTGTTTATCTTCTCAAGGAACCAACTTTTAGTTTTATTGATCTTTGCTATCATTTCCTTCATTTCTTTTTCATTTATTTCTGATCTGATCTTTATGATTTCTTTCCTTCCGCTAACTTTGGGGTTTTTCTATTGTTCTTTCTCTAACTGCTTTAGGTGTAAGGTTAGGTTGTTTAGTCGAGATGTTTCCTGTTTCTTAAGGTAGGATTTTATTGCTATAAACTTCCCTCTTAGAACTGCTTTTGCTGCATCCCATAGATTTTGCGTTGTTGTGTCTCCATTGTCATTTGTTTCTAGGTATTTTTTGATTTCCTCTTTGATTTCTTCAGTGATCACTTCGTTATTAAGTAGTGTATTGTTTAGCCTCCATGTGTTTGTATTTTTTACAGATCTTTTCCTGTAATTGATATCTAGTCTCATAGCGTTGTGGTCGGAAAAGATACTTGATACAATTTCAATTTTCTTAAATTTACCAAGACTTGATTTGTGACCCAAGATATGATCTATCTTGGAGAATGTTCCATGAGCACTAGAGAAAAATGTGTATTCTGTTGTTTTTGGATGGAATGTCCTATAAATATCAATTAAGTCCATCTTTTTTAATGTGTCATTTAAAGCTTGCATTACCTTATCTATTTTCATTTTGGATCATCTGTCCATTGGTGAAAGTGGGGTGTTAAAATCCCCTATTGTGATTGTGTTACTGTCAATTTCCCCTTTTATGGCTGTTAGCATTTGCCTTATGTATTCAGGTGCTCCTATGTTGGGTGCATAAGTATTTACAATTGTTATATCTTCTTCTTGAATTGATCCCTTGATCATTATGTAGTGTTCTTATTGTCTCCTGTAATAGTCTTTATTTTAAAGTCTCTTTTATCAGAGATGCGTATTGCTACTCCAGGTTTCTTTTTATCTCCATTTGCATGGAATATATTTTTCCATCCCCTCACTTTCAGTCTGTATGTGTCCCTAGGTCTGAAGTGAGTCTGTTGTAGACAGCACATATGTGGGTCTTGTTTTTGTATCCATTCAGCCAGTCTATGTCTTTTGGTTGGAGCATTTAATCCATTTACATTTAAGGTAGTTATTGATATGTATGTTCCTATTACCATTTTCTTAATTGTTTTGGGTTTATTATTGTAAGTCTTTTCCTTCTCTTGTGTTTCCTGCCTAGAGAAGTTGCTTTAGCATTTGTTGTAGAGCTGGTTTGGTGGTGCTGAATTCTCTTAGTTCTTGGTTGTCTGTAAAGGTTTTAATTTCTCTTTTGAAACTGAATGAGATCCTTGCTGAGTAGAGTAATCTTGATTGTAGGTTTTTCCCTTTCATCTTGTTAAATATGTCCTGCCAGTCCCTTCTGGTTTGCAGTTTCTGCTGAAAAATCAGCTGTTAACCTTATGGGGATTCCCTTGTATGTTATTTGTTGCTTTTCCCTTGCTGCTTTTAATATTTTTTGTTTGTATTTAACTTTTGACAGTTTGATTAATATGTGTCTTGGTGTGTTTCTCCATGGATTTATCCTGTATAGGACTCTCTGCACTTCCTGGACTTGATTGACTATTTCCTTTCCCATATTAGGGATGTTTTCAAGTATAATCTCCTCAAGTATTTTCTCAGTCCCTTTTTTTTTTTCTCTTCTTCTGGGACCGCTATAATTCGAATGTTGGTTTGTTTAATGTTGTCCCAGAGGTCTCTGAGACTGTCCTCAATTCTTTTCATTCTTTTTTCTTAATTCTGGTCTGTGATAGTTATTTCTCCTATTTTATCTTCTAGGTCACTTGTCTTTCTTCTGCCTCAGTTATTCTGCTCTTGATTCCTTCTAGAGAATTTTTAATTTCATTTATTGTGTTGTTCATCATTGTTTGTTTGCTCTTTAATTCTTCTAGGTCCTTGGTAAACGTGTCTTGTATTTTCTCCATTCTATTTCCAAGATTTTGGATCACCTTTACTATCATTACTCTGAATTCTTTTTCAAGTAGACTGCCTATTTCCTCTGCATTTGTTTGGTCTGGTGGGTTTTTGCCTTGCTCCTTTATCTGCTGTGTATTTCTCTGTCTTCTCATTTTGCTTAAGTTACTGTGTTTGGGGTCTCCTTTTCACAGCCTGCAGGTTCATCGTTCCTGTTGTTTTTGGTGTCTGCCCTCAGTGGGTAAGGTTGGTTCAGTGGGTAGTGTAGGCTTTCTGGTGGAGGGGCCTGGTGCCTGTGTTCTGGTGGATGAGGCTGGATCTTGTCTTTCTGGTGGGCAGGACCACGTCTGGTGGTGTGTTTTAGGGTGTCCATGAGCTTATTATGATTTTAGGCAGCTTGTTTGCTAATGCATCAGTTTGTGTTCCTGTCTTGGTAGTTGTTTGGCATGGGGTGTCCAGCACTGTAGCTTGCTGGTTGTTGAGTGGAGCTGGGTCTTAGCGTTGAGATGGAGATCTCTGGGAGAGCTTTTGACGTGTGTTATAACATGGAGCTGGGAGGTCTTTGGTAGACCAGTGTCCTGAACTCACCTCTCCCACCTCCTAGGCTCAGGCCTGACACCTGGCAGGAGCACCAAGACCCTGTCAACCATATGGCTCAGAAGAAAATGGAGAGAAAAAAAAGAAAGAAAGAAGGAAATAAAATAAAGTTATTAAAATAAAAAATTATTAAAAATTATAAAATTAAAAGTAATAAAAACAAAGAAAGAAGAGAGCAACCAAACCAATAAACAAATCTACCAATGATAATAAGCTCTAAATACTAAACTAAGATATACATAAAACCAGAAACAAATTAGATACAGAAAGCAAACCCCAAGTCTACAGTTGCTCCTAAAGTCCACCTCCTCAATTTGGGATGATTCGTTGTCTATTCAGGTATTCCACAGATGCAGGGTACATCAAGTTGATTGTGGAGCTTTAATCCGCTGCTTCTGAGGCTGCTGGGAGAGATTTCCCTTTCTCTTTGTTCTCACAGCTCCCAGGGGCTCAGCTTTGGATTTGGCCCTGCCTCTGCATGTAGGTTGCTGGAGGGCGTCTGTTTTTCGCTCAGACCGGATGGGGTTAAAGGAGCCGCTGATTCGGGGGCTCTGGCTCACTCAGGCCGGGGGGGGCGGGGCACGGAGGGCGGGGCGAGCCTGCGGCGGCAGAAGCCGGCGTGACGTTGCACCATCCTGAGGCGCGCCGTGCGTTCTCCCGGGGAAGTTGTCCCTGGATCCCGGGACCCTGGCAGTGGCGGGTTGTACAGGCTCCCCGGAAGGGGGTTGTGGATAGTGACCTGTGCTCGCACACAGGCTTCTTGGTGGCGGTAGCAGCATCCTTAGCGTCTCATACCCGTCTCTGGGGTCCACGCTTTTAGCCGCGGCTCGTGCCCGTCTCCGGAGCTCCTTTAAGCAGCGCTCTTAATCCCCTCTCCTCGCGCACCAGGAAACAAAGAGGGAAGAAAACGTCTCTTGCCTCTTCGGCAGGTCCAGACTTTTCCCTGGACTCCCTCCCGGCTAGCCGTGGTGCACTAACCCCCTGCAGACTGTGTTCACGCTGCCAACCCCAGTCCTCTCGCGGCGCTCCGACCAAAGTCCGAGCCTCAGCTCCCAGCCCCGCCCGCCCCGGCGGGTGAGCAGACAAGCCTCTCGGGCTGGTGAGTGCCGGTCGGCCCTGATCCTCTGTGCAGGAATCTGTCCGCTTTGCCCTCCGCACCCCTGTGGCTGCGCTCTCCTCCACGGCTCCGAAGCTTCCCCCCTCCTCCACCCACAGTCTTCGCCCGTGAAGGGGCTTCCTAGTGTGTGGAAACCTTTCCTCCTATACAGCTCCCTCCCACTGGTGCAGGTCCCGTTCCTATTCTTTTGTCTCTGTTTATTCTTTTTTCTTTGGCCCTACCCAGGTACGTGGGGAGTTTCTTGCCTTTTGGGAAGTCTGAGGTGTTCTGCCAGCGGTCAGTGGGTGTTCTGTAGGAGTTGTTCCACATGTAGATGTATTTCTGGTGTATCTGTGGGGAGGAAGGTGATCTCCGCGTCTTACTCCTCCACCATCTTGAAGTGCCCCTCTTAACTGAGGTTCTGAATCACGAACATGATCATTAGCCTGTTTATCGTATATTTTTCTGGCGTGAAAATCCCAGAATTTTAAGCATACTCACGGGTGGCAGTGACCAACACTGACAGTGACAATCCCAGAAAAGAAGTCCAGGTATCTGTTTCCTTCATAATCAAAGAGCCACTCCATGTGCCCCTGGTGGAGCAACAAGGGCTCTGAGAAATAGGCCATCAGCACAGGAGAAAGATGTTGCTTGTGGATC
Source organism: Globicephala melas (assembly GCF_963455315.2). NCBI lineage: Eukaryota > Metazoa > Chordata > Mammalia > Artiodactyla > Delphinidae > Globicephala > Globicephala melas. The sequence goes on from NC_083316.1 coordinate 28,527,578, forward strand.
TCCAGGACTCGATTATAGGCAAGGGACTGTAGGTAGGCAAGATTTAAGCATTTAACATCTTCCTTATCCCCACATTGCTTAAAACATCACTAGCAGGTCCATATAGCAGTGCCTGGCCTCCCACCACCCTGGCACAGGGCTGCTACCCTTGCTCATCAGGGCAGCTATTTTCCCAGTGACCTCCTTGTGGGACAGACACCCAGGTCCTTCCTCTCAAGTGGAGGAAATTATTCATGTGGCCCTTTAATCCCTTTGTAGATCAAACATGGAGAAGGGGGCTGGAATTTTCTACCTCTCAATGGAAAGCCTTGGCTTTGAGTTAATTCTAGCTGTGAAAAAAAGTAAAAGACGTTGGAAGTAAATGTCTGAAGTAATGTTTTTTTTTTTTAAGAATAAAAGAATTGGGCTTCCCTGGTGGCACAGTGGTTGGGAGTTCGCCTGCCGATGCAGGGGCCACGGGTTCGTGCCCCGGTCCGGGAGGATCCCACAGGCCGCGCAGCGGCTGGGCCCGTGAGCCATGGCTGCTGAGCCTGCGCTTCCGGAGCCTGTGCTCCGCAACGTGAGAGGACATAACAGTGAGGCCCTCATACCGGAAAAAAAAAAAGAAAAAAAAAGCAGAAAAAAACAAACAATGAAGTGCTTGTGGTGTTTATGTCTTTAATTACAAAGCCTCTGTCCTATAGTTCTCCTCTCCGTGGGTCCCTCCTGACTCTATTAATTCTACAATTTCTAACTTATGAATATTATGTAGGATGAAGGGGTGTTGGGGACAGAGGGAGACAGAGACACAGAGAGAGAGAGAGAGAGAATGAGTCCAATATTTATTAGCCTGAGAGCAAAATGACAACTTTATATTTTTTGGTGGAGGACTCAGGAAGGTCAGGTTATGCATTGACATATGAGATAGAATAAAACGTGAGCCTTCACATTTGTGATCTATGTATTTCTTTGTGTGTGTGCATCTATGCCTACATCCCTGGGATACATATATTGTCATGGACAGTCTCTTCCTTGTATTCTCTGTCTCCTTCTGTTTTGTCTCTCCATCTCTGCCTCTGTCTGTCTCTGTCTCACACACACACCAACTCCTGCAATGCCACTGAATGGGGTGAGAGTTCAGATGCTCCCAGTGACTTAAGGGATAGGACATCTGAGACGGATGGCTCAGTGGCAGGCAGGGCCGTCTGTGGGTCCTTCTTGAGGAAGCAACTACTTGAGGCCTCCCAGGAAGAACCACCTCGCTGGGGTATTCCCAAAGCTCTTACTCTCACCTGGTATCTTTCAGGTGTGAAGTCACACGGAGGCATGCTGGGCTTTGTATGAAGACCGAGCTTGGTTACAGAGGTCCAGAAAGCACCTGCTGAAAGTGAAGTGAAGTGAAGTGTTAGTGTCCTCAGCTAAACATCACACAGGCACGTTCGTAAAAATCATCTATAGTTACCTGAATCAAAGTCCTGAGGCACTTTTGTTTATTTCTTATTTAAATCAGCCTTTGGATTTAAAACTGAGGTATCTTTTTTTTTTTTTACAGCTCAGAAAGAGTTTTACTCACAAGGCAGCCAAGCGAGGAGACTGGAGGACAAGTCTCAGAACTGCCTCCCCAGTTGGGATATTTATGGAATAAGCAGGGTGGTCTTAGATGTGGGGAAAGGTAATCGCAGGTAGGGAAGGAGGTGAGGTAATTGGTGCTCTGCGCAGGTGCATCTCAGTTACGAAGTCTGCATATTCAAAACGGAGGCAATGAGCGGCATGGATGGTGGAATTTTCCAGCCTCTGACGTCACCAGGCCAGTGAGCGCAGGCCCCAAACTGAGGTATATTAATAATGAATTTTCTTAAACAACAAGGTCCTACTGCACTGCACAGGGAACTATATTCAATATCCTGTGATAAATCATAATGGAAAAGAATATGTAAAAGAATATATGTGTCACTGCAGTACAGCAGAAATTAACACAACATTGTAAATCAACTATGCTTCAATAAAATTAAAAATTAAAAAATAATGAATTTTCTGGAGAAAAAAAGGGAGGTCCTCTCAAATCTAGTCAGGAAAGGCACAGAGGATACGGGGGAAGTCATGGTTTCTCCCACCTGGGTCCCTCACAAGCCTGGGAAGTTCCTCCCTCTGCTGCCTGTATGGACTGTAATTCTCTGTTCAGTTCAAACTTCTGCCAGGGCCGGGGGTTGCAGGCGTCCATTCTCTGTCAATAGAGGTGCTTTCTAAGCTTTGACTTTCCTAGTCCCTGAATCCCCGTGCCTAGCCCAGTTCCCAGTACTGGGTTGGCTCCAATAAACAAAGAACAAATGGCTTTTGACTATTCTTGTAGAGCATGAGGAGAGAGAGGTGCTAGGCCATGTACTATGATAATAAATACATGCAAGGAGATCTGGAAGACAAAACCTTCCTGTAAAACACAACCTGAAGTCCATGACAACACAAGACCGTGGCAAAGAAAAGATAAGCTGGGCCAGAGGAATCATTAAATATTTGGAGCTAGAAGGAAGCTTAGATTTTTTTTGTGTGTGTGGGGGGGGTCAAAATGCTCATTTTATAGATGTAGAAACCAGCCTAAAGTGGTAAATTAATTTGTTTAAGATCACCAAGCTAGTTAGCTGCAGAACAAGAACAAAACTCCCAGTTTCTGACTCCCAGCCTGGTACCGTTTCGCTCATTCACTGGCCACCTCCATCCTCCTCTGGCAGCACAGATCTTGACCTCTCTATAGCAGTGGGATGGAATAATAGAATCAGAGAATATTGGAGCTGGAAGAGCTATCTAGAAACCTTATAAGTACTCTTAGAAAAGAATGCTGCTAATTTTTAGGATTCAAGGTCAGTATCGAGAAAATTTTACAGGTGGAGAGAGCTGAGGAAATGATGTCTCTTGTTCAGCATGAAGGTTTGAATCCATGGATGTAATGTTGGTGTTTTGTGTGGCTATAAAGTCACCCTCCTGAGAAACACATGAGCAATTGTGTTTTTAAATGAATCTGGAAAGTAATGACACTGACTCTCTTTCTTTCAGAGAAAACTCATCCACTTTTCTGCTCTAAATAATCACAAATGTTGTTCATTTGCTCTTACTTTAAAAGCAAGTTGCTTTTGGCTATCCACACATAGAAATGACCCAAAAAATAATGGCTAAGTTTTCTGAGAATTCCACATTTTCAAAAGCTTTTCATTGTGTCTCTCTACATTAGTTACTGTTCTGATATGGGGGAAAAAGTTCTGAGTGTTTCTAAGAATTCGAATTCTCTTCACTCCCGCAGTCTCATTTTCCTTTCTGCAAAATTGGAGTTACCCATTGAGGAGGCTGAAAGGTCTCTTGACTCCAAAGTTACAGGAAATTATGAAAGTAGTCTGGAGGGGGAAGAAAGAGAGTTGGAAAAATTTGATAAAGAAAATCTTGAATTTTAAATGGTCAAGTTAGGTATATTCATTCATGCATTTGTTTGTTCACCAAACTGATAGGAATATGATGGTTGAATGAGGGCTCAAAATGAAATACATAAAAATTCTGCTCTCAGGAAGGATGGAAGGAAGGAAGATTAGCAAGCAAGTAGGAAAAATAATAAGTCAGTAAGTGAAATAAGTCTCGATTACATCTCACACTTGTATGTGGAATCCAAAAAATGAAACAAATGAATGACTATAACAAAACAGAAACAGACTCACAGATATAGAGAACAAACTAGTGGTTACCAGTGGGGAGAGGGATCAGGGGGAGGGGCAAGGTAGGGGGAGGGGATGAAGAGGTACAACTACTATGTATAAAATAAATAAGGTACAAGGATATATTGTACAGCACAGGGCATAAAGCCAGTATTTCATAATAACTTTAAATGGAGTATATCTATAAAAATATTGAATCACTATGTTGCACACGTAAAGTTAATATAGTATTGTCAGTCAACTGTACTCTGATAAAAAAAGGAAAAAAGTCTAGACAACATCTTCAAACAGCTGAAAACCTCTCTCACTAAATAATCCAAACTCAAAAATAACAGTACATATAATAGTTGATTGACAAAAAGAAAGAAAATGCTTCCGTTTTCATTATTTGCTGGAAGAAATTCAAACCTAAACATGTTGATGGTTGCCTGCATTCTTTATTCAAAATAGCCTATGTTTTGAGGATGACATAGAGTTGAGGTTGATAAAGCTTCTCTTGGGCTCCTGGAAATTGTGTGTGCGCGTGTGTGCACCTGCCTGTTTGCACGCCTGGGGCCCGGGAGTGTGGGGCTAGTGGTGGTGGGGAGAAGACAGCACCAAGGGGGTCGGGGAAGGGAGAACTGAAATATGGGTTCATAAAACTGAGTCCCACGTCTATTTCAGCATAGAAATTTTTTTGTCTCTCTTTGATCATTTTGGCTGGTCTGATGTTGCCTTTTTAAGCCTGATGCTGAACGTGGATGACAGCTAATGATTTTCATTAAATTCATCAACTTCCACTCAATTCATTTGAACAACTCAAGGCATTTAAAGGTGGCATTTGGGGTGGGGAGGGGGAGGAATGAATTAGGAGCATAGGATTAATAGATACACGTCACTATATGTAAAATAGCTAAACAACAGGGATTTACTGTATAGCACAGGGAACTACATTCAATATCTTGTAATAATCTGTAATGGAAAGGAATCTGAAAAAAGAGATACATGTATAACTGAATCACCTTGCTGTACACCTGAAACTTATACAATACTGTAAACCAACTCTACTTCAAATAAAAAGATGGTTTGGTTTGGAGACCACCACCACTCTTGCCAAGCGGGTAACTAGATTTAATTTTCCGGCTGCCTAATTCTCACCAACAGAGTTCCACAACAGACAAGTCACCTTAGCTCTGTGTTCTTTCCCCCCAAATCATAGTATCAAAAAGTGAAAACCTGTTGGGCAAGGTAAGTGAGAGAAATCCGTTTCCGTAGACATTTGAAAATTCTAGGGGAAATTCTCTTTGTAATGACGAAGATTTTTCTAATATCCACAACCAACTTTCAACACAGGGTGGATATTTGTTAAGAGCCTGTGACTCTTTCAAATAAAAAAAAGGTTATAAAATATTTGAAAATACACAATGGGCATACCTGATAGAACGTAAAGGGAATTTATTAAAGTGCTAACGATGCCTTATTTCTGCATAGCATATTAGGTCACTTTAAAAAAGCTTGTCACTTTGGGTATCTCATCTGATACACGGGCTAGCCAGCGAGTTAGGAGAAGATTTTATCACTCACCTTAGAGCTGAGGCCGTGATTAAACATGAGGTGTTCGCAGTTTTGAGGTCCCACCCTCACCCCCCATGGGGCTGAGGGCCTGAGGCCACCTCCTTTCTCCCTTCATAAACTGCCCACAGTCTGCAGGAAGTTACAGAGGATGCTCATCCTTGATTGAACTGTGTGCTCTAAGTGACCGGATAATAATACCAGCTGCCTGTCTCCCGCCAGGGAAGCCAAGGGTAGGACGTGAGACCTCTGAAGGTCTCACATCTGAATCGGATGTCCCTACTTCTGGATCTGAAGTCTTGAGCAAAGGACCTGGATGGAGGGAGTAGCTGGAGGTCCTCATTAGAGCCATGATGTGCTTCCGAGGCTGTTCCTGCCTGGAGTTCCTGCTGTTTCCATGGGGCTTTCCCTGGTATCTTTGCAAGTCCAGTCCTGCCCACCTCCTCACCTTCCTATTGATTCTTATAGCCCCTCCCACCTTCCCTCTGTACGCTTCCAATAAATGTCCTTTTCCCTAAGTAAACCAGGGCCAATTGCCATTGTTCACCAGCAAGAGCTCTGCCTGATTCCCAGGCTGGTGGCGGCATCCATCCTTTGGTATCTTTGGGAGCAGGCCTTCTCTGAGCCCCTCCTGGCCCTCCGCTGGGCTTAGGTCAGTCCGCAGATGGCAGCAAGGATGGCCTGGAGGGGCAGGCGGGACACCTACCCTTAGGGCTAATTTGAATGTTTTTCTTAGAAAAGGCTTTGCAGGAGGCTTGGGGTGTTTCTCAGGTGGAAATGGGTGTTATTTGCAATCCACTTGCCCTCCTGTGCACCCCTCCTTGTGGGAGAGAAGGCAGGTGATAGCACCATGGTATGTTTGAGCATACACCCCACCTGCCTAGACATGTTATAAATTTAATAATCTTTAGCTAATTAGTAAGAAAGAAGGCATGGCTGAGATATTTTCTCCATTCTTTTATCCTGAAAGCAAATTGCTTCTGTAACTTTGTGGACATGGTCAGCCTAAAGTGATTGTGCCTATCAAACAGAGGTAAGGCTGGACATTGTATGCACACATACACCACATAATATACATGCAGGTGTTCTACAAGGATTGTGACATACTCTTTTTCTTTGGCTGTACCATGCGGCATGTGGGATATCAGTTCCCCAACCAGGGATTGAACCCTCGCCCCCTGCAGTGGAAGCTCGGAGTTCTAACCACTGGACTGCCAGGGAAGTCCTGTGACACATTTTTATTTTTGCATACCTGACAGCTTTCAACACCAGGTGATCTTCCTGTCTAACGTGGCCCCTGCCTCCCCCTCCACCCATTTTAGTTTTCTATTGCCTCACCACGATTTGGTTTGATTTACAGCATGTATCTCGACTGGATTTCATCTTTTACATATTTACCTGTTTATCTGTTTATGCTCAGTCTCCCCCACTGGGATACGTAAGGACTGAGATTTTGTTTTGCTTAGGTGTGTGGTAGGTGCTCACATACTTATTGCCTAATGTCTATTTGCACCCCGCAGATTCTTAAGAAGGGTGTGTTCAATGAGTGTGTGTTTGGATGACAAGCAAGCAGGGAGGTAATTAGGACAGTAGGTAAGAAAGTAGAAGCCAAGTCCCAAAGGTTTTGGAAAGACCAGGTAAAAAGTATGACATCCATGTCTACGTGTGCTGGGTTTGCAGGATTACTTTCCCCCCGTAGTGTCCTTGGTGGAGCCAAGTGAAGGGGTCCTCAGTGAGCTGATCAAGATCTCTAGGCACCGAGCCTCACCTGCCATTTCCCGTCCCCTGCTCCCACCATCAGCCCAGCTCCACAACCCTCAGGGCAGGGGTAGGAAAGGGGAAGAGGCAGCAGAGAGGGCATTTTCTCTTACTTTGTCAACAACCGGTACTTTTAGGGTAGCGTCCTCTTTACTAAGCATAAGACTCTGGGTATAATTCTAGCTCCTTCTCAGGAAATGCTGGGGTTAAATAGTGTTCTGGCGAAAGACCCATGACTGGGGGAAAAGACAAATCCAAAAGGGTGGGTAAGAAAGGGCCTGATGGAATCACTCTGACTTTGGAGCCAGACAGACCTGGCTTTGAACCCCAAGTTGTCACTTCTATGTTTCTGCCTTTGACCAAATTTCTTAATTATCCTTTATTCTTCTGTCTCCTCATCTGTGAAATGGGATAATAGTACTCCCTAAGAAGTTTGGTTGAAGATGAGAGGAGATAATGCATTTAAAGCATCAGATATGTATTACGTTTCAAAGAATTGCAATTGTTAAGGGGGAAGAAAGCAAATGGAAGAGGAAGGAAGGAGATAGGAAAAGGAAAGATGAGGAGAGAATGAAGATAAAATTGATCATGATGGGCAATGGAAAAGGGTCTCCTGTGTTTGTTCGGGGTCTGTGGGGCACAGGGTCCCACTATGACACATCAGTGTGCAAATGCCTACTTACGCTCGAGTTTGCAGCAGGGAAATTGGTGAGGAGGTGGTAGGCTCCTAGTGAAACAAGATAGATGTGAAAAATCAGGAACACAAAGGCACATGAAGCCACCACCAGACCTGGCTACCCCGGGTCTGTTCCTGCTGGAGAAAGAGGAGAGTCTGAGTGGAAGAAGAGGACTCAGGGTTTAGACCTGGCTTCAGTGACTTTGGGTAAATGACTACACTTCTCTGAGGCTGTTTCCTGGTTAGTAATTGAGGGGGTGGTACCACTTTCCGGAGGCCTGGCGGCAATTTGTGTAGATGCTTTATGCTTTTTAAAACAGTTATCCTTAAGCATCTGTACACTACAGTTAAAACTTTATTATTTTGAATTGCTTTCTTTTTCTTTCTTCTTTATGTTACCGCGACTGTTTTTGTTTTGAAATTGTGTATCGTCAGGTTTTATTATCCATGAATTTCATTTCAGGACAAAAGGAAGCATTAGGAAATATTGGACAGGAGAAGGGGGCACTGGGTCTGACAAGGTGAGGTCTAGCTCACAGGTCTTAGTGGACTTGTCTCTAAGACCCTATCCGGGTCTAACATTCCAGAATTCCAGAGCTCAGCCCTTCCCCTCTCGCTGACCCTCTGCTGACCCACGTCCCTCTGGTTTCCACTCACCTTTGGGGGAAGGGCGTGTCTTGGGAGTCCTGGGAGTTGAGGTCTCCAGGTACAAAGCTCTCAGCAAATGTCTCCAGGCTAGAGTCATCTCTCCCAGTCAGGGAGCAAATCCCCGTGGAAGCAGGTCTGAGGAAGGGCTCCACTGCTCACTGACCAGCTGGACTTTGAGATTAGGACGGAAGGGGAGGAGCTAACCGAGGGGTTACTGCTTCCACTTCCAGCGGGTCCCAAGGAGAGAGAAGGAGAAAGCGGGTGGGAGAGAGGGAAGGAGGGAGGGAGGGAGAGAGAAAAGAGGAGGCAGGCAGATAGGCAAAGCAAGGGGTCTTCTGGCTATTTTGCTAGTTTTATGTCCCATCGGGGTCTCATCAGGATGAGAGTCTCTCTGCGGAAGGGTGGTGATGGGCCTGGGGGAAGGGTCAGGATATAGTTGCAGGGGTCAGAGACTTAGAAAGGAGAGGAGTGAAAAAGAGAGAGAGAAGGAAGATATCCGTGAATTAAATGGGTAGACACTGGTTTTTGTACTGGGGGTCTTGAAGGAAGACAAGAGGCATAATGGGGAAGGAGGTAGTCCACGGGAAAGGAGAAGGGCACCAAAAAGCTAGGGACAGCTCTGGACAGCTGCGTATCCCCTTAGGTGTCTGAATAAGGCAAGAAGGTGAGAGCTGAGGAGTTAGGGTGCTTTATTTCTATTATGTTTTAATTTCTTAAATTCCCATTTGTCACTCCTGACTCCCCTGCACCCCTAATCTCCATAAACAACTATTTTGTGTGTTTAATATATACCTTTTTGTTGGTATGTATTCTTGTAAAATGTTTATTGTTTGCGGTGAATGCATTTTTAAAAAAAAAATACTTATTTTTGGCTGTGTTAGGTCTTCGTTGCTGCATGCGGGCTTTCTCTAGTTGCGGCGAGCGGGGGCTACTCTTCATTGCGGTGCGCGGGCTCCTAATTGCAGTGGCTTCTCTTGTTGCGGAGCACAGGCTCTAGGTGCGCGGGCTCAGTAGTTGTGGCTAGTGGGCTCTAGAGCGCAGGCTCAGTAGTTGTGGTGCGCGGGCTTCGTTGCTCCACTGCACGTGGGATCCTTACGGGATCGAACCCACGTCCCCTGCATTGGCAGGCAGATTCTTAACCACTTCACCACCATGGAAGTCCTATGCATTTTTAGTTTATGTCAATAGGTGTGCTTTTTTTTTTTTTTTCACTCAGAACCATGTTTTAAAAATCCATCCAGGTTGCTGTAAGTAGATCTCTTCCGGGTTTCCAGCTGCTCTGGACTGGGTGTCCACGTGCCTTTGCAAGGCAGTGCCTAAGAAGGGAGAGTGACAAGGGCAGTAGGAGCTGGGAGGGTGAGGGGGTGTTGGGTTGATAACTGGCTCCCATCCACAGAGGGCAAGGAAGAGCCAGGCCTCTCCACAGTGGCAGGTGGCAGATTTAATAAACAGGGGAACTTATGAGACTTGTCTTGGGAGAGTAGGTCTCTGCATCTGCCCACTGGAATCTTAAAATTTTATATAGAGGCCTTAATTGGGTTCAGTAATGTACACCGTCCAGTCATGTACACATTACTCTCTCAAGGCTGCGTCCTTGGACGAGCTCTCACTGTGTGAATGATGGGAAGAATGTATATTCCAAGGACAGAGGAGGGGGTGAGAGCCTCTGAGTGCGTGGATCCAGCTCGCAGGTCAGCCAGTGGTCACATCTTCTCAACTTTCTCCTCCAGCAGGGTGGGACTGGGGGAACAGCATACAGAGTGAACGTCTTGTATCACCTTGCACAGGGGACAACTGGCTTGGCCACATCGCCCACATCTGGGAAATAACCTTTTATCCCAAATGCCCGTAAGAGGTGAGATTACCAGGTAAGCACAGAAAGGTTTTAAATTCAATGTCAAGTGTCCCCTTTTGCGTGGGCTCCCAGCTCCCAGCCCATCCTGCTCTGGGGCTGTAGGAAGTGGTTCTGTGATCTGGCTGGTCCAGTGCTGTGGGAATGACACATGTCGGCAAGGCCAGTGGTGAGGCGAGGCCAGTGGTGATGCAGCCTCTCCCTGGGGTGCCCAAGCGATCACGGTGTTGGACTGAGGTGAGAAAATGCTGAGTTCCTGGGGGCTGGCATGTGTTCCTCAGCTCTACTGGGCTGTGATCTATTTTGCTCCTGCGAGCGCTGGAGGCTGTAAACTCCTTGGATTTGAGACTTTTCTTGGGCTGTAAGTTTAAAGGCTGTTATGGTGAGAAGTGCCCAACAGCATCAGGGGCTGCCTAGGGCGGGAAAGCAAAACACGGCATATTCTGAGCAACTTCACAGTGAGAAGTTGTACCTTCTTTATTTAAAAGGAAATATGTTTATTTTGATCACTGTAACGTAACGTATGCTTTTCGTGAAAACAACAAACTCAAGCCTAGAAAACATGAGAGAAAGTAATAATCACAAAAAAATCTAACCTTTATATTTTAGTAAAGATTCTTTCAGAAATTTTTTTTCATGTGTGTACCTGTGTATATACATGATGTTTCATAAACTGCTTATAGTCAATAATATAGCTTTTCATTCACAAAATGTCGATCTGGGTCATCACTCCTAATTCTTTCATAATATTTCTTGATATATTTTATTTAATTTTGGAAGATTCTTGGCCACTGTTACTTCAATAGTTTTTCCCTGTTCTTTCTTCTCCTTCTGATATTTCAATTATACACATATTACACTTTTAGAAATTGTCCCACAGTTCCTGGAGGTTCTGTTATTCTTTTCCCCCCACTCTATTCTCTCATTGCATTTTAATCTGGGAGTTTCTATTACCCATCTTCAGAGTTCACTGATTATTTCCTCAGCCATGTTCAGTCTACTGATGAGCCAATCAAAGCCATTTTTTCATTTCTGTTTGTTGTTGTTATGTGTTTTTGATTTCTAGCATTCCTTTCAATTCTTTCTTGCAGTTTCCGTCTCTCTGTTTACATTACCCATTTGATATTACATAATATCTGCCTTTCCCATTAGGGCCTTGAATGTATTAATCATAATTATTTTAAATTGTCTGATAACTCCAGTATTTGTGTTATAGCTGAGTCTGGTTCTCATGTTTACTTTGTCTCTTCAGACTGTATTTTTTTTTTCCTATCATTTTAGCATCCCTGCAACTTTTTAATGAAAGCTGGTTGTGATGTATTGAGTAATAGGACCTGAGGTAAATGAGCCTTTACTGTGAGGTTTTATGTTAATCTGGTTAGAAGCAGGGATGTGTTTGTTTTCTGTAGCTGTAGGTGCCAGAGGATTCAAATTCCTCTAGTGTCCTTGTTTTTGTCCCCTCTTATCTTAGGGTTTCCTTAAGAAATTCTCTTTAAATAGAGCCAAGGCAGCTCTTTCAGCTGTAATCCACTGTTACTATACTGGAGGCTTAAAACTCTTATGATTAGATCTTAGTCTTTTAGTGGGCCTATGTCTCTGGACTGGGCTGTGATCTTCACAAGTATTTCTCTATAAGTTCTCTGTAAGTATAAACTAAAAAAATTTTCCGCCCTTGACTCCCTCCCCTGGCTTCTTTTTCCCAGTTTGTTTCCTTGAAGCCCTTACCCCTTTTGACTATGTTCTTTTTTTTTCTCCCTTAGGTGAGGTAGGAAGCATAGAGGTGGCTGCAGTGGGAGCGATGCCCTTCACACAGCTGATATAGGGCTCTGACAAAGTCATCTTTGTTACATCTTTGTTAACAGATCTTTGTTAAGGTGAAGTCTCCGTGCACATCGTGTGATAGTTACTCTTCCCCTTTCCCAGCCAGAGCAATGAAGGGATCTTCACCATGACAAGGGATCTTCACCTGGTGATGTTCCCTTAAGTAAGGCCCAGAGAAGTTAAGGGTCCTCCTAACACTCTGGCAACCAGGGAGTTTCTCATTCTCACGCTAGTCCACACTCAGCCTCTAGCAATTTGTCAAAATTACTGTTTAATGTTTCTACCAGTTATGGCTCCAGGTTAAGAAGGTCTTGCCTGTGACTTTGAAGATCTGCCTGTATTTCTAGATTTCAGAGTGACAATTCACTATGCAACCTCACTTCTCTGATGGGTTCAAGAAAAGTCATTGGTTTTCAGTTTGTTCAGCTTCCTCTTGTAAAAATGGGAGTGATATCTTCCAAGCCCTTTACATGGTAGAGAAGCTGGAAGTCTACATATATTTTATTTAGTGAGTCCCTATAGATGGACAGCTGTATTTTCTCCAGCATCCTAGGAACTAGAACTCTGTGCACTAGATTAACTATTTTTTCCTTTGGAGAAATACTTGAAGAGGGATTTCTAGGTCAAAATGTATGTCTGTTTTAAATGCACTCCAGTAAGTTGGCAGTTTATAATTCAACTAACATGGCACAAAGTTGTTTTCCAAGATGCTGGGTCTTTTGATATTTTTAGAATTACAATGATATCCACTGAGTCTGAAAACTGGGATGAGGAGGAAACTTGGGTTCCCTCCCGATCTACGAGGCATTTGAAATAACACTCCAAGATCTTCCTGTAGTTTCAGAGGTAAAAAGACTATTAAACAGAAATTATTTCCAAGTTATAAGGGATGTTAAGAGACTTCTGCTCTGGTTCTTTTTGTTCTCTCTCCCTCAAGCAGATCAGGTGTAATTTTCTTCATTTTCTATAGGACCAGAGAAGACAAGGAACTACCCCATGACTGGTAAATAGGAAGGACAGGATATCAGTCAAGAGACTTGCCATCTCTATTTCCCAACTAATGAGTTACTTTGAAGATACAGAATATACTTCATCAGCTAGGAAAATATTGGAATCTCTCTTTGAAAAAGATAATTGGCAAAAGAGGAAACATGGAAATTCTGTTGTCATGTTAATAATTATAGGGTTTTTTTCTATTTGTACACAGGTTCACTAATGATTTATCAGTTAAACCCTGAGTGAACTTTGTTCTTTGACCCCAATCCTTCTGCCAATACCAGAGCAGGGTCCGTAAGATAACAGCTTTTCCAAAGTGATTCTTTCTCTCTCCTAACTCATTTAGGAGTGACGGATTGAAGGAAAGGGAAACATTTTGGAAAGATTTCAGATAAAACCCAATTTACATGAAACCTCCTATGACAGGTATTCCATTTCAGTGAACGGACTCTGAAGGAGGGCATGTGCAGGTGTTGAGACTGAGGGGCAGAGATAGCAGGTGTGCTGGGGAGAAGAACTGCATGGAGGTGAGGCTCAGACACTGCAACCCTTAGGTAGCACTGATTTTCTTGAAAAATGGTGCAGAGTCAAAGTCCTTCAATTTAGTTATTAGGATGAACTCTTTGAGCAAAGCTCATCTGGAATTATTAATTTTTTGTTTAAATAAATTTATTTATTTATTTATTTATGGCTGTGTTGGGTCTTCGTTGCTGCATGCAGGTTTTCTCTAGTTGCGGCGAGTGGGGCGTATTCTTTGCTGCAGTTTGGGCCTTCTCATCGCAGTGGCTTCTCTTTTTGTGGAGCATGGCCTCTAGGTGCACAGGCTTCAGTAGTTGCGGCACGTGGGCTCAGTAGCTGTGGCTCGTGGGCTCTAGAGCGCAGGCTCAGTAGTTGTGGCCCACGGGCTTAGTTACTCCGTGGCATGTGGGATCTTCCCAGACCAGGGCTCGAACCCGTGTCCCCTGCATTGGCAGGTGGATTCTTAACCACTGTGCCACGTGGGAAGTCCCGAGTTAATATTTTTTTAAAGTCAGCCTGATAAGACTTGGGGACACAGTGGTTACCCCAGCCTTCCCACTAGACTGTGATCCCCGGGAGAGCGGAAAGCACGTCCCTAATGCTTCCTGAATCCTAACACAGTGCCTGGCACACATGCTCATCAGGTGTTGTTCAACAGTGTATGTAGTTGAATGACTAATAGACCACTTAATGAGGAAGTGTTAAAAGGGGGGTCTTGAATGTTCAGATTAATTCCTTTTGGGTAGAATGTATGGCAGAAACATTTTTGTGCATAGGCCCCTTAGCAGTTGGATTTCTCCAGTTGTTCATTCCCTTGAACTTCACAAACAAAGCATGCTGTATCTCCCAATCTCAGCAGGATGGGATTTGTCAGAATTTGGCTCACTGTGACCGGGCTTGATTCTGCAGGGGAGAGAAGCTGCCCTGAAGTTTGGGCCCTCAGATACAGTGAATTAGCTGACTAGGCCCTTTAATTATATCCCATTCCTATGATGATGGTTACAGAATTGTTTGATTTAAATGACAAATTGCAAATAGATTCAGATTGCAAATGAAAAGTGAAGGAAGATTGAATCAAATGTGAAAAAGGGAACTGATTTATCACCTAAAAGAAGAAATTCTCAAGTAGAAGGAGAAAACAAAATCTAGCTATATCGTGTTTATAAAAGAAACATTTAAAACATGATGACATAAAACAATTGAAAGTAAAGGAATGGAAAGAGATTCATCAGAGAATTACCACCCAAAAGAAAACTAGTGTAGCAATATCAGTATCAGAAAAGAAAAATAAGGATTTTAAGACAGAGTCATTAAGGATATAGGGGATCATATTTAATGATGAAAGGAATAATTTGTTAGGAAGATACACCTAATAATATGGCCTCAAAATATATAAAGCAAAAATTGATAGAATTACAAGGAGAAAGAGGAATTTCTATAATCCTAGAAGATTTTAACTTATTTACAAATCACCTCAGAAAATTATATCTTAAGCAGCACAAAAGATGAATCTCATAAATGTAAAATTCTTAAATAAAATGTTACCAAACTGAATGCAGCAAAGATTGCAAAAATACATCATGACCAAGTAGAATTCATTCCAAGGATGTGAGGGTAATTTAATATTAAAGTATTTTCTCTAAATAAATTCTTTGTTATAATTTACATGTTAACTGAATAACAGAGAAAAGTCACATTATCATATAAATAAATTTGAGAGCCTTTAACACCAATTCAAGATAAAAAAATATTATTAGCAAACAAGGAATAGAAAGGAGTTTCCTTAACATAGCCAAGTGTATCTGCAAAAACCTACAGGAAACATACTTAAAGGTGAACTTTTAGTAGCATTTTCTTTAATGTCAGGATCAACAAAGAATGTCCACTATTCTGCTTCTATTCAACCTTGTACTGGAAATCCAACCCCAAGAAATAGATCAGGAAAAAGATATAAGTGTTATAAGGATCAGAAAATAAGAAAACCCAGTTGTTACATTCTGATGATATAGTTGTAAAAATGGAAAATCCAAGAAAACTTACAAATTACAAGGATTAATAATTAGAGTTCAGTAAGGTTTCAGGATATAGGATCAATATGAAAAAAATCAGTGGTTCCTATATACAAGCAGCAACCACTTAGAATAAGATAATCTTTAAAAAGATACCATTTGCAATAGCAACAAAAATATTATGGTGCCTAGGAATGAATCTAATAAAACACATGAAGACATTTATGAAGAATAGAGTAAAGCTTTATTAAAAACAAAAGTAAATGAAGTGATAAACCATGTTCGTGATTAGGAAGAAACAATATTATAAAGATGTGATTTCTCCCAGAATTAATACATAAATTCTACTAACGACAATTTGAATCCCAGAACAAGTTTTAGGCTTATCTCAAAATTCATGTGATGAGCAAATGGCCCAGAATTTCCAGAATAATTTTGAAGAAGGTATGGAGGTGTAGGAATTAATTTACCAGATAACAAGACTGCATAAAACTAGAGTAATAAAACAGGGGACATTGGAGCATGGATAGATAAAGAGACCACTGGACTGGAATAGAAGCCCAGACTTAGGACTTGTGCTTATGTAGAGACTCACGTGGCATAAAAGATAAGCAAATCAGGGATGAGTTATTCAGATCCAGAATGGATTCATTAGGACAATGAAAATTAAAATAGCAACAATAAATTATGTTATGCTCATCAAATTGTCAAAAATTAAATATCTGACAATACTAGGTAATGATTAAGGAGTGAACTCCTACACTGCTGACTGGGGTAGACATTGGTACAACCGCTTTGAGAGCAATTTATCAGTATTGAGAAAATGTTAAGATATGTGTCCCATATGATCCAATAATTTCACTTCTAGAGGGACATCCTGGAGAAAGTCTTGCAAACACTTAAAATGTGAAACTTGCATAAGAATATTCATTGCAGAGTCATTATAATAGTGGAAATGGAGAGTTGATCAACACAGGGATTAACAAATACATTTTACATAGGTACACAACTGCATACGGCAGATAAAAACCAATCAACTGGAGCTATTTGGATCTCAAAAACCCAATGCTGAATGAAAAAAAATCAAGGTGAGTAATGATCTATGTTATTATCTATGTAAAATTTATAAACAGCAGAAAAATTATATATATAGTTTACAGATACATATGTATGAAGTAAATGCATTTTTTAAATGGCCAGGAAGGATATACACCTGCAGGATTGTGGTTATACCACTGGAGAGGGAGATAGAGAATTTGGTTATTGAGGGATGCCAGTTCCTGCATCCATCATGTTTCATTTATTGAAAAGAAAAGGTGTGCAAATGTAAAATAGATAGCTAGTGGGAAGCAGCCGCATAGCACAGGGAGATCAGCTCGTGCTTTGTGGCCACCTAGAGGGGTGGGCTAGGGAGGGTGGGAGGGAGGGAGACGCAAGAGGGAAGAGATATGGGAACATATGTATATGTATAACTGATTCACTTTGTTATACAGCAGAAACTAACACACCATTGTAAAGCAATTATACTCCAATAAAGATGTTAAAAAAAAAAAGAAAAGGTATAGAAAAAGGTAATATTTGTGAAATTTGGGTGTTGGTAAGTGGATCTTTGTTGTATCATCCTCCCTAATTTTCAAGTGTGTATGAAATATTTTATGCAATAGACAAAATATTATAAATGGAAGAGTCAATTACAGCTGGCGTTCTAAGTGGAGACATGGGATAATTCCAGGTAGGAGGAAGCAAACAAAAGAAAATGTGCATTGTCGGTGCGAGATTTGTGGCTTAAACTTCATTTGGGAGAGTCGGTTGTTTATCAGATTTGGAACCTCTCATCTTCGCGGTTCCCAGAAGGCCCAAGGAACTTCTGAGTGCTTCCAAGCATGTTTGCATTTCTGAAGCTTGGGTCTGGCAAATGGCTGAAGACTGGAGGAACTTGAGGGCAGTGGAAAGAGAAGATGTAGGATTTAGCTGGGTTGGAAGCAAGATGTCAGTTTTGATTTAGAATTAGTAGGAAATAAAATCAGAGAATATGTTGAAAGAGGAGTACAAGAATGCATGCCTGGAAAAAAAAAACGCCTTGGATGAGCGTTCTAAACCAAATATTTTAGCCTGTGTCTGCGTTAGTATTTAGATTGCTGTTTCTTTCCTTCTTTAAAAAAAATATGTCCTAATAAAGTTTGCTGAAACAAAGAAAACCGCCCCCCGCAAACTTACATTACATATAAAATATGTGTTTCACATATATAGAAAAAGACCCTCCAAAAATCATTGCTTAGGAAGTAATTTATTGATTCAATTTAAATTAACCATTGCTACCATTGCAAAAGCAGTTGCTCTGAAAAAGTATTGAAAAATGTATCATGAGATTACATAGTTCAGTAACAATATCAATATTGATCATGTGAAGCAAAACTACTGGCAAATGTCACTGAAGCTCATTTTATAATTTCTAATAATTTATGCAGCGAATGTGTGTCACCTTAAAAATGTACCTGTGACGTTTACAAATTCTTTCAAACACATTTATAAATACAGTAATAAAAATTCCTGAGCTCCCTTAGCTTATACCAGTGTTCGCCAACCAACAATCCACTTGGTGTTTGACTAACACCCTCTAGCCTTTACTTAAAAAATATTTTAAGTAATAATCATAATAATTGCATTCGTAAAAGTATCTGTGCTTCAAGTCTGTTCGTAAGTGTAAGTTTTAACGTGAACCTGATCATAATAAGAGAAAAATGCTTAACACTTGTATGGGCAGCAGGAGTTGAGGGGTGAGGTGAGTAGGCGAGGTTGTAGACAAAAGAATTCTAATTTAAGTGTCGAGACATCCAAAGTAGAGTATGTTTTATAGTACGGGTTTTGTCTCATTTGCATTCTTCAGAAGGATTCTCAGAAGTAAATCTGCAAGAATCTGCTTCCCTGGCCAGTAAGGTCCTATTGGAGGCTTTTCAAAAACCCCATTTCCTATAGTCCTGCCCTATCTCCCAGCTCCAAGATTTCTGTTAAATAGATATTATATCTCCCAGTCCCTCAAAATAGTGGGGGATTTAGAATGTGTAAAAGTTGGTTAGTAAGTTGTAGAGTTTAGTGGGATTAAGGTTTCAGATATGGTTCTGGCAGGATGTGGCAACATATAATTTCTGTTTTCTTTTAGGAAAGCACATGTGATAACTTTGGAAAATTAGCTACACATTACTTTTCCAACTCGTCATTAATTATATGAACACCGTGTCTGGTGACTAACACTACAATTTTTTCCAGCTTAGAAGTAAAAGTATGTCCAGTAATTAAAGGCAGGTGGCACCAACGTAAGCATGGGGGAGTCAGTGTTTCTTTGACAGAAGCCAAGTTGTAGGGAGTGATACTCACTAAATGAGAAATTTCTCATTCCCTGGTAAGACATGGCATTAGGGGATTTAGGAGGCAAAGAAGAATTTGTAAAGCAAACCCCACACCATCCCACAATTCTGTAACACAAGCATGAACAGTAGGTAAAGATTCCTAGATCTAGATTCATTAAAAGTAAAAAGTTATCAGTTTACACTTAATCCAATGAACTTGGTCAGAAAAGATGTTGTTAGTAATATGGACGAATCATACTGTTCAAAAGCATCCCATTTTTTAATGGCTTGGTTTTACCTTTATTTTATAATACTTAAATGAGCTTCTCTGATCTGATCTCCATGTGCCTGGTTCCATCTCACATTATTTTTTAGCAGCTTCTTGTGTGAGGGATGGGTGCAGGAAGATTATGTTTTGCAATCATATGGAAAGGTGAAGAGAAAGGAGGAAAACTGTTTTGGTCCAATCTATATAAACAATTTCTGGATTATAGATCCTTAGCAGCAAAAATCCATCAAGAAAATTGTTTCAGCCATGAATGTGTTATTTTGCTATTTACATATCAAATAAAAATAAATAGAGGAAGGGGAGGCAAGGGGAATAAACATTTATTGAGCCAGGCACTGAGCTGGGTGTTTTCAACAGCATGAATAGAAATATAATGATCATATGCTACTGGGATGATTTTGTTTGGCAAGTGTTGTTTCTGGCGTGCAGTAAAAATGAAGATGTTCTGGCAATAGCAATTAGCAGAATTTCCCATACTGCTGACAAGGATTTAACTGTCCATGTTGCCCCCTCAAAATGGAAGGAGACAAATGAATAAATCCATGGGAAAGAGAAAGCACAATGTGCTATAACCAAAGATTTACAGAATTAAAGATGCAAGATGAATCAGATGACTATAGTCTTCTATAATTCTTTAAGGCTAAAAAAATAGGCATTACAATAAGTTCATGTAGAAGTGAGTTTTTAAAATCAAAACAAGATTATTTCTGATATATGGCTGATTTTCCCCATACCATAATATCTTTGATGGTTAAAATCAAATAAGGAGGGGCTTCCCTGGTGGCGCAGTGGTTGAGAGCCTGCCTGCCGATGCAGGGGACACAGGTTTGTGCCCCGGTCCGGGAAGATCCCACATGTCGCGGAGCGGCTGGGCCCATGAGCCATGGCCGCTGAGCCTGTGCGTCTGGAGCCTGTGCTCCGCAACGGGAGAGGCCACATCAGTGACGGCAAAAAAAAAAAAAAAAAAAAAAAAAAAATCAAATAAGGAAAAGATTTATTTCTAGGGGCTTTAGGGAAGTCAAATTGTGAGAAATGTCGCTATCGTGGCTTTGGGTAACCACCTTGAAGTGACTTACGGTTGGGAAAAATCTGCATCTATAGTTTTGTTGGTTTTTTACCTGGTGAATTACTATGTATTCTTTCTGGCTCTTATTCATCAGCCAGCTTTTATAAAAGGGAAAAATGGTTATTGAGAAAACCTAGCATAAACCTACTGACTGGTGAATTAGAAGGTGTATTCTCATGTAAAAACAAAACCAAACCCCAGTAACATATTATAACAATCACTTCTAATTTCCTATGTAATGTTTAAGAATTTTGCTTGGCATTTTCTAGGAAGAGAGAAAAAGCAGAGGTAGTGGTAGCTTTGAAAATGTGGAACCTTTTGCTATTCCATAGCCTTCACTTCAATATGGCTTTACAGGAGACACAGATCACCTAACAGTCCGGTTCTATAGGTTGCTTCGGTTTCCGTGTGAGACACAGAAATTGTCTGAAATGACTGATCAAGCAGAAGAACAAGCCTCATGATGCAAATAACATTCAAGAAGTATAAGAGGTCACGTGAAGCAAAGCTGGGGGGGGTTGACTTTTAAACAGTTGTTGGATTGTACGTTAAACACTTACCCCAGAGCAGCTGTACGAGGGCAACTTACACTACTTCTAGACAAAAATTAAGAAAAGAATGAGTACATTCATGGTTTCATCAGAAAGATATGATTACATATTTTTTTCAGTTTTGTTTTCCAGACATAGAAACAATCATACTGAAATACATATACATAGATTCTAAGTCATTAAATAATTATTTTCTTTTGTATTACATGGTGAGTTTCACAACAGGAGGATTATATATTTCAATGTGTCATACAGTTTTTGAACCACATAAAGCAATATAATATAAAATCATATAACAGTTACTTTAAAGTCAGGAATATCACATGGCAAATACACAACTATGGCACTGAAAATAGTCAAAGTGGGAGATGTGACATCTTCCGTCTCTAAATGATAAGCAATTTGAAGGAAGGATATTAGAACAAGAAGGGAGGTAGTTACTTTTAAAACTTCAAAATCATTTTATCAGGAATTTTATCAAACAAATTGCTGTTCAGGAAAATCTTTGCCATATAGTTTTTCAATTTCAGATAACACAACAACAAGATATTTTCCCCCCTCAGGATTTGTGAAATCTGCATGGAAAAAACTCAGACTGGACCTTGAAGTGTACCCAGGTGAAGCATAATTTGACCATAACTATTAAACTATCATTTTTGATGTTACTACTTAAGTAGCTAAAGTTTTTAGAGTTAAGTGTTTTTTCTTTTTAATCAGCAGCAGGTAAAAAGTTAACTAATAGACTGTGATTATCTAAGGGTCTCTCTCTTCACTGACGACAACCATGTAAACAGTACATGTTTTCCCCCTTTGCACATCTCAGTGCTTCCTGACATGAAATCAGAGCATAACTCAAAGGAATCAGTGTGGACAAAACAGTCATGGGCATATGGTATTGTGAGTTACGTGCATCTCTTAGCCATAAACTCAGAACACTGAATAGATTATAGAGTGACTATGTCCAATAAAATTTGGGTTTAGCAGGCTACTCTCGGCATCTTGTGGAATCCTAAGGTGCCCAAACATTTGGAAACACCCTTTCTATCTCTTTCCTTTTATTGAAATAGATACCATGTAATGGTCTCAGACCAAAAATCACCTTCTTGAAAGACACAAATCTAGGGAGAGAACTCCTGTTTGATTTGCAGATGACATGTATACTGATCATGAAATAAGTCCAGGCCATAACTATAAGTAGAACTTCTGGTTAGGTCATAAGCTCTCAAGCAATCATTTTGTATTTTTAAGTTTCTGCTTAAGACCTCCACGGCCGAGTCGTCAATGTAGCTGGATTTATTCATGGCCTTCGAATGAATGAATTGGGCTAGAATATCTAAGCCTGAGAACCTTTAAATGGGGTAACTTGTGACCCTCAACCTGGGCCTTGATATCTGTGTGGCTGACTTAACATCTGACTCAGTCCTTTGACTCAGGCCAAAGTCATCGTTTATGTGTAATTTAGTTTCTTGCAAATCCTATGGTTGCTACTGCACATAATGAACTCTCAGGAAAAATAAAGGCCCTGGAGTGAGAGCATAAGAAGCCTACAAGATGGACAGCTAAGCAGAAGAGAAGAAGCAAGGATGCTAACTGAAATCGATCTGACTTGGAGGAATGGATCTGTTTTTCTCTTCAGCGGTGTCACAGCCACATTGTCCACTGCTTCAGGTTAAGGCCACACCAGCAATATTTCCCTGCACTGCCCCTGGGCCTTCTACAGAAACCCTGGACTTTACTTAGATCATGAGCATCAAAGACAGTTAGAGCCGGAAGGGGTCTTAGAAATATTTTAGGCCAATGCACTCGTTTAACAGGTGAGGGAACTAGTGGCTAGAGTTTAAAGGACTTGCCTAAGATCACACAGCCTGTTTAGTGGCAGCAGGATGACCTCGACCTGGAAATTGAGTGCTCAGCCCACTACCCTAGCAACAACACAATGACGCTTGGGCTGAAAAAGGAGAAAAAGAAATTGGTTCACTGAAGTACACGTGAGGCTTTCATCAATGACAAATCTACGTTAGCAACCCTGCGGATGGTAACCCAGAGCCTTTACATCTTTCTGCATGTGTGCAAGTTTCCACGGTGCATGCATTCCCCTTCTCAGGCCCTGGCATGCAAGTCCAAGCTATTCAGAAGTTCATTAATATGTTTTCAAATTGAGGGTCTCAAGTAACAGGGTGGCAGGCTTATTCCAAAATCCTAGCCAGAGTCAATTTCTTGTCAAAGTAAGTTACACTATTCACATCAGCTCTGTGGCAATTCAATTAAACAATAAATTAAAATCCACTCAGTAGTTGCTGATTGGACCTTAGACCGTTTAGTCATTCTCTTTCTGGCTTTTTCATTCATTTACCTAAATTGTAAGATTTACTTTCTAATCGATACACTTTTCTTGTGAAAATGAAACTTCAAAAAAACAAAAAGTAAAGAAAGGCACTTTGTAAGATGTGTACAAATCTGTTTCTTTCATGTCTACTCTAAGGAGATAGTAAAATTACTACAGGCAGCGGCAAGTCTTTCTGCCAGTGATGGGCAGTGGCGGGCAGCCTGGAGAAAGAGGCAGATTTGGGAAGGGACCCTCCTTAACCAAGCTGCACCCTGGGGCTCAGGTGCCTCTGGTTGTTCATCGGATTCTCCTGTTCGGCTGGGTCACTACAGGACAGTCAAACTCCTTCGTCTCGTACAGATGGTAAGGGATTGACCAGCTTTGGACCAAACCAGTGAAAGCAAGTATTTAGTACATAACTGCCTACCAGGATTGGCCTTAGGCACTTAGGAGGTGGAGAGTCTGTTAAATGTCAGTGACATGGCTGATCATAACTTGTGCTCATTTGAGGTGCCTTGTACCCATTTGCTAAAACTGACCAGAGAAGATTTTGCAGTTTGAGTCATCAGCTTCCATAAATCATCCATTGGCTATCCCTCTTCCGTGTGCTTTGTAACTTGAATATGTAGGTGTTTGTTTATAAAAATATGACCTTTATAATTAAGAACTTAAGGCTTTTAAAGCCAGATGTGCAATGGTGGTACATAATCCATGGGAGAAAAAAAAAAAACAAACCAGAATCAGCCGCCTGATATAAGAAAAGTGTTTTTCTTTCTAAAAATCAAAGCCTCTTTCAATGTCTTTAAAAAAATATCTCATGCCTCTTCTCTCTACACGCATATTTGCACATAATCTTAGACTATGATTCTATACCTACATGATGTATAAAATGCATGTGCGATATGTTAAGATCAGTTGGACTTGATGATTTGCAAGTGAAATAAAATGACCACATCCCTGAAGAGGACTTGTATTTCTATGATAAAGGGCAACTATTTATTAGCTTAATTATGATACAAGGCATTGGTTAATTATCTTTGCAGGACACTATTCAGTGAATCATGGAATCAAGGAGTCGGAGTTTGAAAGGACATTAGAGATTTTCCGGCCTAACATTTCCTTCAGAGGAAACTGAGGCCCAGAGAAGGGAGTTGATCTGTCTAAGGTAACATAATTAGCATTAGAAGCTGGGTCTCTTGGCCCCCAATCTGCATACTTTCATTCGACTAGGGGATTCCTTAACAGAAAATAGGCTAGACCATGAAAAAAACATAGTTTATTAAAGAGTGCTAACTGACCATAGACTTATAGCCTTGGCTTTAGTTAACAAGTGGTAGTAATTTACTTGCTAACTGGTGTTCTTTTTAAGGATTTAGTTTGAGTCTTCAGCCATGACATTTTTTTCCATATATGCCAAATTATATATCAAAAGCAGACTATTTTTGAATTTTCATACTATCAGACTGATTGATACACATCTTGGAGGAGATTGGACTATTTTTGGGAAAGGTTTAGTCTGTACTGGCTGTGAAGGGCAGAGTCTTTTGTCAATGCTTCTCAAGGTGGAATATATTCCCTGGACCTCTTAGAAGTTGTGTGTACTTTTTCAGGTCATTCTCTACCATTATGCGAATCCTAAACCACTAATATGTTTTAAAAAATGATGCCTTTTTCTTACAGTACCGTTCAGTGCAAGTCAAATAGGCTCAACCTGTACTTTCCAGGAGAGGATCGCTTCACGCACTAAAATAAGCTTTAGTGGAAATGATCACCTAGGGCAATGCTTCTCAAACTTCACTGCGCACATGAATCATCTGGGGATCTTAGCAAAATGCAGATTCTGAGGCAGGGTTGGGGTGGAGATTCTGCATTTCCAAGCAGCGCCCAGGTGATGCTGATGCAGCTGGTCAGACCATATTTTGAGTAGCAAGGATCTAGGGGATTGAATAAACTTGGACAACTTTCCCAAATAGCCCCCTCACTCTGAACATGTTGTTTGCATATTGGGAGAATAGAGCCTCAGATGTATTTTGCATTTCTGGAAGCTCTGGCAACGTGTTCACTTTCACACATCAGGCCACTTCGGAGTCCAGTTCCTATCCACATGGACTTATTGGGCTGGAATATTTAACTCACAGAGGGAGCTCAAATTCTCTATGTTCCAGCTAGTGAGCGGATACAGAAATGGATTTGCTTTCAGGTGAAATGGAAATAGAGGCAGGCAGTTTGATGAGTCATGGATGTTCTCTTTAAAATGGAGATCCAGGCTTTTGACCGCTCTTGGAGAGCCTGCCCTTGGAACTGACTTGGGGCTTCCAACTACCATACCCTGGCCTTTGTAGTGGTTCCCACTAATCCACAGATGCCTGGTTTCTTGGAACTTTGCTTTGGATACTTCTGACGTGAGTGCTCTTCCTGCCCCTGCCAAAATTTTGCAAGTGGATCTGCTGGATCTATTCCAGAGAGACACGAACTCCTGGCTTTACTTAAAATGTCCTCGCTGTCCAAGATTATTCAGAAAAGCAGAACAAGAACCCTCTCTCTTGGACAGTGCGTTAGATGTTACCACTCTCCTTTTTCATTGTAGCTTTATGAATATTCACCCAGAGAAGAGCAGAAGCCCCGGAGTAGCCCTAAATTACAAGAGAAGTAATTTCTGGTCTGTGGAGAGCCCTAAAACTCTAGCTCTATGATTGTTGTTTAAAGTATCCTGGAGATAAAAAGAATCAGCTAAACTATACTACACTGTGTTGGAAACTGAATATTGTCATCCACTTCATATTCCTCAGTGGGCTTTGGGTTGGTGTGGTATTTTATTCCACAAACAGGGACTGCATCTATCACTCTGTACTGTAAATACTCCTTATAATCACATAATGGAAAATACTGTACCCACTGAATAGGTAAACAGCTGTACTGGGAAGGTAGAAAACAGTGTTTTATTTACCTAAGTGATAGAAAAATAGTCTTCAAAAATACATTGTTCAACTTACGGGTTTCTATTAAAGTAGAATTTGTATGTACAGTAAGGCAGTACTTCCGTTAGCGATGATCTTTTAAATTAAAGTTAGTCTTTGGGGATTTTTTTTTCACTAACAGAAGACTAGGGTGTGTAATAAATTATCATGCTGAAATGAAGGAGGAAACATTTTAGAAAGATTCACCACATGAAACTCATTTGCCTCTTATGTAAGAAAATTTCACTTTCTAAAACTCTATTCTCCAGAAACTTCAGAATGAAATACAATTTAGCGGGGGGGGGGGGGGGGGGAATCCATGCTTAATAAATTCAAACTATTTTAAGAAAAAATCAGAGGCATCCTTTTTATTTGCATATTGGCAATGCGTCATTAAGGTAATAGGAACGGATGTAAACAATTTGTCAGGTGTTCTAGAATGCACTCTTTTTTTAAAATGTGTTTAATTTGGTTAATCCTAATAAAATGAGAGAGGAGTGCTAAAGGTTAAGCAATTGGTCTTCAAAAGTGGTTTTCATGGCATTTTTCTCATATCTACCATCTTCCTGTGGTAAACAGTTTTGACTAGTTGATATCCTTCTGTCGTATACCAGACCATGAAAGCCTGTTCCAGGGGATACACCTATTGGCACTGTCCCTCAAGAATACTAAGCAATGTGCTTTTATTTCATTGAACACATAATTTTGTAACTGATAGCAAAACGTAACTCTACAAATCACACGAAACTAAACGATTTGTTCTGGAATCAACTGTTGGAGAAAGAGGCAACTGGTTGAAAATGGATCATGAAGACGAGTGACCTGGGAGTTTGGTAGTGTCATTCTAACCCCGTTCTCAAGCCTTCTCTGGTAGAGTGCATTTCATGTACTCTGTAGTGTTACCTGAAGGAAAATCACATTTTAACCCATCCTTCCATGAATCAAGCTCTCACTGAAAGGGGTGCATAAAACCTGTGGGATGTAGGTAATCCAGCCCACCGAGCTGGAGTCTGCAGCTGCTCGGGGCCGTGGGGAAGGAGGCCAGGTCTACCGCGGCTGGATTCTGTGGCAGGGATGGCGGGGCCTCCTTGGCCGGTTCTTCAAACGGAGCCAGGTTTTGCGCTCGCCGATCCTGCACCAACACCAGGATGTTGCTCTCCATCACCCGGGACACCTTCGAGTACTCCTTGCTGGTTTCAGGGGTGCTGGTCTTCTCCGCCCGGCCGCTGTGCTCGTTTTGTTTCGGGAGCAGCGCCAGCGCTCCATCTTTGCTGACTTTGTGGATCTCCACGTACTCCAAGGGTTTAGCAGAGGTCAAGGGGGTCTTGTCCTGGGGCAGCAGCCGTGCCGCATCTTGGTCGGTCTTGGAAC
Organism: Globicephala melas; assembly: GCF_963455315.2. Classification (NCBI taxonomy): domain Eukaryota; kingdom Metazoa; phylum Chordata; class Mammalia; order Artiodactyla; family Delphinidae; genus Globicephala; species Globicephala melas. The sequence goes on from NC_083316.1 coordinate 28,554,989, forward strand.
GGAAGCTTTCTGACTCCCCGCGCTCAGCTGCCTTTCCTTCCCCGCCAGTCTCAATAGTTTGTGAGGGTGTTAAAGCACGTGTGTCTGTTTTGTCCAACAAAGTGGATGCAGCACCTGCCGTGCCCAGGCCCAGCTTACACACATCAGCAACGCTGTGGTAAGATGACCTGGAGTAGTGCAGGCCGGGGGGCTGCAGCAAAGGCCACGTTGAAGATTGGGATCCGCTGGCATGAAGAGAGGGGATTTTGCCTTCCACGCTTGTGCTCTGAGGGCCTTGGGGCTGGGTAACGTTTGTTTCAGGTTTCTCTGCCTTCTCAAGGCCCTCAGGAGTGTGGAACTTGGAGGGATTGGCCCGAGGTTCATCACACTTTTCAGACAGAAGGGAAGGGCTGTCGCAGCTGCCCCGGCCAGAGTCACTGTCGGGATCCGAGTGCGTGGGCTTCACGCCTTGCCCCGGGTGTTCTTTGGAGTGAGCTGCCAGCAGCTGCTGGTCCCCACTGTCATCCACCTCTAAGAACTCCACCAGTAAGTCCTCGCAGTCGGAAGTGGGAGGGAAGTCTTGGCACCCCAGGGCGCTCAGAAGTTCCTCGGACTTGCCCTTCTATTAAAACACAGACACAAGGCAAGAAGGCTGTCAGGTTCATAACATTCCAAATGGACATCGCAGCCAAGTCTGTGTTCCTGACTACGGGCAGGTGGGACGTGGCCACGGCCTCGCAGAATTTCCCAGACGTCAGACATCTGTGTCCCAGGCCATCTAGAATCACCTCCTGGACTATTACTCACCTAATATTTTTCTTTAAGTCAATTCACGATTTTAACTTAGTCTTTCTCTAAGCAATAATGATCACGAGTTGAATGGGCAAGTAGTATATATGCATATAATAAAAATATAACTATTAAATAAGAAAAGCTTGGGAAACATCTAAACCCATAGTGCTCATGCGTGCACTTGGTACTGGGACTCACTAGTTCTGAAATTGGGTTGCTGGCCTCCTAACTGGCTCCCTCACCCCACGTTCTGGAGTCTGGTAGTGAGAAGTTGATTCTCATCTTTTCCTTCTTCTCTCCCTTCTCCTCTTCCTTGCTTCTCCCTCCCCATCCCTCCCTTCGCCTCCCATCCCACTCCTTCCTTTCCTTCTGCTCCATTTCCCCTCCCTCCCCTCCCTCCCCCACTTCCTGCCAGCCCATATTCCCTCCATCTCCTTGGGTTCCTCTCCCTCCTTCTTCTCTCTATCCTCCTCTCCCCCGACTTCTCCTCCAGCCTCCTCTTCTTATTTTCCACGCTTCTCCAGATGCTCTGATTTAGGTCAGGGACTGGTGCCTAAATCTTGGCTCTATTACTTATTAAAGCTCTATGACTTTGGATAAGCTGTTCTGTGATCCTCAGTTTCTCCATTTGTAAAATGGGAATAATAGCACCCATCTGGGAAAGTTCTTTTGAGAATTAGGGGTAATGGCATTAAAAATCCAAGAACTTTTTCTTCGGACACAAAAAGCAGTTTTTAAAAGTCATTAAGTCCCTGTGGCTACAAGGTCAAATTGCGAGCTAAACAATAATTCATTTAGTTAGCTGAGATGTTCATGCTGGGTCTATAAAGGTCAGTGCTAGAAACTGGGTAGCAGAATAAGAGCCCAAATTCTGGGGCTCTAGTTCCTGCTCTGATATCTGCAATCAGAGCGAATGCCGTCAAGCCAAATTCCCCAGGACTCACTCTTCACATTCTTGTGCTTTTGGCCTCACAGTAGCTGGGGTCAAGCGACAGTGTGTAGGTGACTGCTTTTATATACATCAGTGTTAAGCAGAAGGTCAAACTGAAACTATAGATTTCAACCTGCAGAGAAATTAAAAATGTTCTAACACCTCTTTTCATTGGAAACACTTAAATTTCATTCCCACTTGAATCGGTCTAAATGGGCCCTGGCAAACACCAGTTCCACTGTACTGAGCCAGTCTTAACTGAGCTCTCAAACTGAGCAAAAATTGCAATAGGATATTCTGTTACTATGGCCTTCTGTAAGGAACATTCAAGTGAGAGCTTACACCAAAGTATGACGGAGGGGCTGGTGGTAGGTTCCTCTTTCGTATTCATCAAAATATTCACCCTCTTTCTCAATTGATTATTTGTACAAAATGTTTTAGATGGGGCTTATGAAAAGAGCTGATAAACCTAGCAAGCATTCCTATGTGTTTTGAGGTTTTCTTGGCTTTCTTTCATTGTCCTCTGACACTCAGTATCTGATGGTAAGTACCCTCATGCTTCCCACATCTTTCTGTAAACACACCTGCTGAAGAGGAGGGACAGCTGGTCAAGGATGGCCGAGCTGACCAGGCTGCACTGATGGGAGCTGTGTGCTCATGTGTAAAGATAATGAGTAGAGAGAAGCTGGTCACAATACATTCTTACCTCTGGACTTACCTCCAGCAGATGAGTATCAAATCCTTTTATTTTTGGCCCGGGAACTGGAGGGAGGATGCAGGTCACCATGCTATAAAAAGATTTGTGAGATAAGATAAATGACACATGTTTTCACTTTGTAATTTTTGAAAGATTAGCGTTATCTCCAAATAGCTGCTACATGGACTATGGTAGATAGAAGTTAGAGTTCCGAGGTTATGTGAAACTAACAATCAGTGGTGAAGACAATGAATACTTCTAGAGGTCAACATCAAAATGAATCCTCGCGGGCTTCCCTGGTGGCGCAGTGGTTGAGAATCTGCCTGCCGATGCAGGGGACACGGGTTCGTGCCCCGGTCCGGGAAGATCCCACATGCCGCGGAGCGGTTGGGCCCGTGCGCCATGGCCGCTGAGCCTGCGCGTCTGGAGCCTGTGCTCCACAAGGGGAGGGCTCGCAGCAGTGAGAGGCCCGCGTACCGTAAAAAAAAAAAAAAAAAAAAAGAATTCTCGCTAATTAACTCTGGCTGATTCTGAAGTGACTAGGGGATTATTTGCTGTTCTTGCCAGATTTTTACTACTTCACAACTGTGAGCCTCCATTTGATGGAAAGAGCGTCAACTTCAAATGTGTCTATTCTACTTTTGCTAGCACTGATAAAAGTTTTTCATGGTGAACACACTGCAACTAATGGCTAAAATGAGGTGCTTGAATTAGCTGTAGGTTTCCATCATTTTTGTATTGTCTTTCTTGGCCATTATCCCTGACAACCATGATTGGGAGGAGGGTTGATAGACAGTGAAGTACCTGTAGCCCTTCAAAGCCACTGCCCAGACCATAATCAAACAGATGACAGCAGAAAGAATGGCCACAAAGATCCACACGGTTGCATCTGTCATTGAGAAGTCTAAAAAGCAAACAGCCAGAAAGTTTTGATCACATACAGCATCATTAAAAACAAACAAACAAAACAAATCAATGAAACTTTTGAACATAAGTTCCGCCCCTCCACACCTTTTCTGATTTGAACATCAATCCAGAGTAACATTAATGATGGATTTAGTTTTTTCCAGTATTATTAAATTTTAAAGTGGCATATATTTTATAGTTCTCTAAAATTTTCAAGATCCTTAAAAATATTATTTGATTTGATACTTATATAGGAAGTCCAAGGGGACATGGTCAGTTGCAGTAATAATAATTTAAAAAGCTAACATTTATTAAGTTCTCAGTAAAAGCCATATGATGTTAAGCTCTTTATATATATTGCCTGTATGTAAACATGAGGAACTGAGACTGTAAGAGTGGTTTACCCAGAGGCATGTAGCTATAAAGTTGCAGTCTGGGATTTGAACCCAGGGCTTCTGCTTTTATTTAGTAAGAGCCAGGGCTGGACTGGATGCACACTTTTATGGCCTGTAATGCGGTGCTCTTTCCAGTATGCCAATGCAAGCCCTGATACTTTGGCCAGGCAAGTTGTCACAAGAGCTAGGTTTCGCCATGCAGTTCTGGGCAAGACTTCTAACTCCACTGACCTTTAGTTTCCTCCCTTTCAGTTCCTAATGGCAATTCTGTTCTCTCTGAATACTTGAGATGGTTGGGAGGAACAAACAAGGTAAAGACTTTGTAAACTGTAAAGTACTTGGAAATGCAAATGATTCATTCCATGTAGAATGCCAGCCACCATGTTTAATGGCACTTAAAGAATTGGGTGTCTTTTATACACTGTTCCTTGACTAAGAGACCAACATGTAATTGCCTTCAAGCACTGAAAATCAATTCATGCTTTTCAGATGGGATAGCGCCTTACAAATTTTAGGAGAACTAGATGATGACCTTGAATGATAGGAATGGGGCAGATGGGGAGGGCAGAATGACTGACCATCAAGCCCTCTGAGACATTTCAAGCCCATGACTGCAGACTTATCCTAGAAACTGGTCCTCACTGACAGTGACCCAGGGAGCAATGCTGTACTTACAAATGTCTTTGTGTTGAGAGGAGAGATGATAAACTCACCTCTACTCATTCTTCTGGCTAAGACTCAAAATAGTTTCTCTGTTAGTAGTTACTACATACAAATTTACCAAACTCATTCTATTTTAAAAATATTTAGGAGTATAAGCAAAAGAGAGCCAAGACACTCACCATTAGGTATCGGGATGGAGCTCTCTGGGCTCCACTCACTCCAGAATCCATGGTCTGGCTTGCAGTGAACCTGAACAAGGTATTTCTGCCCTGGATATAAGCTGAGAATCTTAAACTGAGTCTGCTGCCCAGCGAAATGAGTCTAAGGGAGGCCAAGGAAAACAGAAGTCACTCTGACTTGTGTTATGAAGAAAGAGACTTTTTCTATAGGCAGTAAACTATTGGAGGAGCGAGACAAAATGATCACACTTAGTAAATACCCTGTTCACACCATTCCACCCTCTCAGCCCACCCCTTCCTCCTGTTAAATACTGCTCACACAAAAATCAACAGGCTTTCTATCTCTCCATTGGGAACTCTAGTTCGGAAAGACAAATGTTCTGCTCCCTACACCTTGCTTTCTAAATTCTACATTATGGAAGGTGACTAGTTAATAAAATTGGAAAATTATTCTTTTCTAAACTCTAATAAAATAATTGATTCAAGGATCATTCACTGATGTAAAGCCACTAGGTGGAAGAGAACTGGGAATTCATGAACACTGAAGCAATTGTGCACAAATTAAACATGACTTTACAATCAAGGGATCAAGATGTGATCTCCCCGATCCAGGGGCCACTTTTAACATCATTTATGGTAGGTTGACCAGATGGTCTTTGTTTCCTGATATGATGGAATATGAAGCATATATATCACCTCTGAAGTTTTCTTACCAAAAATTGTTCACCTGGAATCTAATCAAGTCTTTAGATCTAATGTCTGGTTACAGGAAATATGGGGACATAGAAATTGGTTAAATGACCTCACAAAGAACTAATCAGACAAATGCAGAAGGTGGGGCATTCTATGTGACAAGTGGCCCAGTCTCCTGAGCACGTTGAGAGTGAAGGGATATATCAGCCAGCCACAGTGAGTGATCCTGGAGTGGATTCTGGTTTGAACAAACCAGCTGTTAAAAATATTTTTTGAAGCAATTGGGGGAATTAAAATATGGACTGGCCATTAAATGATATTAAGGGATTCAAAAAGATGATATTAAGGAATTTCAATTAATTTTCTACATGTGATCCTATTATTTTGGCTATATTTGGAAATATTCCCTTTTTAAAAGAGACATATACTAAACTATTTAAGAGTAGATTATCATAATGCCTATAATTTATTGTACTATTTGTTTATAATGAAATATTTTAAAGTGAATAAAAATGCCATTAGCCGTGGACTGGTTACACTGAAATTTTTTCCTCCCACTTAGTGCCATTTAAGTACTCTCACAGATGTTAGATCTAAGTTATCCTGAGGGAGGTGGGCTGAAAACTTGGCAGAAGTGGCTGTTCAGTTGCAAGGAGCTAGGCATGGGAGAGCTGTAAAGATGAGCCCCCATCCATCCCAGTGGAGGGGAGAAGGCCCTTCCACACATGGGTGGGTAACATCAGCATCAGGAAGGCAACGTGGTGGCCCAATAATTAGGGGGCATGACCTATTCTCAGTTGGGGTACTTCATCTTTGCCAAAGGACAGGGTTCCCTCCAAAAGCTTCTGGTTGACTCACCTCCCACTCAGCTGCTTTCTCAGGTTTTAATCGAATTTCATACTGGAGTGTGAGCCAACCAGATCTTACATCAACCAGGGTGGGTGGAAACCATTTTATCCACAGATACGGTTTTCTGTCTTCTGGCTGTTTAAATTCCAAAGTCAGGTTCACAGGAGGGTCTGGTTCAACTGTAGATATGAAAGAAACTCCATATTTAGTCAAATATGGGTATTTGAATCCAGAACTATATGACTTAGAGGCAGATCTCTCTACCTTTTTTATCTCCATGGTTATGAGACACTTGGTATTTGATGTCAGGTTCCTTTAAGTACAGGTCTGTGAACGCCTCCTTAAGAGTGAGGTGCCTAGACCATACTCTCCAAAGCAATCTACAGATTTAGTGTATCAAATTACCCATGACATTTTTCACAGAAGTAGAACAAATAATCCTAAAATGTATATGGAACCATAAAAGACCCAGAATTGCCAAAGCAATCCTGAGGAAAAATAACAAAGCAGGAGGCATAACCCTCCCAGACTTCAGACAATACTACAAAGCTACGGTAATCAAAACAGTCTGGTATTGGCACAAAAACGGACATATGGATCAATGGAACAGAATAGAGAGCCCAGAAATAAACCCACACACCTATGGTCAATTAATCTTCAACAAGGGAGGCAAGAATATACAGTGGAGAAAAGACAATCTCTTCAGCAAGTGGTGTTGGGAAAGTTGGACAGCCACATGTAAATCAATGAAGTTAGAACACTCCCTCATACCATGCACAAAAATAAACTCAAAATGGGTTAAAGACAAATATAAGACATGACACCATAAAACTTTCAGAAGAGAACGTAGGCAAACATTCTCTGACATAAATCGTACAAATGTTTTCTTAGGTCTGTCTACCAAGGCAATAGAAATAAAAGCAAAAATAAACAAATGGGACCTAATCAAACTTACAAGCTTTTGCACTGCAAAGGAAACCATATACAAAATGAAAGGACAATGTACAGAATGGGAGAAAATACTTGCAAATGATGCAACCAACAAGGGCTTAATTCCCAAAATATACAAACAGCTCATACAATTCAATATCAAAAAAAAAAAAAACAAAAAACAAAAAACACCAAATAACACAAACCAATTGAAAAATGGGCAAAAGACCTAAATAGACATTTCTCCAAAGAAGAAATACAGATGGCCAACAGGCACATGAAAAAATGCTCAACATTGCAAATTATTAGAGAAATGCAAACCAAAATTACAATAAGGTATCACCTCACACCGGTCAGAATGGCCATCATTAAAAAATCTACAAATAACAAATCCTGGAGAGGGTGTGGAGAAAAGGGAACCCTCCTACACTGTTGGTGGGAATGTAAATTGGTGCAGCCACCATGGAAAACTGAATGGAGGTTCCTCAAAAATCTAAAATTAGGGTTGCCATATGGTCCAGCAATCCCACTCCTGGGCATATATCCAGTCAAAACTATAATTCAAAAAGATACATGCACCTGTATGTTCATAGCAGCACTATTCACAATAGCCAAGACATGGAAACAACCTAAGTGTCCATCAACAGATGAATGGATAAAGAAGATGTGAGACACACACACACACACTGCAATACTACTCAGCCATAAAAAATAATGAAATAATGCCTAGAGATTATCATACTAAGTGAAGTAAGTCAGAAAGAGAAAGACAAATACCGTATGATATTACTTGTATGTGGAATCTAAAATATGATACAAATGAACTTATCTACGAAACAGACTCATAGACATAGAGAACAGACTTGTGGTTGCCAAGAAGGAAGGGGGGTGGCAGAGAGATGGAGTGGGAGTTTGGGATTAGGAGATGCAAACTCATATATCGAATGGGTAAACAACATGGTCCTACTGTATAGCACAGGGAACTATACTAAGTATACTGTGATAAACCATAATGGAAAAGAATATAAAAAAGAACATATATATATATATATATATATACGTATAACTGAATCATTTTGCTGTGCAGCAGAAATTAACACAACATTGTAAATCAACTATACTTGAATAAAATAAATTTAAAAAAAGAGTGAGGGCCCTAGGATGCTGGCTTGCCTTACCCTAGTCTCAGCCCTGCTGGCCAGTCACATTTTCTCCATTCATTTCTTACCTCCTCAAATCAGTCTCCACTACAGGTGAGAGAAGGGTGAGTGTAACTCTAGTGGACTTGACATCATACCCTACAGTTGCTTAAAAAAATAGCTTTAGAAAATTTGCCACTAATCCTAATGCTTGTATGTTACTAAGTAAATACCTAAGAAAGATTGTTTTATATGGCCTTACTAAATAAATATCAGTTATTTAATATAAGTTTTAATTTGAACACAAGACTGAGAAATGCTGATCAAAACATCTTTGTACAAAGGTGCAAGTAAAATGTTCAAGATGAATCCTTGAAAGCAAAGTTTCTCAACCTCAGCATTATGTGTATTTTGACCAGATAATTCTTTGTGGTAGGGGCCTTCCTGAGCATTGTAGGACGTTAGCAGCATCTCTGGCCTCTCCCCATTAGAGGCCCTCTCTCCCTGTGTTGCAAACATCAAAAATATTTCCTGCCATTGCCAAGTACCCTATGCGAGGCAGAGAGCACCCAGTTGAGAATCACATTTCAAGTGTCCTCAGCATAGCTAAATATTTCTCAGTGACAACAATGAAATCTATTTCTGAGAGATTATGTGCCAATATCTTGTACCGCAGGTTATCGCTGGATGAGATTCAAGTTGGTAGACTTTACTGTGGTTAAAACTGTGTTGTAAATGAACTTCTGTGGCCTGTCACCAACACTGTACGCTGCAGGGTTATATGAGAATTCCATGAACACTTCTTTTATTATTTTGAAAAGTATGGCCCAACACATTCTTTCCCCAGAGAATTTGTTTTCCAGAGTCACTATGAATTGGATCCATTCATTAATTTCACTTTTTAAACATACTACTTTTCTTTAGTGATCCCATTTTTGTTTTTGTGGATAATCTTTGTTACAGCAGTTGTACATTTCAGAACTTCTCTTGCTTTCACTGTTTTGACCTTAAATATTTTAACACTTGAGGGCAGAATACTTGAGGACAAGGAAATTTAAGAAAGAAACTATGCAAATGGAATTATTTGGTGTTTAGCATTTTCAAGACTTCATATCTCAAGTAAATTTATATGAATGGAATTTATTTTATTCCTACTTGTCAGTGGGGTTACTTTTTGATTTTCTTAAGCTAAGATCAAGTTCTGTTTCCATCCCCATGCTCATTGCAATAATTTGCTGGGGAGAGACAGAATTCAAATGGGTACCAGTTGATGTTGCAAGCTTCTCTAGTTTTTAAGGATCAATCACTGATAACACGCCAATGGGATGACACTTGAGAGTCCTAGCCTGATTTTCCTTGTTGGTTGGTGTTAGGTAAGTCAGGAAGACTTGGGTGACCTTGAACCTAATTAGCTACTCCTTAGGTTAGCTAAGGCCAAGCCATCTCTTGTCCTAAGCCATCTCTTGTCCTAAGATTCCCTTTGTTGTCCCTGCTAACCCATACAGATCACTGCAGTTATGTCTCATCACCCTGCAGCTCAATATTGATCACGCACAGCAAGAAGCAGCTCTCAGGTCGATTTTGCTTCACTTTGCTAATGACTTCTCCAAACATCGTGGCTGTGACCCTGGCCTTCAGCCTTCTGTTCAAGCAGCACTATTTACTCCCCAAATTCTTTATTTTGAAAAGAATAGCTCCAGGTGCTAAGAAACATATGTATGTTGAGAATTGAATTTGGGGCAAAGCAGTTTGGAGCAATTCCTGTGGGTGGAGAAGCAGATGAGACGCTTCTAAGAGCTGCTACTCCATGAAGCAGTTCTGTCTTTCAGGGAGAAAAATCTCAGAAAAGAAATCCCAGCTTGCCAAGGGAGAAGGGGACATCGGTCGCAGGGGGAGGGCTGGAGAGAAGCATTGATAAGGGAAGCTAAATAGAACATTCCTGTTGGATGCAAGGGGATGGGAAGAAGGGTCAAAGGAAGGCATAAGGATTTTACTGTCTTACCATCATAAATAAAAATTGGTTTACTCAGCCATAAAAAAGGATGAAATAATGCCATTTACAGCGATATGGATGGACCTAGTGGTTATCATACTGAGTGAAGTAAGTCAGACAGAGAAAGACAAGTATTATATGATATCCCTTATTATGGAATCTAAAAAAAGGATACAAATGAACTTATTTACAAAACAGAAATAGAGTCACAGAGGTAGACAACAAACTTATGGTTACCAAGGGGGAAGGAGGGGGAGGGATAGATTGGGAGATTGGGATTGACATATACACACTACTATATATAAAATAGGTAACTAATAAGGACCTACTGTATAGCACAGGAAGCTCTACTCAATACTCTGTAATGACCTATATGGGAAAAGAATCTTAAAAAGAGTGGATATATGTATATGTATAACTGATTCACTTTGCTGTACAGCAGAAACTAACACAACATTGTAAATCAAATATACTCCAATAAAAATTAATTAAATCCAAAAAATTGGTTTAAAACACTCAGTTGGCAAGGATGGTGTGAATTTTCTCATCTTTCTTTATGGGAATCTATCCATAGCCCAAGAAGACTCAAACTGAGTTTGACGATTGGTAGATTTATATTGGAGAACAAATTCCTCACCAATCACCCTTCCCCTTACCTATGTAAGTCACGTCCACGTAACGTGGATCCGAGGAACTGCTTCCCATCTGGTTCGTGGCGTTTACTGTGATGATGTATATCGTCCATATGGAGGTGTGCTTCTTGTTAAAGTAGCAGGAGTTGGGACCACCGGTTTTGTAGTCCGGACATTCATGGGTGAATGTCTCTCTGCAACGAGTAATATATTAGGAGTCAGTAAGAAAGTGGTAAAAAGAGTCTAGTATTTTCTTAATAGATCAATACCACTGGATTTTGGGGAACAGGCATTCCAGATGCAAAAACCAGAGCTGAAGAAGGGCTCCCCAAGTCCTTCTGCCCTTCCCATGTCAGCTGGGGGTGACAAAGGGAAGAGAGTGCTGGAGAACGGGTGGCAGGGTCACATCACAGCCCCAGTGACTCTGTTTCTCACCAACCCTTCCTGTCTACAGGTTGCTGTGGGCTTTGTGATATAAGCCCCCTGCCAATAAACACTTGAGTTTTCTGTGGCCAATGCACCGCTTTCCTCAGGGAACCACCATTGGGTCATCGCAGGACACTGGGACTTTCCCCTGCACATACACACGGGGTGGGGGTAATGCACGAGGCAGCATTTATTGCTCATATGTTTTGAATTACATTTCATTAAAAAACGATTAAAGGGAATACAAACTGCAGTGTATTTCCAATTACACTAAGTCAGCCACAGAGAAAAGTGACTCTGAAAGGAGATATTTCAGGCCCAAGAGGCTCCTTAGGCCACTCACGTTTAGACTTGGGGGCCTCCTCGCGAGACTCACCACAGAGGTGTGCAGGCGTGTTCCACTTTGCTCGCCACCTTGAGTTCCTGAGACCTGTTTGCATGACACCCCTTTGGGTCCCAGAAGGGATGGCAGCTTTGCACACCACTAAGTCCTGTCACTGGGAAGTGAGCCAGGTGTTTCTACTAGTAAATATTCTCTTCACTGGGGAAGGATACAGCCGTCCCTGGATTTCCAGGAGGGTCTCATTGTAACTGACGAACTCCTTGCCCAGAGATCACCCTGTTTACTCTGCACTGCAGTTTTAGCTCCCAATATGCCTTCTGGGAGATCATGGGTCCATGGATTTCCTAAGGAAAACACCTCATCTTCCTTTTCTTGTAGGGCTTGTTATTTTCTTGCACAAGAAACAAGTTCGAAAAGCTAATGTACCACGGTTGTCAAAGATTACATGATAATACTCTGAGGTTACAAAAGTAATGATTACAAAAAATGATAAATGGCACAAGATTGATAGATAAGCATCTAAAATTAACTAGCACCTAGGAAACACTTATACGTGACCTTGGGCTACAACCTAAACTTACGACAGGCAATGAGAACATTGCTGGATTGTGTTGCCGAGGTGGTGGCTGAGCTTATGTGCATGAGGGAGCTCGGCAGGGACATTAAGAGGAAGATGTGGACGCGTATGTTTGATTCCCTTCCTCCAGTAGCAGGAGTCTTATCGGTATCCATTCAGGGAAGCGTGGCAATTAACCCAGAGTCAGTGTTCCTGTGGCCCTGAGAGTGAGGACACCCCAGGTGCGCTTTGCTAGGAGAGAAGAGAACGTTTACCCTTCCTTGTGGTAAGTCAGCGTGTAATTGGTAGGTAATCCTCCGTCTGCCCCAGGCTTCCACCAGCAGGTGAATGTTTCCTTTTCGGGAGAACGACATTTAAAGATCTCAGGTTTTCCAGGAGGTGACTGTCCTAGAAAAAGCCGGAAGCCACTGGCGTCAATATTAAGGTCTGTTCAACTCTTTGACCATTCTGCTGGTGACAGAAGCAGACTGATGGGGCCAGGCCAGTGATGAGGTCTCGGCGGGAGTAGGCCTAGGGGTGGAGGGCTCAGAAGTGCCAAGGTGTCAACATCCAGCAACACTCCTCTGTGGGCTGCGCTGAAGTTGGCAGGACTCAGAGAGAGAGATTTGCGGTGGGGGCAGGGTGTGTGCGTGCGTGTGTGTGTGTGTGCGTGTGCGCGCGCGCGTACTGTGAGATGGCGATGCTACACCATTTGATGTAGTTTCAACAACGGTGAGCATTAAGAGTGTAGGGACCCATATGGACTGAGGAAGAGGATGTGGCCCTGCTATAATCCCATGGAGTCTATGGAGCGGATACACACCCACAGCCCCATACAAAGAATTCTTCCCCAGGCACCAGCATCCTGTGGTCATTTGCTAATCCAATGCTCTCTGGACCTCTCCCCTCTGGCTCACTAACCACCATCTTTCTGCCATTCCCACACAATGAACCCAGCTCTCTTCTCCTGTTCTTTCACTGTATCACCGAGGCTCCCCCTTGAGCTGCTTCCTCCCCATCTTCTCTGTCCCTTCCTTTTCCCCTTCACTCTTCCTTGATTCCATTCACTTTTTTTTTTTTTTTTTTTTTGCGGTATGCGGGCCTCTCACTGTTGTGGCCTCTCCCGTTGCAGAGCACAGGCTCCGGACGCGCAGGCTCAGCGGCCTTGGCTCACGGGCCCAGCCGCCCGCGGCATGTGGGATCTTCCCGGACCGGGGCACGAACCCGTGTCCCCTGCATCGGCAGGTGAACTCTCAACCACTGCGCCACCAGGGAAGCCCTCCATTCAGCTTTGACCTCCGATTCAGCATCACAGTCTGGCTCCCCATCCTCCCTGCCTCCATTTCCTAATTTGGGTTTTTGGTCCCTTTTCCCTTATATTTCTCCCTCTCCCCCTGGGTCTTTATGGGTAGGAGGCATGGCAGCTCCTACAGGTGGCTGCACTTGCGGTTACTAGCTACCATCATTATCTAGGAGCTGTACTTAGTCCCAGCTGGAAGCTAGCAGGGCTGAAAGAGCTGATGTGGAAAACCCGATGCCAAGTGGATGAAGGTTTTGAGTTCCCTAATCCCCAAAGCTCTTGGTGAGCTGGCTCCCTCTTCTAATCCTTGTCTGTCAGGTCCAAAGAGGGAAACAGTGGCCCTGATGCTGCTGGGCTGGGGGCCCCATCCACCGCGAGCCACGTAACCCCAGTTGGTGTTTAGTTCAGGAAATCAGGAGCAGAGAGGAGAACTTCCAGGTGGTGGTCCCTCAGCCTCTGGGGCTTCTCTGTTTTCTGCCACACTTGCCCTTCACCCCTCACACTGGCTCCCGGGTAGAACTGCTAGCAGGTTAGAAAGAGCAAGTTTGGAGGAGAACACAGGTGGGAAGACAGGGCACTAGGCAAAACCGCTGGAAAGAAGAACTGAATGGAAGGGGACGATGCGGTGCACAGGCTGGGGCCGAGGTCACCAGGCTGCGTGTCAGCCGGAGCCCAGCCACCTCCCAGCCCCCCGAAAACGGTCCATGCCAGACAGCCTGGGGTCAGCTCTGCCAATGTTTGTAATGTTGCTGTCCTCTACGGAACATTTCTTCAGGGTAATGTCACAGGGTGAAGCGATTTTTCGTTTGTTTGTTGTTGTGGCTATAGGGAGGAGTATGTGAGGTAGAAAGGAAAGTTTACTTTTAAAAAAGCACAAAACTTATGGCTCAATAATGGGCATCTTTAGAAGCCAATTAAGGCCACTGCTGATTATTTGAATACTTAAAATTTCGTTATGGATTATACTGCTCTCTGCGGTCCTTTTTCTCTGAAAGCTTCTCTCTCTCACATTTCACTGGTTATTAATAGTACCTGGAGGAAACTCAAGAGAGGAGGGTAAAGTTGTGAAATTATAATTAGTTAAATGTTTCTTTCACCCACTTTAGAGGAGATGGTTACAATGAATGGACAGTCTCACTATCCCTGTAAAATGCACACAAACACAGGAACAACCACAGAGGTACCACACACAGGCGCACACACACACACACACACACACACACACGCTCAAATAGAGCCCATATCAGAAGCACACCCACATACCACAGAGGAATAATATACACGGGTGCATACTTGTAGAAGTATACACCAGTACACACACAGGTACATACACAGAAATATACACCCACAAATGTGTACACAGACAGGTATACCCAGAGAAGCATTTGCAATCAGGCACATATAAGGAAGTTAAGATATACACAGGTATACAAAAGTATACACACCCAGAAATACGCAGTGGTAGATACACTGACGTGTACACACACAGGCTCACACACTCTAGTCTAGTTGTGAATTTCATTTCCCCATAACAGAGTTGGCTCTATACCCATTTCCCACCATGTAACAGCAATCCCCTTATAACTCTTTACAGGTTTTCAAAGATTTTTCTCACACACCTTTTCATCTGAGGTGGAAGAAACATCACTATTCTCACTTTGAAAATGTATAAATCCAGAGAGTTTAGGTAATTGGCTCAAGGTTGCACAGCTAGTAAGGGACAGAACCTGAACTGAAACTCTCGTCTGTTGTTGGTAGAGCTCTTTCCCTGCACTCCCAGAATGAGGATGGAAGTCAGCACAGTGACAGGATTTTGCATTAATTGCACTCATTCTTTTTCATTAATTTTTGCATTCGTTTTAATCCCCAAAATGTTGTAAATAATTTAATAGCAGCAAATGACATGGACATTTTCATTTCTCATAACTGCATTGCAAGAGGACTGTGATGGATTCTCCCCTCCTCTCATATAAACACCCCAGGGAATGAAAGAGAACAGGACAGTCTCTTACTTACCATTCAGAAGGTTGGTGTTGAGAAACAGTAGCAAAATGAAAACCACTGTGGATGCCACATTTTCCTTCATGTTGGCTCCCTTCTCTTTCCACAGGAAATGGATCAGAGGTTCACTGAAAGAGAAGGCACAGGCAACTCTTTTGAAACGACAGTCTGGTTAGGCACATGCACCACTTTACTCTGGGTGTTTGCAACTGATTCTTGCTCCTTGCTGAACGTGAATAACAAAACAGGAGGAAAGGAATGTAGGAAAATGTGACAAGGATGGCTTGGCTCAGAAGCATCGCTGCACACATGCTGGGAAAAATGCCACCACCAGAGGTCATCAGATGACAACGTTCAAGGGCAGCCCAGCCGCAGCTGGCTCTTTGCACACACCCCAAGGAAAAATTGTTCTCTTTGCACCCCACAGTCAACTAACGATAGATCACCTGTTTTACGTGACATAGATTGTATTCCCTACAAAAGAATTGTTCTGGGAGGGCTTTGATCCTCCAGCCAAAATTAAGCCAGGCTGAAAAAGTCAGTGCATTCAGTTTAACTCCAACCTGGCCTCACGGATGCCACCAAGTAAGGGGGGCTTCGCCTGAAGGTTCAGGTTGAGAAGACTCTGGAAGCCTTCTGGGCTATGGGCATGGCTGTGAATGATGCAGTGAACTCTAGTGAACCTCCACATGGTTCCTTTTTCCCCTTTGGAAAAGCCCCATAAACAAGAAATGACAAATCCCAGTAATAATTCAAGTCCCTTGGGTTTCAAGAATTAAGCAAATTTTGAACCTGCAGGGGTTGGGAGTTTTGAGAAATTTATTATTATATTATTATTTTTACCCTTGGAACAACTTTTAAAGCCTCTAAATGTCCTTCTAAGAAAAAAGGATTTTTAAAGACATTTGGAAAAGGCTCATTAGTCTTTTTGGACTCCACACAACTCTAGGAAAACAATAGATTTGATGAAGTAAGTGTAAATTCTTGGAAACCCATGGCTTACATTTTCCCTTTAAAATTTATGGGTTTTTTTAAATCAGGGGAAGGGCATCCAGGGGCAAGTCTGCCCGTCTAAGGACGTTGGAAATGACTGAGTGCTGTTTGATGAACCCTGAAAAGACCAGCCTTCCTTTGTCCATTCCTCCTGGTCAGAGGGCGGATCACCATCTGCCAGCCTCACACCACCTAACAGACAGCTTCTTGAAGCCTTCCACCTGCTACTACTCCCTCTGCGACGTACTCGGAAATAGAAATCTTAGTGACAGTAGAGGTTCGGTGCACACAGGAGCCATCAAGCGACTCTCTCATAACTGGGGCTCCTGGGTCAGTAACAACTCCTGTGAAGTAGCCAGTATCCTGTTCTTTGGGGACCTTCTAGTTGCTTTTTCAGGATTCTTTTTGAATATCCTCCCAGGTTACACGTTCTAAGCCACCTGCTCTATCTAACCCCTCAGGGTCATCTAATTAAATCAAGATGCTAAAGGCTCATAATGGGTTTCAAGTCATTCCTCCTGTGTATGGAACACTTACCATGGGCCAGGCATTGGGCTGAGTGTCTTTTAAAAATTTTTTTCGGCTGTGCTACGCAGCATGTGGGATCTTAGTTCCCTGACCAGGGATCGAGCCCGCACCCCCTGCATTGGAAGGGCAGAGTCTTAACCACTGGACTGCCAGGGAAGTCCCTGTGCTGAGTGTCTTAATCATCCAGATTGCACTGAGCCCTCACAGTACCCCTGTGCATAGCATGGGCTATTACAATCCCCCCCTTTTTTAATTTAATTTTTATTTTATATGGGAGTAGGTTCATTTACAATGCTGTTTCGGGCGTACAACAAAGTGGATCAATTATACATATACGTATATCCATTCTTTTTCAGATTCTTTTCCCGTATAGGTTGTTACAGAATATTGGACAGAGTTCCCTGTGCTATACAGTAGGTCCTTGTTGATTATCAATTTTATACATAGTAGTGTGTATCTGTTTATCCCAGCCTCCTAATTTACGCCTCCCCCCAACCTTTCCCCTTTGGTAACCATAAGTTTGTTTTCTAAGTCTGTGAGTCTGTTTCCTTTTTGTAAATAAGTTCATTTGTATCATTTTTAAAGATGCCACATGTAAGTGATATCATCTGATATTTGTCTTTCTCCATTACCACCCCTTTTAACAGAAGAGGAAATGAAAGTGTAGAATGGCGTGGTAAATTGTCAGTCACGTGCCATTGGGAGAGAGGAATCCGGCAAATCTGAGAGCGTCTGATGAATCATCCTCGTTTGTGGACAGTGTGTGATGAACGTGCAATTATTCCCCATTCTATGGGGGAGACGGTGGAGACCACAGTGACTGAGTCAAGGTGAACAGCACCCCAGCCTCGAACAGGTGTGGAGTCAAGACAGCCAAGACACAGCGAGCTCAACTGCCATACTTGTGCCTGAGGATCTCAAACACCGCTGTTCTCCCTAATCCAGCTTCACTGGATCCATCTAGACCTGAAAGAGTTTTTTTGTCCTAAAGATCTGATCTCAGCCTGGCTTGGGGATGGGAATTCTACCTACTGGCTGAAGAAGTTCTATAATATCATTTTATTGAAACTTCCCTTCTCTTTTTGCATCAAAATACTTGAGATCAACTGCTATAAATCACACCTTCTGGGCGAGGTCACGTGCTAACTAGACAGCTCTTCCAAATCAGGGCTCCACATGTTTTGAAAAAGAAATGCCTGGATGGGGAGCAGGGTGGAGCAGACAGGAGCAGATACTTTCATCACTTATGCTTCCTGGTATGCTGGTCCAGGCTCAAAGAAACTCTCCTAAATAAAGTTTTCCAATAAAAATGCTTTCAGGAAGCATTTTATAAACTAAAAAGGAATGAGCTCCTCTGGGATTTCCTAAGATATCCTGGAATCTGTTGACTAGCCATGGGTAGTTTCTGACACCTTGAAACCCCCATGTCAGGGAATTGGACACACTCATAGTGGTCTCATTACTGTGTTTCAATATATAATGATTCCCAACTCATCCTGCAACTGACTCTCCAGCAGGGTAAACACAGTGGGGTAAGTAAACCTTCAGAGAGAAAGATAACCCCAACTGCCCATTTTGCTATGCTGACTGTTAACCTGACCATCTGTTGTGGTCTCTCCCCACACTAGGCATACCTCCTGCCGTCCACTGATCATTTTTATGGCTGGTGGACATGAGGCTGGGGATACATTTGGTTTTTGTCTCAAACTAAAAATAGAGTTACAGTATGATCCAGCAATCCCACCCTTGGGCATATATCCAGAAAGGACAACAATTCTAATTCGAAAAGATACATGCACCCCAATGTTCACAGCAGCACTATTTACAATAGCCAAGACATAGAAACAATCTAAATGTCCATCAACAGATGAATGGATAAAGAAGATGTGGTGTATATATACAATGGAATATTACTCAGCCGTAAAAAAGAGTGAAACAATGCCATCTGCAGCAATGTGGATTACCTAGAGATTATCATACTAAGTAAAATAAGTCAGACAAAGACAAATATAATATGATATAACTTACATGTGGAATCTAAAAATGTTGATACAAATTAACTTATTTACAAAACAGAAACAGGCTCACAGACATGGAAAACAAACTTAAGGTTACCAAAGGGGAAAGTCGGGGGGAGGGATAAATTAGGAGGTTGGGATTAACAGATACCACTATACATAAACAACAAGATCCTACTGTATAGCACAGGGAACTATATTCAATACCTTGTAATAACCTGTAATGGAAAAGAATCCAAAAAAGATATTATAGTCAGATCTGAAGTCTGACTCACTTTGCTGTTTGCTGTACACCAGAAACTAACACAACATTGTAAACCAACTATACTTCAATGAAAAAAGTGTAAATAACTTAAAAAATTTTTTGTTTTTGTCTCTCTGAGTCAACTCCCCCATTGCAGCAGGATCTTGGTCAAGATTATTCACTCTAAGTGGGGCTGGAACATCTGAAGAGTGTCCACAGGCCGCTTTTAGTGATGGTTATAGTGGTAAATGGCTCCAAATATTTGGAGTGCAACTAGGAAAAAGTTAGCCCTATACTCCCACCAGAGGACAGCTATCTTGGTTTCACTCCTCAGTAGCTCCCCTAGTGTGACTGTGGTTTAAAAATGCAAAAATTAAAACTGAAAAGCAGGTCTGTAGCAAGTCAGCAGCCTCCACGCCTTGCCCATGACAAACTGTCTTGGCTTCCTCGCTTCTGAATCCTCAGAGACCCTCCCATCTTTACGCTCCTCCGTAATCTTATTCAAATGTGCCTTCTCACGGTGTTACGTCCCACTCTGGTATGACCCCACAGACCCTCTTCTTCCTCACCTTGCTCTGCATTAATGCTCATCTGGTTCAGATTCTCCGTCCAAACGCTTCCCTTCATCACTCTTTTCCCTTAAGCCAAGTCTCATCTACACAGGCCAAGAGTTGAGAAAGCAGGGGCAGGACAGGAGTGGAGACGCAGACGTAGAGAATGTACTTGAGGACACGGGGAGGGGGAAGGGTAAGCTGGGACAAAGTGAGAGAGTGGCATGGACATATATACACTACCAAATGTAAAATAGATAGCTAGTGGGAAGCAGCCGCATAGTATAGGGAGATCAGCTCGGTGTTTTGTGTCCACCTAGAGGGGTGGCATAGGGAGGCTGGGAGGGAGACGCAAGGAGGAGATATGGAGATCTATGTATACGTATAGCTGATTCACTTTGTTATACAGCAGAAACTAACACACCATTGTAAAGCAATTATACGCCAATAAGGGTGTTAAAAAAAAAAACAAAACACAGACCTGAGCTTTCACCCTTTACCCCCTGGTAGACTTATCTACCTATGCTGGCTCATCCAGGCCCCGAGCCAATCCCAGACGCCAGAAATCTCAGTCCTACCATTTTGTGGGACTTGCTCCCAAGACCTGGTGTCAGGTGGTCTTGAAGTGAATGCAATTCTCACCTTGTCTTGCCTCATCTGCTACTGTTGCCCCAATGCTCTACTCAGATTTTGACTCAGTTTCCCTGACTCTAGAAATGAACCTAGCATGCTGGGCAGGGATTCTGAGGACCTACCTAGCTCTTGCAAGCCCAATTCCCATGGATAAGCAGGGCCCCATCCAAGATTTGAATTTCTTTAAAGAATGTCACACATGTGAAATGCACAAATCATAAGTATTCTGCTCAATGAATTATCACAAAGTGAATATGTCTTTGTTACCATCAGGTCAAGAAATAGAACACTAATAGCATCCCAGGAATCTCCCTGGTGCCTCGCCCCAATCTCTACCCACCCCTTCCCAAGAGGAACCACTCTTCTGACTTAACACTGCAGATTAATTTTGCTTACTTTTGGACTTTATAGAAATAGAATCATACAATATGCATTTTTTGAGTGGGTGTGTCTGGCTTCTTTCATTTCACGTTGTATGATTCAATCTTGTTGTTACATGGACTCATACAAAATTCATTTTCACTTCACCTCATTCATCTTCATTCATATTACATTGAATGAAAGACCATAATTTATTTCCTCATTCTACTCTTGATGGACATTTGAGGGTTCCAGTTTTTGGTAAACTTTGGATTTTGCTAAGATCGATCAAGACTCCGATGGCAGGGGAGCCCTGCACACCTCATACCCACTTTGCGCTCCTCCCCAACTTTCAGTTCTCTACCATCAATGGTTAGGACACCACCTGCCACACCTCCTGACTATAAATGCAAATTAAGTTCCAAATGCCTGTCTGGTCCTAAAAATGCAAACAATCTCATTTCTTGCAAACAAATTTGAAATACATTCACCCATTGTTTGAAATGTTGGGGATTGTGTTAGCTGCTCCCTTTGGGGTCTGCTGGGTTGGTGTCCTCTGCCCTCTGGGTCTCCTTACCTGTTGCTCCACCTGTTAGATGGCCTGAGGCTAAAAAAACAGGGCCAGAACCCCACAGGTACCTTTTGACTTCCAGGAATCTGGCATGTCTTTCCAATATAGAATGCTAATATTTAGTTTGGAAAGCAGAGGACATAATCTGCTAAGGGTGGGGAGAGCAGCAGGAAGGATTAGCTATTTCACACCAGGCTCAAGATTAAGGCCATTTTACAAGCTCTGCCCCAAATCAATGGTCAATGACTGTAGAGAGAATAAGTGAATCCCTGAAGCCTTCAAGTTGAAAAAGCAGAACAAGAATCTAAGATAGGGGATGCTAATCTGCACGCAGAAGAACTGGTCCTGTGCTAGTATTGTCAAACACTGGACTTAGAGCCAGCTTAGCGTTCTGTCTTTGACAGGGGAATCTGAAGAGGTTTTCAGGATAACATGGCAGCCACTCCTGAATGCAGACATTGAATGCTGCGGATACAGTGCTAGGAGAACCCCGGCCTGAGTGTGGGGAGGTGAAGGTCCTAGCTCTTCCTGGGTTGCCTGCAAACATGTGCCCACAGCACTGAAGTGTTTATCTGTCCATAGCCCAGAAATCATAGTTACACATTTGTTTGAAATTTCACAGCAGGACGTTTGCTCATATGTCATCCATTATTATTTTTCTTTTCTTTTCTTGTCTTTTTTTTATCACTGCAATGATCAAGTTTACATTTTATTGCTTCTCAAACAGGTTGCCTTCTCATTCCCTGTCCTGAGATATCCTTTGGTGGGAAACATCTAGCACTTTCCATAAGGGAACCACTTCTATGTAAAATGACCATCCCAGTCGAACCCAGCAGTTTAGTCAGAACATCATGGCTGTGTGGATGTTACTAGAAATAGTAGAGAGACAGTTAGAGAATGTCCACCTCTGATTCCAGACACCCCCTCCCTCCTCCCGTGTGAATCCCAGCACTTCTCGAACTTCTTGAAGACTCTCTGTCTGTGAAAATGCATCTAAGCAGAGGGAGTAGGCTGTGCATGACCACAGCTGTGTGATGTAAGAGGTACGCAATTAGCAGAGATCGGATTTGTCCAAACTGGGGCAAAATCAGGGTTGGTACTGCACCTGGGGACTTATATAGAAAGATCTCCTGGCCCCTAACCTAACTGGGGTAAATCGCTCACGGTGATGTATGTGCCTTTGCACGGGAGTCACTTTAATAAAACAGGACACTGAATGCTTCCCCATGGCTGGAGGCATCGCTTCCAAATCCAATTACACCAACTCCTCTCACTGGCCGCAACATCCCAGCAGCATCTTTGCTCTCAGACAGGCTTATTTTCACTCAGCCTCCTGGGCTTGAAGGCAAGAATAGGAACTGGGTGAGTTTCAATTTTCCCCAGTCAGTGCACACTTCAGACAGATGGTGGAAATTGCCCTTTGGCTCGATTTTCAGAGGAACTAGTTCCTCATAAGACCATCAATTTAAAAAATCCACAGGGCTTCCCTGGTGGCACAGTGGTGGAGAGTCCGCCTGCCGATGCAGGGGACACGGGTTCGTGCCCTGGTCCGGGAGGATCCCACATGCCGTGGAGCGGCTGGGCCCTTGAGCCATGGCCACTGGGCCTGCGCGTCCGGAGCCTGTGCTCCACAGCGGGAGAGGCCACAGCAGTGAGAGGCCCGCATACCAAAAAAAAAAAAAAAAAAAAAAAAAAAATCCACAAATTGTACATTAAGTTTTGTAGTTTACAAAGCTTTTCCAGACTCCAGTGGTTTTCAGTCCAGGATTCACATTAGAACCATGTAGGGAACTTCTTAAATGGACAAACTCCTATGTCTCGCAAGAGGTTCTGATTGATTCAGAGCTGGGTCCACTGGCACATGGACATTTTAACAAAGCCCTCCAGATGATTTCAATGTAAAGTCAGGGCTGGGAACCACTGATGCCGCCTAACACATATAATGTCTCTGCTAGGAGGCTTCCCTCGATGGGAGAGGAAACCGAGGCTCAGAGAGGTAGCTGGCTTTGCTCACCATCACACAGCTCAGCCAGCACAGCAGAAATGGGAATCCAGTCTTTAGACTGGGAGTCCTGCCTCAAATTAACAACAACACCAAAGACAAAATGACAAAACATTTACACGGTGATCTGTAGTGTTTAAAGCACTTTCACATCATGGTCATATTTTATTCTTAAAATAATCCTGTGCAGAGGCAGGAAAGCTATTATTGTTCCTACTACTATGTCATGGCTCCCATGTCAAAGATGAGGAGATGGAAGCCCAAGGGGGTAAGTGGTTTAAACCAACAAGCTTATCTTAAAAGCCTCCAGTGTGCTCAGAACTGCGTGGTGATAAAATCAGCAAACCCTCGTGTAGGACACACTACATGCCAGGCACTGAGATGTAAGTTCTATGAATATGTCCATTTTACAGATGAGGACACTGGAGCCCAGAGAGGCTCCATGAGTTGTCTGAGGTCACACAGCTAGTGAGCAGTGTATGGAGGGAGAGGAACTCTGCAGCTGGGCTCCATGATCTGGGTTGTTAACCACCATGCTTTGCACTTCTGATGGCTACAGAGGAGTAGTGGCCCCTACCTTCAAGAAGCTCCAACGCACAGAACCCAGCCCGGCCATGGCTTGGTGGACAGGTCAGAGGACCTTGGGACCATGGGTTCTGAGCCAACTAAGGCATCCCTCTTTCTGATAAAGGGCTCTCTCAGCACACTCTCCCTTCCCAAAGTCGGCTCTGATACAGGGTGCTGCGGGGATCTAGGTATGGTCCTTCAATAGCAGTGGATGTTCCTCGGGCACTGCTTCTAGAGTCTGTTCTGGGCACCACTGCCCATCCCAGATACAACGGGTCAAAATTTTTGGAGGGTGGGACCTAGGAAGGGGCATTTTTTAAATTAAAAAATGTTATTGGAATATAATTGTGCAGCATTAGCTAAAACCTCTATCAAGTCACATAACAATCATTTCTGTGATGGGAACAATTAAGATCTAGTCGCCTAGAAACTTTGAAGTTTATAGTACATTGTTGTCTATAATGACTACGCTCTGCATGAGATCTCCAGGGCTTATTTATCTACTGATTGCAAGCTGGTACTGGAAGGGGCATTCTTAACAAGCACTTAGGTGATTCTTAAGGAGCCCTGATTATAGCATAAAGGACTAGGCAAGGCAGCTACTGGTTAGGGGGTAGGATTGGATCCGCCTCCATCCTCTGGGCCTGGAAAGGGCATTTTCCTAAAAGGACTGCCCTGAGCTGAGGGTTCCTTGTGAGGAGGGCTACGAGGTCAAGGGCACTCTCCCCGGGAGTGTAGGTCTACACCAGGGAGCAACTGTTACATTTTCAAGGAATGTTGTAAGCCAGCGGGCTTCCTGTTGGTAGCTTGAAATCAGCTGTAGTGGGAGTACTTCTATGGTGGGAATTGGCAAATGCTATAAATCAGAATGTTTCTTTCTTCTTGTTTTTCTCCTGGAAGAGCAGTTGTTAAACTTTGACCAGCATACCCCTCGCTCCACCTCTCTGGGCTCGGCGTCCCCCCATGTAAGAGGAGGACTTGGGGGCAGTTGAAACTTTCAGGCCAGCTTAATGCAGGCTTGCAGGGAGCCCTTTCTGACTGGGGGAGACCTCGTGAACCCAGGATCCCTTCCCTCCTCCCTTTCCTCTCATCTGCCTCCCTCTCTGTGCTGACTTAACCCGGCCTTCCTCGGGGTCCTGGTCAGACTCCCCCCATTGCTGCCTCTGTTTGTTGAGGCTGCAAGGTTATTATTTTGCTCCTTCCTGTTGACAACTGCATCGGAGGTTAGTGGGACTTCCAATTGCTTAACACGTTAGCTTTCTAGATATGGTACGCAACACCAAAATCAAACAAACGAACCCCCCATAACCGTAAGCTAAAAACTCGGCTCACCTTGACCCTTGTAAGTGCGCCTCTCACAGTAGCCTGGCTCTTCTGTGATAGAACATTTTCAGTGTGTGTCTATTCACCCAGCCCGGAGAGTGCCCTGACCTGCCTGCCACAGCTTTCCATAGCTGGGGCCACTTGAGCTCCACCTGCAGGCTCTGGGCACGATACCCATGCAGTGAGAGAAGCCCAGGGAAGGCTTGCATCGGGTCCTGTTCTGTTCCTGGTGCTGGAATCCTGCGTGGTCAACTGTTAAGACCCCATTTCTTCCATAACAGGCCCTTCAGGCCCTGGATCTCTGCTCAGTGCCCAGATCAGTGGCTGACTCCTAGGGCCAGCCTGCATCCCCGTATTCTGTTGGCCCCAGCATCCATGGTGTGTGGCTGGACCGTCTTTCTGAATGCCTGGCAGAATTCCCAGATGCTGCCTCCTTACAGCTCAGCTTGTCGCCTGACCCCTTCCGTCTTGCGCTGTCCCTCTCATTGTCGACTCTCCTGCTCTTCTTGGGAGGAATGATAGGTTTCAAGGTCCTGGCCCCTTCTCATCCTGGTCCGTCTCATTCCTAGAGAGCAGTAAAGCGCCCCTCTGCATTCTTCTTTTTCTAATAAGTTTATTTATTTATTTATTTATGGCTGCATCGGGTCTTCGTTGCTGCACGCAGGCTTTCTCTAGTTGCGGTGAGCGGGGTCTCCTCTTCGTTGCAGTGCGCGGGCTTCTCATTGCGGTGTCTTCTCTTATTGCGGAGCACGGGCTCTAGATGCGCAGGCTTCAGTAGTTGTGGCTCGTGGGCTCTAGAGCACAGGCTCAGCAGTTGTGGCGCACGGGCTTAGTTGCTCCGCGGCATGTGGGATCTTCCCGGACCAGGGCTCGAACCCATGTCCCCTGCATTGGCAGGCAGATTCTTAACCACTGCGCCACCAGGGAAGTCCCCTGAAGTCCCCCTCTGCATTCTTGATATCAACCAGGTTTAATCTCTGCACACTTCCGAAAGTTTCACACCTTCTCATTTACCCATTTTGCTCAGTAATTCTATTATCTGTCTGTTTTCATATCTGGCTCACCTCCCTGTCAAAATATGCTCAGCCTCGTCTAACATGCATGTGCAGGCACACAGACTAATAATAACAGCCCAGATCAGCCCCCTTCCTCCCACCCTGCAGCCCAGAGCAGGTGAACAATTGCTACCATGTGACTCCTGCACATTCCCAGAAAAATCCCTCGGCCATTTAAAGAGATCATAGGTGTGTCCTCTTCCACCCTGGAGGAAATTCATTGGTGAAATTGGAAGTGGCAGCAGCCACGTGACGGAGGAAGAGCATCCGGACTCAACCAGAAGATCAGCTTGAATTATGCCAGGGGAGGGCGGGCCTGGCCAGGTCTGAGTAATAAGGTAACTTGTTTCTTTTTTTTTTCCTTCACCAGGATACTTAAATATGGTTGAGTATTCATTCATTCATTTATCAAATATTAATATTTATCTCCTTCACCTTCTTCAAGCCATTGCTTAAATGTCACCTTATCAGCAAGATCTTCGTTGACCACTGTCTTCAAACCCCATCTCCAGCACTGTTCCACATTCTTCATCCCTCACCCAACTTTACTGTTCTCCACAGCTCATACCATCAACTGACCCGTGATATTTTTCCTCATTTGTTTGTTGATGGTGTGTTTCCCTCCACTAGTCTGTAAGCTCCATTAGAGCAGAGACTATGCAGGACAGTGCCTAGGGCAGTGGCCTAAATCCCAGTAATCTCAGAATGTTCAGTTTTGTCTATGTTCTGGAAAACATGTCATGTCTTACTGAAACAATGTCTGCCCCTTCCAGAGGAAATTGGTATCCTTGTTCCCCTAAAATTGTATCATATCAGCAACTAGCTAATCCATGGTGCTGGAATCCTCCCATTTCTCTTCCCTTCAGAGTATTTAAGAAGAGAGATTTTGGAGCCAAATTATCTGAGTTGGAATCCTGTTCTGTCATTTACTAGATGTGTGATCACAGATAACTTACTTCTCTGTGCCTTAGTTTCCTCATCTGTAAAATGGGAATAATGCACAGATCAACCTCACAGAACTATGATGAAGATTCAGAGAGTTGGTATTGGTAATGGGCTTAAGATAGTGCCCAGTCTACAATGAAGACTATATAAATGTTTGTTAAATTTCCTCCACTCTCCCATTGCTGATTGCTTCTCCCTCCTAACTCTCTCCTACCCAAGAACTTTCCACAGTGGAAGAACTAAGGTAGAGTGGCATCCTTTCTATGGGAAATGTTGCCATTAGAATTTCAGTGGAGGCAATGGGGGTGTGAGCAGATTGGATTATAGTCCCCAACTCTTTGCTCCCTCCCAGTCAGAGGATTCCATGCCCCCATCCATTGTCATTAGACACACTCGTGTAAACAAAGACGAACAAAGAGTTTGCTCACTCCCCAACTCTATAAAGATGAAGTTGTCAGCCACTGCAGTGCACCCTAAGAGGAACAGAGGATGAAAAATGGGATGAGGCACTTGGCTTTGGAAAAACAGCCCCTTGGATGGTTGGATGCACAGATCGGGGAGAATTTTAATGAACCCAGATTCTTGCATCTTCCCACACGTAGAAGAGTAAAAAAATCATTAACTTGAGATATCCATTCTTGTGACCAGCAGTAATCTTATTTTTTTTCAATTTTTATTGAAATATAGTTGGTTGATTTACAATGTTGTGTTAGTTTCAGGTGTACAGAAATGTGATTCAGTTAAATCTATCTATCTATCTATCTTAGATTCTTTTCCATTATAGGTTATTGCAAGATATAAGTATAGTTGCCTGTGCTATAGAGTAGGTCTTTGTTGTTGGTTATCTATTTTATATATAGTAGTGTGTGCATTTCAGCATTAATCTTTTACAAGATGTATACTGAATTGCATGTATTTCCTAGCCAAGAATCATATATAAACTCTCTCCTCCTTTACCTCTTCAGAAAGGTTCCCTCCGAGCTACTGAGGGGCTGTCTCCCAGGTTGTAGTCCTCAGTAAGGTCCTTGAATAAAACTTAAACTCACAACTCTTACGCTGTGTGTTTTTCTTTAAGGCTTCCCATGCGCCCTGTGGGTGGAGTACACATCTCATCTCAATGAATTTGGACTTGGCCACATGAAAAACTCTAGTCAATGGAATGTGAGTGGTTGTGATTGTTTTTGCTGTATCCAAACAGAGCCTTACATACAATTGCATGGTATTGTATTTATTGGCTGAGGCCTTCCTGCTCTAGTTCTCCATATGTCCTCCGGATGTGCCACATGGTACCTACTCCCTCCATCTGGGTTCCAGAATGAGAAAACAGGTGGAGCCCAGATAAGCTCAGCTGAGTCCAGCCAACCCCAGCAGAGCCACGGCCAACCTACTGCTGAGCCACAGTCCTTACGTAAAGGGAGCAAAAGGGAAATGTGTTGTCAGCCACTGAGAGAGCATCATTTGTTACCACTGCAGAACTGACTAATCCAGGGCAAGAGCAGTAGGAGGAGAACATATGTCTCACAAGACTGTTCAAACGAGATTATTTTTTCACAGAGGGATCTCTGTGTGTGTTATATATGTGTCTGTGAATGTGCTGTTCATCCAAACACAAAACAACTTAAATAATCATCACTCTTATATTGGTAACAACCTGGTCTACTATGTATATTTCCATTGCTAGAAATGTGGTCTTGGGAAGTGAGAAGGGAAGCTAAAAACAAAATTAAAAACAATAAATTGTTGACCAACTGGCATTACTGCTCTGGCTCCCTGGTTATTTGTCTCAAGAGGAAATGAACAGCAGGATTTCTAGAATCATGGCATTTTGGATATGAAAGGAGCCAAAAGACATGGAAGGATTCTGATCCAACCTCTCCCTTTTACAGGTTGGGCAACTAAGGCCTGGAGAGATGAAGTGCTTTGGCCAAGTGCCTGATGGGAGAATCTTTAGAGCACTGAGAGCAGGCTGTGTGCATATCTGAGAAAGTTGCAATATCTAAGAAGAAATTTTCAAGAATGTGTCGAAAGCATTTTTCCTCTCTAATTCCTGCTTTTTTCTACATCTCGGTTAGAATCCTGGGAGACCACAGGAGTAGTAAAAGCTTCTAGTGTCCATCAGAATTTGGTTCTCCTTTTCCTTCTGGGCAGAGAGTTAAAGTTTGCTTCATGGGCTCCCCTTTAGTTAGACAGAGACAGGTGAAGGAGTTGGGGCCACTGAAAGTGGGCAGAAATGATGTACTTTTCGTCTAGTCCTGGTCTATAAGATATTCACACATTCTCTCTCTCTCTCTCTCTCTGATCCATTACTGCCCAGAGGATGATGAAATGGAAGACTTCAGTCGTATGGGCTTAGTACAGCCCATAGATGGAAGGGTCCTGCGTCCTCTTCTGATGCCCACTGGACTGGGACATGGGTGAGAA
This sequence comes from Globicephala melas, assembly GCF_963455315.2. NCBI lineage: Eukaryota > Metazoa > Chordata > Mammalia > Artiodactyla > Delphinidae > Globicephala > Globicephala melas. The sequence goes on from NC_083316.1 coordinate 28,584,604, forward strand.
ACAAATTTTGGTTGTTAAGCTTCTGAGACAGAGAGAGGTTGGGTGTTATAATGACTAGCCTTACCTAGATGACTAATCCAGGGATAATCCAGAGACAATCAATGCAGCTTAGTTTAGATGGTAACTACCGTATTTAACCAAGTAGAAGAGCTGTAAATAAGAAGGAAGCCCCTGACATCTGGCCCATTGCCACTGTTCCTTCTTGAATACCATCATCAAAGTCTCCGAGTAACCTGTGCCTTGCTTCCTCTGCATTTTCAGCCCCACACACTGTCACATTCATACGTGTCCACAGGTGTTCAACAACACTTGTTGATGGCTGACTGACTACTTTTATAAAGCCATACACAATATATTATTTTGATTCACAGATCCATTGAAAGAGCACTTGACTTGAGCTCTACAATACATTCTTCCCATTAAGCAATAGGCCCTCCATATTACTGAGGGCTATGTTCTGAGACCTTATGGATTCTTCCAGTAAAGCTGCTCGTGTTCATCAATTCAAACTCTAGGACAGATGGGGGACAAAGCCAACTGAGATGTGGTTGCTGGATAAGTGAGCTTTGAATAGCGATGCACTTGTGTAGCCCAAAGTAAGACAACAGCACTTAGAAAAAGAGAATATAATATGCCTAACGCCTTAAAACGTAAGTGCTATTGTCAATTATAAAAGAATCCCTCTATAGATTTCTTAATAAGTCCACCATCCTATTAGTGTATATTAACAACCAGTAGGCCCAACTCCCAATTGGTTGCTAGGTTTCCTGTGTCAGTGCATTTGCACATGGAAATAGAAAGGCCCACGCAAACGTCTGCGTATTTGGCTACCGTGACATTGGCCTGGCAGGACCCAGTAAATCATCGTTGACTCACTGCTTTACAATAATAGCATCACCTCTTTGTGCAACGTGTAGTTGACAGTGTGTCTTCCAGACAACCCTCTCTGAGATTACCAAGGAAAAAAAAAGATTAGGAAGTCCGTATCTAAAAGTTTAGTCAATTTCTCCTTATCTTTGTAAACATTCTTGTAATATTATCCATAATGATTTTTCATCCTTGGCCTGGCAGCCATCCCATACCATGCTTCTCAACTCAGCTTCAGAGACAGAAATTAATTTTAATATTATGACAAGAACAATATAATTTGGAAGGGAAGTTTGCTGATACCTCCAGTTCTGTCAATTACCAACTTATTTACAAGTCAAAATATAAGTGGCTTGGGATGCTTTTATGGGAGTGCCTCAGCAGAGGGACTGATCTGCACCTGGATGTCTGGAATGCCTTTCTGAATGTCCTTGATTGCTTAAAAAACTACAAATAGAACTACCATATGACCCAGCAATCCCACTACTGGGCATATACCCTGAGAAAACCATAATTCAAAAAGAGTCATGTACCGCAACGTTCATTGCAGCACTATTTACAATAGCCAGGACATGGAAGTAACCTAAGTGTCCATCGACAGATGAATGGATAAAGAAGATGTGGCACATATATACAATGGAATATTACTCAGCCATAAAAAGAAATGAAATTGAGTTATTTGTAGTGAGGTGGATGGACCTAGAGACTGTCATACAGAGTGAAGTAAGTCAGAAAGAGAAAAACAAATACCGTATGCTAACACATATATATGGAATATATATATGGAATCTAAAAAAAAAATGGTTCTGATGAACCTAGGGGCAGGACAGAAATAAAGACACGGACGTAGAGAATGGACTTGAGGACACAGGGAGCGGGAAGGGTAAGCTGGGATGAAGTGAGAGAATGGCATGGACATATATACACTACCAAATGTAAAATAGATACTAGTGGGAAGCAGCCGCATAGCACAGGGAGGTCAGCTCGGTGCTTTGTGACCACCTGGAGGGGTGGGAGAGGGAGGGTGGGAGGAAGGGAGGCGCAAAAGGGAAGAGATATGGGGATATATGTATACATATAGCTGATTCACTTTGTTATAGAGCAGAAACTAACACAACTTTGTAAAGCAATTATACTCCAATAAAGATGTTTAAAAAAAAAAAAGACCCATTATAATCCCCGCCTTTTCTTTCAGACTCTGTGCATGTTCCAGACACACAGAGCTGAAGTGTGGCCAGTGAGTCAGTCTGGGAAGAGCAGCAGATAATGTTCCCTTTAATACCCTGGGCAGTTCAGAAGAGCGGTTTCCTGCTTAGGAAAGTCCTCAGGAGCACTTACATGCTTACTGAATGAGGGATGAGTGAACCAAGGGTCGCAGCCTCCAACAGGTTGTCTTCGTTCTCAGTCTTTACCCCTCTGGAGGTCACATTTAGCCCCATGTCACTTCATGGATTAACAGGAACAAGGATTTTGTGGGTGGACAGGTTCCCCATATCACGGCAGACCCTTGGCCAGATTCCTTATCAGGCATCTCCGTCTTCCCCTCCAAAGTTCTTCTCCTTGTCAGTTGCCTTGTCTTACCCCTTTATCTTCCTTTCACTCCGCTCTAAATCCCCTTGGCAGTCCCAAGCCATCCTGCTCTCCCTCAACTTCTGTGTCTCACAGACTAAAATACCAGGCTGATATCTAGAGAAATAACCATGAGCATTCCTCAGAGTATGCCCCATGGGGCAAGTCCTCCCACCACATGCCTTGTTATAGCCTTTGCCCCACAGAAACGGCTCCCTTTCTATGCAGGCACAGGGCTGCATGGAAAATGTGATCTCTCCATGCTGTTTCAGAAGCAATAAAGATTGACACATGGCTGCCCACTCAAAAGCCCAGCTGCCTCCTTCGCCTCAATTTCAGCTTTCCTTCCTGCAGGCAGGGACTTCCTTGGGTCTCCCCAAAGCGGGGGATGCCCTGTCCACAGAGCACCCAGGACCTGACCCTATCATAGAACTGATAATGAAACCTGATTTATCTTTCTTCCTGAACCTGCCCAGGCCGGTAGCTCATGTATGTCAAGAACAGTGTTTATTATTTTATTAGTTTTTCTTCTATGTTCCTCATCCTTAATATAAATCTCAATAAATGGTTTTGAATAAATAAATGTATTGGGTGTCAGCTGCATTTAGAGGGAAGTTGGTAAGGATTTTATGCTCTAATGGGCTCTAAATCATTGGCGTACGTGGTTGAGAGGGTAATGCCTTGTCTATATTGGGTGGTTTAAAAATTGATAATAATGGCGATGTGTGTTTTGATGGGATTTCCAATTTTCAAAGTATTTTCTTATAAAATATTTATTTTATTCTTTTCCCAACACTGTGAGGTTTCTGGATGGTATCACTGAGTTTGCAAATGCTTGTGGCTATTCAACAGTAGAGGCGGGGCTGGCAACTTGCCTTCTGAGTGTAAATTGGTGAACTCTTTCTGGTAATACATGTTAAAGCCTTAAGAATGTAGATACACTTTTTTTTTTTTAGAACAGTATACATAGTTGCCTGTCATTTTATTTTTTCTCTTTATTTTTAACATCTTTATTGGAGTATAATTGCTCTACAATGTTGTGTTAGTTGCTGCTTTATAACAAAGTGAATCAGCTATACATATACATACATCCCCATATCTCCTCCCTCTTGCGTCTCCCTCCCACCTTCCCTATGCCACCCCTCTAGATGGGCACAAAGCACCGAGCTGATCTCCCTGTGCTATGCAGCTGCTTCCCAGTAGCTATCTATTTTACATTTGGTAGTGTATATATGTCCATGCCACTCTCTTCGTCCCAGCTTACCCTTCCCCCTCCCTGTGTCCTCAAGTCCATTCTCTACGTCTGCGTCTTTATTCCTGTCCTGCCCCTAGGTTCATCAGAACTATTTGTTGTTGTTGTTGTTTTTAGAGTCCATATATATGTGTTAGCATACGGTATTTGTTTTTCTCTTTCTGACTTACTTCACTCTGTATGACAGACTCTATGTCCATCCATCTCACTACTAATAACTCAATTTCGTTTCTTTTTATGGCTGAGTAATGTTCCATTGTACATATGTGCCACATCTTCTTTATCCATTCATCTGTCGATGGACACTTAGGTTGCTTCCATGTCCTGGCTATTGTAAATAGAGCTGCAATGAATATTGTGGTACATGACTCTTTTTGAATTATGGTTTTCTCAGGGAATATGCTCAGTAGTGGGATTGCTGGGTCGTGTGGCAGTTCTATTTTTAGTTTTTTAAGGAACCTCCATACTGTTGTAGATACACTTTGAATTGGAAAATACACTTCTAGAAATTTATCCAAAGGAAAAGAAATGTGCAAAAACAATTTTGTACACACACAAAACATCCCCCCTGTGCTATTTATAAAAAAAGAATATTGGGAAAAAAATCTAAATATCAAATCATAAAGGCTTATTTAACTAGATCATGGTATAGATATTCAGCAAAATATTGTCTAATTTTAAAAATAATGTGATAAAACTTTTAATGATATGGAAACATGTGAAAGAAAGAAGATAACTGGGTACAGAAAGTGGATGTGTTTGACCTCAATTCTAACATATGTATCTCCATATGTGCACAGAAGAAAAACTGGGAATATATATATGCACCCGGTATATTAGCAGTGGTTATCTCTGGGAGGATGATTCTAAAATTAAAAAATATTATTTTTGTAATAAAATAAAGTGTTACTAAAATACCTAAATAAAATTAAAAGTTATTACTTTTATAATTGAGGGGGAAAATCCCAATAAAAATTTTAACACCATAAAAACAATCACTTCACGGACACCTGGCGTTTTGGAATGTAAATACATGGACGGAGTCCCCACTAGGGTGAGGTACAGACATTGGTTATATGTGTCATGGAACAATTTTCAGTTGCTGACAGCCAGCCTCCCTGTGTTAATTAGTGGTTGTGTCTGAGCACGTGACCCATCTCTTGGGCAATAAAGAGGGGTTTCAACATTTCTTGTTGTCCTGCTCACTTGTTTTTAAGAACTCCCTCCACTTCTCAGAATTCCATTATTATGTCCATCTTAGGGTTATTTTAAATCCTCTGGGGCAACTAGCTATTATTTGCCATTAAGCTTCTGACAAGTGGATGAGAGGCAATTTCATGGAAAAACCCCTTGCACTGAGCCTCAGAAAAGGGTGCGTCATCTTATTAAAACGGAGTTTAAGAAGTTCAGCTGGGTTCTCTCTGCGAAGCTGTGTACTTGTTTTACCCTGGCCCCTCAGCTTCTGGTCATCCTTGGGATACGAAGCAAAAGGAATTAGAAGTTTAAAGTGTGGAAAAGAAGGAAAGAAGGTGGAGAAAGTGGGAGAATCTGGAAGTCCAAAAGGTGGTAAGGAAGAGCGGCAGTTGGTGGACTCAAGGGTTAAAGCCCCACTGTCTTGTCTATGGCCAGAAATCTGAGCATCTCTGCCACATCCTGAAACCACTCCCAGTGCCAAAGTCTCTCTCTCCCCTTACCTTGCTCCCTCTTGTACCGGCACATCCTGTCCTTACCTGATTTAATCACCTGTTCTCACTCTTGTACGATATGTTCTTTCAAACTTCCTTCTTCATTCAAAGCATCTGGGCTACTTACACAGCAAGATAATTACTTGTCTCTCTTACTGGCTTATATTTACTCTATTTTTTCTTCTTTCCCCTTTACTCAGCTTCCCTCAGGAGCCCTCTCTTAGCAGAAAAGCCACCTGTCCAATCAAAGATGTAATGGCCAGGGATCTGAGCTAGGCTGGATCTGTGGGGAGAGCAAAAAGTACTCCCAGTGCAGACTCCTTGAGAGAAAAAGGAAGGAGGAATGAGAACCAGGGTTCACCCCTTTAAATGCATTTTCAGAAAACTTCAGGATGACTCTAGTTTAGTGGCTGGAACACCTATCCATCCATCCATCCATGCATCTTTCAAACGTCCACTGAGCGTCTCTGATGCAGCAGACATGGGCAGGGCCCTGATAATTTAGTCTTGTGCTAAAGCAACCCTCCTAGTACTTAGGCTGGTAGAGAAGAGAAAAGCTAGTATAACACTTTAGTGTAAATGACATAAGTATTAAGAAGGAACTCTGCAGGGGCCATGAGAGCCAAGAGCAGGCAGATTTGACCTACTCAAGGAGGTTGGGGCTTCCCTGGGGAGGCTACCTGAGGGATGACGAGTAGAAAGTCCCTCTTCTCTCTCTATTCACAGCCCTGCGTATAAATGGGTATGAGATGCTCCTGGTTGCTTCTCCAACAACCATTTCCCCTTTGTTTTTGTACACAGAGCCCAGTTTTGTCAGCTATCAGCTGTCCAGTCCCAGCGGATGGGGTGTTATCATTCTAAGGTAACTGTGGTAATCTCACTTCCCATTTATCTGTGATTGGTTTAGGACTGGTTATTCCACCCAGTTCTGGGCACTGAGACATGGCAGAAGTCTTCTGGGGTCTGCTGGGGAAGATTTTCCTCCCTGGTCAAAAGAGAGAGGGTGGAAGAGAAGGGTCCTCAGATAAAAAGAGTCTGGGTCCTTGGTTGTATTATGAGCTCCTAAAGCAAACCTGGGACTGGTTTTCTCAGGACTTTTTTGGTAAGTGTTACACGTCCATGGTTTAGTCTGCTTTTAGCCAGGCATCTGGCCTTTGGGGGATGATTTCATCAACGTCTGGCATGGACAGCTCTGTGGTCTAATTGGTGAAATGGGTATGTTTTCAACCCTAGTGGCCTACGGGTGGAAAAGGTGGATGTGAGTGAGAACTCTCAGTATGCTGCTGTGAAGGGAAGGAACAAAGTAGCTTGTGGCTGGGATATTGCTTTATTGGGCACGTTCAAAGTAATCATATCCTCCCGTTGCGGAGCACGGGCTCCGGACGCACAGGCTCAGCGGCCATGGCTCATGGGCCCAGCCACCCCGCGGCACGTGGGACCTTCCCTGACCGGGGCACGAACCCGCGTCCCCCGCATCAGCAGGCGGACTCCCAACCACTGCGCCACAAGGGAAGCCCTGCTTTATCTGTTTGAATATCCTTTTGATTTTTTTCTTTTTGGTTCTCTCGACAATGGCAGATTTAGTGCTAGGAGTCATTAAAAGTGGAAGTCCAATAATTACTCTGCCTATCTGTTTTTTGATGTGCATGTTCTGTCCAAGAAAATACAGAACCTGATTGGTTATTTAGCCATGTATGTAAATAGCTCCCACGTTGTGAGACATTTTCTCAACTTTGAGGAAAGTCATATATATTTGGCGCCAACCACTTTAAGTCCTGTAAATGGACTAATCTGATTCAGTTTTCTGGATATTTTTCTAGCAAACAAAAGCAACCCGCATGTTCCAGGGTCTCGCACTGCAGACTCAGAGTTTTGGGAGCCAGGAGAACTATATCTTCCTGCGTCTCGGGCACAGGAAGACAGACTTGGCAGCTCTGCTGCCCAGGCTGTCACGTGCGCCATTTCCTCAATGTTTGTCTGGGAGGGGGTCTTCCGGGAAAAGTCATATCCTTGTTCTCAGTCTAGTCCTTTGCTTGGCTGTTCGCAAGTGTTATTTGGTAATGAAGAGTCCACGAGATGGTCAGGCCTTGGGGCTGGATGTGAACTGATGTGCAGTATGATCCAGGTGGAGGTCACACACTTTGGGACTGGCACACTTAGGGATCTGGACAGGTACAAAATAACCCTCATTCACCCGAGAGGCGACGCAAGCTGCAGAAAGAATTGGACAGTGGTTTCTAGAGCTGGTTCTGCCATTTCTCAGTCAGATCGATTTGGGCCCATGTCTTCCTCTTTCTGAGATGAATTTCTTTTAATAGAAACTGTCGAGAGGGTCACATCTGTCTTGCTTTCCTCAGCCAACTATTGTGAGGATGAGATGAATTAAGGTTATGAAAATGCTCCACGGGACTGCAAGTGCTACGTGAGTGTGAACCCGTGGTCAGTAAGAGGTGAATGCTCCCAGATCCTCCACGTCTCTCTGACTCTTTGAGTGGAGGTCTAATTCCAGATGGAGAAGGTTCTCCTTTCTCCCTGAATGTCTTTTGATTTAGGAACTCCCAAGTATCCTTGCTTTAGGACTCTTGGTTACTGAGGGGCTGCCATGTGCCACCATGGTGATGATATCCCTTTGGCTGGGAGCCCAGTGACCCCTGTGTCCCTCTTGGCTCCGGATTCAGGACAGGGTCATTTGCTCCACAAGGAGCCGCAGATCCCAGGGGCCATACAATGGAGGAAATGGGGCCCAAAGTCAATGCCAACCGCTCCTTTAGTTGCAGGTGTCAACACCAAGAGCTTTGTGGTGGGGTGGCTTCATGTTTGTTCAGGGCTGGAGTCTGGGAAAAGCACACAAAGTTTGCCTTTGGTGCCCTTTTGCTTTCTCTTTCGAATTCTGTTCTCTCTCCTACTCCTCTCTGTCCTTCCCTACACAGAGGTAATTTCAGGCTCCCTCTGCTTCCCAGAACTCTGCGTTGGCAGTACCAGCAAAGTCAAGAGGAATTCCACACAACAGAACTCCCTACGGTGATGGAAATGGTCTATGTCTTCTCTGTCCAATACAGCACCCATAACCATATGTGACTGTCAAACATTTGAAATGTGGCCAGTGTGACCGAGGAATTGAATTTTTAATATTATTGAATTTCAATGAATTTACATTAAAATTACCACTTGAAGCCAGTGGCTAGTGTGTTCGACAGTGCAGGTCTGGAGCTCAATACCTTAATCATTTCAGTCCTTCCACTCCAATCACAACTAACCTGTCCTGCAGATGATGGATAAAGAAGATGTGGGACATATATACAATGGAATACTACTCAGCCATAAGAAAGAATGAAATAATGCCATTTGCAGCAACATGGATGCAAATAGAGATTATCATACTAAGTGAAGTAAGACAGAAAGAGAAAGACAAATACCGTATGATATCTCTTATATGTGGAATCTAAAATATGACACAAATGAACCTGTCTACAAAACAGAAACAGATGCCTGAACACAAAAAACAGACTTCTGGTTGCCAAGGGGAACGGGGTTGGGGAAAGGATGGAGTGTAAATTTGGGGTTAGGGGGGACCTTCAAGATGGTGGAGGAGTAAGACGTGGAGATCACCCTCCTCTCCACAAATACACCAGAAATACATCTACATGTGGAACAACTCCTACAGAACACCTACTGAACGCTGGCAGAAGACCTCAGACCTCCCAAAAGGCAAGAAACTCCCCACGTACCTGGGTAGGGCAAAAGAAAAAAGGAAAAAAGAGACAAAGAATAGGGACAGGACCTGCACCAGTGGGAGGGAGCTGTGAAGGAGGAAAGGTTTCCACACACTAGAAGCCCCTTGCAGGTGGAGACTTTGGGTGGCGGAGGGGGGAAGCTTCGGAGCCACGGAGGAGAGCGCAGCAACAGGGATGCGGAGGGCAAAGCGGAGAGATTCCTGCACAGAGGATCGGTGCCGACCAGCACTCACCAGCCCGAGAGGCTTGTCTGCTCACCCGCCGGGGCGGGCGGGGCTGGGAGCTGAGGCTCGGGCTTTGGACAGCTAGCTGGGAGAGAACTGGGGTTGGCGGCGTGAAACAGCCTGAAGTGGGCCAGTGCGCCATGGTTAGCCGGGAGGGAGTCCGGGGAAAAGTCTGGACCTGCTTAAGAGGCAACAGACTATTGTTTTGGGGTGCACGAGGAGGGGGGATTCAGAGCACCACCTAAAGGAGTTCCAGAGACGGGCGCGAGCCGCGGCTATCAGCACGGACCCCAGAGACGGGCATGAGACGCTAAGGCTGCTCCTGCAGCCACCAGGAAGCCTGTGTGCGAGCACGGGTCACTGTCCACACCTCTCCTCCCAGGAACCTGTGCAGCCTGCAACTGCCAGGGGCCCGTGATCCAGGGACAACTTCCCCGGGAGAACGCACGGTGCCCCTCAGGCTGGTGCAATGTCACGATGACGGCCTCTGCCACCGCTGGCTCGCCCCACATCCGTACCCCTCCCTCTCCCTGCCTGAGTGAGCCAGAGCCTCCGAAGCAGCTGCTCCTTTAACCCTGTCCTGTCTGAGGGAAGAACAGACGCTCTCAGGCGACCTACACGCAGAGGCGGGTCCAAATCCAAAGCTGAACCCCGGGAACTGTGTGAACAAAGAAGAGAAAGGGAAATCTCTCCCAGCAGCCTCGGGAGCAGAAGATTAAATCTCCACAGTCAACTTGATGTACCCTGCATCTGTGGAATAGCTGAATAGACAACGAATCATCCCAAATTGAGGTGGTGGACTTTGCGAGCAACTGTAGACTTGGGGTTTACTTTCTGCATCTAATTTGTTTCTGGTTTTATGTTTATCTTAGTATTTAGGGATTATTATCATTGGTAGATTTGTTTATTGATTTGGTTGCTCTTTTCCTTTTTTTAATTTACAGATTATATATATATATATTTTTTTTTCCCTTTATCTCTTTTAGTGAGTGTGTATGTGTATGCTTCTTTGTGTCATTTGTCTGTATAGCTTTGCTTTTACCATTTGTCCTAGGGTTCTCTCTGTGTTTTTTTTTTTTTTTTTTTTAGTATAGATTTTAGCACTTGTTATCATTGGTGTATTTGTTATTTGGTTTCGTTGCTCTCTTCTTTCTTTTTTCTTTTATTACCTTTTTATTTTTAAATTTATAATAATGTTTTTATTTTAATAACTTTATTTTTTTTAATTTTCTTTCTTCCTTCCTTCCATTCTTCCTTCCTTCCTTCCTTCCTTTGTTCTTTCTTTCTTTCTTTCTTTCTTTCTTTCTTTCTTTCTTTCTTTCTTTCTTTCTTCCTTCTTCCTTTCTTCCTTTCCTCCTTCCTTCCTTCCCTCCTTCCTTCCTTCCTTTCTTTCTCTTTTGTTCTCTTTCTCTCTCTCTTTGTTTCTCCCCCCCTTTTCTTCTAAGCCATGTGGCTGACAGGGACTTAATGCTGTGGCTGGCTGTCAGGCCTAAGCCTCTGAGGTGGGAGGGCAAAGTTCACGAAATTGGTCCACCAGAGACCTCCAGGCTCCATGTAATATCACACGGCAAAAGCTCTCCCAGAGATCTCCATCTCAACGCTAAGACCCAGCTCCACTCAACAACCAGCAAGCTACAGTGCTAGACACCCTATGCCAAACAACTACCAAGATAGGAACAAAACCCCACCCATTATCAGACAGGCTGCCTATTATCATAATAAGGCCACAGACACCCCAAAACACACCACTGGACATGGTCCTGCCCACCAGAAAGACAACGTTCAGCCTCATCCACCAGAACACAGGCACCAATCCCCTCTACCAGGAGGCCTACACAACACACTGAACCAACCTTAGCCACTGGGGGCAGACACCAAAAACAATGGGAACTATGAACCTGCAGGCTGTGAAAAGGAGACCCCAAACACAGTAAGTTAAGCAACATGAGAAGACAGAGAAATACACAGCAGGTGAAGGAGAAACATAAAACCCCACCAGACCAAACAAAAGAAGAGGAAATAGACAGTCTATCTGAAAAAGAATTCAGAGTAATGGTAGTAAAGGTGATCCAAAATCTTGGAAATAGAATGGAGAAAATATGAAAAACGTTTAACAAGGACCTAGAAGAATTAAAGAGCAAACAAACAATGATGAACAACACAATAAATGAAATTAGAAATTCTCTAGAAGGAATCAAGAGCAGAATAACTGAGGCAGAAGAACAGATAAGTGACCTGGAAGATAAACTAGTGGAAATAACTATGGCAGAGCAGAATAAAGAAAAAAGAAAGAAACGAATTGAGAACAGTCTTAGAGACTTCTGGGATAACATTAAATGCACAAACATTCAAATTATAGGGGTCCCAGAAGAAGAAGAGAAAAAGAAAAGGACTGAGAAAATATTTGAAGAGATGATAGCTGAAAACTTCCCTAATATGGGAAAGGGCATAGTCAATCAAGTGCAGGAAGCATAGAGTCTCAAATAGGATAAATCCAAGGAGAAACATGCCAAGACATATATTAATCAAACTATCAAAAAAAATAGAAAGAAAAAAAATAAAAGCAGCAAGGGAAAAATAACAAATAACAGACAAGGGAATCACCATAAGGTTAACAGCTGACCTTTCAGCAGAAACTCTGCAAGCCAGGAGGCAGTGACAAGAAATATTTAAAGTGGTGAAAGGGAAAATCCTACAACCAAGATTACTGTACCCAGCAAGGATCTCATTCAGATTAGATGGAGAAATTAAAACCTTTACAGAGAAGCAAAAGCTAAGAGAATTCAGCACCACCACACCAGCTTTACAACAAATGCTAAAGGAAATTCTCTAGGCAGGAAACACAAGAGAAGGAAAAGACCTATAATAACAAACCCAAAACAATTAAGAAAATGGTCATAGGAACATACATATTAATAATTACCTTAAATGTAAATGGATTAAATGCTCCAACCAAAAGACATAGACTGGTTGAATGGAGACTAAAACAAGACCCGTACATATGCTGTCTACAAGAGACCCACATCAGACCTAGGGACACATACAGACTAAAAGTGAGGGGACGGAAAAAGATACTCCATGCAAATGGAAATCAAAAGAAAGCTGGACTAGCAATTCTCATATCAGACAAAATAGACTTTAAAATAAAGGCTATTACAAGAGACAAAGAAGGACACTACATAATGATCAAGGGTTCAATCTAAGAAGAAGACATAAAAATTGTAAATATTTATGCACCCAAAATAGGAGCACCTCAATACATAAGAAAAATGTTAACAGCCAAAAAAGGGGAAATCGACAGTAAAGCAATCATAGTGGGGACTTTAACACCCCACTTTCACTAATGGACGGATCATCCAAAGGAAAATAAAGAAGGAAACACAAACTTTAAATGATACATTAAACAAGATGGACTTTTTGATATTTATAGGACATTCCATCCAAAAACAACAGAATACACATTCTTCTCAAGTGCTCATGGAACATTCTCCAGGATAGATCATATCTTGGGTCACAAATCAAGCCTTGGCAAATTTAAGAAAATTGATATCATATCAAGTATCTTTTCCGACCACAATGCTATGAGACTAGATATCAATTACAGGAAAAAATCTGGAAAAAATACAAACACACAGAGGCTAAACAATACACTACTGAATAACCAAGAGATCACTGAAGAAACCAAAGAGGAAATAAAAAAAAACACCTAGAAACAAATGACAATGAATACAAGATGACCCAAAACCTATGGGATGCAGCAAAAACAGTTCTAAGAGGGAAGTTTATAGCAATAAAATCCTACCTCAAGAAACAAGACACATCTCAAATAAACAACCTAAACTTACACCTACATCAATGAGAGAAAAAACACAAAAAACCCAAAGTTAGCAGAAGGAAAGAAATTATAAAGATCAGATCAGAAAAAAATGAAAAAGAAATGAAGGAAACAATAGCAAAGATCAATAAACCTAAAAGCTGGTTCTTTGAGAAGATAAACAACAATGATGAACCATTAGTGAGACTCATCAGGAAAAAAAGGGAAAAGACTCAAATCAATAGAATTAGAAATGAAAAAGGAGAAGTAACAACTGACACTGCAGAAATACAAAGGATCATGAGAGATTACTACAAGCAACTATATGCCAATAGAATGGACAACCTGGAAGAAATGGACAAATTCTTAGAAAAGCACAGCCTTCTGAGACTGAACCAGGAAGAAATAGAAAATATAAACAGACCAAACACAAGCACTGAAACTGAGACTGTGATTAAAAATCTTCCTACAAACAAAAGCACAGGACCAGATGGCTTCACAGGTGAATTCGATCAAACATTTAGAGAAGAGCTAACACCCATCATTCTCAAACTCTTCCAAAATGTAGTAGAGGGAGGAACACCCCCAAACTCAGTCTACGAGGGCACCATCACCCTGATACCAAAATCAAAGATGTCACAAAGAAAGAAAACTACAGGCCAATATCACTGATGAACACAGACGCAAAAATCCTCAACAAAATACTAGCAAACAGAATCCAATAGCACATTAAAAGGATCATACAACATGATCAAGTGGGATTTATGCCAGGAATGCAAGGATTCTTCAATATAGGCAAATCAATCAACGTGATAAACCATATTAACAAATTGAAGGAGAAAAACCATATGATCATCTCAATAGATGCAGAAAAAGCTTTTGACAAATTCAACACCCATTTATGATAAAAACCCTCCAGAAAGTAGGCATAGAGGGAACTTACCTCAACATAATAAAGGCCATATATGACAAAGCCACAGCCAACATCGTTCTCAATGGTGAAAAACTGAAACCATTTCCTCTAAGATCAGGAACAAGACAAGGTTGTCCACTCTCACCACTATTATTCAACATAGTTTTGGAAATTTTAGCCACAGCAATCAAAGAAGGAAAAGAAACAAAAGGAATCCAATTTGGAAAAGAGGAAGTAAAGCTGTCACTGTTTGCTGATGACATGACACTATACATAGAGAATCCTAAAGATGCTACCAGAAAACTACTAGAGCTAATCAATGAACTTGGTAAAGTAGCAGGATACAAAATTAATGCACAGAAATCTCTGATATTCCTATACACTGATGATGAAATATCTGAAAGAGAAATTAAGGAAACACTCCCATTTACCATTACAACAAAAAGAATAAAATACCTAAGAATAAACCTAGCTAAGGAGACAAAAGACCTGTATGCAGAAAACTATGACACTAATGAAAGGAATTAAAGATGATACAAACAGATGGAGAGATATACCATGTTCTTGGATTGGAAGAATCAACATTGTGAAAATGACTATACTACCTAAAGCAATCTACAGAGTCAATGCAATCCCTATGAAACCGTCAATGGCATTTTTCACAGAACTACAACAAAACATTTCACAATTTGTATGGAAACACAAAAGACCTCAAATAGCCAAAGCAATCTTGAGAAAGAGAAACTGAGCTGGAGGAATCAGGCTCCCTGACTTCAGACTATACTACAAAGCTACAGAAATCAAGACAGTATGGTACTGGCACAAAAACAGAAATATAGATCAATGGAACAGGATAGAAAGCCCAGAGATAAATCTATATACATATGGTCACCTTATATTTGACAAAGGAGGCAAGAATATGCAATGGAGAAAGGACAGTCTCTTTAATAAGTGGTGCTGGGAAAACTGGACAGCTACATGTAAAAGAATGAAATTAGAATACTCCCTAACACCATACACAATAATAAACTCCAAATGGATTAAAGACCTAAATGTAAAACCAGACACTATAAAACTCTTAGAGGAAAACATAGGCAGAATACTCTGTGACATAAATCACATCTAGATCCTTTTGGACCCACCTCCTAAATAAATGGAAATAAAAACAAAAATAAACAAATGGCACTAGTGAACCTTAAAAGCTTTTGCACAGCAAAGGAAATCATAAACAAGACAAAAAGACAACCCTCAGAATGGGAGAAAATATTTGCAAATGAAGCAACTGACAAAGGATTAATTTCCAAAATTTACAAGCAGCTCATGTAGCTCAATAACAAAAAAACAAACAACCCCAGTGCAAAAATGGGCAGAAGACCTAAACAGACATTTCTCCAAAGATGATATACAGATTGCCAACAAACACATGAAAGAATGCTCAACATCATTAATCATTAGAGAAATGCAAATCGAAACTACAATGAGGTATCACCTCATACCAGTCAGAATGGCCATCATCAAAAATCTATAGACAATAAATGCTGGAAAGGGTGAGGAGAAAAGGGAACCCTCTTTCACTGTTGGTGGGAATGTAAATTGATACAGCCACTATGGGGAACAGTATGGAGGTTCCTTAAAAAACTAAAAATAGAACTCCATAGGACCCAGCAATCCCACTACTGGGCATATACCCTGAGAAAACCATAATTAAAAAATAGTCATGTATGACAATGTTCATTGCAGGTTTATTTGCAAAGCCAGGACATGGAAGCAACCTAAGTGTCCATCGACAGAAGAATGGATAAAGAAGATGTGGCACATATATACAATGGAATATTACTCAGCCATAAAAAGAAACGAAACTGAGTTATTTGTAGTGAGGTGGATGGTCCTAGAGACTGTCGGAGTGAAGTAAGTCAGAAAGAGAAAAACAAATACTGTATGCTAACAGATATATGGCATCTAAAAATAAAAAAAGGGTTCTGAAGAACCTAGGGGCAGGAGAGGAATAAAGATACAGACGTAGAGAATGGACTTGAGGACATGGGAAGGGGGAAGGGTAAGCTGGGACGAAGTGAGAGAGTGGCATGGACATATATACACTACCAAATGTAAAATAGATAGCTAGTGGGAAGCAGCTGCATAGCACAGGTAGATCAGCTTGGTGCTTTGTGCCCACCTAGAGTGGGCACAGGGAGGGTGGGAGGGAGATGCAAGAGGGAGGAGATATGGGGATATATGTATATATATAGCTGATTCACTTTGTTATAAAGCAGAAACTAACACACCATTTTAAAGTAATTATACTCCAATAAAGATAAAGGTTGGGGTTAGCAGATGTAAGCTATAATATATAGAATGGATAAACCACAAGGTCCTACTGTATAGTACAGGAAAGTATATTTAATACCCTATGACAAACCATAATGGAAATGAATATAAAATAGAATGTGTATATATATATACACACATATATATATGTATATATATATACTTACATACATATAACTGAATCTCTTTTTTATACAGCAGAAATTAACACAACATTGTAAGTCAACTATACTTAAAAAAACCCAAGAAACAATTAACCTGGCCTGTGTCCCAACCTCAAGGTCCCCTTCTTAGAGAGGTACCAGCAAGCTAATCTGACAAACAAATTCCTATCCACGTATTAAGTTCTCACCCTTCTTAGGTAAATGCGTAGGTTTTGAACAATGCCGTGCTTCAGTCAGTGCAGAGGCTCAAATGATAGGCATTTGAAGGACTCTGGTAGGCAAGCACGGTGGGTGAAAAGATTATCGGCTTAGAGTTTTAGAGTGACCTCAATGCATACTCTATGGATGGGCCCATCCTCCCCAGTGCCCTGGGCTGCTTCGAAGTTCCTCCTAGTCTCTTGCAGTTTGGGGAGAGTTAAGGATAAAGATGTGTAGATGGGAGCCTGGGAAAGAGCTGGACGTGGGAGGGTTGGAATGGGCAGAGCCTAAAGGATGCCAACCTCCTGCAAGAGAACCTGGCATGCCATTCAGAGTGGCATCTGTTCCACTCTGGGGAGGAGGCGCCAGGGAGAGGTTGTTAGGGAGGGGTCATTACCACCGGACAGGATTGAAGGGTTAACAGTTCAAAGAGACCAGAAACCAGACTGAAGGCCACAAAATGGGCTGTGGGACTTCCGGTGGGGCCTCAGACGGGAAGTGTGATTCTCCTCTTAATTCTAATCCTCCTTTATAGGGAGCATTTTGTTTCCTCTGAATTCTTTTATGAACATTGCTTTCTGGATGTTCCTTTCACCCTGAAACTGAGCAGCGTTTCTGTTTCTCTTGGACAACCATGGGACTGCTCTCAAGTTCTTGCCTGTGTTTTCACAGATACCTACTGGTATCAGAAGCCAACACTTTCACAACAAACACTAGGTTGGGTAAAGGGTGGAGGCTAATGAGGGGTGGATGTGGTTTGTAAATAAGTATACATATAAATAAAAAAGAGTAGCCAACCCCCCCTGGTGCTTTGCGACGCCATTTAGATCAGGCTGTGATTTTCCAGACCTCATGAAGGGAAGGATTGCTCAAGCATTTAGTGTTACTCTGTCCTCTCTCGTTTGCCTTTCATTCAATCAAACCTCATGAGGCATTTGGCATCAAGGGGCAGAAGCCTAGGAAGAAGAAAGAAACTCCGAGAAGCTGGTGGTTTGGCTGGGTTGTTTCACCGGTTGCAGCGTTACCAGATAGTCCTGGGCTTTAAGCCAAAGGGTCTTGCTGTGAGGAAGCACTTTGACAACTTATGGCATCCCTTCTGCAAGTCCTTGCTATGTTTACTCGGAACACTGTAAATTTCAGTCTACTTGCGTGAAAAATACAAGTCTTGCTGGGCTGAGGTAATTTAGAGCAGGGGGGATTGTGGGGGATTTTGTCTCCCCCAACCCAGGGGATGCCTGGCAATGTCTGGAAACATGATTTTATTGCCACTACTGAGGGGAGGACTTTCTCCTCTCTGGAGCCCTAGGCGACATCTGAAGACATGGGTGATTTTCACAAGTGGGGTGGGGGTGGAATACTGGCATTTAATGAGTGGAGACCAGGGGTGCGGCTAAGCACGCTACAATGCACAAAACAGCCTCCGCTACAAAGAATTATCTGTCCTAGAATGTCAGCAGCGCTAAAGGTGAGAAACTCTGGCCCCGAGGGAAAGCCCAGGCTTGGTTCTTGACACTGACGTATCAGATGGTCCTCAAAGGACCATCACTTTTCAGTATTGGGGAACAAGTACCCTGGAGTGACCTCAGGAAATCCTAGGATAATTCTCATCTACCCATGACCTAGTCAGTTTCATATCTTCATGAGTCCTTAACTTAACATGCTCTGAAAGAGAGAGTGCATCCTCAGGGTGACATGTGCCAAGTTGGTCTCAGAGGTCAAGATCCCATTTTTCTGTAGTACATACAGAGGGTAGCCTTGAGGCTTGGTTTCTCCATCTGTCAAATGGACTCATAATACTTCACGACCTATTTATCAGCTGGGCCTGGTATCCTAGGGAGATGGAGTTGGAGCATAGTATTTGATCCGGTATGAAGGGGGAATATGCGAGTTAAGTACATCTACCCAACTCCGACTCCAAAATGGCAATAGGATATTGTAGGTGGGGAGAGGCAAACAACAACCTGTGAGATCCAAGTCAGTAGATTGTGCCTGGGGTTCAGTGGGTCATGGGACCAGGAAGTGATTTTCCCTGCCGATGGTAGATAGGGAAGATGCAGAGCCCAGCATGTCTGAGTCTTTCCATGAGGACTGTCAGTGGGCTGAGAGGAAGGGGACATGCAGTTGTGGCAATAGTAGGGGCTGAAGGGGACACAGAAAGCCATGGCAAGAATTTATGCAGAGCTGCTTGGGAAAACAAAAGCAAATACAATATTTCTTTTTCTGATTTTAAACGAATAACACAGTCATTGTTGAAATTGTCTCAAGTACAGACAACTATGAAGAGAAAATTAAAATCTCCCATAAATGCACCATGAGGAGATATCAGCTATTAATAGGTGTGGTATTTTCCTTGAGAAAAACAGAGAAGGGTTTTCTGGGCAGAATAGGCTGGGGAGATCAAAAAAGTCTTTGAGAATAGCAGAATGCAACAATGTGGATGTTGACTGGTTCGGAACTATTCTCTCCGAGAGCCAAGAGAGAAGAGTCCTTTCCTGAGCCTGGATGAAGCGCACAGTAGGACAGTTGGGCGATGTGTCAAGTTCCCCTTACCTCAAGGTTCATGTAGAAAGCATCCTTAGCATTCGCCTCCATGAATAGAAGAGTTCTTTAGCTGAAAGAGGAAATGACTCATTTTAGCTCAAAGATGATAAAACAGGAGATGCCATTTCTCACTCACTTTGCAGCAATAGCATGACTGAAATCACTGCCCTTCAGTGATGGCATAAGACACCTCTAGTTTGTTTTTTTTTTGAATTAGTTTTCTATCAACCTTATTATGAAGTAATTTCAAACATAGAAAAGTTGCAAAAATACTGAAAAAAGTTATATTCCCTTTACCCAGATACTCTAATTATTAATACTTTACATTTGGTTTATCATACTCTTTCTTCTTTTTGTTTTTTAATTTTTTGGCCACACCATGCACCATGTGGGATCTTCAATCCCGACCAGGGATCAAAGCTGCATGCCCTGCAATGGAAGCCCAGAATCTTAATCACTGGACCTCCAGGGAAGTCCCTATCATTCTCTTTCTTTTCTGTATACACAAATGATTATTTTTATTGAATCATTTGAAAATAAGTCATGATGTCTCTTCACCCTCTAATATTTCTGTTGTGTTTTCTTAAGAGCAAGGGCATTCTCTTATAGAACCATAATGTAATGTCTAAAATCAGAAAATTAACGTTGATATAGTACTATTATCTTATCTACAGATCTTCCTAATATGTTGCCAGTTATCCTAATCGGGATTTGACTTTGTGAAATTTGGCCCTGGAGACGTTGAATGAAATTTATTGACATATGCTGCCACAGCCATGGCTGAACTGGGAATTTGGCCACTCCAGCTCAAAGCTCAAGTTTGATTCTATCTCATGGGTTCATACGAGCATTGGCAGAAGCCTGCTTTTCGAGATGTGAATAATTTTTGGTAGTGACAGGCTTGTTCCCTGGGCTGTTGCGTGTGGGCTTATATCAGCTGGGCTATGCCCATCTGGAATCATGGTTCCCATCTTGTTCCTTCCAATATATCTGGCTCTAGGTTTTGTCTAAGACATCTTAAACCCTGAGGACTAACTGGCCTGGGTCTGTGAGGCATGAGGTGACAACTGCTAATAGTATGGATCTGAGTTAGAACAAAAATGATTTCAGGACTTGAATACAAATTAGGCTCCTATATGTGTGCAGTTACTTTGTAAAATTTGCTTTGATATATAGACAACAATTCCTAATTTAGTGCTCAGTTTTCTCTTGCACATTCCATGCGAAAACAAACAATCTAACCAGAGTAGCAGGCCAAATAATACTTTTAAATAATTTCTATGTTTTCAAAATCCAGAATCTTGGGGATTATTGTTCAAGGAATCCAGGGCTGAGTGTTCTCCATGCTGACACCCCTGGAGAAGGAAGTGCAAGGAAGGCAGCAGAAGGAAGGCAGCTGTGGATTGCTACCAGCGGCTTCAAGCCAACACGAATCTCTCTCATACACCCCCAATTCCTCAGCATCACCGTTACTGGCCTAATGAATGCAGAACCCAGACATCTTTGCAATAAAAACCTATGATGTGATGAGCCCATTTGAGCGTAAAACGGCCAGCCCCAAGGCATCAGATAATGAGGTGTCTGGTGAACCCAGAGTTCATAACACAACTGTCTGGGGCAGCTTTCTCAGAAGCCACTAATTTTTCTCCATAGATACAGTGATGCTGAATTTTTCATTTTAAAATTCTGAACATTCTAGAATGTATTTTAAATTCTGGGTATCATTTCAGGACTTAAAGCCCTCTCTTTGATAATGTTCTAACTCTGGTTAAAACAACTCCTGCTCTGCTCTGTTACCTCCCAAATTAAATTCAAACTTTTTACTCTTTGGCGGGAAATGCTGAGGGGTCAGCAGAGGCTAGGGGAGGGTGCAGGGGTGGGGCACAGGAGGAGGGCTGCGTTGGGGGTGGAAAGTCTGGAATGATGAGCAGCAGTAGTCAGGGCTCTGCAGCAAGAAGAAGTAAAGGAGATTGTGGTCCTTTCACTCCTGCAGTTCAACAAACATTGACTGAGTGCCAGGTCTTGGACTCACTTCATTCATTCGTTGTTTATTCATTCAGAATTTTAAAAAATGCCTGGCACACCATTTAGCCCTTGTCACTCTCTACCCCGACTCCCACACCTACTCTCAGTCCTCTTCTGTGCCCTGTGGGCTGGCTCCTGTGATGCTCTTGTCCTCCAGCTCTGGTTGGGTCCCACCCATGGGAGGCAGAGGATGGGAGCAGAACACATCAGGGTAACTGTTTCCCAAGCCCCCTGTCTTCATATTGGCCTGCTTCCGGCAGTGGTTGTGTCTCCACTGCCACAGCTCCAGGTGGGCAGCCCCAGCTCTCACTGGGTCCCAGCAAAATCCCTCCCTCCCCATTCCCCTCTAGGCAGAGAGGGTGGTGACAAATTCCCTTGTTACGTTTCTCAACTCTGCCCACAGGTATGTAAATTATAAGATGACCTTTTCTTAAACATCCTAGCTAAGTATGTCATCTTTTTCCTTTCTGACCCTGACTGCTACAGCCCTTGAATATGTGCTGAATTGTTTTCTCATTGCTTGGGACAGACTGGAAAGATTAAAGTTTTGTAGATAGTGTCTGACACTAGGTTTCACCAGTGCAGGGTGGGGAGGCGTAACTTAACAGAAGCTCCTGGGGGAGAAATCTCAGAGGTTTAGTCCCTGATAGACTCCAGTATTGTGTGTCAAAGACTGACTTGATCTCTGGCCACATAATTAGAAGTATGATGTCCAGAATAAGGGAGGTGATAGTGCCACTTCATTCTGTCTGTATTTAGAGTTCTAGGCTCAGTTCTGGGCTTTCCACTTTAAGAGGAGACATGTTAGTTGTCTTTAAGTGTTAGAAGTTCTGTCATATAGAGCAGAGGTTGAACAAGTTTTTCTTTAAGGGCCAAATAGTAAATATTTTTGGCTTTGTGGGCGACATGTTCTCTGTTGCAACTACTCTACTGTGCAAAAGCAGTCACAAACAATATGTGAATGAATAGGCTTGACTGTGTTCTAATAAAACTTTATTTACAAAAATGGTGAGCTGGATTTGGCCTGTAGGCTTTATTTTGTTGACTTCTGATATAAGGGGAAAAACATGGATTTTTTTTCTGGGTGTTTCCAAAAGACAGAAGTTAGATACATGTGTAAAAATTGTAGGGAGGTCGATTTGTGCTAATTTTAAGGAAGATCTTTCTAGAGGTAATGACTGTTCCTAAACAGGATAAGCTGATTCATGAGGCAGTAGGTTTCTTGTTATTGAACGTGTTCAAAGGAGAAGCTGAGCGTCGCAGAATAATTTTCTGCAAAGCACACAGAGTAACTCAGATGATGAGGAAGGTAACAATACCTCCTATATCTGTATACTTAGTAGAGTACCACATACAGTAAGTCTTCTAGATTTTATGCTCTTAGAGGGAAGAGACTGTGCTATATCTATCTTTGCATCCAGCCCACTCCTGAAAGCCTAGGATAGTGCTTTAAACACGGTGGGCGTGACCAATACAGGTTTTGTCAACTTGGCTCTTTAAGTAATCTTGCTGACAGATGAATTAAACTAATTTGTCTTTAGTACAGTCATCACTACTAGTCACGTTGAATTAGTTCAATTACCTCTAATAAGCTTCAATATTGAGGATTTTCACTGAAAAGAACAGACATCATAGTGAACATTTATTGAGTTCTAAAAGCATGCCAGCTACTGCGCTAAGAATTTTACATGCATGATTTTAATTCTCCCAAAACCTATGAGGTAGGTGATATTATCACCCCCATTTTATTGGTGAAGAAATTGAAATCCAGAGAAGTCTCAAAGATGGGAAGTGGCATAATCAAAAATCGAGCTGGGATCTCTTTGATGTCAAAGGCTGTGGTCCAACCACAACGCTATCCTGCTTCTCATTCATTTGTTCATTCATTCAGCATTCAACAAACACCAATTGGCGGCCTGCCATTTGCCAAGCACTTTAGCTGTTGAGGACAGAGCTGTGATTATAAACAGATCAAGTCCAGGCTCCGAAGGAATTTACACTGCGGGTGGGATATATCTGGGATAGATGTATCATCGACAAAGGAGACGATATTAAATGGTAATTCATCACAAGATACAGAGATTAAAAAGAGAATCAATATTTCTGTCCACATCAGAACTTCCGGTATACTCCTAACTGATGAGTTCATCCAAGCTCTTTCTTTGTACTGGCATTGGCCCAAGTTTAGTCTTTAGTCTTTTGTCAAATTCTCAGATGGGTTCAGAGATTCAGAAGGAAGCTTCACGCATTTTTGGCTACTGATGCAGATCACTATGGTAATTTGTAGATATGTGAATGAAGCCCTCGAAGGGAAAAAAAGACTCACGAAGCACTCAGGTATCACTCTTCCAGGGCAGGTTGAATCTGAGCATCATCAAACTGGGAGACCAGAGGCAAACAGATGAAAAGCGGTAGAAAAAGCCAGTTCAGTTAACGCAAAAATAAAGAAAAAAAAACCTCTTGGCAACGTTCCATGTTTTCCCTTTCCTGAAACACAGAAATACTAAGAGCCTAAATTCGAACTCCCAGCTCCCAGTATCAAAAAAAAGATCAATATTTATAACAAATGCTACAATGTTGAACGGAAAACACACCAACTTGGGTCAAGCGATGGGCCTTGTTTAGAAGGAGGAAAGCTAGCCGGGGATAGGCAGGGGAGTGGAGGGAACCAAAGCGAAATTCCAAAACCTTGAGTGAGACTGAGATTGAGAGAGAGAGTAAGAGTGCTAAGGTTCAAGCAGCACAAAGCCAAATAAATTGTCAGGTCCAATAGGCAAGTGCTCACTGGAATGGGAGACAGAGCCCAAAGGTCAGGGGCTGAATAAACAGGAGCCCCGAGGAGGAAGTGAAAGAATTCAGGACTTTGTATTGTAACTTTTTGGGTGCTAACTGCAAGGTTTGTTTCTTGTGCTAACCTCAAGGGGTGGGCACGGATGGCCTAGTTAAAATCACAGGATAGGAACTGACAGATACTAGTGATACTTTTGCAATTCCAGAATTCCTTGTGTTAGTAGATTGCAAAGTGATTTTCAGATTGGTGAGTCCTTATTGCATTAGCATGATCTCATTGCTAAGATCATGGCTAGAAAACAAAGAATGATAATTAGTTAACATTTACTGACTGCCAGACACAGCTTTTCAGCATTTTAATGCATTGTCTCATTTAATCTTCACATGTACATTTTGAAAACCAAGCTCTTTAATAGAGACCTGGTTAAAAAATGATTAAAAACATAGGTACATTTGGAGGAAACCATAAAATGTCATCAGAAACAAGTACTAGTCATTTATTCATTCTTTTGTTTCCTGGACTATTTCTTCAGCCAATAGTGATCTAGCCCCTAATATGTGTTGGGTACTATTAAGGGTCTGTGCAAGGGTGGTGTTACTGATTTCCCTCATTGTTTAACACACGGGCAGTAGAGGGAGCAAGAGGCTGTGAGTGGCAAAATACCGTTCTGTTTCAGTCCTGCCTCTGCCTGTTCCTGTGGTCCTTGGATAGGTAAGTTTCTTCTCTGTTTAATGTCTTCTAGTGTAAAACAAGGAGCTGGGACCACATGATGCTTGAGGTCTTTTAGAATTTAATGGTAAGGTCTTCAGTAGCTTTATAATACATTGTATTTTATAATGAACATTCACTTATATTCTATCATTATACTCTCCCATCACCATTGGGTAAGTAATAATACTATGAAGCTTTAGGGAAATTTGTCAGGGCTTGAAGCAAGTTCCTCTGCTCTTTCCACTAGAACCCTCTGTCTTCTGTGTATGAGTTCATGCTTAGTTTCCAGAAGAATTATATGAGAGCTGGGTGCAGATATCAGAGGAAAAGGAAGAGATATAGGTGATACAGAAGACAAGGAGAAGTTGTGAATAGGAAGATGTGCCAACACTCAGGGGCTTCGTGTGTTGTCTCTGAAACCATTTAGGGCTGCTGTGATCAGAGGAAGTGTATCCAAAGGCACAAGAAGAGAAATCCTCTAACTGGAGTAAATTACATGGAGGTAGATTCAAGTTCAATGACTGGGGAGTGAAGTGCCTCCCTGGACATTCCACTTGTCCGTCACTGAATAGAACTACAATGAATGGGTCTTGTAATAAGGCAGAAGCCCTGGACTCAAGAGGAAGAATACCTTTCACATGATTATTATGCCCCAAAGATGAGATGGGCCCCTCTGGTAGGAGACTAGCTGTTTAAGCAGAGACCACATGAAACCCTACAGGGGTTAGCAACTTGGATCAGGCCTGGAAGACCAGTAAGGGGACTTCCGACTCTGAAATGCTATGGTTCTGGAGACTGGTGTCTTACAATTTAAGCTGTAGTCTATCATTCCTACTCCAGAGTTTAGATATTCCTGCAATCATCTGCTGGGACAATTCAAGGTCCTTTTCCAGCTACTCATATTCAGGACACGTTCCTCAATTCATTTCTTTCCAAGAAGTTCCCTGTATGGATCCTTGCCGGCATATCCACCCTCACCTCTTGGTCTTGGTGTTTCTGACCTCCCATTCTTGACCAGGATTGGAACCTCTTTGGAAGCCAGAGTTGAAATCAAACATCATTGTGTTGGACCAACACATTGAAACTCTAGTCTTACCAGTCCATTGATTAACAGGGTGACCCTCACATTTGTCCAGTGTCCTTATTTTCCAAGGTGTTTTCCATCTGCCAGCTTTATCAGAAGCGTATAAGTCAATTGGTATCCTGAGGGTAATCACTTTCACAAGAGAAGGTACATGGAAGTGCTTTGTAGAAGTGAAACACTGTGAAAGGTGAGATGTTTTATTATTGTTATAACATGCCCCGGGTCACAGTAAGCAGAGCTATATCTAAAGCATGTTCCTTCAAATCCTTTTGGGCATGAGTGTAAGGTAGATAAAGAGTACTATGGATAATTTACAAAGAACCAGAGTCCAGATCTCCTTGATTGATTGGCAGGGAAGGATAGAATTTAGAGCTGGATTTTACAGGTGTGATAGCACCAAATCAGGCTCACTTCAAAGCAGGCTGGTTGTTCCAGTCCAATGAATAGCCACGGCACGAATATGAATCTGCACAAATTGGCCAGTGTTCATCTTGAATGGGGCAACCATGGGTTGGATGAGGCAGCCACCAGCAGTGGACCTGAACCAAAGGCCTTTCTGCTTATTTTAGCTCAGAGACCAGAGGTGTAAATCCACCTTCCCAGAGAAGCTTGTAGCATCTAACAAGCTAGAGTTACACTCCTAATTCAGAGGACAATAAAAAACAACCTCCAACGATGAAAAGACCTTAGCCAGAATTCTCAAGAAATTGGCTTAAAAAATAATCCCCAATTGATTGCAACATTAAGAACATTCTTAAAATGTTACCTTTGTCCTGATGTCTAAACCCCCATGAAGGGGTTTACGAAAAGGTTCTTTATGCATTTGAAGCCACTAATACTATAAGTGGGGAAAGAACACACTCTTTTAATTAAAAGAGTAGATTGTTATGATTGTGGTAATCTGAATCGAGAACATCGTTTTACTTAGAAATATGAGAGAATAAATATTTCCCGGAGTTAGTATCCAAAGTTTGGGATTATTTAGGATTAGTAGCCAAAATTGTTATTTTACACTGTATAATCAGGAAAGCTGTTTAGAGGAGAATGTTAGAAGGAAAATCCGTTTTAGGTTTCCTGTTACTCCAGCCAGTCGGGGACCATCTAAATGCCATTTGTCTCCGACCCTTGAACTGTCTTCTCCCCCACTCTTGGGGCAACACGGCCAATGACCCTCTTGGAGCAGCAAATAACTGGCATGTATCAAGGCTAACACTTCTGCTTTGCGGTCTAGTTGTTTGCTTGACTATCAGATGTTGCCTTTCTTAGGTACTTGAACTTGGCAGGATGATAAACTGTGCTTCTGTTTACTCTTTTGTTCTCAAGGCTAATTTAAAAGTGCTCTTGGTGGGTGAGTGGTGATGATAATGGAAACATCTTAAACCATTAGGTTGAGAACTGAAATACCAACATGGGCACAGGAGACTAATTCCCCAGCTGACGGAAATGAGCCAATGTACCTTCTTTAGCCTGAGTACCATGTGCAGTGTTCTTTTAGTTCCCATAAACCACAGGGTCTGGTTCCCCAGAGTTGGGAGAATATAGCATCTAGCCAGAGGATTTGCTTTACTTTGAGGTTCTTTAAGCCCCATGTTTGTTCCAACAGCCTCAATTCAGCCTCTTAGTACTGTTTTCTCCCCATGGGTTTTGGTCACATCATTTTCCAAAGTGGCCCAATTGCATCAATCATTCCTTTTTATTAAAACAAATGTGTGTGTGTGTGTGTGTGTGTGTGTGTGTGTGTGTGTGTTATAGCTATATCCCACTATACGGCATATTGGCTAACATGATTCATTGCATATAGGCCCCATGGTCCAACGAATGTGTTAAGAACCAGAACCAGACCAAAACGTATATAAAAGTGACTTGGGCCATTTTTTAGCCACGTGACCTGGAGGAAGATACATAACTCCCTTGAATCTCAATTTCTTCATCTGTAAAGTGAAAATACCTTTTGCTACCTTTTTGGATTGCTGTGAGCATTCGATGCACAGTATCGAGGAACTAGCAAGTAGTGAATACATGCTAGTGATATTAATGGTTAGCACTGTTAATTTGTTGTGTGCCAGGAATTACGGGCACCTTCGAAGCATCTCTAGGAACTAAGACCCATTATTATCTTCACTTTGCTGATGAGAACAAGAGAGACAGGTTAAGTAGTTGCCCAGCATCACAAAGATACGAAATGGCCATGCCAGGATTCCAGAGTCCTCCGTCTGGCCACTACTCCCCATGTAAGAAGAGTGGGCAGCAAGGGCTTTGACACCTTAAGAAAGTGGAACCTTATTTGTTCCCTCTCACTCTTCTTTTCCATGCTTCTTCATGCATACCTGAGTCAGAAGCAGGGAAACAGAAACTGATACAATAGGACAGTGTAACAAGTAGACCTCCGGCAGACCAGCTACGGAGCTTGGCCTTAAACTCAGCTGTGAACTTGTTGTCT
This sequence comes from Globicephala melas, assembly GCF_963455315.2. Lineage (NCBI taxonomy): Eukaryota > Metazoa > Chordata > Mammalia > Artiodactyla > Delphinidae > Globicephala > Globicephala melas. Next base: position 28,612,944 of record NC_083316.1, read on the forward strand.
GAACACAAAGGCAGGTGCTATATTTCATGTGCACGTAGTCAAAAGATTTTAAACATTCTAAAGTTATTTTATTAGAAGGGAGGGGTGAACACTCTTCTATACAGATCCACTCTACTGAGATCACGGAAAAGCACAAATATAAGTATCATGACATTATTATACTATTATCATTAGCTCATCCTGCAAACATCTACTCTCCACAAACTTAAATAGAAATCATTTTTGCTATCAATACTAAATCTTAAATCCCTTAAATCTAAGATATTAAGACCAGGAACCGTTTTATTAACTCAAACCTATAGCAAAAAGCTGTTCAACTCGGATTGCCGAGATCGTGGCAATTTGCTCTTTTAATTAAAATACTAGGATGACTAGTGTGTTGTCCAACAGCTGATGAATGGACAAACAAAATGTGGTATATCTACGATGGAATCTTATTCAACAACCAAAAGGAATGAAGTACTGATATACGCTACAACATGGACACACCTCAAAAATATTATCTCAAATGAAAGAAGCCAGTCACAATAGACCACATATAGGGCCTCCCTGGTGGCGCAGTGGTTAAGAATCCTCCTGCCAATGCAAGGGACACGGGTTCAAGCCCTGGTCTGGGAAGATCCCACATGCAGTGGAGCAACTAAGCCCGTGCACCACAACTACTGAGCCTGTGCTCTAGAGCCCGTGAACCACAACTACTGAGCCCATGTGCCACAACTACTGAAGCCCGTGTGCCTAGAGCCCGTGCTCCGTAACAAGAGAAGCCACCGCACCACAAGGAAGAGCAGCCCCTGCTCGCCTCGTCTAGAGAAAGCCCGCGTGCAGCAACGAAGACCCAACGCAGCCATAAAAAAAAAAAAAAGACCACATATAGTATGATTCCATTTATATGAATTGTCCAGAAAAAAGCAAATCTACAGCGACAGAAAGTAAATTAGTGGTTGCCAGGGCCTGGGGGTAGGGGAGAAAGGGGAAAGGGGAATGACCGCTAATGTGTACTAAGTTCCTTCTCTGGTTGTTGAAATATTTTAAAATTAGGTTATGATGAGGTTGCACAACTCTGTAAATATACTGAAAACCACTGAGTTGTATACTTTAAAGAGGTGAACTTTATGGTATGTAAATAATATCATAATAAAAAAATTTAAAAGAAATGGTGTGTTATTTCCCCTACTTACTTGCAAAAATAATAGACATTCTTTCATGTTCAACAGTCCTCATTATTAGCAACACTCTTTTTGAATAAACAGTGATGAACATGAAAGCATTTATCTCCTTCCTCCCCCCACCCTCCCAAGAGCCTTGATAATTAATCTTGTCCTTACTTTTAACCTCTCTGTCAAGTATTTGACTGCTGGGAAGTCAGAGTTCTAGAGATAACTGGCTCTCTATTTAAGTACAATTTTCAGGCCAAACCTTCAAATCTGCCTACACCTCTGGCCCCTTCCCTGTGTTCTCTTTCTTTCTCTTCCAAAACCTTGCTGCTGAGGACCCAGTGTTCCAAATCAGAACTGACCTGGAACAGGGCCTCCACACTGCAAAAGGAACAGAGCCAATTGTTAATGAACACAAAGCATTATAGACAGAAACTGGTGGGGAAAAAAAGGATGGTGCCTCATCCTTTTGGATGTTGGTGGTGGAAATGTAGGCAGCTTTTATTTCAATATGTGTGCCTTACAACAGGAGTTAGATGGGAACTGGGATGCCAATTAAGAGAACTGCAAAAAAATCATGATTGGCATTTAGGCATCAAGAGAAAAAAGTTCTCTCCTTAGTGTTCTTGATTTGCTCCATTTACTGTACAAACAACAAAAGCAATGGCAAAATCGTATCCTTTGGATAGAAATCCCAGTCCAGTTTCTAAATATTGAGAGTTCTGTTCTCCACTCAGCTTTCCTGCCAGGAGATGTGCCACATGGATTTGTGCAGCTCTGACAAAACCCTTCCTTTACGTTCCATTCCTCTGGTCCAAGGAGGTTAGGGAGGATTTACCCATAGGTCAAGGGATTAACCTTGGCAAACATGGAGTAGGGGCTCAACTGGTTTTAAGACAGGCGGAGACCCTGAAATCTGGAAAGATTCCAGTATCTTGGCCAAATCCACTCCCTCGGTCATTCTGAGACCATTACCTCAGATAATACTAAATCTTTTTTTTTTTTTGCGGTACACGGGCCTCTCACTGTTGTGGCCTCTCCCGTTGCGGAGCACAGGCTCTGGACGCGCAGGCTCAGCGGCCATGGCTCACGGGCCTAGCCACTCCGCGGCATGTGGGATCCTCCCGGACCGGGACACGAACCCGTGTCCCCTGCATCGGCAGGCGGACTCTCACCCAGTGTGCCACCAGGGAAGCCCAATAATACTAAATCTTGATCATTTTACCCACTGCTAATTTTTCCCCCTTTGAAGCGTACTTCCCCTTTCTTTTCTTTCCTTCCTGCTCCCCTCCCCTTCCATCCTCTGTCAGTGACAGAGTAGCTTACCTCCTTTACCTACATCAGAAGGCAGGTAATATGCCAAGCAGTGGGGTGAGAGTGAGTACAGGATTCTGCAAACACACTTTCACTGTCAGAAGACCTGATCCTCATCCAGAGAGAGAGAGGGGGAGAGAGAGAGAGAGAGAGAAGAGAGTTTGTGACACCAGGAAATCCACCCAGAATCCAAGAAGCCCAGTGACTTACCCTGGGCATGCCACAAGCCAGGTGAAGTTTGGGCCCCTTCTTCCGAATTCAGAGGGCGAAGGCACAGAACTTGCAAGATTTACCGAAAGTGCCTGGTAGGGTTTGTTTCTGGCTCTGAACATCCTCAGAGACCAGTCTGTGCAGCTCTGATGAGCATCAACCCGTTCGCTGATTACCCCTAGGCAAGCTGATTCAGGCAGATTCATATTTGCCTTGTGATATATAAGGCCCTTACTGCCTCTCCCCGCCACTGCAAGAAAGCAATAATTGGATAACTTGCTTGTGACAGTGGTTGGATTTGCTTGGTTTTGTTTAATTTGGTTTACAGTTCACTTGCCACTGAATCAAAGAATCAAGGCAGATATTGTTTCCCAGCAAAGCAGAGAGGATGAGCAGGGCAGAGGGGAAGACTTGAGAGGGGTAAGGGCCAGGGCAGCAAGGGCAAGCTACAGTGGGTGAGCCATGAATCCTGCACCGCCCTTCCCACTACAAGCTTGAGTTTACCCCGCCATCACTGCGTTGCCAACATCCGATCACTCGGGTGCTGTGAGGAGTGTCACACGGGATGCGACACGTGTTTCCGAAGGGGCTGGCACTGGCACTGGCACTGGCCACGGCTGTTCTCTCAATCTTTCTTGCCAAAAATCACTTTCCAAACAGAAGTGGATTTTTAGCTCTAATATTGTGTAAAGTCAGGAGCCTAGTCACAACAGTAGATGCAAATGGAAACCTTCTCACAATGTCATTTGTTTGGATGGTATAATGGGTTGAATCGTGTCCCCTCAAAAGAGATGCTAAAGTCCCCCAGGACCTCAGAATGTGACCTTATTTGAAAATAGGTTCACGGGAGATGGAATTAGTTAAAGCGAGGTCATACTAGTAAGAAGTAGAGACACACAAGGAGAATGACCGTTGATGACAGAGGCAGAGACAGAAGTGATGCAGTTGTAAGCCATGGGACTCCAAGACTTGCTGGCCACCATGGAAGCTGGGAGGAGGCAAGGAAGGAGTATCTCCAGAGTCTCAGAGGGAGTATGGCCCCAGTAAAACCTTTGTTCCAGACTTCTAGCCTCCATAACTGTGAGAAGAGAAATTTCTGTTATTTTAAGCCATCTAGTTTATGGCACTTTTTTTACAGAAGCCCTGAGAAACTAATATAGAGGGTTTGTATCTCAGTGAGCTGGTGTGCTTATATAAACACCTTTTCTGTGACCAATTCATACTTCTTTTCTGCACCAGTGCAAAGTTTGATTGCACTTTTTTTTTTCAGTACGCGGGCCTCTTACTGTTGTGGCCTCTCCCGTTGCGGACCACAGGTTCCGGACGCGCAGGCTCAGCGGCCATGGCTCACGGGCCCAGCCACTCCGCGGCATGTGGGATCCTCCCGGACCAGGGCACGAACCCGTGTCCCCTGCATCGGCAGGCGGACTCTCAACCACTGCGCCACCAGGGAAGCCCTGATTGCACTTTTAATCAGTGAAAATAGTTGGACTGTACAGGATTTGGTCAGCCTGACTAATGTAGACACAGCACAGTCTGATTCTAGGGCAGCATCTATATTCCTTCCAGTGGGAAAGTTGCTAACGTAAGAAGCCAGCAATGGTGTTCTGAGTTCACTGCTATGAGGTCTGGTTAATTTTTATTTAAAGGAGAGCTCTAACCACTAGAAGGAGCTTTAAGAACGATTATGGAGACTTGAATACTGGACGGACACAAAAACCCTACAGGAAATATGGTGCCCAAAGCATATTTACACTTTTGGCAATTCCCCAGCAGGAGTGGAAGGAGATATGGAAGAGAGGTAGTCATGGAACCTCATCCTTCAAATCTCATTCTGGCTTTGATGTTGTCATTAGTTATGTGTCCCCAGCAAAGGCACTAAAACCTCTCAGGGCTTCCATTTTTTTCAGGGGAAACTGCTGTCAGCGTACCGTCCTATCCATATGACGTGGAAGAAAAAGGTGAAGTAATTCAACCTCCATATTCCAGATTTTCAGAGAAAGCTTTGTGTGGTCTCTAAAGCATCAAGTCTCTTGGCTCTGTGTCTACAACACTGAAGACCACCCACATCTGCTTACTCCAGCCTCCTGAATCCTTTTTCTAGAACATAGATTCCATATGTTCTATGAGATCTGGATATATTATTGGATATATTACTTTATTATTTTTTTAAAAAGCAAATCTTAGGCATCATGTTATTTTCCACCTACCTATTTCAGTGTGATATCTAGCAATTATGACCATATTCTTACACAACCATAGTGTTATTTTCATTATCTAACTGGATTAGTAATAATTCCTCGATATCATCTGATACGGCCCTGATTATATTTTTGCAATTCAAAATAGGAAACAAAGAGGTCAATTAGTCTGTAACTTCTTGAGTTGGAAGGAACCTCAGATAATCAGCTTCTATTAATATCTACTCAAGGCAGAGGCCTCCCTGTCCTGTTTTCAAATATCACAGAGCATTAGTGCATTAGGAAGGACTGTGGCGATCTCCCAGCTCAACTTCTCACTTGACTGATCAGGACACTGGGGTTCTGAAAAGTCACATAACATGCATGGTCGCATGGCAAGTTAGAGGTCAAGGTAGGATTGGGATCCTTTCTTCTGATCCCGATTTCACAGCAGACTGTCTCTGTAGCAAGAAACGCCACGGACTTCTTCTAATAGTCAGATCTATACTTTAATCCTGAAGTTATGGTTTCGGGCTCACTAAACTGCCAATTATCTGTGCTTTAAGCTTGTTTCTTCTGTGAAAATAGCGACCAACGAGCCTGAATTTTCTTTCTGTTCATCTGTCATGCTTTTGGAGACCATCATTAAGTTTCATTTTAGGCTATTCCTACGAGACTGAGCAGCCCTGAGTCTGATCCTATCCTCACAGAGTTTGCTTTCTCTCCTGAAGTAGTAAAGGACACAGTTACTAGAAGCACGAAAAAGGTCTCGCTCAAATGAGGCCACGCTCTCATTTTTGCCAAGTGGTCATGAGGATATGCCATCGAAATAGAATGCACTCAGAAACAGGCCCTAAAGTCTTCAGCTATGTTTCATTAAAAACAAACAAAAAAACTCTTCACGTGTCAGATGAAATAGAAACCAGGAAGCTGAGACAGAGTTGGAACCGGGTGAGCTCTTGAAGTGTTTGCTGAGATGGTGAGGTGTGCTTGAGGGCATCTGGTGGCTACTTTCTCCTTAGATTATCACACAAAGATCTGGTGCCCTGGAGACCGGATTGCCCTCTACTGACTCTGGAGAACAAGGTGGAGAATAGGTTAGAAAATCCCCAGGGTCCAAAACTGTGTCTGAATAAATTAAAACACCAAGTTACGGAGCTGAAGATTAAACTAACAACCCCAAGTCAGTGAAATCGACTGTTTTGACTACAGGACGCCAAAATGCTAGTCTGCTATTTTGACTGACGTAAGCCATTTGCCCAGCTGGTTGCCTTCTGGCAATACATTAGAGCACAACCTCAATTAACTGGGATTTAATTCAATTAATTGAAAAAAAAATGTGTTTTCTGTCATATTTCACTTTTTGGTAGAAAGTGGCAAGATAGCAATCCAGTATCAGGGCTTTATTAAAATATCCTCTATAAGGCAGTGGCTTCCAAAATCTACTGCACATTGAAATCACCAGGAAACCTTCAAAAATACTGATTCTCAGCTTCCCCCGCCCACACTCTGATTTAATGATGTAGGGCGCCACCTGAGCTTCAGAATTCTAACGTATGACAAAGTTGGCGAACCATTGCTCTAAGGTATTTTGAGGGGTGGGTATGATGCATCTTTGTCACCCAAACCATTCTATAACATTGGGTGGAGGAAGATTTGTTTTTCCCTCTTTGGATCCACTGAGCCAAAGAAGAACAATCCATTTAAGGCCACATAAATACAAATACTGTATAATTTAATGTGGTTTAGAGAATTTTGTGTTATTTTTCCTTAGAGAGTTCTGTTGGTTTTAAAATTAAAAATTAGGAAAGGGGCTTCCCTGGTGGCACAGTGGTTGAGTCCACCTGCCGATGCAGGGGACACAGGTTCGTGCCCCGGTCCGGGAAGATCCCACATGCCGCGGAGCGGCTGGGCCCATGAGCCATGGCCGCTGAGCCTGCGCAACGGGAGAGGCCACAACAGTGAGAGGCCCGCGTACCGCAAAAAAAAAAAAATTTAGGAAATAAATACTTCTTTACTATTCAGTCAGACAAACAAAATTCTGTCCTTGTGAAACCGGCTAAGAGAAAAAGCTAAGGGGCAGGCAGGGATCAGAGAGAGAAGGAATGAGAACACAAAGGACAAATCCAGTTTCTCCGCGGCCCCTTGGCTTCCTCGAGAAATGCAGCTTTTCCGGCTGTCTTGCTCTATAAGCCTCTTGACCGAGTTTTTATGTGGATGAGCTTCTGGTGAGAAAGGAAGAGAGTAAAGGCAGCAAGGGAGACACAAGTGCCTTGCTTTTGATGTTCATTCAGTTGTATTGGCTTGTTTCTGCTTCTGCACCTGAACTTATCCGGTCTTGATTATGTGGACCCCGTGAGCCCTGACCCTTCTTGCTTGACCCTGGATTACCTCCCCAGCTCGATTCCAAGAGCCCTTGTCACAGACTTGCTTGTCCTTGCTGCACCATGCATTCTGTTTAAGATCGACTCCATGCTCTTCCTACTTTTCCAGACACCCTGGTGGCTTCTCCAGACAGAACCCAAGCCCTGGATTTTCTTCTCATCATCTTAGTTAGACACGGCCACTGTGGTGCCCCAACCAGTGCCTATTCTGAAGGTGCCTGCCACGGACAGTCGTGTATGTACTGGCTGACATAGCTTCCCCCTGGCCTTACCCGTCTCACGGTGGATCTGACCAACTATTGCATTGGGTTGTCAGAGGACCACAGGGGAGTCTGGACTGAAAAACTCTGTCCAAAGAAGGGAGAGAAGTGACAATCAGATGTTTTATGCTGGGGATTTGAACTGGCCAACGGAACAGGAAAGAGAGAGCAGCAGTAAGGGTTGAGAAGTTGAGAAGTTATGATGTAGCGAGACGGCAGAGTGGCCATGATTCCAGGAGGAGCTGAAACCACCAGCAAACTGTAGTGGGGAAGGAGAGGAACTCTGAGGTACAGAAATAATACATGGAATTCACAAAGAAAAAGCCTTTTGAGAATCTGATGAAAGCTGTGCACAGCCCCTTTCCCAGACCTTGCCTTACACACAAATAAATAAAGGGACCATATTTTGTAAGCCTTTGTGGGAGTTTACCGACTCTCTGAGGCCCATGACGGGCCCGTGGAGGGTTCACAGAAGCCAGTTTGAGAGCGTTAGGGTAGAGGGTAAAGAAGTTAGTAGTTGGTTACGGGAAGAGAGGCAAGCGTATGAGGAGGAAGATGTCTAGAGCAGGGTTTCTTAACTTCGGCACTATTGACATTTGGGGCTGGGTAGCTTTTCATTGTGGGGCTGTCCTGTGCACTGTGGGACGTTGAAGACCATCCCTGAAGCCTGCTCACTAGATGCCAGCACTAACTCCGCCGTCATGACAGTAAAAAATGTCTCCAGATATTGCCAAATACCATGGGGAAGCAAAACTCTGCCTGGTTGAGAATTATGGCCCTAGAAGCTGACTGATTCGTGGGAAACGTAGCGTCAGGGTAAAGACCTATCACTGTCAGTTTCTGAGGTCCTTGCAACTGAACTGGGATCCGGTTTCCAATCCTTAAGAGACCCAGCTATTATTCGACTCCTCTCTCTGCTATGGGATAGGAGTTTCAGAGCATACCCCATACCTCTCCTGCTCTCACTTGAGCTGGCTAGTCCAACTGGATCGATTCTTTTCAGTGGTTTTCAAACTTCAGTGCACATCAGAATCCCTTGGAAGGCTTAGTAAAACAAAGATTGCTAAAATCCACCCCCGGGGTTTCTGACCCATAGGTTTGGGGTGAGGCTTGACATTTTACAATTCTAATAAATTCACAGATCATGCTGAGCCCGAAGTCCACACCTTACAGGAAAAAACAGGTGTCTACTTAGAACTCTTTCTGGAGCTCTTACAGCAGAGGCAGAAGGGCAGAAGACAGAATGAAAAAAAAGTGACATCACATCCGTGACTGTTGTCAGTACCCTGCAGGGTAGCACCAGCACCCATTCACCGAGGACGTGAACTTCATGTGAGACATACTTAATACTGTACTCTATTTTATAATCCTCTCAGTGACTTGGAGATAACAATAGCTAATAGTTTACTCACAAAGAAAAGGAGGCTTGCAGGTTAGTGATTGGTCTAAAGACCTCACAGGTTTTAAGGGACTGGGCTATAATTTGAACCTAGATCTGTTTTTTTTTTTTTTTTTTAAACATGTTTATTGGAGTATAATTGCTTTACAATGGTGTGTTAGTTTCTGCTTTATAACAAAGTGAATCAGTTATACATATACATATGTTCCCATATCTCTTCCCTCTTGCATCTCCCTCCCACCCTCCCTATCCCACCCCTCCAGGCAGTCACAAAGCACCGAGCTGATCTCCCTGTGCTATGCGGCTGCTTCCCACTAGCTATCTATTTTACATTTGTTAGTATATATGTCCATGCCACTCTCTCACTTTGTCCCAACTTACCCTTCCCCCTCCCAGTGTCCTCAAGTCCATTCTCTAGTAGGTCTGTGTCTTTATTCCCGTCTTGCCCCTAGGTTCTTCATGACCTTTTTTTTTTTTTTTAGATTCCATATATATGTTAGCATACAGTATTTGTTTTTCTCTTTCTGACTTACTTCACTTTGTACGACAGACTCTAGGTCCATCCACTTCACTACCCTGAGAAAACCATAATTCAAAGAGAGTCATGTACCAAAATGTTCATTGCAGCTCTACTTACAATAGCCAGGGCATGGAAGCAACCTAAGTGTCCATCATCGGATGAATGGATAAAGAAGATGTGGCACATATACATAATGGAATATTACTCAGCCATAAAAAGAAACATTCTGTTCTTAACAAGGCCTGCCTTCAGGAGAAACTGTTTTACCAGAGCCTAAGTTTCTGGTGATTTATAATAGCCTAACTTACCTGGGAGGGAAATACTCAACTCTATTTCCCTCTAGCTTTCCACATAGGGGAAGGGAAACACACAACTCCAGTCTCCTCTAGCCATTCTGTGCTGACTAATGGGGAGAAAACCTGAGAATCACTGGTGAAGTTTAAAATCCAGGAGCATAGGCTCACCAGGAGACTGAGACTTAATCAGAGGACTACAGAATGCTTCCCCTCCCCCACACCTTACCACTACATTACTGAAGGCCTATTTACTATCATTCTTTTTACCCAGTACATCATGTCTCCCTTTCAACACAAAATTATAAGGCATACTAGAAGGCAAAAAACAGTTTTGGGAGACTGAACAAGCATTAGAACCAGAGTCAGCAGGCTTGGAGGTTAGTGATTGGTCTAAAGACCTCACAGGTTTTAAGGGACTGGGCTATAATTTGAACCTAGATCTGTTTTTATTAGTCTGAACTTCCTCTACTCTTCAAGACTTTTCTTTAAAGCAGCACAACTTTCTCTTTCCCTTATGTAAAATCTATATGGGATCTCAAAATATAAAACCGATAGGAATAGTTGAAAGGGGAGAAGGAAGAGTAGGCGACCAGTCCCATCCATTTGGCCTCCTGTTTGTACCTTTTGGCCCACCTGGAGGCACCAGCGCAGAGGTCTAGGGCTCTTAGAAATCCAGCAGGAAAACCACTGCCTTACCTAATTCGGTCTTTCCATTAGTTCATGTATTTCAAAACAATCTCCTTCAACAAGGATCCAGTTATCTGATTCATCCACACACTTGAATGCATACCATGAAAGGCTATTCTCTGACTCCAAAGAAGTGTACTATCAGTAACGAGGCAAGACAAGAAACGAGATGTGGGAACAATTACTATAACGTGTCAGCTTCTTTAATGGAGGGCCACATTCTTTTTTGGTGGGAACCTACAAATAAGAACCATTTTAAAGTATTAAAGTGTTAAAATATTAAAACGTTGAATCCCATTTTACAGACCAAAACAGCCATTTATACTTACACACACATATTTAAAGAGAGTAAAGTTAGAAAAAAAAATGTTTAAAAGTTTAATGTGGTCTGGTCTAGAGCTAACCCTCTGGCTTGAGGCTTGGAACTATTTGAAAGAGTTCTGACAAAAATTGCAAGGTCTGTGTAGCTAAAAGATTAGAGAACTGCCTTTTAAAGGATATCACAGTAGTCCCAGTTTTGCCAGATGAAAAGAGCTCTGGAGATTGGTTGCACAACAATGTGAATGAACTTAACACTACTAAGTTGTACTCTTAAAAATGGTAAAATTTATGTGTATTTTACCAGCATTTTAAAAAGAGAAGATATCATGGTAACTACAACATTCTTGTTGAGTAGCTAAGGCGGCCAGGAAGTTAGTTATTTAGCGATTTGTTTGCTGTTTTGGTGGGCGACGAGTGGAAGGAGGATTGGAAATTTATAGAAAACAGGGCGTGCTTTAACATAGATGTATACTTTGGTTTTGCGAGTCATTTGCAAGGCATAAGTCAGTGAGATTCAAAAACTGTAGTTGAGGGCTTCCCTGGTGGCGCAATGGTTGGGAGTCCGCCTGCCGATGCAGGGGATGCGGGTTCGTGCCCCAGTCCGGGAAGATCCCACATGCCGCGGAGCGGCTGGGCCCGTGAGCCATGGCCGCTGAGCCTGCGCGTCCGGAGCCTGTGCTCCGCAACGGGAGAGGCCACAGCAGTGAGAGGTCCGCGTACCACAAAAAAACAAAACAAAACAAAACTGTAGTTGAGAAAAACACCCCATGTAGAGAATCAAAAGGAAGAGTGTTCATATACTTACTCTTATTTCCTATTTTCAAAGACTTAAACCTCATTCTGGTTAGGATAGAAGACAGCACGAGGCAGGAACAACTGTATGGTTCAGGGCAGATTCCTGGATCATTCAGAAATTCTTAGAAGTACACTGTACTGTTGGAGATTATTTCAACGCATGTGAGAATCCATCAATTATTTTATTTGCTACTGTTATTTTATTTACTCCCAAGAAAAGAAAACCTCCAGCTAAATCATGATATGCCAAAAATTTAAAGATATATCTCAATTTCAAAGCTAATGTTTATAAAAAAAGTTCATCTTAGAATTGAAAGTGTATGGTATAAAGAAGATAACCCAACATACTGTCTTAATTAAGTTAGCCTGGCAGAAACATTAAAAATAGATTTCCCTAGAGGACCAAGAAAAGATGTAAGTACATACCTCAAATATTAAGAGAAGCCAAAGCAAGAGATTAAAGGAATGAAAAAAGGCACCCACTATATTCTAACCTTTATTACTCCATGGAATCATTTTCATTTGAGAGATGTTTTAATGGGAATGATGATTCAAAGATAGGTCTTTCCAAAGCCAATTTGGAAATTGGGTATTGCATATACATGTTTTTCTTAGTAGCTCATTAATTCTTCAAATAGTTTCAGACATATTTGTATTGCATTTCAAGAAACACACAGAATGGAGAATAAACTGGGAAAGTAGAGCAAATGAAAAAAGTGTAGTAGAAACTGAAATATCATTTGAAAAGAGTAAAGCAGAGAAAATAAAGGCACTCGAAAAAAATTTAGTTGATTAAAATTAAACTATGAACATTAAAAATCCATCTTTTTTTAAGAATAAGGATTGATTCATGAATTTCTGAGTTAATCTCAAGTTTATAAGAAAATTAAATTAAGTAAAATGCTCTACCCCAACCTCTGAGCATTATGGTTACTCAAGATGTGAATGAAAAGAAATAATACACTATTAGGTTTATTACAGGCTTTAAGAACCAGACACAGCTCTTTAAGGAACTGATTTTTAAAAATTCTTTACACTAACAGGATGGGGGGGGGCTCCTTATTAATTCTATTCAATCTAATAAATGGAGGAAAAGGTCTTCTGAACCTCTATTATGCCTGAAACTTTTTGCTTCAGGCAATACCTCTTTTTCTTAAGTCTATAATAATCCTTTTGAATAGTTGTAAGAGATCTGGACAACTTCAAAGCCCAAATCCATCTGCCAGTTTTATAATCAATTGTACTGTGGCATTTAGGATATACAGTCACCATTCATAGGAGTTATTCATTCCTGAAGAAACAGAATAGGTAATAACTTGAATACTTCTTTACTTGGTTGTCTTATCCTTAGATTATAATATGAATAATTCAATTCCTTTCAACAAAAGTGAACTCTTACTCTATGTAAATGCCACTTTCTGGGGGAATGGAAAGAGTATACATAAAATATAGTAAGTCCCCTACATACGAACGAGTTCTGTTCTGAGAGCACATTCATAAGTCCAATTTGTTTGTAAGTCCAACAAAGTTAGCCTAAGTACCCAACTAACACAATCAGCTATATAGTACTGTACTGTAATAGGTTTATAATACTTTTCACACAAATGATACATAAAAAAACACAAAAAATAAAGAAAACATTTTTAATCTTACAGTACAGTACCTTGAAAAGTACAGTAGTACAGTACAACAGCTGGCATCCAGGGGCTGGCATCGAGTGAACAGGCAAGAAGAGTTACTGACGAGGAGGGAGAAGGGGTGGGAGATGGTAGAGCTGAACGACTGTCAGCAATAGGGGACTGCGGGTGGGAGGCAAGCTGCAATTTCACTCGTGCCTGACATTGATGGAATGCATCTTTGAAGGTTCGCAACTTGAAGGTTCGTATGTAGGGGACTTACTGTAGAGTCTTGTCCTTGATGGAGTTAGGCTTTATTATGTGGGGGGAAGAGGCATGATGACTATAACACCAAATAGAAAAACGTGAGGCCAGCTACTCAGCAGGCATGTAGTGCTACAAGGTTCTGGCCAGCACCTGTTCTGATTGGTCAGTGGCTATGCCAGTCCTATTTTAAAAGAGTTTGAATATTACATCTGAATAACCTTCAGAAAATGATGCAAGCTACCTATCCAATATCCCTTCTCCCTTTCCTCCTTATCAACACAGCCCTCATTCTGTTTAGTGTATCAGTGTGCCTAACCAAAGGAAAGAGCATTTCCCAGACTTCCCTGCACCCAGGGGTAGCCATGTGACACAGTTCTGACCAATGAGTTTTAAGCAAATGCCACTAGGGCAAAAAGCTCTTTCAAAGAAAGTCGATTCAGCCAGCCCTTGACTTGCCCTTTTGATATCCCTTCTTGCGTGGAACCCAAACTTGTGAAGTTTTTAGAAGGAGCAGCTGTCTTGGAACCATGGATGGCTAGGAAGAGAGTTTGAAGGAACTTGGGCCCCCGGTGCCCTTGTTTGGCTACCTCATCAACCATGGGCTGCCTACCTCTGGACTCCTTAATAAATGAGAAAAATAAAACCCCTAATTTGCTTCAGTTCTTGGTCAGTCAGGTTTGGTGTGACACACAGTATAATACAGTTCTAAAAGACACACCATCCTAAGGTTCAGAACTGGGAAATTCCACAGTGATTAGTAAAGCATTATGAAAAGGACAGGACTTAAAAAAGTAGAATTTTAGAGGTGGAAGGAACCACAAAAATCATTGTGTTCAGCATCGTTGTGAAGGTGAAAGGGCTGGGGCCAAGTAGAGTTCTCTGCCCAAAATCCCACAGCTGGTTACCAGCAAAGTGAGGCGGATTGATTCTCTTGCTACCTTGAAACACAAGAGCATCCATGAAACATTGCAGAAGGTGTGCTACTTTGAATGGATGAGTAACAATTTTGGAAGTGTGTAGAAATATATACTGAGAAAAGGTTAATAATTCAACAAAATGTGGGTGATAAAACCAGATGTCTTCCTCGACTCCTTAATTTCCAATCTTCTCCCTTCCTACACTCCAATTCTGATAAATTTTACCTTCTAAATTCTATCTTTTAGGGAGCCTTCCTTGACTATGCCCTCCACCCTCAACTCCTAGTTGGGTGCCATGGCTTTGGACTGCTCTATCATCCGCGCTCTGTATATCATAACACTCACTACATTGTATATTCATCTTCTCTTTAATGGTCCCTATCTCCACCATTCCATGAGGATGGAAATCAGGGCCATCTGTGTGATAAGGTACTGTTTAGTGCTTTGTGGTTACTCAATAACTATTCATAGCCCATACTCGGACTTGGGAAAAAAAAAAGGCAATTCTCTAATGTTTACTGTTTTCATTGGGTGTGTAAGTGTTTCAGTTCAAATGACTTTTGGAAGCTTATACCGACCTATGGGAAATCTCTTCAGAAGTGAATAGACTGCCAACAAAAAGATGCAGAGATATAGACGTCTTTCATAGAGATTAGCACATATAGTTTCAGGGATACTGCTGCTAGCCTAGGTTGAACTGAACATCACAAAATTTGGGCTTTCTTTTTTTTTTCTTTTTTTTTGCGGTACGCGGGCCTCTCACTGTTGTGGCCTCTCCCGTTGCAGAGCACAGGCTCCGGACGTGCAGGCTCAGCGGCCATGGCTCACGGGCCCAGCCGCTCCGTGGCATGTGGGATCTTCCTGGACCGGGGCACGAACCTGTGTCCCCTGCATCGGCAGGCGGACTCTCAACCACTGAGCCACCAGGGAAGCCCTGGGCTTTCTGAAATAGATTTTTCAGCTGAGTTTACACATGGTTGTACCAAGCATATCTAGGATTTTAGTGGAAGTCACCCAGAAATCCAGGGAGGGAATGCTTAAGTGACACTGGATCCTTAGGAAATGGGGAGAAAAGGAAGGGCGACAATGGCTCCACTGGTACCTCTTACAGCCAAAACAAGAGAGAAGGTTGCAGAATTATCTGGTACATTTAGTAATGAGCACCTTTGGGTAATTAAAGAAACAGTCTGGATTTCCAACATGGGCATTCTTAAAAGAACCAATTATTTACCCAATGCTTCTCAATGAAGCTTGAGATGAAATCACTTGGAAACCTTTACATTCTGAATGCTAAGCAAGGAATAGCTGTAAAATTTGTCTCTAAAGCAAGTTATAAATTCTTTGAAGCAAGATGTTTGCTTACTTGTGCAAATTAGGAATAGATAGGTAGTTTAAAAAAAATAAATTCATTCATTTATTTATTTTTGGCTGCGTTGGGTCTTCATTGCTGTGTGCGGGCTTTTCTCTAGTTGCGGCAAGCAGGGGCTACTCTTCCTTGCGGTGCGCGGGCTTCTTGTTGCGGTGGATTCTCTTGTTGTGGAGCACAGGCTCTAGGTGAGTGGGCTTCAGCAGTTGCAGCATGTGGGCCCTAGAATGCGTGGGCTTTAGTAGTTGTGGCGCAGGGGCTTAGTTGCTCCGCGGCATGTGGGATCTTCCCGGACCAGGGATCGAAACCATGTTCCCTGCATTGGCAGGTGGATTCTTAACTACTGCGCCACCAGGGAAGTCCCAGATAGGTAGTTTTAAGCCATGGGGTTTGTTATGTGGTGGAGTTGCAGAATGTTAACTCACAAAGGTAGTTTTAGGACAGTGTTTATGACCCAGGCTGTCCGGCTTTGACTCTTGACACCACCACTTCCTTCCTGTGTGACATCAAGTGAGTCACTTCTCTGTGTCTCAGTTGCCTCATCTATAACCTGGAGTGATAATCGAACCCACCACGTCGGGCTGTTGTGAGCATTAAGTGTAATGCAATTCACACAGAGTGCTTAAAACAGTGCCTGGGACACAATTTCACTCAATGAATGTCAACTGTCATCACTAGGTGCAGTTTAACAGGGTTTTCTGTAAACTGTTGAGTTGATCTCACAGAGTTAAAGACAATAGAATAAAAAATGATCACAAATGTAACGATTATTCAAACTGGTGATTTAGATCAGGGCTTGGTAAACTTTTTCTTTTAAAGAGCCCCATAAATGTTTTCCGCTTTGTGGGCCATGGGGTCTTTCTTGCAACTATAAAGCTCCGCTGTTGTGTGAGAATGGCCGTAGACCATACGTAAAAGAATAGGCTTGGCTGTGTTCCCAAAACACCTTATCTACAAAAACAGGACTAAAATGTTTTTATAGAAACAGATGGCAGGTGGAATGTGCCAACCCTTGATTTAGATAACTGTATACTGCTTTTGTCCAGAGCCATCTTTTGTAAACAATAGGTGAATATTCCGTTTTCTGCCTCAAATTCTTTTCCTCCCCTATTTGCATGATTGGCTCCACCTGATCGCCTTATGTAACGTACCCTTTACACACACTCACATTCACACACACGCATGTGTGCACACACACCATTTGTTTTCTTCATATCACAATTTCTAATATCTGGCATTTTTTTGTCTATTTATTTATTTGTTTTCATTGTTTTCTTATCCAGTGTAAACTTGAGGATATAGGACCCTTAACTCTCGGTGCTTAGAACAACAACTGACTTATCCACAGTAGCAGATCAATAAATATTTGTTAAATAAATAAATAGTGACCACAAAGAACTAAAATATTCTGACAGTTTAAATATACATAAATCAAGTGCTACTCTCAGTAAAATACCCTTATGTACTCACTTCTCTCTTAGTAAACTGATCTATGCATCTGCTTTCAATACCCCAGGTCTATAAATGGGGCTTTCGGCCCCAGATCCATGGGCCCAATCATGCTGTTTCCAGCTTATCAGTTTACCCACGGCTACTGATTGAAATATGTATTCTGGAGAGCTTTTGAGTCCTCTCATTCATTATGAATCCACTTTTATTTAAGGCATCTATTTCATGTTCTCTTTTGTCTTTAGATGATGCCACAGTTTTTGGAAAAGTTTGAAAAAAAAAATTCCCTGAATGAGGTGCTTCTATCTTTCTCATTGTTCTGTGTTTAAGATTGAGCATAGTGTCAGGCACACAGTGGGTACTTAATATATATTCATAAATCAACAAATGAGTCTTCGTTGAGTTATTCTAGAACATTCCACAGTAAGAGTATGAGCAAAGGGGTTGCACGGTCTAAAAACACTGGTCAAAACAGAGAAGAATGTACTATATGTGCTGTGTGGGCACCAGAAAGTGAGAACAGGAGGAATGTAAAATCCAATTTTGAGGTAACCTTGCCTTTGACTTTTTTGCAGCATTTACAAAAGACAGAGAAATTTCCAGGACTAAAAAAAAGAGCAATGGGAACATTGTGTTTCTCAAATTACCATATGCATATTATTTACCAGCATGATGAGGCAAGTAATGAATAAATTAGGAGAATAGCACTCAATCCCTTTGTATTCGTGATACAATATCAGCCCTGTCAAATCACCCAAGAATGAATAGGATGGTTGTGGAAAGCTAGTTCTCACATTAGCCTGATCCGGCAGATACAGAAAATTGATTTCATAAACACTATGCTGGTATCAGAGCACAGACTCTCTCTGACTGCACAGAAATACCTATCTTTTGTTTTTCCCTGACATCTATTGCTAGAGCATTCAGCTGCCCTGAGGATGACTTAATGAAAAAAGCAAATAAAGATGAGAAGAGAAATGTTACTCTTCAGGGTCTGCTCCTCTGATAGTTTCATGGCAAGAAAAAGTGGACAACACCTAATTTATGTCACCTGCATACTTCCTCCCTGGTTAAGGGAAGAAGTCCCCCACTTTACAAAGCTCGTAGAATCTCAGGATTGGATGAATGTTTGGAGGTTGCCTGCTTCTATCAAATGTACCCTGTAAGCAACTTTTTGTGGCACACCACATATTAGAGGATTTTCTGAACTCTGCCTGAGCATTTCCATCGCTTTGTCTATGCATCTACTCTACTTTGTACACACTATTATTATTGCATTATTGCAACTCAGAAAAAAAGTTTGCCTCGACCATTTGACCATCTTGAAGACAGGGGTCTTACTCCACTTTTGTGCCTCCAAAACTTTGCTGAGTGCCTGCTCATGTCAGGATGACAACAAATGTTTGCTGACTGAATAAAACAATAAATAAAAGGTTAATATGTCAAACAAAATTCATTTCTCTGCTTAGAAACTTCTATTTTATAACAGTATAAAAATATAAGAAATAGCTTACATTTCTATTTCTCAACAACTAAGGCAACTGCAGTCAAGAGAGAAAAACAAAGCCCCCATCACAACATACTTGTTATTAAAATTAAAAAAAAAATTTATTGTGTAAGAACACTTAGCATGAGATCTACCCTCTTAAAATTTTTAAAAGTGTACAACACATTACTGTGGACTATAGGTACAATGTTGTACAGCAGGTCTCTAGAATTTATTCATCTTGCTTAACTGAAACTTTATTCCCATTGATTAGTAGTAACTCCCCAATCTTCCTCCCCCCAGGTACTGGCAGCCATCATTCCATTTTTTTATTCTATGAATTGGTCTATTTTAATACCTCGTATAGGGGGAGCCATGCAGTATTTGTCTTTCTGGGACTGGCTTATTTCACGTAGCATAATTTCTTCACGTTCTATTAATGTTGTAGCATATTGCAGGATTTCCTTCTTTTTAAAGGCTGAATAGTATTCCATCATGTGTATATACCACTTTTTTTTTAACATCTTTATTGGAATATAATTGCTTTACATTGTTGTGTTAGTTTCTGCTGTATAACAAAGTGAATCAGCTATACGTATACATATATCCGCATATCCCTTCCCTCTTGCATCTCCCTCCCACCCTCCCTATCCCACCCCTCTAGGTGGACACAAAGCACCTAGCTGATCTCCCTGTGTTATATGGCTGCTTCCCACTAGCTATCTATTTTACATTTGGTAGTGTATATATGTCAATGCCACTCTCTCACTTCTTCCCAGCTTACCCTTCCCCCTCCCCATGTCTTTAAGTCCATTCTCTATGTCTGCATCTTTATTCCTATCCTGCTCCTAGGGTCTTCAGACCACTTTTTTTTTTGATTCCATATAGTTAGCAAATGGTATTTGTTTTTCTCTTTCTGACTTACTTCACTATGTATGACAGACTCTAGGTCCATCCACCTCACTACAAATAACCCAGTTTCGTTTCTTTTTATGGCTGAGTAATATTCCATTGTATATATGTGCCACATCTTCTTTATCCATTCATCTGTCAATGGACACTTAGGTTGCTTCCACGTCCTGGCTATTGTAAATAGACCTGCAATGAACATTGTGGTACATGACTCTTTTTGAATTATGGTTTTCTCAGTGTATATGCCCGGTAGTGGGATTGCTGGGTCACATGGTAGTTCTATTTTTACTTTTTTTAAGGAACATCCATACTGTTCTCCATAGTGGCTGTATCAATTTACATTCCCACCAACAGTGCAAGATGGTTCCCTTTTCCCCACACCCTCTCCAGCATTTATTGTTTGTAGACCTTTTGATGATAGCCATTCTGACTGGTGTGAGGTGATACCTCATTGCAGTTTTTTTTTTTTTTTTTAAATTGAATTTTTAAATAAAAATGCAGATGAATCAATCTTGACCCATTATGCTAACAATTTTAGTTAGCTCCCTGAGCCATTGAAAATCTCTTCCTTAAATGACTTAATGCATTGCTTTTTTCTTCTTTTTTTAGTTTCAATTTTTTTGTTTTTTAACATCTTTATTGGAGTATAATTGCTTTGAAATGGTGCATTAGTTTCTGTTGTATAACAAAGTGAATCAGATAGATGTATACATATATCCCCATATCTCCTCCCACTTGTATCTCCTTCTCACCCTCCTTATCCGACCCTTCTAGTTGGACACAAAGCACTGAGCTGATCTCCCTGTGCTATGCGGTTGCTTTCCACTAGCTATCTATTTTACATTTGAGAGTGTATATTTGTCCATACCTCTCTCTCACTTCATCCCAGCTTACCCTTCTCCCCCCCTGTGCCCCTGAGAAAACCATAATTCTAAAAGAGTCACGTACCACAACATTCATTGCAGCTCTATCTACAATAGCCAGGACATGGAAGCAAACTATGTGTCCATCAACAGATGAATGGATAAAGAAGATGTGGCACATATATACAATGGAATATTACTCAGCCATAAAAAGAAATGAAATTCTGTTATTTGTAGTGAGGTGGATGGACCTAGAGACTCCCATACAGAGAGAAGTAACTCAGAAAGAGAAAAGCAAATACCATATGCTAACACATATATATGGAATCTAAAAAAAAAAAAAAAAAAGGTTCTGAAGAACCTAGGGGCAGGAAGGAATAAAGACACAGACAAAATTGTAGTTTTGATTTGCATTTCTCTAATAATTAGTGATGTTGAACATCCTTTCATGTGTTTGTTGGCAGTCTGTATATCTTCTATGGAGAAATGTCTATTTAGGTCTTCTGCCCATTTTTGGATTGGGTTGTTTGTTTTTGATATTGACCTGCAGGAGCTGTTTGTATATTTTGGAGGTTAATCCTTGGTCAGTTGCTTCTTTTGTTGTGCAAAAGCTTTTAAGTTTCATCAGGTGCCATTTGTTTATTTTTATTTCCATTTCTTTAGGAGGTGAGTCCAAAAGGATCTTGCTGGGATTTATGTCACAGAGTATTCTGCCTATGTTTTCCTCTTAGAGTTTGATAGTGTCTGGTCTTAAATTTAAGTCTTTAATCCATTTTGAGTTGATTTTTTTGTATGCTGTAAGACAAGGGTTCAATTTCATTCTTTGAATGTCGATATCCAATTGTCCCAGAACCATCTGTTGAAGAGACAATACTTTCCCCATTGTGTATTCTTGGGACCCTTGTCAAAGACCGATTGACCACATAAGTGTGGGTTTATTTCTGGGCTCTCTATTCAGTTTCATTAGTATATATGTGTGTCTTTATGTTTTGATTACTATAGCTTTGTAATATATTTTGAAATCAACAAATATGTTGCCTCCAGCTTTTTTCTTCTTTCTCAAGATTTATCTGGCTATTCATGGTCTTTTGTGGTTCCATATGAATTGTAGAACTTTTTTTTCTATTTCTCTGAAAAATGCCATTGGGATTTTGATAGGGATTGCATTGAATCTGTAGATTGATTTGGGTAGTGTGGACACTTTAACAATATTAAATCTTCCAACCCATAAACATGGGATATCTTTCCATTTGTTTGTGTGTTCTTTAATTTCTTTCATCAGTGTTTTGTAGTTTTCAGTATACAAGTCTTTCACCTTCTTGCTTAAGTTTATTCCTCAGTAGTTTATTCTTTTTGATACTATTGTGAATGGGATTGTTTTCCCAATTTCCTTTTTAGATAGCTTGTTTTTTGTGTATAGAAATACAACTGATTTTTTGTGTGTTGATTTTGTGTTCTGCAACTGTACTGAATTCATTTATTAGTTTTGACAGTATTTTTATGGAATTTTTAGGGTTTTCTATATGCAAGATCATGTCTGCAAACAGGGACAATTTCACTTCTTCCTTTCCAACTTGAATGCATTTTATTACTTTTTCTTGCCTAATTGCTCTGCCTAGAACCTCCAGTACTATGTTGGATAGAAATTGTGAGGAATAGGCATCCTTGCCTTTTCTCCTGATCTTAGAGGAAAAGCTTTCAGTTTTTCACCTTTGACTATAATGTTAGCTATGGGCTTTTCATATATGGATTTTGTTATGCTGAGGTACTTTCCTTCTATTCCTTGTTTGTTGAGGGTATTTATCATGAAGGGATGCTGAATTTTGTCTAATGGTTTTATTACATTTATTGAGACAATCATGCGGTTTTTGTTCTTTATTCTGTTAACGTGATGTATCACATTAAATGATTTGCATATACTGAACCATCACTGCATCCCAGTAATCAATACCACTTGGTCATGGTATATGATCCTTGTAATGTGCTGTTGGATTCACTTTGCTGTTATTTTGCTGAGGATTTTTATATCCATATTCATCAGCGATATTGATCTGTAGTGTTTTCTTGTGGTGTCTTTGTGTGGCTTTGGTGTCAGGGTAATGCCAGCCTCATAACAGGAGTTTGGAAATGTTTCCTTCTCTTCATTTTTTTAGAATGGTGTGAGAAGAACTGGCATTGATTCCTCTTTAAAGGTTTGGTAGAATTCACCAGTGAAGTCATTTGGTCCTGGGCTTTTCTTTGTTGGGTGGTTTTTGATTACTGATTCAATATTTATGCTAGTTATATCTGTATTCAGACTTTCTATTTCTTCATGATATAGTCTTGGTAGGTTGTAATGGTTGTAGGAATTTATCAGTTTCTTTTAGATTATCCAGTAGTTTGGTATATAACTGCTTATAGTAGTCTCTTATACTCCTTTGCATGTCTGTGGTATCAAATGTAATCCTTCCTCTCTCTTTTCTAATTTTATTTATTTGAGACTTCTTTTTTTTTCTTAACCAATCTAGGTATGGGTTAGTCAATTTTGTTCATTTTTTTCCAGAGATCAACTCTTAGTTTCATTAATTTTTTTTCTATTGTTTTTGTATTTCATTTATTTCTGCCCTAATCTTTGTTATTTCCTTCATTTTGCTAAGTTTGAGTTTAATTTGTTCTCTTTTTTATAGGTCCTTAAGTTACAAAGTTAGGTTGTTCATTTTAGATTTCTTCTTTTTTAATGTAGGAGTTTATTGCAAAAAACTTCTCTCTTATAGCACACTTGTTATTTACATGGACTTTTATTTTCCAAAAGTCAGATCATGCAATGGTAACTTTGCAATGTTAGGTTAGCTTTTAACTGCTTTTAGCCTTTCCTGGCCCACAGTGGCATAAGTCTAAGCTTTCTTTTGTCTCTATCTTATTCGTTTAAGGTTTACTCATTTTTGATTCATCAATGAAAGAGAAAAAGCATTAATGAGGACTGGCTTCATGGTCTTCACACTGTTTTTGAGTATAGTTACTTTATTCACAATAAACATCTCCTTGCAATGTGCACATTGTTTCAATACATTGGAGATTAAGTCCCTGCCATAAAGGTCTTTACATTCCTAAAGCCATTTCAATTTTGAAAGCAAATTTTGTTATATTTAATGCCTAGTGTGGTTAACTCGTCATTAAGGGCCCTAGAGAGCCCAGACACTGTAAGTGTTGTAGCTGAGGCTCTTGGTGAGTTCTAAATCACTTTGGAATCTGGTTGACTCTTTTGCTGGTGGAGGAAAATGTTCACAGTGAAATAAAACCACTAAAATGGAGAAGGAAACAGTAGTTGCCCTGGGCTGGTTACTTCATCACTCACTTTTCCCAAATTTAATTAGTCCTAAGTACTACACATGTTGACTAAACATCTCACAGTAATAATTGTCAGAAGGAGGAGCCTGGAGGGGGAAAAGTCATGCACAAACCAGAATTCTCAGTGAGAGTTAGAAAGGCTGGATTCCATACTGAAATGTTTTTCAAAATATAGCCAAAGCAGATGGTATTTGAAAGCTGTTGAGTGGAGGAAGATCTTCCCCCCAATTAATTAGGTGATACTAATTGCTTTAAACATGCCTGTTCATAATAGTCCGCATAAAATTTCCTTAAGCTATTGGTGGTGTGAACAAGTTGACAGAGAACCTCCACAAATCCTTCATCACGATCTTCAAATCTAGGATGATGGAATTCTTACAAAGCTAGACTTGCCAAGTCACTGCCAGAGTCTGGTTCTATCAAGTAACCAATCAATCAAAGTAGGCATTCAATGTGACATGTTTAGTGCCAACTATTCAAAAGGGACTACACTAGCTGCTGGTGGGGGGTATAATAAGTAGCATATATAGATGTAATAAATGAGATGCTTGCCTTCAAGGAACCTACAGTGTAGTGGGAAACAGACATGTAAACAAATCATTTGCAGTACAGTTTTGTAAGTGTGTTTTTGAGTATAGTTACTTTCTTCATAACATACATCTCCTTGCCATGTGCACAATGTTTTATTACATTGGAGATTAAGTTCCTCTCATAAAGTCCTTTGCATTCCTAAGAAGAAACACCCTTCAACAGAGCTCTTTCTCAAACACTATTGTAGTCAGTATGTGGGTGGCAACCTTATTTCCCAATTGAATTTTGGGGGATACCTGAATGTCTTCCCCATGCTTGTGGGGATTATAACTATAAACTCCTCCTGAGAATATGAAGTCAAGCACATATGCCCTGGGTGAGCACCACACATGCTGGCAGTGGTTTAGAAACGTGGAAATTTCATTCCTCTCTCTACAGGGAAGGATGGAGTTCTCAGAATATAAAGGCATAGGGTAATGAAGGACAAACCCAGTGCTTGTTTGAGAGTAGTGCTCTTGCCAGAGCAACTGTTTGATTAACCAGGGCAATCAAGGCAGCTTTTTTAAAAAAGCAAATCCAGGTTCTGCACTTATGTAGTCTCCCTATATCTTTCTGAAGCAACATTTCTTTCACTCTTTTGGAAAGGCGTTGGAGAAGAAGAAAAGAAGAGGAAAGAGGAGTTATCCAACAGGCTTGGGAACAGAAAAGAACCTCCAACCATCTCACCCCCTCACCCTGGCACCCCCAACTCTTGTCTCTAAACTTCCAGGAACCCAGAAGAGGAATGGATGCTGTGGGGAAGAGGAGGATGCTAAAGCGAATCTCAGCCCCTCGTTCCAACACTACCTCATCTGCCAAGCCATTAAAAGTCAGTCCCTTTTGTCTCACCATAGGCCACCGATTCTTCATATAGTTTTCTGTTTCACAGTCTCTTCCATCAACCCAGCTAGAAAAGCAAAGATTTAATGCAGTCATGGCAGGGTGTCAGCCATAGCTGGGAAAATGACTGGTCAGGTCTGTGATTGGACCTGACACTGTGAGACCCACTTTTCTGCGCCAGTCACTGTATCGTTCAGCTTTCTCTGAGATTTACTGCCCACTCTAGTTGCACTGTCTCCAGCTGTGCCTGAGAAGCATCGTGGCTTCATTTCTACCCTCATTTCTGGAAGATGAAATGCCTCCTCAGGTTCACATGAGTCTGCTATAGTCTCCATTTCTGAAACTATTAAACCACAGCTTTAGAAAGCAGATTTCTTTCCTGTGTCGAAATAAAACACAGAGGCAATTCAACCATCTTTTTACCCAGAGTAGACGTTGACAATCAGAATGTAAGGCTTGGGAGGCAGAGTTTAATCAAGGCTGAATGGTAATGGGACTCATGATAGCTAAAAGCTCTGATTATCTGATGTGTGTACTCAGGGTTTGTGGAGAAAAATGCTTTTGTAAAAATCAGAGCCAAAATAAAAGATAAATTCCAAATCAGAAGAGGCAAACTTAAAACAACCACAATTTTGAAGAATCAGAATATAGACAAAATTCCGAGCACTACTGACTTCCCGAAAAGAGGTCTTGGACAAATATATTTTAATGCTCAAAAAAGAACACACAATGAAATGTGGTAAAAACCTGTAGAAAACCAAAGATTCGTCAAATACATATATTACTCCTTCTGGAACCAACTGATTGTCATAGGTGTCAATGCATTTACTATGGTAGAACTAGAAGAAAATTGCTTTTTAAAACTCTCTGAGAACAGTAAGTTAAATATATTTGTGTTTCTAATATAGATAGGGAAACAACAGAGACTTCATCACAGATTTAAGTTTTTCATTCATTTTTAAAGAAACGAACTCAGAAAGGGGTTTTGGCTAAATTCTCTAAATTGACAGCACTAACTTAAGTTGGACAATTTTACAACCTACTCTCTGAAATATTTCAAATTGTCTTTTCCTTAATAGCAGTTATTTAGATCTTAATTATCTAGAAAGTTGTTTCAATCTCTACTTCACTTTGGGGCATCAATCTTTAGGAGTGGATCTCCTTCCCTCTACATACTAACGATATCCCAACCGTTCGATTTGGGTTGAACTTCCAGGGTGTGGGCTTTCTGAAAATTAGTGATACTTTTTGTAATGCCAATAAAGGGAGCCCCTCCTGAGAAAAAATAAAAGGCTTAATATTTTGTGGTGTGGATAGTCACTGTTTACTGCAAATCGCCAAGCGAGCTGAGGAGGGGCAAAGATGGGAGAGATGGGCTTTGATGCTGGACAGATTTGGGGTGGAATTCCAGCTTCACTGCTGATTGGTCACGGGAACACTAACAGGCTTTTTAGCTTTTCTTTTGTTTTGTTTTGGCCGTGCTGCGCAGCTTGCGGGATCTCCCCTGACCAGAGATTGAACCCCGGCCCTCGGCAGTGAAAGCACTGAGTCCTAACCACTGGACTGCAGGGAATTCCCTGAACAAGCTTTAATCTTTAGGAGGTTTGGGTTTTTCATTTATAAGAGAAGAATAACAACATTTACCTGATAGGGTTGTTGTGAGCACAGGGTGCATAGTATATGCCCAATAAAAATGAATTCCTTTCCTTCTCTCAGAGAAGGGAGAGAGCCTAGAAACCATTTAGTTCAAACCCTGATTTTAAAAGAGACAATTTTAAAAATTAACATTTTACAGGACTTTGAGTAATGCCAACAAGAGAGATCCTAGTTTCAGATTTTAAAATGCCATTATTTGCACTTAAGTATGAAAAGGAAATAAATTATAGGTAGTATGTATGTTTGGGAATTTTTAAAAGT
The DNA here is from genome assembly GCF_963455315.2 of Globicephala melas. Lineage (NCBI taxonomy): Eukaryota > Metazoa > Chordata > Mammalia > Artiodactyla > Delphinidae > Globicephala > Globicephala melas. Next base: position 28,639,994 of record NC_083316.1, read on the forward strand.
ATGCATACATGTAGAATTCTAAAGATGTAAGACATATACATCAAATATATACATACATATAGAGTTTCTTTAATTTTTGAGAACTAGTAAGGCTTCAAAAGTTTTAGAAGAATGCAAGAATGTGACTTTAAGAGTATAGCTTTGGGCTGTAAAATAGTGTTTTGGACTCCAAAGCACCAAATAAATATAGTTGGTAGTCTTTATCTGCCATGATGTAACTAAAATTCTTAGAATTCAAAATGTCGAGCTGCTTGGTAATTTCCTTTTAGTATAACCATCATCATCTAGCTTAGTTTACATCGGACTGACCTTAAAAGACCTGAGATTTTATTAAAAGGTAAAGTCATCATCAGAATACCTATTGTCAGTTTTGCTTGTGGTTTTGATAATATCTCTGTTTATTTCTTTTGGCTCAGTCATATATGGTATACTAGGTCTGAGGGCTAACTGGTTGACCTAGTTTGGAAGACCTAAGGAAGCCATATAGTTTTAGCAAATTAAAACCTATGTGAATCATTCTATAAACAACCAGTTTTCACCCAGCTTACGTGTAAAATACTGGGATAGACTAGCAGACAACTAAGTTTCTTACACAATTCCTACAAGGGTTCTTGTCACTGTGGGTGCACTTCAAACGCTAGGGGTCTCTGGTGAAGAGTTTTAGCAATCCTGGTTTTAATTTTACCAACTACACACTTATTTAGACACGTCTTGAAGATATTTTTAGTGTGCACCGCCAGTGATTTCCATTATTTATAAATCCTATTATTTGCTTTTAAATAAGAACTTGCCCTAAGTTCTCAATACATTAGAAAATTTCAGTGGGAAATTCCACAGTATGATTTGCTGTATGGATCGACCATGGTTAAGAGTGATTTTCCACCTACCTCGACAGCCATCGAGGCAAAAACACATCCTTGCTTTAGTCTATGGTAGAGCTCATTTCTTCCTCTTTATTCCTTCTTACCAGAGAGTAAGGGTAGTTCTATGGTTTTCCATTAGAAACACACACTTTCTAATGGAAGACTGAGACACAAACAGGCCCTGAACAGAGCTCCTGCTGGTTTTTGTTCCTTTTGTTACTGAAATGTAGCTTATGAGCTCTGCTTTTGGAAAATAGGAGACTTCTGGCCACACTTATCTACTGTTTACAGCCCTGATATCTAAATTTCCTTTAAAACAACAACAAATGGAATCATGCCATCAGACTAATGATGTGTGATAACTCTAAACTGGATTTAAAGCCATTTAATTGATCACACATTTTACTGCTATGGCAGTGTCCAATTAATAGTCACCATCTGCATTTTCTAGAAATACAGCTGCATCCTCAACAGTCTGTCATCAAATTAAGGGCCTGCAGAAGGGGAGATAGATGATGAATTTTGAAAGTAAAAGGGTTCTGACTACGCTAGTGAATGAAAATGATAAAATCAATGAAGTGGGAGGTAAGGAGAAAAAAAGTTTTATTTCATATGCCTTGGAGGGGATAGGACAGTGTAGGATCTGAAAGAGACATCCCGCTGCCCCCATAGGAGTCAATGACAAAGAAACCGAAATTTCAGTTGTTTTTCTGGAGTAAAATTATATGCTTTCGGGGGGCAGCTGAATTCCCCCTAGGAGCTAGCTACGGACATGTTGCACACAGTAGGCATCTAAAACATATTTGTTAGATGGATGAAGGAATGAAGGAGGTGCTTTGACAAAAACCAGCATGGAAAAGAATTACAAGGTTTCACTACTCAGGCAATATCTCTGAGGCTGTAATAAACACTACTGCTATTTGCTAACATTCCTAGCTCTTTTCTTTCTGGGCACACCAGAGGGCCACACTTGCTTGCTCTCCTGAATTTAGGCATGGCTGTGAGAACCATGAAATGGGAGTAGACATGACTTCTGTCCCTTCCAGATGGTGGTCTCTAAGGGCTGGTGTGTGATTGTCCATGCTGCTCTTACCCTGCGGCAGTGGTTGTGGAATCATGAGTTGATATGGAGAGGCTAAGCCAATAGGAGGACATCTGCTCTGGAGAATTGCCTGGATCCACAGAAGACTCTGAGCAAGAAGTAAACCCTTGTTGTTGTAGCCAACACGTGGCAGCTGGGATATTCCAAAGACCATCAAGCTGGCCCATAATATCTCCCATCCAACATGCTCTTCTTCAGTGTGAATTGGCCACTCTCCCATCCAGAGTGGGTGCTATTTCCTTTCCCCTTTGATTTGGGTGTTGGAAGTGATGCTGTATGACCTCTGAGACTAGGTCAGAAAAGGCCAGGAAGCTTCTCTGGGAGCATTCACTCTCCTGGAACACCTGCTCTCTGCACGCTCCCTCTCAGGATCTAGCCACTCACACAGAATCCCAGCTAGTCTGAGACATCTCAGCCAAGTACCAAACATGTAAGTGAAGAAGTTTCTAGAAAATTTCAGCCTCAAGCCATTTGAGAGTTCCCAACTGAGATCCCAGACTACAAAGCAGATACAAGACATCACCACTGTGTTGCATCTAATCTCCTGGCCTACAGAATTTGTGAGCATAACGATATAATTATTATTTTACACTACTAGTTGGGGCAGTTTGTTATAAAGCCACTGGTATCTGGAACATACCAATCTGGAATTTGTTACCACACCATAATTTAGCCCATCCTAATACAAAGGTGATTTCTGGAAAGTCAGACAACATAAATAGCAAAGTAAGGTGAACAATAATGTTTTCAGTTTTTTGGTAGTAGTACCCTACATGGTACCACCATAATGGGGGAGTTATACAGGCTTAACCTGGCATCCATTCTCCTTAACTACAAATCATATTCCCAGCACCTCATTCATGTATGCAAGATTTAACAATCTGAATTTACTGGTGCACAGTAACAATATTTATTGTTTCATCCAGGCAAGATCTATTCTACAAATAACTGTATCCTTCTGTGCCTCAAGGAAACAAATGATACATTAAAACATATTTACACATGGTAAAATGTTAGGAAGAAAACTGGGAAGCTCATTTGTGGCATGATTGGTTGACATTACAGAAATGGTTGGCATCTAAGTCAACTATGTTACATGTAAGTTTCAGATATTGCCATGCAAGTCTGGGAGATTTCTTAGTAAATGCTGCTCTTCCCCTTCAAATTATTAGTACAAAAAATTTAACCAAACGACTTGAATAGCTTAGGAGTCCACATCACATTATATTAGGAAGTGTGGATGCAAGGAATGAAAAAGCGTAGAAGAAAATTGCCAACATTACACACAACCGTAATACTGATTAATGAGCTTAATTTTAAGGTTCTACAGTTCTAGGGACAAATGGACATCGTGAATCCACACTAGTGCAACTTAGTCTGACTTAAGGTCTGTTTCACAGCTTCTTAATTAAACTTCATGGGCTGATTTTCATGATTCATAACGTGTTGGGAGATACATGTCCCAGAGAAGATATAAAATGTACATTAGTAGTTTGCATAGAAGGCAAAATAAATATTCCAACGGAGGAGCAAACCAATCCAGAGCAAGGAACCAACTATACACAGAAGACATTGATATATGTGATGACTTCATGTCATTCATGTCTGACTCATAGCAACAAGGCAGGCAGAATGGAGAGAAGTATGTAAGGGTCCACATACTAGGGTCATGCACGTGTTCACTAAGTATCACACAATTTAAAAGGCCATGGGGCTTGCCATTGGCAAGACCTGGAATTAAATTGCAGCTCCTCTGTAACTTGCTGTTTGACCTTGAGCAAATAACTTTTCTATGTCTCAGTTTCCCTAACTTTAATATGAGGATAATAATTTCCATCATGCAGGGTTATTTTGAGGAGAGGAAATCATGTGTATAAAATAAAATGCCCGATATATTGTGAGCACTTAATAAAGGGTGGTTATCGTTGTCATATTTTAATAAGAAGTAGTAGCAGTCTCGTCAACGCAAAAGGGTTTTGTAAACCCTTGGATTACAAAATCCAGCAGTCAGTCTGCTTCTTGGTGCTTTGCTGAGAGAGCATTTGGACTTAGGCAAAGGCTTTGGATTGTCTCGTTTTGCTTTTTCATTTTGTTGCCAGGGTAAACTCATTAGGGACTTCTTCTCCCAAAAAGCTTTGTAAGGACCAGTCTCAAATCTGCCTGTTCAGGTCTGTGGGCCAGAGCTATAGATCCCCACGTTTGAAGCCTTTTTCCACACGATAGCCCTATGCAAAACTAGCCGGTAAGCCATGATTCCCTTCTGGGCTTTCATCAATGACACTAAAATGACTGTCATTATATAACCAAAAAAAAGGGAGGAAGTGATTTGCAAGCCAATAATTCACACATAGCCAGTGCTGCATTCTAAGAAATTCTTTGATTTGCTCAGGGTGGGTTGCTGTTTTTACAATTGTCTTTCTTTTTCCCACTTCTTCCTCATCTCTCTGCCAGCTGTCCTCCCCGCCCCCATCCTTTTACTCCACCACACACACACACACACACACACACACACACTCCATCATTTCTCCAGTACTGTGGGAAGCCAGCCGCCTTGTCCCCGAGCAGTCCCCTGGACCCATGGCTGATGGCTGCCTATTTATTCAGTCTGCAACGGTACCCAAATCCCAGGTGCCAGTCTAGGTTGCCTTATTTACCACAGAGTCTGTTGATCATGAGGTTCCTTGCCTCTAGAGAGAGCCCTGCTGACAGATTTCAAAATCCATCACATAGAATTGATGATTCCTTTCACTGGGTTTGATCATGATTTTCTCATATCCCAGAGGATCTGTTGACAAATTACTGCAGTTCACCAAAACTGGATTCTAAAATTTAAGGTTAAATAAAATATACGTGAAGATATTTTCTATGCCAAACAGAAGGAATAGTTTCCAGGTAGAAGACTCATAGAATTACAGATCTCTTAAGCTGGAAGACCTCTTTGAAGTAAAGGAGTCCAACTTCTTGGTTTACATTTGAGGAAGAAAAGATTCTGACAGCCAGCACTGGAAGCTCAAATAATTTAAGGTGTAGAAACTCTTGGAGGCCATGAAAATAACGTCACAACCATTTTAGTGCCTAAATACTTCATGACACATTTTCAAGTTTACAGTTATTCAGTCTCACACTGTCTTTCCTCTATTTGACTTATTTTAAAAATGTATTTATTTATCCTTGGCCATCACCACAAAGCATTCAAGGCTGCGTCTTTCCAATACGAAGAAAATATTACTCTCAGCAGGGACGCTTGTTTTTTGAACTGTTTTCTCAGTGGCAGAGATGGATTTCCACTCTCTTGTCTGTTTCATTTTTTAATGAATTCCACTCATTTGTGAAGCTGAGTGAGATGTGTGGCCAGGAAACAGAGTGAAGCTAATTTGTGAGAATACAACCAGTTGAGCTAACTGGTTTCACCTCCTTGTTCACATAAACCACAGCTACAAAAAAAACCCATCACTAGCTATTTATAACAAGGAAGAACAATGAACAAGTGTAACAAGTGTATAAATTAGAATAAGGATGAGACCAAATATTTGTTTAACTAAGCTTCTGCTTAAATAGAGGCCATTAGGATTTAATGACACCTGGGATTTGGATGCTGCGTCAGGGTGGACAAAATGGGCAACCATCACCCTCATTTTTAAGATGTGGGAACTGAGGTTTAAAAGAATTAAAGAACTTGCTGGAGATCCCAAAGTTAATAAGGACCATTCCCAGGACTTGAAGCCAGGACCGAGGGTTCATCCCCCTGTACCCTAATCATTTAAGGTGCTGACCTATTGATTAAAGGCACAAAATGAAGTTCAAACAAAAGATAAGTCACAATTTTGCAAAGTTCTTTCCAGCTGTGAATATTAGTGTACTGAAAAATATACATGTACGCATTTTTATACATTGCTTGCATATGAAGAGCAATGCAAGTTCATCTCCCTTCTCACCCAGAAACTTTCGTTTTTACTGTACTTCAAATCATCCAGGTGCCTTTTTTTGACTGCCACCAGTGAGATAGTTTATGACTATGTCCACCCCTATGTTACTGAAAAGCAAAGTAAATGAAAATACTGACTTTATCTTTCCAGTTGCTCAAACTAAAAAGTCTTGGGGTCATTCTTGACTCCTTCCTTTTTCTTTTATGCCATATCCAACCCATTGGCAAATCTTGTTGATTCTACCTTTACAGGAGATAGAAAATGCAACCATCTCTCACTTTCTTCATGGCCACCACCTTGGTCTAAGCGATTGCCATCTGCCTGGAGGATTGCATTCACCTCCTGGCCGATCTCCCTGCCTCTCTCCTTACCCTTTACAGTCTATTTCCAACATAGCAGCCAGTATGATTCTTTTAAAACAAGTTAGATCCTAACACTATTCAAAACCAGTCAATGGCTCCCCATCTCGCACAAAGTAAAAGTTACTGTAATGACCTACGATCTGGTCTCCAGGCAACTCTGAAATCACCTCATACTATTCACCCCTCCCTCCCGCCCCCCACTTGTGCCACTCCTGCCACTCTGGTCTCCTTGATGCTCCTGGAACGTACCAAGCATGTTCCTATTTCAGGGCTTGTGCAGTTGCTATTCCTACTGTCTATAGCACTTTCCTCAAATACCCTCCGTGGATTGCTCTCTCAACTCCGTTGGGTCTTTGCCCCAAATTACCGTGTCAGTGATTTCTTCACCAGTTCTGTCCTTTGACTCAGGCAAGAAGGGCAACTGTCCTGGCTCTCCCATTTTAGAGGGTCCTGTTCCGATTCATCCTCCCCAGTGGGGCAGAGAGTATGCAGGGCTAGGTTGTGTTGCCTGATTAGAGCTCACTCCCCTCTTCCCACTTCTAGACAACATTCTGAGTACCCATAGCTCCTGGTCCAATGGCCCTGAGCCCACTTCCAAGACAGTGCAGCCAGTGCGCTCACGCCTAGGCCTGGGAAGAGGGCCAAGCAGCAGCTGTTTATGGGGTATGTGGTTAGAACTTGGACTTATGGGCTCAAGTGTTCACATGCATCCCTCATGATGCAGGACATTGCTGGAGGTAGAGAAGGAACAAGTGAACTCTTCACTTTCTAGTGCAGCACTCGGAGGGGTCTGAGAGTGCCAAATGTGAACATGGCCTTCTAAGACGTAATGAAGGTTTATGGTTAAGGAAAGAGGATGATCCATATTTGATTTCAGAGTTTATCAAATATTTAGACATTTGGCATGAAGTCCTTCATTTGTAATTTTCCCCCAGGCCCTGCAAATATCAGGGGCTCGTCTGGCTCTCCATGACCACTCTATTCGTAATTGCTTCCCTTCCCATGGACGCTCCATATCGCTCCTCCCTTCTTTTCATTTATCTCCTTGGCACTGATTGCCATCTGGCAGGGTGTTTGTTCAGTTTATCTCCTACACAGAGCATGTAAGCTCCACTGAGGGCAGGTTATTTTCTGTTTTGTGTATTGCTATTTCCCTAGTGCCAAGAGTAGCCCTTCGCACATGGTAAACACTCATTAAACATTTGTTGAATGAATGAATGGTTGTTGGCTATCTTCTAATAAGCACCTACCGTTTTACATGTGTTATGTCATTTAAATCTAACTAACCCTATGAGCCTATTACAATAAACCCAATTATTATTTCCATTTTACAGTGTAGTCTTAGAGGGTTGAAATAAATTCCCTGAGGTCACACAGCTTCCAAATATTTGATCACAGGTCTCTCCACTTCCAAAGCCCATGTTCTTTCCACCATATTGCCTTTGGATATGCTAAGATCCAAATAGGAGATCTAGAAGTTTTGTGATGCAAGGATTTCCATCCCATTTGCCTGGCTGGCTGACTCTCTCTTTAAACTCAAGAGAGTACTGAATTGACAAGAGAACTTGAAAATGGTAGAAATTTTTCTTTCAGCAATTTGAATTTATTTATTTTCTTTGTTTAGCCTGGACAGGTAGTGATGATGTATATTAGTCGGGGAAATTCACATAAACATGGTGCTTGGACTGAAAATATTCGGAAGGAGAATAAATATTTTCTACTAGTCAGATGTGTTCAAGATGGATGACTTACACAATGCTTCAGGGTGGAGGTGGGGCAATTATCAGTGGTCCGTAAGATAGCCTGCACTTCGGAACAAAGGCAGAAATTGGAGGAAATTGGAGGAAAAACAGGACTTCGCTGCTGTTTTCCCCAGTGTTAGGTTTATTCATAACTGTTTTCGCTTGGTTAGGACTATGAACACTTCATTCTTAGAGTGCCACGTGGACTGTGGGTTGAGATGTCATGGAAAAATTACAGATGCCTAGGTGGGGCTGCTTCTCACCAAAGCTTCCTCAAGTCTTGTGACTGCCTTCTTTCTCCCAAGATGTCTCATTAAATCCCCAGTCTAGCTCCTGATTCAAAGCCAATCTCATGTTCCAGGAAACAGTCCAAGATATTTCCTGCCTGGGGTCCTGCCCCTGGATACATTAACGCCAGGCTGCCCTTTTCCTGTAAACCGTCCTTGAAGCTTTCCTTTTGAATCACAGCCCTTTGGGCTCATTTTGGAAATCATAAATCTTCTCTGGATTCAAACAAGGTCTTATTTTATTTCAGAAGATGTTGAATCCTTCTATGCCAGATTTGTTTACTATACTATTAATATATAGTATAACATGTATAGATAGTATAATGCCAACCTTTCACACCATGTTTTTAAACTTCGCCGCTCGGAGTTCCATGAATAGCATTCATTCATTTTCTGTTTATGTACCGAGAGCCTGCTACATGCTCCGGCTGGAGCAAAAACCTGAAACTAAATGTAGTCACCACATTCACAGAGTTTACAAACAGACTTAACATGGAAACGAATACAACAGTTATCTAGGGACAGTGATATTTTAATTGAGCTTCTCAGTGTAAAAGAAATGATATCCAAGGTGGCTTAGACTCAGCTTTCCTCAAAATGTCAAAAACAGGGCTTCCCTGGTGGCGCAGTGGTTGAGAGTCCGCCTGCCGATGCAGGGGACACGAGTTCGTGTCCCGGTCCGGGAGGATCCCACATGCCGCGGAGCGGCTGGGCCCGTGAGCCATGGCCGCTGAGCCTGCGCGTCCGGAGCCTGTGCTCCGCAATGGGAGAGGCCACAGCAGTGAGAGGCCCGCGTACCAGAAAAAAAAAAAAAACATTAATTCCTTTATCCTTCTGTAGATGGATATTTGTGTAGCTGGCTAAGGGCAATATCTTGGATCTGAAATATGCACTTCCTACCAGGTCTGGGGGCAGAACTCACTGGCAGTCCAAATTTGTATCAGCACAATATCTTCTTAACATTTTATGAAAGGCATGGAATTTCGGGGGCCCTCATGGACACTTCCAGGGGGCTGAGATGGAGATGTCACCATACCCAACCTGAATAATCACTTCCTGGTTAATGAGATGTCTCATCTAGGAGAGGACTTGACCTCTTCCCTTAACAGAGCAGAGATTGGTGGCTCTTAATGTAAGCCCAGAATATAGGTCAGGAAGGTGGGCACAGGATCACAGTGTGGACAGGACCCTGGGCCTTCATTCATCCAAATGCCTAATTTTATTCATGGGTGTCTAATGTTCCAAAACCCTCAGGCTTCTACTCTGAGTACACACGGCCTCATCTCTTGAAAGCCATTGGAAAGCCTGATGAAGGTAAGGAAGGAACAAAAGAGTGAAATCCTGATGACTTTACTCCCTTTCTCCCTGCAGATTGTAATTTCTCTTCTTGAGAAGTCATCTGTCCTCATATTTTAATATTGCTTTGGGTGAGTTTTAGCAGTCTTTAAAGGCTACCTTGAAAATACTTTTTTGGCGTATTTTATCTAATACCTCCTTCCCAGCTGAGGCATCTACTGATTCATTTGCCATTAAAACATTAACTGAAAATTCATTATTTTCTCGCTCCGTTCTTGCCATGGTGTGAGGCTCCCCCTGGAAGCCAACTATTTGCTAGCTCCACTCTTTGGGTATGCGTTGTGCTGAAACTGATGGTACTTTCATCTGAATTAGGGCCGGTTTCTGTCAGGCAGTGATGTTAGTCCTGACCTCAAAGTCTTTCCACTGTCTAAACCTTCACAATAGCAGAGGGAGATGGCCTCTCTTATCCCTGCTGTATTTGACCCCCAGCAGAGTGGATCACCAGTTACTTGAGCAAATATCACAATCTGCTGTAACGACTTGTACGTGTGCTGTTTACGGGTTGCCTTCCTGAGCTAGACCATGAGAATACTGAGAGCAAGGTGGGGTCTTTTCCATTTGTGTTCCGTCAGCTCACAACCCAAAGAAAGGAAGGAAAGAAGACGACCAGGGAATGAAGAAAGAGTAAAGAAATGTCTAGGGATAACTGATGATTCACCAGGTGTCTTCTGATTTGCTTACTGTTGATGAAAAGCACATTCTTACTAAGTACAGACAAGTAATTTACTAGCATAGTGCACAGCTTTCAGTTTTGCATCTGTCCCACATTCTTCCATTTTCAGAACTTCCTCCTGATCATTCCACCTGATTCTAGTAAGACCAAGCAGGTAAGCGTGTGGCCCACACAAGCCAGTCAGAGGATTCCTGCCTCCTGGACTCATGGATAAATCCAAAGGTGAACATAAGACTCAAGCGGGGACATCAGGATCCTTTCACAGAGACAGAAAGAGATGCTGGGAGGGATGCTCTCTCCTTTGGAGAATGTGAGTTGCAAGGACCCTACGAGTCTGGAAAGGCTGCAGCCCATCTTCCCTTCTACATGGAGAAAGCTCCTCAGTGCACGAGACCAACACAGATGAGAGCAGAGAGAAGAGAAAGAAAGGGAAGGAGAGATGATGTTTGCTGCGTGGATACTGGATACAACTGTCTAAAGATCAGCCTATAGTTTTTTCAGACTTTGGAGCTAATGGTATTTATTTTTTTTTAATGTATTTAATTTTGTTTGGGTCAGTTTGAGTTAGGCTCTATTACTTGCAACTCCAAAGTCTTGATAACAGTAAATATTATAATAGGCAACGTTGTACCAAAATAAGTGATTCTAGGGAGGTATCATGTGTGACAATACAGTAGGAGCAAGGTAAGTTAGGGGTCCTCAGAGCCTGGCACCCCGGGAAGGCGCGTGGATTACAGCTCTAGTGTTCACTGTAGCCCCTTCATTCTGTGACGGCTCCAGCCAGAAGTCACTACTGTGACAACTAACTGTTTTGGCTTCCTTCAGCCTTCTCTTGGCTTCCAGAAAACCTTGACGGCCCGCTCTTTTCCTCGGAGGGCACTCCAGTCAAGAAAGGAAAAAGAGCACAGAGCATTCTCCCCTGAGCTCAGACCTACTGCCCTCATGCACGTCAGAAAAACCACAGACCTGCATCTGCTTCTTCTCAACCCAGAAAAAACTAGCGAGTGTTACCAGAGGGCAGTCCGCTCCACTGATAGAAATAAACAGTGTCCGCAGGAGAGAAAGCCCTTGGATTTCAAGAGGTCGTTTGGCTGTTATGTCAAGCGAGTAAACAAATGAGGCCTGTTCAGGGAATGGGCCACCAGAGCTCGTACTCATCCAAGGAATGTGGCAAATTCCTGAGGCTGTTATTTATATACAAACCCAAGTATTTCCCTTCACGGTAAACATGTAGTTAGTGATCTTAGCAAGGAGTTTGGAGCTTTCTCTGTATTTCTCACTGAAGTGATGCTAACAAGCGACATTCGTATTCTCTTTCGCCCTGTGTTATTAGGTGCATCCCAAGCCCCCAGCAGCCACCGAGATGTAATGGCATTTGTGGCAGGGTGTGTGTCAGAAGGAATTCTTCCCCTTGGTCCTTCTTCTATGTGAGCTCTGTGACTTTAGTCTTACCTACAATGACTTTTATTAAACGAGGCACTTTAGAGACGAAATGCAAAAGTGACCTCATTTGAGTGTCTAATGGGACAGCACGCACACAGAGGAAAAGTGAGATCTGAGGTTCTGGGGTGTGGAATGGAGCCAGAGACGATGACTGCTTACCCAGGATATAGATTCTCTCCTGGGCTGGCTGTGTTACTGTACAATAGAGATAGACAAGCACTGCCCTTGGGCCAAATCCAGCCCACCATGATCTAAGAATGCTTTTCACATTTTTAAATAGGTGGAAAAAACCAAAAACGGAATAATATTTTGTGGTGTGTGAAAAGTATATCAAGTTTGTATTTCAGTGTTCATTGATAAAGTTTTATTGAAACACAGCCATGCCTGTTTTGTTACGTACTGTCCATGGCTGCTTTTATGTTACAATGACAGAATTGGGTAATTACGGCAGAGACCATATGGCCCGGAAAACCAAAAAATACTATCTGGCCCATTACAAACATTGTTTGCTTACCCCTACTCTACAGAGATCTTTCTTCCAAGGCTATGGATTATATCGCTATCCTTTGCCAGTCATCACAGAGGCATAATGATCCCACAGAAGAGCAGCCAGGGTTCCCATCCTGGCTTCATGCCCAGCTACCTGTGTAACCATAGAAGTGATTTAACTCTCGTAGGGTCTTGTTTCCTCCCTCTGATCCCTCATTACAGAGCTAATTCCAGCTCTCAGATGATTTGCTCTCGTGAAGGCCTGATGATGGTTGCAAAGGGATGGACTGGATGGCTTAGAGGCCCCTTCATCACAACCACAGATTAGTGCCCGGGAAGGGACCTCTGCAGGGTCATCATTCCACAGAAGAATGCAGTGCTACATCCTTAAGAGGCATTCTGATCCCTAAAAATCACAACTCTATCCACATGACTTTATTTTCAAGACTGTGGCCGTAATTACAGAAGCAAAGTGAAGCAGAAAATTGAAGGAACTGGCTGGATGGTATCCAACTTGCCAAATGCTTTGTCCTGAAAATATCTGCTTGTGGTGTAAGTCACAGAGGATGCATTAAATCTGTCTAATGGTGGAGGCTCCTTGCTTCAACAGGCAAGCTTCTTTTAGTTTTCTGAAGGGGGTAGCTGATCTGGGATTATCTGGATAAATGCTTCGGCTGTCCTTCTGACTTGGTTCATGAAGATCTGGCCAGAACCAGCACCCCTGGCAGCCCAGATCCATGGTGGAAGATCCAACTTGCACAGAGGATAATTTTGCAAGTGACAGATCCTTTTCCTTATGAGTCTTTAAACACTGTTGACCCTAGTCCTGTTCCAATAGTCTTGTGAGAAAGGGAAAGCTTGAGGTTTTCCAGATGATACTCTCTAAAGCCAATTTTCCCAGGCTTTAAAACCCTTGAGCTGCTGTGGTTAGCACCTAGTCATATTCTTCTGTAGATGTGATGCATGGTCACAATAAATGGCTGTCACTTACCCAGTGAGTATTCTGCATAAAGAAAAATTCTGGGCATTTAATTCTAACACTTATCCAACCTTTCATCCTTCCCAGTAACAAAAGGCTTGTTAAGGATTGCGGTGAAAAAAGTTCTGCTTACAACTTAAGCGCAGCACAAGATAAAATCTAACTCAGCATCACTGTTTATAAGCTTCAGTATCAGTTAACATTCCTGATAGATCACAAAAGATCTCAAATTCAAGCTTAGTCCCCAAAACAAACCACAAAGCTCAAATAGCCCACATTGATTGGCCCAACCTTGTCTTTAACCAAAGGAGACTGTTGGCCTCTACGGTTCACTTCTCCTATTTTCTCATCCATGTTTTGAGGAAGTGTATACAAGGATTTTTCCACTCAAAATAAGCAGGAATACAAAAGTAGCATAAAAATGAATTTCACTGGATAGGAAACTCTGTGAGAATACTAAGTATGTAATTACATACTCAAACTTTTGAGGAGATTCTTGCTAGGAACTGCAGTTTCAGAAGACAATACTTCTCGAATCAGAGGTTCAGAGTTGACAGGGATCTCAGAGGTGAGTGGTCCAGCTGTTGTATATTCCAGATGATGAAAAGGAGGCCAGGGAGGGGAGGGACCTGCCCAAGGTGAGGAGCACACTGGTTGTAGGACTGCATTCAGGTTCTACCTCTCCATATGCCTAGTCTCTGTGTATACTGGGCCGTTTCCTCTACCCCACCTCCATTTTGACAGCTTGTAACTCAAATGATTAACTATTTTTAAGACTCATTGCCATGTGAGTGGGAAAAGGGTACAGTGGTATATTTCAATGGACACCTTAAGTGAACACGTCTATATTATCTACCACTTGGACTTGTTGGATCAGACTTTCCTCTGCAATTGGGAGTCCCCTGGACTTATTTGCACTACCCACACAACAACGTCCTGAGCCTTCTGGAAAGCCTGCCAGAGTGATGTGGGATTTGTTTTGCCCAAACCCTGGAACTCAACAGATCCAGATGAACACCACTTCCTGAGGAGGAGTCAGAATGTGAGATAATGACGAAGTGAAACATGCATTGAGGCCACGTAAAAGAAGGGCTTCTATGAACATGAACGTGAGCTGAAGGAGGGAGGGCTGTGCCTCCTTTTAGTTCTGTTCAAGGTTTCACTCTCAGAGTGGAATTTGCAAAGCAAAGGGTCAGAAACATGGTAAATGCTACCTGGGGATGTATTTGCCTACATGAAGCATATGTATTCCTAAAATCCTACATGTAATTGAATCACAGATTTCCATTATAATAGCAGAGAAGGTTTATGTTAATTTCCTAATGCTCTTCAAATACCAAAGTTTCCTAACTTTTTAAACTTCCGGTTTCTCTGGCTCTCACATTCCTGAGAATTTCATTCATTCATTCATGCCTGCATCAAATATTTACTGATTGATTACTATGTAGAAGTATCATACAAGGAAAACTGTGATAGAATTAAGTTAGGAATCAATATCAGAGATGTAACTAGAAACTCCCCAAACATCTACAAATCAAATATTTACTTTTAATAAACCCATCAGTCTAAGAAGAAATTACAATGGAAATTAGATCATATTTTGAACTGAAAATAATGGAAATATTTCATTCCAAGAGAAGCAATGAAAAGGCCGAGAAATGGTTGTCCTTTCTGAAAAAAAAAAATGGTAGAATTAAGTAGCCCTGGGACTTTTGAAGATCTTGTTTTATTTATGGTGTGACTACATCACGGATTGACACGCTGCAGATCTGACAAAATGATGCTACATGTTCCAATTTGACATTTCCTTTATTTACTTGATATATAATGTCGATAGAGGACTTCGATATAAAGCCACAAGTTTGTCCTCTGTTCGTATCTTGGTCAGACTGCCAGTGAATCAGGATCCCACAACTCAGATCCTGGAAAGCAGGGTCTTGATGATGCTCTGGATGATTGCAGAGGCAGAGCAAATTCTTTTTCTCAAGTGCTTAACTGAAAGCCCTTCATTAAATGATGACTAAGAAACCAATTCTAGTGGGTGGTGATACATCAGCAATCGATTAGAGGTCTCCTACTAAGGACGATTTCCTGCAGTAGCAGTGTAGCTAATCGATCTCATATTAGTTTGATCAGTGCTAAGTTTTGCATAGACTTTTCTTCCAGGAAGATCAACGAGGAATTGAATGACCCAAGGCACAGTGTGGAGGCTTGTCAAATGTAGATGGAAAGTGTATCAGAGTCTCCACCTGACTGTGTGGCTCTATTATCCATAATCTATACAGAAAGATTTTATTTTATTAGATATTCAAGGTTTTCTTTATTAGTTTCTCACTAAGGCAAAAAGACATTTCATGCTTATAAGTACTTGGTGTGGTAATTGGGTCAATATAAAAATATTAATTTCTGTACACCAGCTTCTGATTCCTGAGAATGGTCCAGGAAATCTCAAGACAGTGACTTTGGAACAGCAGGAGTCCTAATGATGTAAATTAATAATGACGATATGAATTCATAGTAGTGTGAAATGGATCTGTACCGAGAGCTTAACCACAAAGGAGCCACACTGCATATCCCCCCATGACATTCACAGTACCTCTTGTTTGACCATGGCCATCTTGGAGAGCGGTGTGGTCACTGAAACAACTTTACTAAAGACCCTTATGAGGCAATGTTGTGAAAGATCTCAGATCAATTACTGATTTACCACTACCCACTAGATTGGCTTCCACTTTGTTTGTTACCCGAAACTTTCTGAATTATCACACAACTCCTAGACACCACTTAGTACTCACACATCATCAGGTGGTATGGAATGCTTTCCACTTCTCCACAGTGTGCTCTTTCACGGTGGCCACTTTGCTTGCAGAGTCTGCACTTAGCACTCCTAAATGCAAGCAGCCTGAAGCACTTCTCCGAATTCATCTATAGCGTGAGTTTCCTGTGTGCTGCCTAACGTTTTAGTCTAAGGCTCAGTCTCTATGATAGGGAGAGTATTTCTTTCAGATGCTGCCACTTAATTTCCTACGGTGTAGTGTTACAGAATATCACTAAGGAAAACTGATCCATGGAGGTTTAGAAGAATGTAAAATTTTGGCTTAGTCAAGAGGTTCTGTTGAGAACATACAGTTATGATCCCATAATCCATTTAAGAAATCACCCGAATTGAAGTGATAGGATAGATGCTATGTGCTACAATACAAGCAGCAGTGTGTAGGCTGTGGATTTTGATCGCAAAATTTGAATCTCAGGAAAAGAACTGATCTGCTGGTGGGAACAGACTTCAGGCATCATTAGAACTCATCATATGCATTAGGTGAAGGGGGCTTTTTTTTTTAATATTTATTTATTTTTGGCTGTGTTGGGTCTTCGTTTCTGTGCGAGGGCTTTCTCTAGTTGTGGCAAGTGGGGGCCACTCTTCATCACGGTGTGCAGGCCTCTCACTATCGCGGCCTCTCTTGTTGTGGAGCACAAGCTCCAGACGCGCAGGCTTAGTAGTTGTGGCACATGGGCCTAGTTGCTCCACGGCATGTGGGATCCTCCCAGACCAGTGCTCGAACCCGTGTCCCCTGCATTGGCAGGCAGACTCTCAACCACTGCACCACCAGGGAAGCCCGAAGGGGCCTTTCTTAAAACGTCTTCCCTAGGGACCACCAGAGTTTCTAAATAAGCCCTTGGTTCCACTCACTCTGGGAGATAGCTTTTAAAGAAACTTCATTTTGAAAAAGTAAAAGTTTCTTTTCCTTGGTGTAAATAATCTCATCTAAGTGTGTGTTTTGAAACACCAGGGTTTCTTAAACCAGAGCAAAGCTGTACTATGTATTCAATAAGTTATGGTAATACAAAAAACAAACTATCCGCGGGAGACCTTCAAGGTGGTGGAGGAGTAAGACGCGGAGATCACCTTCCTCCCCACAGATACACCAGAAATACATCTACATGTGGAACAACTCCTACAGAACACCTACTGAACGCTGGCAGAAGACCTCAGACCTCCCAAAAGGCAAGAAACCCCCCACGTACCTGGGTAGGCCAAAAGAAAAAAGAATAAACAGAGGCAAAAGGATAGGGATGGGACCTGCACCAGTGGGAGGGAGCTGTGAAGGAGGAAAGGTTTCCACACACTAGGAAGCCCCTTCGCGGGCGAAGCCTGTGGGTGTTGGAGCGGGGGACCTTCGGCGCCACGGAGGAGAGCATGGCAACAATGGTGCGGAGGGCAAAGTGGAGAGATTCCCGCACAGAGGATCGGTGCTGACTAACACACCAGCCCGAGAGGCTTGTCTGCTCGCCCGCCGGGGCGGGAGGGTGCTGGGAGCTGAGGGTCGGGCTTCGGTCGGATCACAGGGAGAGGACTGGGGTTGGCTGCGTGAATACAGTCTGAAGGGGGCTAGTGCGCCACAGCTAGCCGGGAGGGAGTCTGGGAAACAGTCTGGAACTGCATAAGAGGCAAGAGACCATTGTTTCAGGCTGTGCGAGGAGAGGGGATTCAGAGTACCGCCTAAACAAGCTCCAGAGATGGGCGTGAGCTGTGGCTATCAGCATGGACCCCAGAGATGGGCATGAAATGCTAAGGCCGCTGCTGCAGCCACCAAGAAGCCTGTGTGCGAGCACAGGTCACTATCCACACCTCCCCTCCTGGGAGCCTGTGCAGCCCACCACTGCCAGGGTCCCGTGATCCAGGGACAACATCCCCGGGAGAATACGTGGTGTGTCTCAGGCTGTTGCAACGTCTCACCGGTCTCTACCACTGCAGGCTCGCCCTGCAACCGTACCCCTCCCGCCCCCCCCGGCCTGAGTGAGCCAGAGCCCCCGAATCAGCCGCTTCTTTAACCCCGTCCTGTCTGGGCAAAAACAGACGCCCTCAGGCGACCTACACGCAGAGGCGGGGCCAAATACAAAGCTGAACCCCAGGAACTGTGTGAACAAAGAAGAGAAAGGGAAATCTCTCCCAGCAGCCTCAGGAGCAGCAGATTAAATCTCCACAGTCAACTTGATGTACCTGCATCTGTGGAATACCTAAATAGACAATGAATCAACCAAAATTCAGGCAGTGGATGTTGGGAGCAACTGTAGACTTGGGGTTTGTATCTACGACAGACTAGTTTCGGATTTTTAGGTTTATCTTAGTATAGGTTTTAGTGCTTGTTATCATTGCTGGATTTGTTTATTGGTTTTATTGCTCTCTTCTTTTTCATATTACTTCTTAATTTTTTAAATAATATTTTTTATTTTAATAACTTTATTTTATTTTATTTTTTTTTCTTTCTCTTTTTTTTTTCTCCCTTTTCTTCTGAGCCATGAGGCTGACAGGGTCTTGGTGCTCTGGCTGGGCATCAGGCCTGAGCCTCTGAGGTAGGAGAGCCAAGTTCAGGACATTGGACCACCAGAGACCTCCAGGCCCCATGTAATATCAATCGGTGAGCACTCTCCCAGACACTTCCATCTCAACGCTAAGACCCAGCTCCACTCAACGACCAGCAAGCTCCAGTGCTGGAAACCCTATGCCAAACAACTAGCAAGACAGGGACATAACCCCACCCATTAGAAGAGAGGCTGCCTAAAATCATAATAAGTTCACAGAGACCCCAAAATACACCACTGGACATGGTCCTACCTATCAGAAAGACAAGATCCAGTCTCATCCACCAGAACACAGGCACCAATTCCCTCCACCAGGGAGCCTACACAAACCACTGAACCAACCTTAGCCACTGGGGGCAGACACGAAAAACAACGGGAACTACAAACCTGCAGTCTGTGAAAAGGAGACCCAAAACACAGTAAGTTAAGCAAAATGAGAAGACAGAGAAACACAGCAGATGAAGGAGCAAAGTAAAAACCCACCAGACCAAGCAAATGAAGAGGAAATAGGCAGTCTACTTGAAAAAACGTTCAGAGCAATGGTAGTAAAAATGATCCAAAATCTTGGAAAGAGAATGGAGGAAATATAAGAAACATTTCACAAGGACCTAGAAGAACTAAGAGAAAACAAACAATGAGGAACAAAACAACAAATGAAATTAAAAATTCTCTAGAAGGAATCAATAGCAGAATAACTGAGGCAGAAGAACAGATAAGTGACCTGGAAGATAAAGTAGTGGAAATAACTACCACAGAGCAGAATAAAGAAAAAAGAATGAAAAGAATTGAGGACAGTCTCAGAGACCTCTGGGACAACATTAAACACACCAACATTCGAATTATAGGGGTCCCAGAAGAAGAGAAAAAGAAAGGGACTGAGAAAATATTTGAAGAGATGATAGCTGAAAACTTTCCTAATATGGGAAAGGGAATAATCAATCAAGTCCAGGTAATGCAGAGTGTCCCATACAGGATAAATCCAAGGCTGAAACACACCAAGACATATTAATCAAACTTTCAAACATTAAATACAAAGAAAAAATATTAAAAGCAGCAAGGAAAAGCAACAAATAACATACAAGGGACTCCCCATAAGGCTAACAGCTGATCTTTCAGCAGAAACTCTGCAAGCCAGACGGCAGTGGCAGGACATATTTAAAGTGATGAAAGGGAAAAACCTACAACCAAGATTACTGTGCCCAGCAAAGATCTCATTCAGATTCGACAGAGAAATTAAAACCTTTACAGACAAGCAAAAGCTAAGAGAATTCAGCACCACCAAGCCAGCTTTACAACAAATGCTAAAGAACTTCTCTAGGCAGGAAACACAAGAGAAGGAAAAGACCTATAATAATAAACCCAAAACAATTAAGAAAATGGTAATAGGAACATACATATTGATAATTACCTTAAATGTAAATGGATTAAATGCTCCAACCAAAAGACATAGACTGGCTGAATGGAGGCAAAAACAAGACCTGTATATATGCTGTCTACAAGAGACCCACTTCAGACCTAGGGACACATGCAGACTGAAAGTGAGGGGAGGGAAAAAGATATTCCATGCAAATGGAAATCAGGAGAAAGCTGGAGTAGCAATTCTCATATCAGACAAAATAGACTTTAAAATAAAGACTATTACAAGAGACAAAGAAGGACACTACATAATGCTCAAGGGATCAATCCAAGAAGAAGAGATAATAATTGTAAATATTTATGCACCCAACATAGGAGCACCTGAATACATAAGGCAAATGCAAACAGCCATAAAAGGGGAAATCGACAGTAACACAATCATAGTAGGGGACTTTAACACCCTATTTTCACCAATGGACAGGTCATCCAAAATGAAAATAAATAAGGAAACACAAGCTTTAAATGACATATTAAACAAGATGAGCTTAATTGATATTTATAGGACATTCCATCAAAAAACAACAGAATACATTTTCTTCTCACGTGCTTATGGAATATTCTCCAGGACAGATCATATCTTGGGTCACAAATCAAGCCTTGGTAAATTTAAGAAAATTTAAATAATATCAGTATCTTTTCCAACCACAATGCTAGGAGACTAGATATCAATTACAGGAAAAAATCTGTAAAAAATACAAACATATGGAAGCTAAACAATACAGTACTAAATAACCAAGAGATCACTGAAGAAATCAAAGAGGAAATCAAAAAATACCTAGAAACAAATGACAATGAAAACATGATGGCCCAAAACCTATGAGGTGCAGCAAAAGCAGTTCTAAGAGGGAAGTTTATAGTGATAAAATTCTACCTCAAGAAACAGGAAACATCTCAAGTAAACAACCTAACCTTACACCTAAAGCAATTAGAGGAAGAAGAACAAAAAATCCCCAAAGTTAGCAGAAGGAAAGAAATCATAAAGATCAGATCAGAAATAAATGAAGAAGAAATGAAGGAAACTATAGCTAAAATCAATAAAACTAAAAGCTGGTTCGTTGAGAAGATAAACAAAATTGATAAACCACGAGGTATAGAGGGAACTTGCCTCAACATAATAAAGGCCATATATGACAAACCCACAGCCAACATCGTTCTCAATGGTGAAAAACTGAAACCACTTCCTCTAAGATCAGGAAAAAGACAAGGTTGTCCACTGTCACCATTATTATTCAACATAGTTTTGGAAATTTTAGCCACAGCAATCGGAGAAGAAAAAGAAATAAAAGTAATCCAGATCGGAAAAGAAGAAGTAAAGCTGTCACTGTTTGCAGATGACATGATACTATACATAGAGAATCCTAAAGATGCTACCAGAAAACTGCTAGAACTAACCAATGAATTTGGTGAATTAGCAGGATACAAAATTAATGCATAGAAATCTCTTTCATTCCTATACACTAATGATGAAAATCTGAAAGAGAAATTAAGGAAACACAGCCATTTACCATTGCAATAAAAAGAATAAGATAACTAGGAATAAACCTAGCTAAGGAGACAAAAGACGTGTATGCAGAAAACTATAAGACATTTATGAGAGAAATTAAAGATGATACAAACAGATGGAGAGATATACCATGTTCTTAGATTGGAAGAATCAACATTGTGAAAATGACTATACTACCCAAAGCAATCTACAGATTCAATGCAACCCCTATCAAACTACCAATGGCATTTTTCACAGAACTAGAACAAAAAAATTTCACAATTTGTATGGAAACACAAAAGACCTCAAATAGCCAAATCAATATTGAGAAAGAAAAACGGAGCTGGAGGAATCAGGCTCCCAGACTTCAAACTATACTACAAAGCTACAGTAATCAAGACAGTATGGTAGTGGCAGAAAAAGAGAAATATACATCAATGGAACAGGATAGAAAGCCCAGAGATAAACCCACACACATATGGTCACTTTATCTTTGATGAAGGAGGCAAGAATGGAGAAAAGACAGCCTCTTCAATAAGTGCTGCTGGGAAAACTGGACAGCTACATGTAAAAGAATGAAATTAGAACACTCCCTAACACCATACACAAAAATAAACTCCAAATGGATTAAAGACCTAAATGTAAGACCAGACACTATAAAACTCTTAGAGGAAAACATAGGCAGAATACTCTATGACATAAATCACAGCAAGATCATTTTTGACCTAGAGAAATGGAAATAAAAACAAACAAATGGGACCTAATGAAACTTAAAAGCTTTTGTACAGCAAAAGAAACCATAAGCAAGATGAAAAGGCAACCCTCAGAATGGGAGGAAATATTTGCAAATGAAGCAACTGACCAAGGATTAATCTCTAAAATATACAAGCAGGTCATGCAGCTCTATATCTAAAAAACAAACAACCCAATCCAAAAATGGGCAGAAGACCTAAATAGACATTTCTCCATAGAAGATATACAGATTGCCAGCAAACACATGAAATGATGCTCAACATCACTAATCATTAGAGAAATGCAAATCAAAACTACAATGAGGTATCACTTCACACCAGTCAGAATGGCCATCATCAAACAATCTACGATCAATAAATGCTGGAGAGGGTGTGGAGAAAAGGGAACCCTCTTTCACTTTTGGTGGGAATGTAAATTGATACAGCCACTATGGAGAACAGTATGGAGGTTCCTGAAAAAGCTACAAATAGAACTACCATATGACCCAGCAATCCCACTACTGGGTATATACCCTGAGAAAACCATAATTCACAAAGAGTCATGTTCCACAATGTTCATTGCAGCACTATTTACAATAGCCAGGACATGGAAGCAACCTAGGTGTCCATCGACAGATGAATGGATAAAGAAGATGTGGCACATACATACAATGGAATATTACTCATCCATAAAACGAAACGAAACTGAGTTATTTGTAGTGAGGTGGATGGACCTAGAGACTGTCATACAGAGTGAAGTAAGTCATAAAGAGAAAAACAAGTACCGTATGCTAACACATATATATGGAATCTAAAAAAAAAAAGTTTCTGAAGAATCTAGGGGCAGGTCAGGAATAAAGACACAGGTGTAGAGAATGGACTTGAGGACATGGTGAGGGGGAAGGGTAAGCTGGGACGAAATGAGAGAGTGGCATGGACATATATACACTACCAAATGTAAAATAGCTAGTGGGAAGCAGCCGCATAGCACAGGGAAATCAGCTTGGTTCTTTGTTACCACCTAGAGTGGTGGGATAGGGAGGGTGGGAGGGAGATACAAGAGGGAAGAGATATGGGGATATATGTATGCATCTAGCTGATTCACTTTGTTATACAGCAGAATCTAACACAACATTGTTAAGTAATTATACTCCAATAAAGACGTTAAAAAGTAAACAAACAAAAAACAAACTGTCTATTTCTTCTCCCCCAACCACAGCAAGCAGGTTGTTTACCAAGAGGGGTGAGGTGCCTGTGAGGAGTATGCTTCTAGAATAGCTAAAACGATGCTTCCTGCTCTGGCTATCTGGACTGCTTCGAGGGCTCTCTTGCCTTCTGACTTCTAGGATGAATTTGGCCCACAGGCAGCCTTGGCAGGAGATGGAGGGAAGGAAGGCGTGTTTGGGGCATTTTTCCCCCTGCTGCACTACTGTGAGGTCACCTGGGGCTGACTGAAGGTCATTGCTTCCCTCCAGTTGGTCCTTTCAGCACAATTCTCCCTTTGGGAGTTGGGGTAGAACTGTTCTCACCCTGATACTCCATTCTCCTGTGGTTCCGAATGGTCTTCTCACACCATGGAGCCCTTCTCAAACTGCCCTGTCCCTGCAGGGCCCCTGTGCTGAGGACCACTCCAGTCTCCCCAGTTTCCGCAGCAGCAAGAGGTCCCTCCCTCCCCACACTGGATGGACCCTGCTGACCGCGACCCATAGTGGAGCCTCGTGTCTGCTTTCACTGCTGGAAGCACTTTGTCCTCCAGAGTGACAGGACTTGATTTGTTCTGAGGAAAAAGTTAATATTTTTATTGAAGCAGAAATGGCTTCTGGTTCAGGAAAGGAGTCTATGAAAATGTAACCAATTCATTTTTGCTTTAACTTTGTGGATAATAAGAAAGTTTCTGATACTTAGGCTGTGTGGTTTAGATTTTCTTTTTCTCTTATTTATTTATTGCCTGGCTTTCTTTTTAAGTTTTAATTTTTTAAAATTGAAGTATAGTTGATTTACAATGTTGTGTTAATTTCTGCTGTACAGCAGTGATTCAGTTATACGTACATACATATATATATATTTAATATTCTTTTCCATTATGGTTTATCATAGGATATTGAATATAGTTCTCTGTGCTATACAGTAGGACCTTGTTGTTTATCCATTCTATATATAAAAGCTTACATCTGCTAATCCCAACTTCCCTCCCCTGACCTTCTCCCCCTTGGCAACCACCAGTCTGTTCTCTATGTCCGTGATTCTGTTTCTGTTTCATAGCTAGGTTCATTTGTGTCATGTTTTAGATTCCACCTATAAGTGATATCATATGGTGTTTGTCTTTCTCTTTTTTTTTTTTTTTTTGTGGTACGCGGGCCTCTCACTGTTGTGGCCTCTCCCGTTGCGGAGCACAGGCTCCAGACGCGCAGGCTCAGCGGCCATGGCTCACGGGCCCAACCGCTCCACGGCATGTGGGATCTTCCCGGACCGGGGCACGAACCCGTGTCCCCTGCGTCGGCAGGCGGACTCTCAACCACTGCGCCACCAGGGAAGCCCTGTCTTTCTCTTTTTGACTTACTTTACTTAGTATGATAATCTCTAGTTGCATCCATGTTGCTGCAAATGGTATTATTTTGTTCTTTTTTATGGTTAATATTCCATTGTATATATGTACCCCATCTTCTTTATCCATTCATCTGTTGATGGACATTTACGTGGCTTACATGTCTTGGCTATCGTGAATAGTACTGCTATGAACGCGGGGGTTGCATGTATCTTTTTGAATTATAGTTTTCTCCAGCTATATGCCCAGGAGTGGGATGGCTGGATCATACAGTAATTCTATTTTTAGTTTTCTGAGGAACCTCCATACTGTTTTCCACAGTGGCTGCACCAACTTACATTCGGCTTGGCTAGCTGTTGTTTGTTGCTGCAATTGTTCTTAAGATGGTCTCCAGAAATGTGAGCCTTGGAGAAACTTGACTGGTTGGGGAAGTATGTCCTATTCACACTTTTTGCCCCTTTTGTCCTTGCTCTGTCTCCCACCCCTCTTTCCTCATCCCCACCCCACATCCCATCTGTGGTTTATTTATCAGTCTTGATCTCCAGGGACTTTCACCTGGATGCCGGCTGATAAAGTTCAATATCTTTCAGGGCTGGGTTCATCTTTATGAGGGCCTCTTACAATCTAGAAATCCCTCACTGTGATGGTGGGATGGCAGGCAGACAAAACGAAATTATTATTTTAGGCACAGGATCCTTTCATCACCTGCCTTTTCTCTTAGCTTTGATCTGGTTCCCTAGGGAGAGTCATTCCAGCGAAGGAGAAAGAGCCAAAGCAGGTCTCCTGGACGCTGCACAACTCAATTCTAAGGGATTTGGCAGGATCATTTAAGAACTCAAGGGGCAAGACTGGGCTGAATTCCACGGCTATTTATTTAAGGAAAAAAAAAATTGGGAAACAAAATGCAGAACCTTACCCTCCTCAAAGGCCGCTGGCAAGAATGACCTTCTAGTTCAGAAGTTAAATTCTTCCCAGTTTCTCTTTTATTTTTGGCAGCTGAAACTTGTCTGCCTCTTGTTCCTTCAAAAAGATGTGTCACATTCAACCGAAAGACACGTCAACTGATGTGTCAGCAAACAAATTGTGAAAGAAAAGGGAAAGAAAGAAATGATTGTCACTATGCGTTCCTTTTAAGGGTAGTTTTTTGTTTTTCTTCATTTCCTATGTTGACCCATGCTGTTCCGGTTTATTAATTTTCCATGATGATTTGAACCCCACGCCCCCAATCAACTTGTTCATTCCTGTTGATGGGTGTTTCCCACATTTTTTTCTTACAAACAATGCTGCTGTGAACCTCCTCTAGCTCAAAGCCAGGCCCAGATGCAGAGACCCTGCCATTTTGCCCCATCCTCTGTCACTCCCTTTCTTCCACCTCCTTTTCCAGGGAACCCTTTGCCTCTGCCCCACGTTGAAGCCACTCTGTTTGGGCTCCACCTCTTGGCTCCTATTGTCTGACCAGGCCCTTGTTTCCATAACCTGTTTTGGGACCTACCAACTTGACTTTACCCTTGTGAACTCCTCCAAGATGAGGCCCTTGTCTCTCCCCTCCAGCTTCAGACTGGAGATTATGGGTAAGAGCCCCACCCTGAGCTCCACAAAGCCCGTGGGACTTGTCATATGTGGACTAGCTTCTTCCTGGCTCCTGCTTGACTAGACTGTAAGCCCATAGATGCAAGAAGGGGTCTGGCTTAGTCAATGATAGATGCTCAGCTCAGGTGAAGGGCCTGGCATGTGTATAATCTTAAGCGTGATTTTAAAATTATTTTATGACTTAGCAAATTAAGTTTCATGACTTTTAGGTGTCAACTGCCTTGTAGACATAATAAGATTAAAGATAGATAGATAGATACATAGATGATAGATACATAGAAACATAGACACATAGATAGATACGTAGATAGATCTGTAATAGGCCAAGTACCTAGTGGCTTATATGGAGTATACATACGGATGCCTCAAACCAAGGGAGAACCTGGTAAACAAGAGGAAAAAGACTGTTGTACGCTTTGCCTCCAGAATTTCTAAGAACAAGGCTTTTAAGCATTAGCATTTCAGAGGCCTTGCCGTGCCACGTCTTCTGCGGTGATGCCCACCTTACTCTGTTTTCTCCCAATGTGACGACAAGTCTTCTCAGGTAGGGCATTATTAGTTAGTAAGACTTCAAAAACTGCCCCTACTTTCTTGGTCTGATCAGAGAGTGCACTTTCTCAAGCAACAGCCTTACACACTCACTTTTTTCACTTCCTACTTAACTATTACTCTATGATCACTGCACACAAAGTAAGAGAATACTGAGAAGCAAAAGGAAGAAGAGGAATTAAATCACCCCAAATCCCACTAAACAGGGACAACTGCTGTTAACATTTGGGTGGTATATTTTTTGAGAATTTTCCCCATGTGAATATATATACATAATATATATATATGATATATATATATAAAATTATATACTATGGCATCTAAGGTATAATATTATATATGTGCATATATATATTACAAATACACACACACACCCTCCTCATATAATCTGCCTGATTGTTTTCATAAACCTCAACTTAGTCTCCCTGTGTACCGTCTCTTGTTATCATCAAATTCTTTCCCAGTCTTCTTTGACTCATCCATCTCTTTGTTCATAACTTCTCCCAATTACAATCTTTTTTCATGGCTTTCCCCAAAACCAAGAACTAATTTCACTACATGCTCATCTGCTTCAAAAAACCATCAACGATTCCAAGTTTCGTCTTTTTAAAAGTCCTTTTTAATTTTTTAAAGGAAGAAATAATTCACATACCACAAAATTCACCTTTTTAAAGCACACAAGTCAGTGTGTTTTTGGTATGTTCTCAAGGTTGAGCGTCCATCACTACAATCAATTTCAGAACATTTTTATCACAACCAAAAGAAACCCTGTAACATCAATAGCTGCTTCTCCCCATCACCCGCTCCACAAGCTCCTGGCAACCAGTGATCTACTTTTCGTCTCTACGGATTTACCTATTCTGGACATTTTATATAAATGGAATCAGCAAATACACAGTGTTTTGTGATTGGATCCTTTCACTTTGCATAATATTTCTGAGATCCATCTACGTCATAGTATGTATTGGTATTTCATTCCTTTCTATGGCTGAATACTGTTCCATTGTCTGGATCATTACATTTTGTTTACCCTTTTATCTGGTGATAGACATTTGTGTTGTTTCTTCCTTTTGGATAGTGTGAATACTGCTGCTATGAACATTCACGTACACATACTTGTTTGTGTATCTGTTTTCAATTTTGGGGGTACATACTTAGTATTGGAATTGCTGGGTCATGTCGTAACTTTATGCTTAACTTTTCTTTTTTGCGGTACGCGGGCCTCTCACTGCTGTGGCCTCTCCCGTTGCGGAGCACAGGCTCCGGACGTGCAGGCTCAGCGGCCATGGCTCACGGGCCCAGCCGCTCTGCGGCATGTGGGATCTTCCCGGACCGGGGCACGAACCCGCGTCCCCTGCATTGGCAGGCAGACTCAACCATTGCTCCACCAGGGAAGCCCCAAGTTTAACCTTCTTGAAACCAGATTTTTGCCACTGGTTGCAAACTAAGCCTTCAGGAAAGATGATATTAAGGCACATTTCCACACTGGACCTTCTCCATCTTCCCACTTGCCCTTAGAAGCCAAATACACCTAGCTGTTATATGTCATAAACACCTCATATCAAGGTGGTGTATATCTGTGCCGTTAGCTATAGTTCGCATGATTCATGGGGCCCAAGGATAATTATGTGGCCTGTGAAGGAACTAGCTTGCAACCAGAATATACACTGTTAAAATGGCTGCCTATACAAAATGCAAAAATTCACTGTATGTCCCATAGGAAACAGTATTGGGAAGGGGTGGTTTAGTTATTGATGTTCATTGTTACACTGTGTGACTTTACATAAACGTAATGGAGCGGATGAATTCTAGCAAAGTGTGCTCTATGATGAAAGTTCCATTATTCCATTGAATTATATTATGAAATGGAAGTGTAGTCTTCTAGAAAAGACTTTTGTCTATGAATATATTCAAACCACATTTTAACAATGCCCTAAAGCTTCTTAGAAATACAATATTTAAAGAAAGAAGCTGTATTTATGAGAACAGTACAAATCACTGTTACTATTAACATACTGGTTAAGTAAAAATGAAACAGAAGTGCAAATATAATCCAGCCCTGGAAATTCTGACTGGGTGAATATATATCTCATGGAAAGTTTTGAGATAGCAATTCTTTTTTTTTTTTTTTTTTTTTTTTGCGGTACGCGGGCCTCTCACTGCCGTGGCCCCTCCCGTTGCGGAGCACAGGCTCCGGACGCGCAGGCCCAGCGGCCATGGCTCACGGGCCCAGCCGCTCCGCGGCATGTGGGATCTTCCCGGACCGGGGCACGAACCCGTGTCCACTGCATCGGCAGGCAGACTCTCAACCACTGCGCCACCAGGGAAGCCCGAGATAGCAATTCTTAAAGTGTGTGCATCCTGGCTAAAGTTTCCATCAGTAACGAACTGTCTCCTAGCAAGGATGTCATAAGACCTCCTGGGACCTTTCCAATGACTTTTCAACCTTCCTTAGTTTAAATTTTTTTACTGGTTTTCCCTGTCCTCAGGACAAAGCTCTCAAGGCTCTTCCCACCTAAACTCAATTCCTCACAGCTCTGACCATTTCTAATCCCAGTCAGCCCCGTCCCACCTCACACCATCCGGGCTGGTCTCAAAATCTCTCCTCTGCCCACAGGAATGGTGTTTCTTCCCCTTGGTACCCATTCTGCCCATGCAGTATCCAGCACATGGTGAGGGAGCTGCAAATGTCTGCTGAGAAAATGAAAGAATATATTTGCCATGCTAATCCTTGCTTCCTGGTTTAGTTCATCTGTTCATCCTGCCATTACACTTACATGTGTGTTAAAATTTTGCGCATCCTTCAATATTTACTTCCTCTATGTAGCTTCATCTGCGTGACAGTCTTTTACTGATTGCTAGATACAGGCCAGGTGAATAGAACAGACATGGTAATAACAGAGTTACTGGCCCTGCCCTCATGAAGCTTCCAGTCCAGCATGGTGGTACAATTACACACAAGTGAGCAGATGAAGAACCATCTATCATTGTAAGTGCTTAGGGCGCACTGGCGGGGGTTGGGGGGTCACACAGTGACTTCATATGGCACTCCTCTATGCTTCTCATTTGGACATTTATTGCACATAGTTCTGCACAGTTATTTACTTTTTAAAAGAAAGTATGTGTCTCCTACCTCCTCAATTCAAGATTGAAAGTGTTTTTGAAAGCAGTGGCATATGGTAGGTATTTAAGAATATGTTGTTGATTAGTATGTCCTCAGGCAAAAGCACTGAGCAGCACATTCAGTTAAGTCCTAAAATGTTCAATTCTTGAGGTTCCATAAAAATGACAATTTGTCCTGATATTTGTACTGGGATATGTAGTTGAAGGGCCAACAATTTTTACTAACAATTTTTACATTAGAATGCCACTGGCCAAGAGTGATCTCGTTAGGGGCTAGGATTTATCAAAGTCATGATGAATACTGGCACTAATTAGTCAGGCATTAGAGTCTACCTATTGGTTAGTCTAATACAAGGGTGAACTATACCCTCCAGCTGGTGAAGTAACAGCAAGAGAAGGACGATTTGGCATCCTTAATTTTAGTAAGGTAGTGGGGCAGAGATGCTGTGCACTTCTATTAATTTTGAATTATTTAATGGACCCATTAAATTCAGAAACATTTCTAGGAAGAAAATTTCTTAATAGGCATCTCTATGCCCATTAAGTGAGAGATGCCATTCAGACTGTATTATTCTTCTAAAAGAGAATCCTTCCCTCTCTCTTAATAAGTTTAATAATACCTATTTGCAATATTCAGTTCTCA
Source organism: Globicephala melas (assembly GCF_963455315.2). Taxonomy (NCBI): domain Eukaryota; kingdom Metazoa; phylum Chordata; class Mammalia; order Artiodactyla; family Delphinidae; genus Globicephala; species Globicephala melas. The sequence continues at coordinate 28,670,660 of NC_083316.1, forward strand.
TAACATCAGAACTCATTTACAGATTACGTGCAATCCTTTGTGAAATAAGGACTAAAGTCAAAACTCAAATAATTCAACCCAGTAAATTCCTTTTTTATGATTAAGGGGAATAGATCTTAAAGCCTTCCTAAGTGGGAAAGGCTCTTAGGAGGGAGAGAGCGCCTTGGCAACTACAGGCTCTGTGTGTGCAAGACGTTGGCTCTGATGCTCTCTTCTTCTGTCCACACTCACTGAAATGTTTCTGTAGGTTCTTCTTTCTGGAGATCTCCTTCCATGGAGTCCTGACAGCTGTCTTAAGGTCACTGTTGTTAGGTAGAGTTGACAAGTGATCACACGTGGTTGAGACGAGACTTTGAAGATGTCACACTACATCCCACCTGTGTTTACCATCACCCTGAATGTTTTCATGACATATTCTCTATCTGTGAGAACATAACATGCTGGTTCACAATCTTACGCCAATAGGCTTCATGGGCATTCTTTACAGGTCAGTATGCAGAATCTTCCAGACAAAAATCTTTGTGAAGAAAATTCTGCCGAATTTCACCACCATCTGTATACGTGCTATAGGTCAAATAAAGAGACAGAGAAAGACAAATACTGTGTGATACCACTTATACGTGGAATCTAAAATATACAATAAACTAGTGAATATAACCAAAAAAGAAGGAGACTCACAGATAAAGAGAACAAACTAGTGGTTACCAGCAGGGAGAGGGAAGGAGGGAAGGGCACTAGAGGGGTATGGGATTATGAGGTACAAACTATTAGGTATAAAATAAGCTACAAGGATATATTGTACATCACGGGGAATATAGCCACTATTTTATAATAACTATAAATGGGGCATAACCTTTAAAAATTGTGAATCACTATATTGTACACCTGTAACATATATACTATTGTACATCAACTATACTTCAATTAAAAAAAAACAAAACAAAAAAGTAACAAACAAAAAGAACAACTAATAATTGTTAACCTGAGGAAACTGGGGCACCGATTCTGCCTGAGCCTAAGTCACTAAGTTAGCTGGCCAAATAGTGCCTCTTAAGTTAAATGTTACTATTGCCAGAAATATTTTTCCCTCTGTGAATTAAGTGATGTTGTGTTCTATATAGTGGATAGATTTCCACGCAGATAGATTTTAACGGCTAGTGTCATAAGTGATAAAAGAAAGAAATAATAAAAGAAAGAACAAAGCAATCAGGAGAAACAACTTTCATCTCACACTTGATTCTCGCTCGTGTTTCGTCTGCACTCAAAATTTGAGGATAGGAATAAGTTTGAAGAGTCCTACGAGATGCGCATGACTGCAGATGATGATGGCGTATCACCCGGTCACTGAATCGGGATTCAGGACCACACTAATGAAGCGTAACCGTTCTTAGCATTTTGTAATAATATTGGTTTTAGAGACAATCCAGGGAGAAAGGAAGCAATTTACATGGCCGTTCTTGACACCATCCAGCTTCCGGAGAGACCATCCGGAGTTGTCTGCGGTCTCCTTGTTGTATTTACTGGGAGCGTGAAAAATAAGCTTGTCCTATCACATGCGATTGATCACTTAAAGTTAGGACAGAGCTGCCTTATTTCACAAAGAAACAAAGTGATGTAACTCCCAGGACTGGAAAACATTTTGCTCAACAGCTGACCTCTGCTATTTCCCCAGAGATCTATTTCATTTGGATAAATGAACCGGCAGAATCTCAAGATCTGCATAATACATCCTGAGAGGGATGTTTGAAATCTTTCTCCCCTTCCTTTCATTAGCTGCCAGCCTAAAAAAGTGATGACAGCCTGAGAAATTCGAAGGGCCAAAAGGGGATGAATGGCTCATCGACCCCAAAAAGCCCTCTCAGTGCAAATTATCTGGCAATTATCAAGGTGAGAAACTAAACCCTCTTTTGTCTTTTTCTCTTCTTCACCCCCCACCCCATGGTCATACAGGTGCTCTTAGGATAAGAAAAAAAAATTAAGGGAGAGATGATTAAGTTGTCAGCCAGATATTACTGTGTTTTCAACATGGGGGCAGATGAGCAATCTGAGTGAAGCCTTGATCTTTATTTCTCTTGGGGAACCAAGGAGCCAAAATACAGCCACAGGAAACGGTGGAAATCCCAGGGACTTGGCTACACTTCCATTCTCTTTGGGCTCCACTACTCAAAAAAAAAATCACTGGACTCTATTTTTTCCATTGCTTCACTGGGCTCAGCTGTCATTCACTCCACTTACAGGATTTATCACTCCTGAATTGGCCCTAAAAATGTCCATTTTTACCAAAAAAGCAGCCATATTTAACTCTTCCTTTTCACGACATCACAAATCAAAAGAAACATACACGTTTTTGTTGCAAGCTGATGCCCTGTTGTTTAAATTCTCTCATGGACCTAAGACATGATAATGATTTCTCCTTGTCTAACAATCATCACTAACCTTTACTGAGTGCTCACTATGTACCTGGCATAGTTGTCACATTTTAAGGTGCGTTCACTGACTTCAGGCTTACAACGGGAGGAGGTGGCAAGGGTTAACCTTTCCATCTCACAGCCGCACAAGTGAAGGTATAACTAAGGTGGCCCGTCCAAGTTCACGGAGCTTAATGAAGGCAGAGGAAGGATTTGAATCCCTGTGGGCTCTGATTTCACGGCCCACTCGCTCACCCACACCGTGCACTGCCTTTTGTGATCCAATCGCCTCCCAGAAAGTATTTTTAAAGTACCCTGCAAACTTCTTAGCTTTCCTGTTTCTCAAGCTTTCCATGCAGGAAATAGTTAATGTGGGAGATGATAGTTTGCGGAGTACAGAGACCATAAGCCCACCTTTATTGCTCACCCACTTCAAAAAAATCATAAAAGCGTTCTCTTTACAATTAGCAACAACCTGAGTAAAGCTCTAGTCCAATCTCCCACCCAGAGGAAGGCATCCCTCTTCAACCTCCCCTACTGGCGTCTCCTTCTCCCCCCGCCACTGAACCAACACATCAAGCAGCAGGAAAGGCACCAAACTGCACAGTGTTCGTGCACTACAGACAGCTCTGCTAGAGAAACCTGGCTGTCCCATAATCTCCTTCCACTGATCCTACTTTTCACAGTTGGAACAAAGAAGAATTCCTCTTCTTCCTCTTCTATATGAGTGCTTTAAAGAGTAGACAGCCGTCCCATTCCTCTGGGGCTTTCTCTTCTACAGGAAAGAACATCCCAATTCTTTCTCACATTTCTCTGGTTTTGTCAATCTGCTTCCTTGTCGCCCCCTACTGGATACACTGTGAGTTGCCAATGCCCCTTGTCCAAGGTCCGTCACAGAACAGGGTATACGGCTCTTAATGTGTCCTAGCTTTAAGTCTTGGGTTCTACAATAAAGCTGGCAGGTCTACGGCATGCCATCCACAGGCAGAAGGTGTGGCCTGATCCCAGGTCCCATGTCTCTCTCCTATGGATCCCATCACATTTGCTTCATTTAGGCCAAGGGTCTCCAGGACACAGAAAACAAGGTCCCTTAGACTCCATGCATTTTCCCTTTTATTTTATGCATGGAGAAGGGCCATACAGCTCACATGAAATCCTGGTCCTGAGTCACTCCATCTGTGGTCAGCTGTAGACACATATGTTGGCATGTGATTGTTTCGATTTAGAGAGCTCAGAACTGAGTGGAGCGTTGAAATCTCAGGGTTATAGACTGATAAATCTCTAAGAAAAACAGAACAGGCATGGTATTTGAAGAATCCCACCATCTGCTCTTGCCAAGTCACTCATTCAGGGTTATAAGGGTTTTTTCCCCACCTGAAAGAAGGCAACCCAAGAAGACCTGAATTTATTCTTATAGGAAAAATTCACTCTGGAGTAGATCAGACTAGATGTCAAATGACCACCTCTTATGGTCTGAATTCTCAGGCATCCCATCTGAGGCAACCTCAGCAGCTTGGCCTTTTCTTGTGCCTTTACCTAGATAATCTTGATCTTTTAGTTTCGTGGGAAGATGTAAAAGAATTCCTGATAATGTTTGGCTGATTCAAAGCTTATCCCTCAGAAGAGTATTTGCCTTTAAGTGAGGCTCCCTTAAACTTTCAGATGAAAAAAAAAAAGTAGAACCTGGTAGACTAGAATGAATTAGACGTGGGCACAGGGGCTGTCGCACCACAGACATCCCCAGCGATAGGGGTCTACCTGTAAGTTCAGCCCTGCCTGCACATGACCTCCTTCCATTCCTCACAGGACGTGGTTCTATGTGGCCAAAACAGGGACGCACTGAGGCTGTAGGTGAGATGGGGTGGTGGAGTTCTAAGCACTTTGCATGTATTTATTCAGTTTTCCAAATAACACAAGTATCCGTAAGGCACCTGTGAGGTAAGTCACCTGACTGTATGCTCAGTTTAGCATAGTGCTGCCATATAGTAAATGCTCAGCATTTACTATGAGTTCAGAATGATGATATTTTGGTATGAGTTAGGCCAAGGTGCACTTTTTTTATTATCTCAATAAAGGAAAGTTTTGTTTTGCACAAAAAAATTCAGGGGACTGTTTGAATGTCTTTAGAGAAACAACTGTTATATAAGTCATTATAAAGCACCCTAGGCTATCAGATCTCCTTGGGCAGGAAGCAAACTGACCTACGAGTCATTACTCTTGTTCTCTAGACTTGCAACTTCCTTTCATGTCAGACACTTCATCCATATACTGAGAAAAGACAAAATGAGTTCCCACATCCCTTCCAACCAAAATTCCAGGATATGTTAATTTCATGGTAAGTATAGTAGCCAATGAACCTGAGAGCTTACCATTATTTAGAGTTATCTTGAGCAATGAATAAGTTCTCCCCAAGTCAGGCCAGACTACCCCCGTTCCTTATAAGCTAGTGTGATTTTATTCTCCCAAAACACCTGTTTGGTTGAGACGTCAAATCAAATAGTCTACCTTCCAAGAAAAATCTTCCAAGTGAGTTCCCTGAGGTTTTAGGCTTGGGTCTATTCTAACCAAAATGACAGGACCTGTGTTTTTCTGTCTCTCTGTCCTGGGCCCTGAGGAGGAATCCGATAGGGGCAGAGTCCTCATGGAAACGTGCTTCTAGAAAATGCACAAGTCCCTGCTCGCTGTGAATTTCTTTGGCTGTTAATAATTAATTCTGGGACTCCTAGCGGGGGCAGTCACACCGGTAGAAGGCAGAAATTCTGTTTACACGTACACACTGCCGAGAACTAGAGGTGGAGCCTTATCAAGGGACGAGAACAGTTGTTTCCACTTTGACCAGGTGTCTCTGAGGCTCCAAGACTAGCCTGTTGACCCTTCTGAGGGGTGGGTTGAGGAGTCGGGGAGTCGGGGTTATATTTTGCGGCATCTGTTTCTGTTCAGAATACGGGGAGCAAGAGGAAAGTTTTCCCAACCATATTAGTACATTATAGGTCTACTGGGCAGTGTTGCTCTAATGGGTACCAATCACCCCACCTCAGCGTGATGTGATGCTGACCTGGTGCTCAAGACTTACTGTAATGCTGGACGGTGCTGCCGAGCATTAAGCCTAAACTTCATCTAGACTCACCCTGGAGAGAACTTAGAGAACTTAGTGAGCTCAGAGGGTGTCTCTTCTCCATCCAGAGGAGGCACTGGTGTCTCAACTGAGGCCTCCGTTTACCCAGAGGGAGCGGCTCTCCCCTAAGACCCTGAGAGGTGCTGGCACTACTTGGGACACCTGTGTTCCAGTGCCTCTGGCCCTTTAGGTCAGGGATGACAGGGTGAGGGCAAGAGAGTCAGTATAAAAACCTCACTGAAGCAGAGAGGCAGCTGCCACTCTGCTACCCTAGGGTGGACCTGGCTAACTCATTTTGCTCCACTTTTGATGAAACAGTTTCTCTCTACTGTCACATATGTAACATTTTCTTAAAATCTCATCTATCTGTCGCAAACTAGTTCACACTGGGAAGACGGATATTACTTTTCTGCTGCTGTTGAGAATAAGTATGCTTGCTTGCCTGTTCCGACTCCTGAGATGGACCCATATGCTCTCAAGAATCAGGTCCCTGCTCTTGCTGAGGTTGGTGGCCTGTGGCTGGGATTGTCTGCGGGTAATTGGAGGCAGCTGGTGTGCAGCAGGAAGTGCACCAAACTAGCAAGTCCTGGCTCTTCTACTCAGTAGCTGGGAATCTTGGGCAAGCCAGTTTCCTTACTTATAAAATCGGTATAAGAATATCTACCTCAGAAGGTTGTTCTGAGGCATAAATGTAAATACTCTGACACTACAAACAGAGGAGGGATCACTGTCGTTAACAGAATGGGTCCCAGGTAGGAGTCAGGACACCTGAGTCCTAGGTTCCTGTCCCCTCATTAATTCAATGACTGTGAGCCATTCAATTAACTTCTCAGCCTTAGGCTCCTTACCTACCAAATGGATCAGACTGGATTCCTAAGATCCCTTTTAACCTGAAGAGTCTATGACTATCATGACTCCAAGCCCCTCAAATAATAGATGAGGGAACTGAGCCCAGAAAGGTTAAACCACTTGCCCAAGGTCACACAGCCTGGGGGCAGCAGAATCAACAGGCGTCCCGCCTCCCAGTCTAGGGTTTTCCTACTGGAGTGCAGAAGCCTTCCTATTCACCTACTGAAAACAGACAGGAATTTGAAGGGCAAGAGGGAGAGAGCGACCTTGCCTTGGCCTTGGAGGTCAGGGAGTCTACCCCTTCAAAACCTCTGGTATTTCCCTCCACTGAAGCTGTATATCCCCAATCTTTCTTCTTCAGCAGCTCAGTTTGACTTTGGCCTGGGTCAGCTACCCCCTCTCCCGGGCCCATGCTGTCTCCTTCATCCCCTGCCACGGCAGTCACACGGCAGCCGCCAAGAGGGGTCAGGGGGCTTGCTAAGAAGAAGAACCATGCGATGTCCAGAAAGCTCTACAGAGGGGCCACTGGGTCCTCCAGGCCCAGCTCTTGCTGATTTCAGCAGCCGGCCATCTGATACTTCCCCTTATTCTTCTTTACCTGGAATTCATCTGGGGCCACCAGATTTGTTTAGCCATCCACACACAAGATCAACACACCTTATTTATTTTTAAAGGGCTCATTCTAATGTGAACTGAGGTGAGCAAACACTTTTATTCACGTCAGCGGCTCCCCCAGGCAGCCTGGGGTCAGCCCATTTATGACATCCTTCAGTAAGCTTCATCTCCAAGGCCCAAGGTGCGGGCCCCATCCCAGCCCCCGGGGCTGAGACATCGACAGTGGGAAGTTTCCTTTTGTGGGTTCATCAGGAAGACAGGGCCTTCTTTGGTTCCTTGCTAAAAAAAAGAGAGAGTTGCTTTTTTCCCCTCTGGGCTACTTGCATTGTCCAGTATACACAGCTTGGAGAACAAGGAAGCAAAAGCACCGACCTCGTTAGATCTACACATTCTCATCTTGCACCTGTTAGTCAAGAGTATTATCCAAAATACTCACTTGGTATGGTATAAGCCCTGACCAAAAAAAAAAAAAAAAAAAGACATAAGTGGTAACTAATTGGTAAGGCCATACTGGTGCAAACCGGCTGAATTATAACCCTGCCATCCACTAACCCGGGAGTTTTTAAATTTATACCTAGCATCATCTAACATTATTGAGAGCTTCTAAGTGCCAGGCACTGTTTTACAGGCATTAATTCATTTAATTTTCATTGAAAATTCTAGTTAGGTGGGGTGACGGGTTAAATTGTCTCCCTCGCCAAATTCATATGTTGAAGTCCTAATCCCCCAGTACCTCAGAAAGTGACCGTGTTTAGAGATAGGTTCATGACAGAGGGAATCAAGTAAAAAATGAGGTCATTAGGCAGACCCTAATCCAATGACTGGTGTCCTTATACAAATGGGACATTAGGATGGAGACACTCATTTGGAGAGGATGTCACGTGAAAGTGAAGGCAGGTATCGGAGCGATGCATCTACAGGCCAAGGAAACACCAAAGACTGCCAGCAACCACCAGAAACTAGGTGACAGGCGTGGAGCAGAGTCTTCCACATAGCCCTCAAAAGGAACCAACCTTGCCAACACCTTGATCTCGGGTGACAGCTCCAGAACTGTGAGACAATACATTTCTGTTGTTGAAGCCTCTCTGTTACTGGTACCTTGTCATGGCAGGCCTAGCAAACTAGTACAGGTGGGCAACAGAATTATCCCATGTTACGTGTGGAAACTGAGGCACAGAGAGGTTAAATTCTTCCCTAATGCCCCACAGCTCACAAATGGCAGGTAGCATGCTCCAGAATCTGTCTTCTTACCTACGTTAGAAGGAGGTATTTGCCCACTGCCAGGAGGCTCCGGGACCCAGCTGTCTGGCATATACTCACAGCCTCTTTGGGGAGGATGTTTCCTCTTGGATTAGACACAGGGACACAATTATCCAGACACTTGTTCTAGCACAGGATGGCAGAATGACATGGGCTGGACTATGGCCTCGCTAGGAAGGGTCATGGACCGCCAAGTTCATTTCTTTCTTTCTTTTTACTATAGGACTATGCCGAAATTAAGCTTCATTTCAAAGGAAGAGCATTCGACTGTTTAAGACGAAGACAGAATTATTTTTAAATACTGTAATTAAGAAGGCAGATTCTGAAACAAGCTGCCCACCACTTCTTAGCCGTATTGCACTGGGTAAACACTTACTCTCTCTGTGCCTCAGTTTCCACATGTAACATAGGATCATTAGACTTCCCACCTGTGTTGGTTTGCCGGGGCTGCCACACCAAAGTACCACAAACTGAGTGGTTTACACAACAGAAATTTATTTATAGCCTCCCAGTTCTGGAGGCTAGATTTTACCAGGAGGAAATATTTGCAAGATGCTGATTTTACACGACTGTAAAACAAAGCATTATAGTCACTGACAGTGACAAAACATTGCAATTAACGAGTGAGCTATTTTCTCGAAAACCTGTTTCGCCAGCTTGCTTTCCCCTGACAGGAAGCCTGAGGTAGACAGGTGTGGATGTAGAGACTTCCGAAGAACATCGTTTCCAGATGATGTTATTGCAACAGCCTGCTACGTGTTCTCCATGCCTCTGGTCTCGTTCCTTCCAAACTGATCTCCACATTTCAGCCAGGACTTTCCTTCTGTAAATGGGAATCTGATTGCACGTCTCTCCCATCCACAGTCCTTCTGTAATTTTCCATAGTCTCAGCATCCTTGCTGGCCTCAAACTCCATCCTTAGCTGCCTCTGCCTTCCGGCCTCAGGTCTCACCCATCTCAGGGTTCCGTCCACTTTACACCCTAGTTTCCCCATTACCACCTGCTCTCTCGGTGCCTCTGCTCTTGCACTGGGCCCCTTCTGTCAGGAATATGCTATCCGGTGTCCTACTCCTCCCAACTTTACCTTCAAGACTCAGTTCAGTCATTAAGTCCTTGCAAATTCTTCCCAGATCAACCCAGCTGGGTCCCAGACCTTCTCCTGCACACCCACTGCTCTTGGGTCTCTCAGGACCACCAACTTCTTCACACTTGTTATTGCCATTTCTGGTCCATGTGCCAGGGTCACCCATAAGCTTCTTGGGGACAAGGACTGGCTTTCATTTATACTTCCTGTTATATAACTGGTGCTCAATCAACATTTGTTGAGAGAATGAATAATTTGTTGAGAAACGAATAAATGAATGAGACACAATTTAATATTATAAATCATAAGGGCATGGCTCTGTACTCTGTCACGAGTGTCTATCCCCTTATGTTCCCAGACATTCAGGGGCCCTTGTGAAGGAGCTCTGGCCATTCTCAGCTCTGTGCCCTCCTCTCTCCCAACTCCCAGTTTCCCGGGGAGCCTGGACCCCTTGCCGAGGCTTTACCTTTGTTATGGGTGGATATTTAAATGTGCTCCAATGTGGGTGGCTGGGAAGAAAGGGCATAGGCTAAGATAGAAGGAGGTTAAGTCTAAAGAGTGTTCTGGGGCTTCCCTGGTGGCGCAGTGGTTGGGAGTCCGCCTGCTGATGCAGAGGACACAGGTTCGTGACCCGGTCCGGGAAGATCCCACGTGCCGCGGAGCGGCTGGACCCGTGAGCCATGGCCGCTGAGCCTGCGCGTCCGGAGCCTGTGCTCCGCAACGGGAGAGGCCGCAACAGTGAGAGGCCCGCGTACCGCAAAAAATAAATAAATAAATAAACAAAGAGTGTTCTGGAAAGCTGGGGAGAAAAACTGTGAGTGGGAGGAAGAGAGAGAGGAAGGCTTTGTGTTCTGAGTCCTAGTTCCAAGACAGAGCAGGACCGAGCCTAGCACTGCCTCTTCATTTTCTCTCCACTATTACCAAATGTCGGACTTTGCCCTGAATTTCCACAAGCAGTCCCCCTGATGAAGGCAAACACATGTAAGCAAGAAATAAAATAGAATAAAAGTTCTGTGCTGGTAAGCACCCAATAGCAGATGCCCTGAGCAAACAGATTGTAGTGAGACGCGGGAACTATCTTTCTCATAGAAATGTTTGGATACAGAGAACTTAGTGGTCATTCTCTGGAGGCCCATATGTGCAAGAAATGCCCCAGAGACCAGCCAGGCTCAGCAGATGGGGCCCGATGCTGGTGTGTTAGGAGAGGCCAGCTGTCCCAACGCTGAGTGAAGCTAGGCTCTCCCCTGCTTTCTGTGTTTCTGGCTGCCTGGAGGTGTTGGGGCCACTTCTGCTGCCCCATGGCCGAAAGAGCCCCGACGCTGAGGTCTTGAGAACACACAGAAGCAACACTGGGCCATCCTCGCCATGGGGTGTGTCCCCCTTCTTCGGGGATTGCCAGTTAGGGGGCTTCAAGGTGGGAAGGCAGCTACTCCTTGCACCTCGACCCTCTGCATCTGATTAACTATTCACCATCACCCTCAACTCCCCCAGTAGATGGGGAGCCACATGTGTGTCTCTGGATGAGGCGCCCTGTTCAAAACATGCTTCAGGCCAAGCAGCCCACGTTCTTTCCCTCAGATAAGAAATTCTCAGGAATTCCCTGGCGGTCCAGTGGTTACGACTTCACGCTTCCACTGCAGGGGGCACGGGTTTGACCCCTGGTCAGGGATCTAAGATCCCACATGCTGTGAGGCGTGGCCAAAATAAATAAATAAACTGATATTTTCTCAAATATTAAAAAAAAAAAATTCTCAAGCGTTCTCCACCCTGGTGCTGACTCTGTAAGTCATGTGGGCACAAACATGGGTAGGGTATGGACAGATCCCAAGCAAAATACCCTCATCATCTTATCAGGCTCATTCACCCCTTTCATCACAGGAAGAGAAAGTGCTATGGGTACCAAGGAATGCCAGGATCACACCCTGGGAGAGGACCTGATTTTAAGCAGTGACCTTGTGCAAGACAAAGGTCTGGTTGGTAAACTCTTCTGCCCAGGGAGCATTACCCAAGTGGTGAATTCTGGCTGGTGAATGGCTATTGATCCTGCAGTGTCTGAGCTGATCTTCCAGCTCCACTGGAGGGCGATCCCCTTTCACCCAGACTGTTAGCTGCACTCCTTGGCTGGGCTCCCACAGCTCCCATGCGTGGGCTGCTGCTATGTGGCACAGACCTTCTCTCCTCCCAGATGAGAACATCTGGAGGGCATGGCTCGTCTTCCTCTCACAGCTGTTTCTTAGCACCTGAATCACCCATTTGGTCCTCCTGTCTCCAGAGCAGTTGTTTGGGCTAATTCTGCTGCCTTGTGATTGGGTTGAAAAGTGAGTGCTTGGAGAGCTGGATTCCGGTCCTTTGGTGACGGTGCCTTTTTACCTGGGATGTTAGGTTAGCTTGAATCTCCCTTGGTTTTCCTGGCTCCCTACAGCTTGCCTCTGCTTCTGTCCACAGAACATCTCACAAGGCAGGGGCAGATGGTGGCAAGAGAGATGCATTCTTGGTTGAGGAGGGGAACGTCCCAGGCAAGCTTCGCCCCACCACAGAAAAGGGCTCAGCTGAGCAAGCAATGAAGACCTGCCTGAGGTGACCAGCCAACCTCAGGATCTTCAGATCTTCTGGCGTCTGGGCAAACTTGCTCTTTAGGAAAGGTCTTGGAAAGTTTAATGGGTTCAACAAATATTTATTGGATGCCTGCATCACACTGGGCTCTCGGGGTGAGACGGACATGGTTCCTGCCCTCATGAAGTTTCTGTGTATAAGAGCAGGAAAGGCCTGATGGAGGGTCAGTGCGTAGCAAGCTTCTCCCATCAAGCACTAGGTCTCAAGAACCTGCCTTAGGCCGGTTCAGGCCTCTGCGCTCAGGTTTAATTTCCCACTTCTCCAAACCTTCCTCCTTCTTCCTTCTGTCATGTCCTGTGGACCTTGCTGCTTTCTCTGCCTCCACCCTTTCCATGGTTTCTGCTTTTTTATCTTACTGAAAAGTCTGCCCAAATGGATAAAAATCCTGTTGCACGTCCATACAATGAGAGATTACTTAGTGCTAAAAAGAAATGAGATATCAAGCTGTGAAAATACACGCAGGAACTTTACAAAGCATATTGCTAAGTGAAAGAAGCCAGTGTGAAAACCCTACATCCTGTAGGATTCCAACTATATGAGGAAATTCTCTGTGGAAAAGGCAAAACTATAGAGACAGTAAAAAAGGTCACTGGTTGCCAGGGGTTTGGGAGAAAGGAGAAAGGGATGAATGGGTGAAGCATAGGGGATTTTTAGGGCAGTGAAACTATTCTTTATGACACTGTAATTGTGGATACACGACCTTATGCATTTGTCAAAACCATGGACCTGCACAACACGAAGAATGAACCCTAATGTAAACTATGGACTTTAGTTAATACTCATGTATCCATGCTGGTAATCGTAATAACTGTACCACACTAATGCAAGATGGTAATAATAGAGGAATCTGTGCATAGGGGAGAGGTGGGAAATGGGAATTCACTGTATTTTCTGTGCAATTTTTCTGTAAACCTAAGATTGCTCTAAAAGAATGAAGTCTGTTAAAAACAAACAAACAGGAAACAAAAACCTCAGCCCAAATCACCAAATTTCTCTTGATCCTCTGCTGTGGGCTCCACCGGGTCTTCACAGTTCACTGCCTGGCCTCTCTCTGCCTCCAGTGAGATCCGGAGATGTTCCGGACTTCCCATCAGTGCCATGTATCCTTGTCTCCCCCATCTTTTGCTCTCCCTTCCCACAGCCTCGGGACTGATATGTCATGTGACCAAGCCGCTCTGTCCTCGTGCTGCCCTTTTGATCTTTGCTCCCATGCCAGGCCCACGCTCTCTCCCTGGAACACCCGGGGTCTAGAGGGGCCTTCATGTTGGTTTTTATGTTCACATGCCAGCTCCTCGCTCGTCTCTTCCTGAAACAAGAACCTTCCCCTAAGATCTCTGTGCAGCCATTGATACCCTAATCATACTCCGTGCCTTCTGCCCATTTCCAATCCCAGAAGAGAAAAATCGAAAGGAAAGACTCAAACCTGACAAAGAGAGCTGAAAGTCTCTCACCGGTGGCCTTCTTGCCGTCTGTCACCCCACTCTCACTCCCGGCTGGAGCCTGCCGCATCTTTGTTACATGTCTTCCAGGACAGTGACCTGAGATGACATTCTCCCCTACATTTCCTCTCCTGACAAGGAGAGCACTGGGACTATAACCAGTCATCTTTTTACAACCTGGGAAAAGGCACAACCCACTGTTAATAATTTATTTGCATATTAAAGTACGGAGGGTTGTTAATCATTGTTCAGTTATGGGGACAGGGCAGGCCAGACAATCTCTGGCTAAAAACATGAGGGTACACTTTGTCTCTGCAGGTTTCAAGGGTCAGAGCTTGGGGGTCAGGGGAAGGCTTGCTCATGTGTGTCTATTGGGTTTGGCTGGGGGTGAGGGAGAGGACCTTAGTCTTTTAACAGGTTCTAAGTGAAAAGTCAAAGTTGATTTTGAAGGAAAATACTAATCCTCAAATTTCCAGAAAAGGCAGTCCATTAACTCCTGTGAAACAAAGGCACTGAAAAAGACCAAGAGAATGGCTTGTTCTGAAACCACATTCAACGGTCCCATAACGAGCCCACACTCCACGGAAGGCCACGCTGTGGAGTTTGAGCTCAATCCTGCAGGCGGCGAGGCGCCTATACGCTTCCTGGGAGGTGACAAGAGTGTGGCAGGATAAAAGGACAGGAAGTGAAGAGAGGAAATTCAAAGGAGAAAAAACAAAGGGAATGAAGGAATAGTCCTACTTTCTTAAAGGTTCTCATTCACATGCTATCTGCCTGCTCAGAAACTGGACACACATAGACAAAGGGGACTCATATACGAGAAGCACATTTGGGGATGTCTAAGGCCAACTGAGACCCTTGAAGGAATTCTCCAAAGGCTGGTTTCCCTGGGGAGGACCACCTCCTCACACCCTCATTCCTCATACCTTATCTCTTCCCCCTACCAGGAGAAGCCAGCAAGGGGAGCAGTGCCCCTGCAGTGCGGGCTAGCCGAGGCCAAGGGACACCTGCCCTGAGCATAGAAGCCTCACTGGCCAGGAGGGTCTTGCTCTACTCTTAACTCCCCAGGCTTTGCAGAGAGAGAGAGTAGTGCCATGCACTTTGTAGCTCTAGAACCTGGTACATAGTAGTTACTCAATAAATGCTTAGGGAAGAAATGGCCGTATGACACTTAAGCCACTGCTTTAGGATAATCTCCTTCGAACTGCCCAGGCCAACTGTTCTCTTTTTGGATGTCGCAGCACTGAGGATTGTAATGCTCCTATGAGGCTGGGCATGGAAGGGATGATATGAAAGGCCTAAGATTTCTCTTCCATCTCCTCCACCAGCATAAGAGGATGCTCGGGGCACAGTAAACTGTCACACTGCTGGGAGAATAGCTCCAAGTTTTCTGAAGGAGACACAGCAGGGTTGTGTGATATTTTTAGTAATTCCCTGGATACCTGAGAGAAACACAGCAAAGAAAAGTAACCAGATTTTGCTCATCAGAGTAGAAATCCCCAATGTGTTCTGACTGTTCATGCCTCTGGCGGCCAAAGGAAGCCGTCAAAATGGCATTTGAAAGAAGAGAAGTCCTCTGTTCCTTTGAGGAAGTTGCAAATGACTGCCTTACTTGGAAGTTCTTACAAAATCATACTCTGAAATGTGAAACTGTTTTGGGGTTGGCCTGTTGTGCCTGAAGGTGGAGTCTTGAGTGGGAGAGAGGAATACTCTCTGCCAGGGGCTTAGAAGGAAAGTCAATATAGGGCAGGGGGAAGGCTGGGACCCCAGAGAGCAAAGCGGAATGGAGCCATAGCTGGTGAGGCTCAACTCCTTGAGCAGGTGGTTTCTGCTGAGACGACACTCCGTCTCCCAGCCTTGCCACAAGCACTGCTGTGCAGGAGGGAGACGTGGACCACCTGCCTGGGAGCCTGGGCAGTGGCCCACAGACCCTGGCAGGACTCTCCAGCGTGTGTGCAAACAGACTAACGGAAGGCCTGTTAAGACCTCCCCCAGGGAATGGGTCTCAGAGGCTGGGTGTGTAAGTTCCTGGGAACCACGTTCCTCTGACCTCAACATTTTTTTTCATTCAAGATCGATTAATTTGTCAAGAACTTCAGCCATGGTGGGAAATAAAATGTCACAAGTGGGAAAGGAAGAGAGTGAGGCCGGTTCTACCCATGCGCTTTGCTACAGGGTAGCAAATCGTTGGAGGGATTCACAGGCTCATTAGGAGTGTCTGACGCTACAATCAGTGTTTGGTTTTCTTTTTGCTTGCTTTGAACTTAATCAGCCACAGGGCCAACTCCTCCCCTTCTGGCTGCTTCCCCAGGTCAAACTAGCTGCCGGGCTTCCCCTTGGGAGGGTTCCCTTGCGGCTCAGATCTGGGAGCGACCGACTCAGGTGAATGACTAGGGTGAACGATTAAGACTCTGCCCAATGCCACCCTTGCTGAATTGGCATAGGTGCCACCCCTCAGCAGCTCAGCTTCTTCTGTCACTCGGGACTACAGCTGCTCGGCCCCTCAACACGCCCTTCAGTCTTTGAGGCTGGAGAGACGAACCTACAGGGCATAAGTCTGGGAGGAGGCTCACAGTAAATCCGCCAATTCACCTGGCACCATCCCTGAGAGCGCTCCTGGGCCCGCGGTGGAGACTCGCCCGCTTTGGGAAGCTTCTGTCGCCAGTGAGCGTGGCTCAAGAGCACGCGGCCCTAGCCAATCTGTGGACAGGAGCAAAGCTCCCCGAAGGCAAGGTTCATTCAGGGTTCCCACCCCACTTGGGTTTGCCATCTCGCGTCTGCATCTGGCCCTGAGGATGCTCCTCGGGCAGGCAAGGGCACGAGGACTGAGGCCGGTGAGCTAAAGGAGTACCGCCTGTCCTGGCGAGAGGGAAAACCAGCCTCTGCTGCCTGCCCTGACGATGGCGGAGCAGCGCAGGGGTGTTGCACTGGAGACGCTGATGGGACCATCTCCCTAGCCAGCCCTTCAATTCCTTTACAGCATCCTCACCCTCCCTTCGGATCCACCAGTGACAGGGCAGCATTCTAGGTAGCCCAGCTCTACTTCGGGAATTTGCCAAGGATGATGAAAAATTTTACACTCCTGCTGGGGACATCTCAGGGACCCTCTGAGAGCAGGAAGGTTGAGAAAACCTTGTCCCAGAGAAGGATTCCCTTCTCTTGCTCAAAAGGTGCTGGCCCCAGGCCCTATCAGAGTACGGCTTAGCGAAGTTGTCTTACACCTGCCAAAGTAACAAACAGAGCACTATTATATCGTGCCTTTGACTCTCTGGAGTATTCCTCCAGGTCCCAGGAGGCTGCAAAGCTGGTAACCTTCAATAGGCTTCCTTGGCATTGCACAAAAGGGGTGTTTCTGTGGGATGCTTACAGAAATCTCTTTTTATTTCAGGAAACAGACACTGGCATTTCCAACTTCTTCTCTTTGCCTCTCTCCTCTCTCAAAGATAAGAGCCTGAATTCCTGACTCTGATCTCCTTGCCTCTGCTCTTCAGTCAACTGGCCTTTTAATCTTATTTAACTTTATTCTTTGTTATTTGTGGTTATGCAGGAGACACTGGTTCTCTAAACAGGAAAATATTTTGGATGCTGAAAAAAATATTCTTTTGGTTTCTTGCTTCGTATTACTAAATTCCACCAAGTGGTCTTTTTCCTCTCTTTCCTCCCTGTCCCTTCTTTGTCACTGAAAATTAGGTAATGCCTACCTGGTTTGGGTTATAAAATCAGTACTTGGACTGTGTCTACAGCAGCTCTGACTGTGGTGTCCTCAGTGAACTGCAGACACTCTACAGGTGACTTGTTAGTCCGACGATCTGCTTGTGCTGAGAAGCCGGAAACCTTCCAGGCAGCCAGCTGATCTGTCCCCCTTGAAGTCTTTGCTCCTAAATCACAATCACCACCACAATAACAGCAGCAAAGTTCAAACGAACTGAATATGTGTTGTTTGCCTGTGCCCTGGGTTGTCCCCTCCAGGCTGGGTTCTGGCTTTTCCATAGAGCTGGCGGCAGAGAAAGCAGCGGCCCTTGGCAGGAAGCTCCAGCACTGGAATAGAGGTTCTTTTTCTCAGAAGCAGGAAAAGTAAGAGAAAGTGCACAGAAATGTAGTCCTAAGCCCACCCCCCAAATTCACCAAAAGTTTCATACAGTTCCCAAGCCAACAGGGCTCGCTCTTTTTTTTTTTTTTTTTTGCAGTACGTAGGCCTCTCATTTGTGGCCTCTCCCGTTGCGGAGCACAGGCTCCGGACGTGCAGGCTTAGCGGCCATGGCTCACGGGCCCAGCCACTCCGTGGCATGTGGGATCTTCCCGGACCAGGGCACGAACCCGTGTCACCTGCATCGGCAGGCGGACTCTCAACCACTGCGCCACCAGGGAAGCCCAACAGGGCTCTTTCTTCAGTGTAAAGAAATTTCTACAGGAGAAAAAGATCAGCCAAGAGACAGAATTCGAGGCAAACCCTCTATCTTTTCTCCCCCTAAGCCAGGCTGTGCACTTTGTGGACATTTTCAATTTAAGATATCCCAGATATGAAAGTGGTTATGATTGTGAGACAGACAACATACCCAGTTGAAAAATGTCATTTCCTCTTTAAGGAAGAGCTGTGATCTATTTCCTTGTACCAAATGGCTAGGAAGAAGAATAATTCCCACTAATCTTCTGTGATTAGGGTTATAATAGAAAGGTTTCCAAGGTGTCATTTTTATAGCTATAAATTTACCCTAAAGGGGATGGAATTTCAGGAAACAAAAAAAAGTTTTCTAAAAACTTTTTTCAGAAATTGAAAATAGAAAATAATCCAACTCATTTAAAATATGTTCTTCCCCTTTACATTTTACCTTTATAGTTCTCTAAATAAAATCTGGTTATTTACATGAGCAATGCATGTAACCTATCTTGCTATTCTAAAATGAGGTGATTGTAAACCTGTAAATGAGACTGAAAATTAAGATTTTGTGTATTTCAATTCCCACTACAGTTTGCAGCTGTCTTACTCCCCAAAATTCCAAATTTGTACTCCAAGGCATCAAAATTTCCCAAAATATATCTATCATCATAACTAAATAGAAACCCAGGACTGAATGAATATAAGAAAAGCAAAGGCTTTGATAAACTGTCCAAAAAAAAAAAAAAAAAAAAAAAAAAAGCAGGGGTAGGGGTTGGTCATAGCCCAAAGCGTGGGTGTGAGTTTTAGAAAATGCAGCTCTCTTTCCGGCCAGCATGGTCCTTCAAGCTCTGAGCAAGAAAGGAATAGTAGGGCTGGATGAGGAAAGGGTGGCACTTGGAAGATGGCTGGTTGTTTAGGTGACATGGAATGGATGACATAGGAAGAAGACCAGTGCGAAACTGACTAGCTCTGAGGTTCTGGGCAATTCCTGCAGTTTTCTCCTCTATAAAACGGGAGTAAGAATACTTCACGTGGCTATGGTGAGGTTTAGAAATAATATACCTAGTGCACGTGTCCCACTGGAGGCACTCGGTAAATGGCAGCTCTCCTGAGAGTCAATGACCCTGAACACAAGAACAAATCAATTCTGTCTTGGCCACAAGTTACCAGGGCCTTCCCTCTGTTTACTCTAGGGCAGAAGAGGTTGTTAGTCATTCTCAGAATATAAAAACCCTCAGGGCAGCGATTCTATCCACCTGGTTTGTTGACAGACAATTGCTTTGCCCAGCAGCCAAAGCCAGGGTGCTCAAAAATATCCTCTTTGTAAATTTCACTCAATGAGTTTCTATACTATAAGGAAAGGGAGATGCTCTCATGGACACGTTCTGTAAGAACAAAGCTTTTTAAAAAAAACCAAACTGATCTGGCAGCTGTTGAGAGAATAGGGGACTGAGGGAAGAGCCCAGGTTTTCTGGGCATTGCAATGAGCTGTCAGGATATTAGGGCTGTAGTCCCAATTCTAACACGAAGAATGATGCCTCATCTTCATACCATTCTCTTCAGTTTAGAGAGCCCCTAGGTATGTCTGGCCTGATGGATCCTCCTGCGTGAGATATCAGGCCAAATAATACCGATAGGGATAGATTAGGATAATTAAATAGTCAGTTTTTAGAAATCCCAGTAGGGGACTAAGGACAGAAAGGGAATTTCAACAGAGTTTGGGAAGTTGTAAGCTAATGACTACTCAAAAGAAGAATCCAGTAACCTAGCAACAATCTATACTACCTTGAAGGAAGACCAGGCGTAACCAAGAGCCAGACACACTCAAGCCACAAACCCTGATAATTAAAACACAAGACAATAGATATGGGGCCTGAGTCTTGCTACGTGAAATCAGAGTTAACAGTCCTTGAAGAGTAGCATTTCTGCATGTGGCCAAGACAGAAATATGGGTGAAAGGGGAAAGAAATTAGGTGAAAGGGGACATTATATCGAAACCTGAGATAAATTACCATATTTTAGTATATGTTACCACACTTTTGCTAATATACGTATGATTTAAATAGAACCATGACAGTCCCGGTTAAACCATATAGGGCCACAGGAGAGACTAATGATGTAAGCCTTGAGATCTGCTGAAGAATGAGTAAGAAGGTGGTCTTCTCTCCTCCTCACTTTTTCTTTGATTATAAAAATGTAGCCCTTCTCATTCTCAGGGCTGCTGTGCTCCTTTGCCAGCCCGCTTGTATCTCTCACAAACGTCCTGTGTTAATAAACTCATTCTTTGCCTGCGGCTTTGCCTCACGCTGAATTCTTTCTGTGATGAGACAAAAGAACCCTAGCTTCAGTAGCAGGTGAGCGGTTTTAATCAAAAGACAGTGGGTTCGAGTCCCCTCCTAGTCAGGGATCATGGATTCAAGTCCCAATCTGAGTTTTGGCTGGGTTCGAGTCCCACCCGAGAAGGAGGGAGGTTTCAGCAGCAGCCCCATTTTATAATAAGAAGCCAAGAGTCCAAAGGGTTAACAGATTTTCCCAGGATCATACTGATGAATAGAGCTAGAACTCAAACGCAGATCTTTTATTCTTCATAAGACCCTGCCTCTTCTCCCAGATTTTAGCTATATGGTACTAGCAAATACCATGGCTCAATACCTAGGTCTGGAGATAGATTCAGTCTCTACCAATTTGTATCTTCAAGCAAGTCATTTATGCTCTCTGAAACCCAGTTTCTTCTTTAAATGGGGATAATAATGACAGCCCTCAAAAGTTACAAAGAGTAGAAGCAATAATGCATATGAAGTAATTAGTACAGTACCTAGCACATAGCAAATGCTAAAAAAATCAGTTATTAATTTTACGATTATCCTTGTTCCAGACTTTGATTCCCATCCTGAAACTAGGAAGGCAGCCATGGAGTAGAAGACAGAACACAGGACATGGCATCTGTTGGAAGACCAGAGTCTGAGCCCTGGCCGCGCTGCTTCTCAGCCATGTGGTCATGGACATGCCATGTCACTGTGGTGACTTAGTCTCTTCAGCTCTGAAAAATGAGGCTATTAATATATACCTACTGGAGGACAACCCTGTTGGTGCAGTGGTTAAGAATCTGCCTGCCAATGCGGGGGTCATGGGTTCGATCCCTGGTTTGGGGGGGATCCCACATGCCACAGAGCAACTAAGCCCGTGCGCCACAACTACTGAACCTGTGCTCCAGAGTCTGAGAGCTGCAACTACTGAATCCCGCGTGCCTAGAGCCCGTGCTCTGCAACAAGAGAAGCTACCGCAATGAGAAGCCCGTGCACCACAACGAAGAGTAGCCCCCGCTTGCTACACCTAGAGAAAGCCCGCGTGCAGCAACGAAGACCTAGTGCAGCCAAAAATAAATAAATTAAATAAATTAATTAATTAAAAAAATATATATATATACCTCCTGGAGTCACTGTGAGAATGGAATGAAAAATGCAATCCCTTGAAATACTCTGCAAAGGAAAGGTAGTGTGCAGCAGTGAACAGAAATCCAACTACTGCAAACTTTCTCTACTTCTCTATGTTTTAATAATGAAGTATGTTGCCAAACAACCTTCTATCTCACAAGAGTAGCTGAAAACTTGGATCCTTCTTTTGTGACTCAAGGAAGCTGCATAAAACAAAGATATGAGTTTAATCACCCACTCTGGTGCCATCGTTTTTTTTTTTTTTTTTTTGCGGTACGCAGGCCTCTCACAGTTGTGGCCTCTCCCATTGTGGAGCACAGGCTCCAGACGTGCAGGCTCAGCGGCCATGGCTCACGGGCCCAGCCGCTCCACGGCATGTGGGATCTTCCCGGACCGGGGCTCGAACCCGCGTCCCCTGCATCGGCAGGCGGACTCTCAACACACTGCGCCACCGGGGAAGCCCTGCTGGTGCCATCTTGAGGAACTACAAGGAGAGTGGCATAAGCATAGCAAGCACTGCTTTGGAGCAAGGGAGTAAGATGAAAGAGAGGAACTGATAATTACCTGGACCAAAAAAGGGTGGAAGCTTCAGCAGAGTTGGCACAGGCTCATTTTGGGGGATCATCTCAGCAGTGAAAGAGAAGGGCAGCTAGCACTGATGTGTGCTTGCCTAAGTTAATAGCTGGAGAACGACTAATGAGTACTACAGCTGAATCTTTGTGGCAAGAGATAAGACCCATGCTGCCTCGAACACAGACAGGCACTAGGGAGTGAGCTCACTTGATTTAGTGTCTACCAAGATGCCTGGGAACTCTGGTGGTTCTAAGAAGACACTCAGTTCCTAGGGAAACCATTGACTTGGGAGAACATGGCCCATTCTCTTGCAAAACCATGACCCCCAACATATGTAGTTGATCTTTGAGTGAGATTTCTTGTACAAGTAAAGCCAAAGCAAAAAGAAGTTGACTCTTCATTTGAACTCATCTCCAAGTAGAAGACTTCACATCTTTTTTTTCAGGCTCTCCAGCAGGACCTAGCTGAACCATCATCACTACCTCTCAACACTGCAAAAAGAAAACAAACCAACTCTCTTTTCCACCTAGCAGTTACCTCTGCTTTATACAGCCTCCCTAAGGCAACAAGTGCTGGATCCAGTTTGGCAAATGCTTCTGAGAAATATATCCTCCGACCCAGGCGAGAGCTGATATATGGAGCGAAGTCCACCTTTCACATTTATCTTGTTACTTCTGTCATGTAGCAACACATTGTCTGAAATTTGTCTTGCTATTGGGACACTTTGACTTGTAGCTGCTTCATCAAATGTAAATCGTGTGTCTCCTTTGGACTGTGAACAACAAATTCTAGGGTAACAAAACAAAAGGTAAAATCTCCCCATAGAAAGTAATCCAAATGCCTCATGGCCCCTCCCCATAAGGAGTTTTTATTATAATTAAAACCAAACAAAGTGTCCACATGTAAACTAAAGGACTATTCAGAGGGCCATTGCCAATAAGCATTGGAGACAGAAGGACATGGAAAGATGCTGGGCCCGGTGTTTCGTCTATAATATAATCATAGAAATACTTCTTCATGTTCTACCTTGTAAATATGATCAGAGGATTAATGAAATACTGTTAAAGGTATGTGACAGACGTATATATCTACATCTAACTCGAAGTACATGAAAATTTTGGAGGTATAAAGATGGACATGAAGGTGACAACTACTTCCAAAAAGTGGACTGAATATCTTTTTCCATATGGGATGGGTGAGCATGATAAAACAGAATACTAAGGTCTTGGTGCAAGCCAGTACTTGTAAATTATTTCATACTTTCAAGCTAGAGAAATCTTCTGAGACCGTTCTCGTCCAGCCTCAGACATCAGGCTCTTACTCTGCCTTAGCACCAACCTCCAATAGTTATTCAGTCTCTGCTCAAACACTTCAGGGGAAAGGGAGATGAGTACTTCACTTAGCAGCTGCAGTTATCACAATCCTAGTTAATTTGAAAGCTTTTCTTTGGATTGCTAGATAGGTCCTGCTGTAACAATTCCCATTGTTCTGGATCTGGCCTTTAAAGGCTCCCTCCTCCCGCACAATAAATCTTTGATGTTGAACTTCCAGCAAATCCTGATTCTTAGTAAGGTATTGAAAAGCTGGGGATACTCAAAACACAGTAGGTGATTTGTAAAAATCACAAAATTTGAGTGATGTTGTAAGAGTATACTTAACATCTGGGCTTCCAAGAAAAATGATATCCTACTCTTCTGGTAAGGGCAAAGTAAGAAGACAGCCCTAAGGCCTGTTTGGATGTTATTAATATCAACGCATAAAGAGAAACACTTGCAGGACCTGTCTGTCTGGTTCTGACTTCAGCTTACACTCCAATGTCCTTTTTATTCACTCTATGAATATTTAAACCAAACAACCAGTATTTATTAAGCACATAATATTCCCTCTTAGATTTTTAGCTTTTACCTTTCAGTGTCTTGGGTAGTAAATGCAATTGCAGTATTTGTAACATCTCAGAGGTCTCATCAAATCTGTTAATATTCCTTTGAGATCTTTCTAGTACTTCTCTGTGCTTAACAGGAAACCAGTTTCAGATACCTGGTTTCATATAGCCATGAAAGGGTAAGAAAAAGATATCTGGAGACATGACTAGGGATTATCCTTCATTCCTTGACCCTGAGACCTGTATTATCATAAGCATTAATCCAGCGGTCCCCAACCTTTTGGGCACCAGGGACCGGTTCCGTGGAAGACAATTTTTCCACGGATGGGATGGGGGTGTGGGGGAGGGTTCAGGCAGTAATGCGAGCGATGGGGAGTGATGGGGAGCGGCAGATGAAGCTTTGCTCACTCACCCGCCACTCACCTCCTGCTCTGTGGCCCAGTTCCTAACAGGCCACGGGCTGGTACCAGGGGTTGGGGACCCCTGCATTAATCTTTTCAGTTTCAAAATTGACCAGTTATCAAAACTATCCTGGAAGGCAGCCTTTACTTGTCAAAACTAGCATCAGTAGAACACAGACAAATGCATAAATTTTGCTAGATCAAAGGAAGATAAAGTGTTGTTAAAACTACAGACTCTGCAGTCACATTGCCTGGGATCGCCTAACTAGTTGTGTGACATTGGACACATTACTTAACTTCTTTATGCTTTAGTTTCCTCATCTGTAAAATGGAGATAATAATAAGAGAACTCACCTATTGCTTCTAACAGGTAATTTATATATTTCCATTGGGTGAGCTTTAGTCAAATCCAGGGTGGTGGTCCCTAGCTCTTGGAGGGATGAGTGTAATCTAGCAGAGAAAACCAAGCCTCTGAATCAAGAGACCTGACTTCAAGTCTTCTACTAACTGTGACTCCCCCAAATCACAGATCAAACCACTTAGCACAGTACTCAAAGCTCTTTACCATCTGACCCCAGCCTACTTTCTTAGCCACACTTGCTGTCACTTCCTATTTCTTCTCTGTATGTTCTGCCCATCAGACTACTTGCAGTTGCCCAAAATATTAGGGACATGTGAATCACTGTAAGTTTGTGTGTGGTATTTCCTCGATAGAATCTCCTCCTTACTCTCTTCCTGCTTCTTCAATAAGTGCCCTCGCTTCTACCCGTGACTGTATTACCGCTCTCTCCTCCACTAGACTGTGTGCTTCTGGAAGGTAGACAGTGGTCACCTTTTCATCTTGGTGCCTAGCATAGCATCCAACATGGTGGGCAGGCAAGAGCTGCTTGCAAATGATTGAAAGAATAAATGAATATGTTTTACGAAAGTCTCTTAAGAACGGTGATCATAATAGGGCTCCTTTCTCCGTTAGAAAAATACATGAGGGCATCACTTTGAATATAAACTAATAATACAAGATATACTATCAATGAAACCTTGACTAAAGACATGAGTGCAATATAGCCTTAGGCCACTCCTACACTCCTTTGAAAGCCTGAAAAAAACATTCAAGTGGCAATTATTTTATGTGTCCCTGGAAATGTCAGTGGAAATTCCTCTGTTAACAGAGCATCTGTCTTCTGACAATATGGGGGATGGTGCATAATGACCCCATTCGTGGTTTTGCTCTTAAACACATTATAAATCCCTGATGACCTCTCACTGTCAGCTGTGTCCTGGATAGACCCCACCCCAAAGGGCAGTGGGGACAGGAGAGGATCTGAGTTAACCACATCTTTCATCTGGCCCTGGAAGGAGCACCAGTTACGAGGCCACCTTGTTGACATGTTGCCTCATATGCTCCCTGGTTTGAGAACAATCCTTTTAGAAAGACTGAGCTGTCCTTTTCAACAGGCAATAGAAAACTCAAAGTAGATTCTTGTGCTATAGAGGTTGGGCTTTTGGTAAAATATGGTTTAAAAAAATCTTTAGGTACCATCAAATATCTGGTTATGCCAGAGGTGACAGTGGTGACAGAAGATGCATTGCTCAGCAGGACGTTTTCCTGAGGATGTAACTAGCAAGACCCACTAAGTAGAAGAAAAGAGGTGAGAGACCAACATTTCTTGAGCTCCTACCATGGCAAAGTGTCATTAGGTTGTGTCTGAAATCATCACAAGAAGGCAGATAGCATCCTATGGTGCCAAAACTTTGGATCATTCTGCCCATTTGTGGTCTGAAGTATTGTCCACCACTCATGGTGCAGAGGGAAGCAGATACCTACTAAATGATGGTCCAGTGGCTGGAGGGGTTAATGTAGATCTGATGGGGGCTTTGTGCTAGTCTAACACAGCTTTGCTAATAAGTGTCAAACATCTGTGTCAAGACAGCAATAATTTATATGGAGTATTAGTGGGACTAACTTCTTGAATATGGTTTCCTAATAGCAAGGATCCTCTTTTCATCTAGTGGGAAAACATGGGAAATTTGAGCCTTTACCAAGAGCTCGGAATTGCTGTACTAAATATTTTGGGCAGGTAGTTAATCTTTCTCTCCTTGAACCTTTCTCTTTGTTTGGTATCCTTGGTGTCCTAAGCCAATATTGAGAAAGTTGAGATTGATTTTTCTGAGGGTCATTAAGAGAACAACACAACTCTTATTTTTATTGGTTGTGATAAGAAAAATCATCAAGATGAGGACATGCGTGTTTCTTAGAAACACTGTTTTATGGGACAATGTTTTCATGGTACTTTAGGGAATATATATTTCAAAGGCTAATTGTGTGAAACTTTTCTCTCAAAAGAAGATTGGAAATTAACATTGTTGTCTTACTTCTGGATTAGAAAAGTATCCTGGGCTGAGAGTATATAATACATACTCATAAGCAATGATGAAATGCTTAGTTACATTTTGAATCTTATGACTAGGGTAGATCTATTTCCTGAGGGAGCAGGTTTTGGGATTTTTCATTGTACACAGCAGAGGGTACCTACAAAATGCCCATAGAGCTGTGCTGAGATTTAGTCTTAAGTTTCTGAGCCTTTTGGTGTCATTCTTCAAAGACTCTCACCTCTTCAATCTTAGCATCCCCAAGAAGCAATGCAATATAATTCCAGAGTCAAAAGCTTTCCTGGTAGACATAAAGAACATAATGCTAAGAGATTAAAAAATACATTTGTATGAGAGTCAAAAGATTTTTAAACAATATAGGAGACTCTTCCCAATTCCAAAGACTGGACTCACCATTTCCATACAGGACAGTGGTAGAGGTCAAAGGGAGAATTTGAATTACCCAGTGTAGGAGATTGTGTCTTACACATCTCTATATGGCTAACTTCTAGAATGTGCCTGATACGTCACAGGACCTCAGTGAAGATTAGTTGACTTGAATTCAAGTGTCACTCAGAGATGATAATGCCACATCTTTCCAGACATACACCTAATCACCTTTTTAAGAAAGCAACAAAAATATGATTAACTACCTTCCTCTCACCACTTTCCCCAGGACATTTGGTCATCTGTAAAAGGGTTTTCTTGGTGAGACAGCACTTGAAAATGCTAAAGAATTCTAGAGGGTTCATTATGTATTTGCCGTTATTTATGTGTAAAATAGAGAAACATGTTAGTTGTTCATACAAACTTGGATTTGATTAAACTGAAGGTATAGTCAAGATTTGTGGGGGAAATATATAGAATGATAAAATCTTAAAACTGTAAAGAATTTAAAAAGACACTTACTGGATTTCTGGAGAGATGTCCCTATTTTTGATTACTTGTGAAGACATGGGGTGGAGGAGGGGAGAGAAGGAAAACTAAAAAATACCCAAAACCAAGACCTTCAGTCAGTCTATAGTCAGAAACTTGAAATGTTAAGATGAACATAACCCATGGCACTGAATTGAGAATCATCATTATTAAGCAACATGTGATTTGCTGCTAGAAACAAAGCCAAACTGTTGGCTTCAAAGAAGGTAGGGAGTGTGTTCGTCCCTTTTCTGAAAACTGTACATCTATCCCTCTGCTAAATGGAGCCATCTTCAACCCAGCTGGGTGCCCCTTCCATATCTGTATAAAAATCTCAATCCCCAGAAATCAATGAAGTTGGATGTTACAAGACTGAGTAGTGGCACAATGAATCCTGGAACACATTCAATAAGAAAAGGCTACAGGGGAGAAAGGAAGAGCCCATGGAAGAAGGGCTTTCTAAAGATGATGAATTTTTGTGTTCTCTATTTTGAGTGCAGGAGAATAGACAGTGGGGGAAGAGAAGGTCCTAAATCAATACACAGAGCTCTATCAGTGGCATTCTTGTCAGGAGCTGATCTTGAACTAGGACATGTCATTCTGCCCTCCAGCTGTGGACCAGAAAACTTACAGCCCAGTACATATTGAGCAGGTCCAGGAACACACTGCACATGCTATGTGTTCACAAATATTGGGTCTAAGGAGATTTATTTTCATTCCTGGATGAATAAACATGAAAAATAAGTAGCATAGCTAGTGGAAAAAGTGCATAACAAGGGAACTGAAACATCACCTCAAAGACAATTTTAGAAAACTGTTTCTCACCCTCAACGGATGTAGAAAAAGGACGCTGTGGAAAAGGACAGGCAGCCATTCCGAGATAAAGGGATGAAAGAAGAAAAGGTGCTGGGTGAGATAAGGAGGGATTGTAGGGAAGCAAAAAAGGAATAGCATTAATAATAGCATTAATATGTCCACTGAAGGCGGTAAGAGGTAAAGCTGACACTATAAGAAACAGAATCAGACACTCCCTAAAATATAGAAGCTGTACACATTGTACTCCCTAAAAGGAATAAACATGGTAAGAGATGGTAGATACATAAAATGGGGAACAGAATCAAATCAGTGTTAATTTGTACTCATGAAAAAGAGAAGAGTTATCACCATGAGATACCACTACATACCCAATAGGACAACTAAAATGAGAGTAACAACACTGTATGGTAGTGGGGCTATAGGACAGCTGAAACTCACATGGCTGGTAGGGGTATTTTACACAACCACTTTGGAAAACTGTTGGTAGCTTCTTACCAGTTAAACCTATTCCCACCCTTTGACCTCAAAATTCTACCCCAGGTAATTAGTTATACAAAAGAAGTGAAAAATATGTCCACAACAGCCCTTACGAGAATATCAATAGCTCCAAACTGGAAATAGCCCAGGTATCCACAAATAGCAACATCAATAAACAAACTGCAGTGTATTCATATAATAGAATTCTACTCAGCAATGAGTGAAACGAATTACTGATATAAGCAATAACATGCACAAATCTCAAAAAACATTAGAAAAAAGTGAAAGAAGTCTCATACACAATATTGTAAGGTCCCATTTATATGATATGCAGAACAGGCAAAACTAATCTAAGGTGATGGAAATCAGATCAGTGGTTACTTCTGGTCGTTCGATTGCCTCGGAAAGAACATGAGGGAATTTTCTGGAATGATGGAAATGTTCTGTATCTTGATAGAGATGTGGGTTACTCAGATATTTGCATTTGGTAAAACTGCTAAAACTATACACTTTAGAATCTTTGTATTTTATCAGATGTAAATTACATCTCTAAAAAAAAGCATTCAAATTTTAAAAAATATATTTTAAAGAAGAAAATATTCTTTTCCATTGTAGGTTATTACAAAATATTGAATATATTTCCCTGTGCTATACAGTAAACCATTGTTATTTATCTATTTTACATTTACTAGTGTGTATCTGTTAATCCCGAACTCCTAATTTATTCCTATCCCCCGTTCCCCTTTGGTAACCATAAATTTGTTTTCTATGTCTGAGTCTGTTTTGTAAATAAGTTCATTTGTATCCTTTTTAAGACACAACATTGTAATTCAACTATACCTCAATTAAAAAAAAAGAGAAAGAGAATAAAGAAAATATAACCAAAGAAATATTCAAAATTATAAAAATTTTTTAAAAAACCTTCCCAGTGCTAATGCAAGATCTGACTCTGGAAATTGAATTGATTTGGCAAGTACTATGCAAAATCAGTAAAAAGAGCTCACACCTAGATACATTATGATAACATATTTGAATTAGAATGTAAAACCCATAAAATCCAGGAAGAGAAGCTGGTGACTGAGAGACAAAAATGTGGATGAGCTCAGATTTTTCTACCACATGACTAAATACGAAAGGCAAGAAAGATGGTGAGATAAGAATTCTATACCCAGACAAATCATTATGCTGAAATCTGACAGAAATTTGTTCATGCTAAGCAAGGGATTAAAAAAATATATATATGACCTACTTGCCCTACTTACAATAATTCTTGAAGACATCTTTTAGCTGCCTGAGAGAGGAATTAAAATAAGAAGTCAAAAGTAAGTAACTTGTGTTGTAAAATGACAATAGCTATGGACACAGAAATCAGATAACCATAGAACTGTCCAGG
This sequence comes from Globicephala melas, assembly GCF_963455315.2. NCBI lineage: Eukaryota > Metazoa > Chordata > Mammalia > Artiodactyla > Delphinidae > Globicephala > Globicephala melas. The sequence continues at coordinate 28,700,682 of NC_083316.1, forward strand.
AATATAATGTAAATGATTACCTGCTGAGCAGGTAAAATAATTCATGAAAGAGAAGTCATGTAATATAAAATACCGACAGTAACTTGAATGAAAATATTAAATTATTCTTATAAATACTGAGAAAAGGGTTGGAAGGAAGTAAAAATGGATTAAACTTCTCATCTGTGAGGGGGTAATTCAATCACACCATTTCATTCTGAACTTGATTAGAAAATGGATGTTCCTGTCTTTGACCTTGGTAAGCATAAAGTATAGGTAGAAACGTTTTGAAAAATCTTAAGTGCAATCATTTGTAGAAATAAAAAAAGAATGACAGTCCTCTAAATTATTGGAAAAAAAGAATAGCAAAACCAAACCATAGTCCACATGGCAAAAAGATAGAGATAAGGATGCACAAAATATTGAAAAAAGTAAGATCAAATTAATATAATTTTAACTGTCATAACTGATGTAAATTTCCAAATGAGAGAAGAATACTTCTGAGGTCAAATGAATTTTAGAAATGCTCAAACTCAGTAGAATGTTTCTTTACTGCAGATCTCAGATGCTCAACACATTAATATAAATAATGAACCCCTGAGGGACAGGATTTCATTTGGAGCATTTCCCAAGTTTATTTTATTAGTTCTCACAGAATGTACTTTGAACTGTGTTAAACAAAGAGGCATTCTTCTTAAAATTGGTATTAAGAAGCTCACTGTTATCATTATTATTTACTAGAAATTATAATCAATATTGTAAGACATCAAATAGAAATTAGATGCAACTATTAGAAGGAGAAAAATTATCACTATTTACAGACACCATGATTACAAACTCTTATAATCAACTAAAAACTCATAATTAATTACAATGAGTTAAATAGATAGAAAGAAAATATACACACATTAGTATTTTTTCTATATTTCAGTAATATCAGAGAGAAGATATGGAAAAAAGATCCATTCATAATGAAAAACTAAAATTATAAAATGCATAAGAATAACCCTAACCCTCCTAAATGTGAGGGCCTATATGAAAAAATTTGTAAGGTTTTGACAAGAAATATAAAAGATAATTCAAATAAGTTCAATGCTTCCTGATGGGCTGACTCAATACGAAAGAGAATGCCATTTCTTCCACAACTGAACTATGAGTTTATCACATTCCCAATCAAATTACCAATGGGAAATTTTATGTGTGTGTGTGCGCATACGAGTGTGTGTGTATATGTAAACACACACATACACACATACACACATATACAAATATGTATTTACCCACATATATGTTATATATATGCATATACTCTTCAAACTTTTCAAAATCATTTTTGAATTTATCTAAGAGAACACACTGGCAAGAGTAGATTTTGAAAGTAAAAAGTGATCAGAGGGTACATGCCCTACCGGTTTAAATGTTTCATAAAACTCAAAACCAGTAGATACAGTGATGCTGTATCTTGGGTCAGTGATGCTGGCCCAAGAATGGACATGACAATAAACCTAAATAAATCATTTTGCTTTAGACAGTATGATGTGCATAAGAACGTAATATATACAGCTGAAGCACTGCTTTTCAAATGAAAAGGCATGAGTTACGCAGCACATTCCCTGCCCATCATCATTACCTCTCTCCTGGACCATGGCAGCAGCCTCCCCAAGGGTCCTCTGCTCATACTGTTGACCGCTGCTCCCCTCACCCCATGGCACATGCACACACACACACACACACACACACACCCGTGCTCTAAGCACAGAGCACATTTAGCATTTAGGTGACTGAACCTTCACACATACTGCTTCCTCTGCCCCAGTTCACATTGTCATTGTCACTTCATTCTCAGCTAGGAAGCTGCTTTCTTCCAGAAGCCTTCCCTTACCCCCAAACTCCAGATTAAGTGTCTCAAACACTCTGTACTTCCCTTGCATAGCTTACAATAAGCTATATTATTTATAAAATGGCCTGCGTTTTGTTTGTCTGTCTCCCTCATTAGGCTGTAAGCTCTGAGGAGGCAAAGTCATCTCTGTCTTGTTTTCTGTTTTATCCCTAGTATCTTGCTTAGTGCCTAAACACGTAACACTCTATAAGTACCTGTTGAATGAACAGCTAAAAAGTAATCACAAAGGAAACATGTGATAGACTTCGAGCCACAAAAATTTACAAATTTGTTTGTCAAAAATATTTCAACAGAATTAAAAGACAATCACCAAATCAGGGAAAATAGAACAAATATTGTAGAAAACAGATTGATATCCTCCAAATATTGAGAGTTCATTTTTAAAAATTAAGAAATTTTAAGAAAACAAAATAACCCAATCCAAAAATGGGCAGAAGACCTAAATAGATATTTCTCCAAAGAAGACATACAGATGGCCAAGAAGCACATGAAAAGCTGCTCAACATCACTAATTATTAGAGAAATGCAAATCAAAACTACAATGAGGTATCACCTCACACCAGTTAGAATGAGCATCATCAGAAAATCCAGAAACAACAAATGCTGGAGAGGGTGTGGAAAAAAGGGAACCCTCTTGCACTATTGGTGGGAATGTAAATTGATACAGCCACTATGGAGAACAGTACGGAGGTCCTTAAAAAACTAAAAATAGAATTACCATATGATCCAGCAATCCCACTACTGGGCATGTACCCAGAGAAAACCATACTTCAAAAAGACACATGCACCTCAATGTTCATTGCAGCACTATTTACAATAGCCAGGTCATGGAAGCAACCTAAATGCCCATCGACAGACGAATGGATAAAGAAGATGTGGTACATATACACAATGGAATATTACTCAGCCATAAAAAGGAACGAAATTGGGTCATTTGTAGAGACGTGGATGCATCTAGAGACTGTCATACAGAGTGAAGTAAGTCACAAAGAGAAAAACAAATATCGTATATTAATGCATGTTTGTGGAACCTAGAAAAATGGTACAGATGAACCGGTTTGCAGGGCAGAATTGAGACACAGATGTAGAGAACAAACGTATGGACACCAAGGGGGCAAAGCCACGCGGGGTGGTGGTGTGATGAATTGGGCGATTGGGACTGACATGTATACACTGATGTGTATAAAATTGATGACTAATAAGAATCTGCTGTATAAAAAAATAAATAAAATAAGATTCAAAAATTAAAAAAAAAAAAAAGAAATCACATTAGAAAAAGAAAAAAGAGAAGAAAAAAAGAAGGTCCCAATCACTGGCCACTTCGTAAAGTAGGCCTTCATGAATTACCATTGTGGGGAGAAATTGTTTTACACTTGAACATGTATTCATCAAGTTCTCACATACACAGTCTCCTGATTACTTTGGTGAGAATCCATAAGCATTGCTTATGCTCCCGTTGAAGATTTCCCTAAGCCACAAGCAACTTCTGTTTTAAAAGGAATCCACAACCTTTAAATTATTACATTTTGATCATGCCTTAGATTTCAAAGTATTCCCCGTGTACATTACTGATGTTCACCTTAACAACCTAACATAGGACATTTGGAGCCCATGTTACCGCAGTTCCTAAACCTATTTTAGTCTCTTACAGATTTTCGCTACTGGATTCTTACTACACATTTGTTCTCCAATGAAATTATGTCACTAATCACAATTATGTTTAAGAAATCAGAAATAAACGGAAAGAACCCAAATTAAATAGCGAATAATAATAAGCATCTAAACCTGACAGTTCCTTCTGGTGCACACACTGCAATCCAAGTCTGAAGCCCCCTCCACGTGGCCAAAAGAAGCCAAGCACTTTGCTTTCATTAATTGTTTGGCCTTCCAAGTGGGTCAGTGAGTCACAAACCCCATATCATTTCATTGCTCAGAAATGGAAACAGGCCGGCTTTATTAGGTTGGCTTTCAATCCTCGGTGCCTAGGGTCTGGTTCTTGCAGAGTCCAGTCTCTGGCCATTCAGGGCTTTGTCCAGTCTGAGGCCAGTCTGACAGGCTCTCTAACATCAGCGGGGAGCAGTGCTTTCCCCAGCAATGTGAGTTTTTGCGGCACATTAACTGCCCTCCCTCTTATGCTTGCCAGTGGTGCTGATATATTTCTGAGCTTTTCCATTTTCCTTGGCTTTACTAGAGGAAGAACAGGTACTTCTGCCTTCTCCTCATTTCTCAGAATTGCACACTGCCCAGCAGGCTCTGATTTGCCTGTGGCATCAAAGGTAAAGCAAATGGAGAAGGTATATTCAGCTGATCGCCGAGCTTCATCTCTCTTGAGTCTTCCTGAATACTTATCAGATCTGGGTACCAAAGGCTCATAACCCAGCTCCCCGGTTAAGTATTTGGGAAGAACAATGGCCTTGAAAGTGTGCCATTTGTGGTTGGGTGTACAAAGCACCAAGTCAACAAACTATCTGTTATCATTCCAGAGCCTTCCCTCCATGTGTGACGCACGGTTCAAACCATCCACATATGGGGGGTCACGGGAGAAAGAAACGAGCTTGTTCTGAGGACAAACTATAGACTATAAGTCATCCATTATCTTAGTCTATCCTCAATCCTGGAATAGGGCATTATCTTCATTATCTTATTCTTACAAATAAGGAGACTAACACTCGAAAGAAGTTAAGCAAACTTTCCATGAGTCACATACCTGCTCTGAGGCACAGCCTCAAAGCAGATTCAGCAGAAAGAAGGAATATGCTGCTTCTGTATCCAGAGAAGGTAACTTCTTTTATGGTTGCCAACCGGAAGTGCCATGGTGGTCTGCTGGTGCAAGAAGGAAGGGAAACGGTTGAACTGAGTGGCCCATACAAGGATTTCTGAGGACCTCACGAGCTTACTAATGCATGCTAAGCTCGCACTCAACACTTACTCCGTGCCCTTGGAATTTTGCCTCGCTGCCTGTACCTTTGTTGGCCTCCCCGTAAGCCATGAATTCTCTGATGAAAGTGATACTCCCATGAATCGGGTGCTTCCTTGGTGCCAAGTGTTTTTACATACTTCATCTTGTCTTATTTTCCCAACAACCCTGGAATGTAAGTTTTAGTGTCCTCACTGTACAGATGAGAAAGTAAGGCACAGGCAGGCAACTAACTTGCTCCACAGCCTTGTCCCTGAAAGGGTAGAGCTGACATTTGTGCTGAGTCTATCTGATTCTAGTGAAAGTTCTCATTGGCAAGACACACACGAGACTCTTACTCAGAGGGCAAGTTCCAGGTTCTTACAAGATCCTAATTCACTGATGTTTAGAAATAAGAGTAAGGGCTGGGCTTCCCTGGTGGTGCAGTGGTTGAGAGTCCGCCTGCCGATGCAGGGGACACGGGTTCGTGCCCCGGTCCGGTAAGATCCCACATGCCGCGGAGCGGCTGGGCCCGTGAGCCATGGCCGCTGAGCCTGCGCATCCGGAGCCTGTGCTTTGCAACGGGAGAGGCCACAACAGTGAGAGGTCCGCGTACCGCAACAACAACAACAACAACAAAAAAGAGTAAGGGCTTACTTTTGGCACCGAGGGCTTACTTTTAACTCAGCTGGATAACGACACGGCTTCCATACTTGTAATATTACACGTCAGCCGCAGAGGAAACTACTGCCACGTGTGATTGGAGGTCTTCACCTGCCCCAAATATGTTTCTCCCACCTAGCTGCTAGTAGTTCCCACCAGTACAGATATTAGGTTGAACCATTGCTATTAAACTGCAAATGCTGGGAGTGTTCACTTCTTGAACTATGGGGGCCTGAACGGCTGACCAAGTTCTTTAATACATTCTTAGGAACATTCCGTTCAAAGGAGGATGGTGTCTGACAGAGGAAAGCAGACAATAGAGTGTGAGTGGGGGCACAAAAATTGGGGGGCTTACATGGGGGCATCTTAGTGTGGTAGGTGGAGACAAAGGGGAATTCTTTCTGGAACAAAGTAAGGTGATAGTTCAGGAGAGATGAAATAAGGAAGTGAACGCATTTCTTAGGCCTTCCATGCTCTCCTGTGTGATCCACTAGAGGAGACATGCATATAATGGTCATTAGTGAGTGATGACCATGGACAAGCTGTGCCCTAGGTCAACACAGAAGATGGCACTGAGGCTCGGGGAATGCCGGGAGGAGCTTATACCACCAGCCTTCTGAAAGTGGGCATGTGTGGCAGCTTTGGGAGCTAAGGGAACCCCAACATCCCTAAGTCCCTGCAGAAGTCTGAGCCCAAGAAGGCTGAGACCCCAGGACTCTTATCCCGATACTTAATGACTCCATCTGGATTATTTGTAAACTCACCACAGAAAATACATGTCCACCAATACCCAGGGTGGGCATCTCATGTAATTGCATCTTCTCCTCTGTACTTGGCAGGTGAACCCTCCTCTGAAAATACTGCTGTGCATCCTCTAATAATACACTTGAGCTGAGATAGGAAGCTCCAGGTTCAATAAGGAATCAGTGCTGGTAGGACTGGGAGGTCCATAATAGAATGTAGGTTCTGGCTTCCCAGAGCACAGCATCTCATGTGAAATAACAAAAAAAGGACACCTAGCCTATATTTATATACATAGTGTATTTTTGCAAAGGTATAGGATATTTTTATAATAATATGAGTGATTGCCTTTGGGGGCACTGGGTAGCCATGGGACAGGAGAAGGAAGGCCTATTTTTTATTGAATATTCTTTCTTACCTTGAATTTTAAACCTTATACAAAAATAAATAAAAAATTTAAAAGTCACAGATATGAACAATGTTATGGTTTCAGCGATGTCCTTTGAAAAGTAAAATCAGGAAAGTTTCCTAAAAGAAAAAGAAAACTCTTCTGGTCAAACTCCAAATGAAGCAATGGCATCACCCCTATGGTCACATAGCTTCCATGACATTTTTCTGATCTTTGAATGACTTGGTTTTAAGACGTATCTACATTTGATACACATTCACTCACTTTCTGCTGAGTATTTAATCAAAGCCATCCAATAAAGGAGGAATTTACCTTACAGATTTGAAGATAAAATTAAAAAAGAATTATGCTGTTTGCAGAATTCTGGGCTATTTGGAGGATATTCAAAGGCCTGAAATGGCTTTCAAGCTTTCTGTAATTAATTGATGTTCCACTGAAATCTTCCTAACTTCAGTAAGATGATAGCCTAATGCAAATGCAACTATATTTCTTTGACTCCTTTGTAGTTTTGAATTTGGAAGTTAATATAACCATAGGAAATATCTGTCATGTATATCATTTTAAAATAACACGTTTATTGAAAGTCAAACAGTTGAATGAGCAGATTGACGATTTGATTAGGTAAATTCAACAATTCCCATGATTGCACATCAATCTGAATAGAAAGCTACCCTATGGCAACCGGAGCAAAAAAAATTGCCTTCTATTTAATTAAAATACATAACAAGCTAAAACTTCTAGAAGAGGAATTTTGCCACAATTACTGCCTTTATAGTCATTGCTGGAGAATTCATTAGTGGAGTTAAAGAAACTTTAATGAGCTTCTTTGTAAAAACCTCCATTCTGTTAAATTCATTGTCATTACCACCATTAGGAAGAGGGGAAGGTCTGTTACTTTCACGCTGATTATTGGAAAACCAAGTCACTTGAGAGAAGACTTTCCTGGAGCCGATATTCAGTAGAAGGTACAGAAGACAGCATGACCTCCTATGTTCACCAGACTTACTGAACTTCTAATAATACAACTCTAGGGAGACTCTTTAATATTTTTAAAGCAAAACTGTGATCACAACTGAATTAATGACTCCTTTTCGGTTAGTTTCTGAAGGCCAGCCTCAGATGACCTGGAGAGCTACTAGAATTTGCTGCAGGGCTTACTGAGTAACTTTGGTATTTTCCATCCTTTGAGAGGGGACAGGTAGGTGGGTACAACTACAGGAACTATGCATAGTGGGCAGAAGAGGCGGTGTGGAGAAGAGGGAGCATTTCCTCAAGTGTCCTCTAGTGTCAGCACCTTTGTCCAGCCAGCTCCCTTGGTGGGCATTTATCCTTCCACCTTGGCAGATGGCAGGCGGTTCAGATGCGAGGCCCTCCTGGAGGCGGCTGGATCATCCAACCTCTGAATTATGCCATTTCCCCAACAGTCCCACTCCTGGAAGCCCTGCTCAGTTGAAGTGCCCCCTAGTGGTACCTTTAGGTTTTTGCAGGAGAAACAAGTTTAATTCCGAAGTCACAGCTTCAGTGATATAGGAAAGACTGAAAAGGAGATCCATGGAAAGTGGTACAGCCAAGCTCTGCAACCAGATTCTTTTCAAAACCTGGCTTTGCGACTTACCAGCTGTGTGATTTTGGGTGAATGACTTAAACTATTTTTTTTTTGCCTCAGTTTCTTCTTTTATAAAATGGTAATAATAAGAACACTAACTAAAGGATGGGTAGGAGAAATAAAGGAGTTAAAACATGTGAAATTCTTAAAACAATGCCTTGATATATATAGTAAGTGCTCATTAAATGCTTGCTATTATGATGTTAGAGTTTATATGGAGAAACTGACCAACTGCAAAAGGCCACGTGTAAATGTCCAACAGCATGAAGGGCTCAGTTAATATAGCCCAAGAGTCAAAATACTGGGAAAAGAGATAAACTAGCAATGTGAATGTGACATTTCCAGCACTTACAAAAAGCACACTAATCAGAAACACCAAAACCCATCAGAACAGTCTTAACGAGACAGGATGAAATTTTTCTGGTTAGGAGGTAAAAACACAACAAACAGGAATTTCTCCTTGGACAGGAATTTGGTTTTTTCCCTGCTTAAATAGGTTAAGGCCAAAATCCCCCATGTTTTCAAATAACACTAAATGTTTTTCCATTTTGGTTCAAAACCAGTGGCCCAAGTCGAGACAGGGCAGGGGCAATGATCTGACAGGACTAGGTCTGGTATCACTTTCACTGGCCTTATCCATCTGAAAGCCATGCTGGCTCTACCCCCACATCCTGAATCCAACACTTCTTCTACCCACTGCTACCCCTTAACTGCCCCAGCATCACCTCTTGCCGGACTTCCTGACCAGCCTCCCAAGCTCTCCCTCTGCTTCCAGTCTACAATGCACTCTACACATAGGAGCCTGAGAGACCTCTAAAATGCAGTGTAAGACACATTACTCCCCTATTTAAAAGCTCCCAGTGATTTCCTTAAAGCACTTAATCCTAATTTCATGCATGACTTCGGGCCCTCAGGGCTGTTTTCCTGTCTGACTGTATCCCTTCCTCCCTAAGTGTCCAGCCACACCGGTCTCCTTTCTGTTTCCTGAACACGCCAAAACTTTCCCAACCTCAGGGCTTTTGCTCTTGCTGTTCCCTCTGCCTGGTTCTTTCTTCCCGATCTTTGTGTGGCTTTCTCTTCAACGCTGATGCACTAGCTCAAATGCCACCTCTTCAGAGAGGACAACTCCTGTAAACCTATTGAAGGCAGCCCTCATTGGTCTGATCCCTTTACCTCACTGCACTTTTCTTCATAGCACTAAGTGATTTTAGTTTATTTATCTGTTTCTTAGTATGGCTATCTGTTTCCTCTCACTGCAATGTAAACTTCAGATGAACAAGAACATCATCACTTTATCCTGTAACGGTCCCGGGCACAGAGCAGACCCTCTATAAATATTAGTTGAGCGAATAACAATTGCTGTTGCCCATGATGCTTGGCTAAGAGCAGACCTTTGCCTATCCTTTCCTCTGCAACCTCCTTAACACCTTCTCATCTCCTAATCCTGCAATCTCAGCACTCCAGAAAAGTGGAGTGGTCCATCCTCCCCCCTCCCCCCACATCTAGCACAAGAACTTGGTTACTTTTGGGTATTCATACGACCTTCTGAGAAGGGTTGGCGTCTTAGACTTAACCGGACCCTGGATAATTATTCTCAGATTGATTCTAGAATCACCTTCCATAACCTAAGTTCTTCTCTATTGAGTGTGACTTGTAACTGGCTCTTTCCAAACCCAGATTCATGACTCCTTTAGCCCGGTCTGATGCTGGTGGCCTCTGCAACACAAATGATTTCCTGAGACCGAGAGAGTTTTACACAACCTAGTTAGTTCTTGGCCAATTCACCTAATAAAGTCTACCCAATAACAGAGAATACTGCTGTAATTATATTTTTAATAAGGGTGTGAACGGGAATGGAGTCATTTGGCTTTAAAATGGCTGAGACAGAAAGCAAGCGTTAGGTGACTAAATACCAACATGGCAACTGGGAAATCTAACACATGGACGGCAGGGAGGCTTAACCTTTATCTTCCAAGCTTCTGGCAACTTGATTTCCAAACTGCACATACAGAAATTTTAGTCATGAGGCCATGCAGGGCCACTCTGAATATGGAGTTAGTTTATATAGGTAGAAACCTCAATTTTATGCTAGAAATCCTGCTTCCAAAGAGTAGACTGATGAAGTTGCTACCCAATGAAAATACGGTTTGAATGCTTCTCTGGGGTCCATGACACTTAAAACAAGGCAGAAGAAGAAATAAATCATGAAGATTTGGACCTTAGCTGAGAAGTAAGGTCAGCTTTTAGCGGAGATCACCTGGAGAACTGTAGATAAATACGAAACCCAGGCTCCATGCTCAGAATCTTGATTTAATGGGTTTAGGGATGGGGCCCGGGCAGCCTTATTTTTTAAAGCTCCTAAGGTGATTCTCGTGTGCAGTCAGTGTCAAGGACCACTGTTTTACAGGCTTGCTTTTTGCTATAGCTAAAGAGATTGGAAATTGTTTTTAAATCAGTAATGGATTTCAAGACAGAGAAAGAGAAAAGAAAATAACCATTTTGGAATGGCACAAAACTGCCCTATCCTCATGTCCTAAGGAGGATGCAATGCTAAGACTCTAGCTCTGTTCCATCACCCTTCATAAAGACCTCCCAGCCTCACCATTGGCAGTAAACCCAGAAGTTAAGACGTACATGGAATTCTTTAAAAAGGCAGCTTGTAAAAATTGCTGGGCTTTCTTCTCTTTTTTTAGGTGTGTAACAAAACCCATCATCCTTTCAGTGAACAGAAGCTTCAGAGAAGAGAAATCAGAACAGCCTGAAAGCTCTGGGACTACAGAGACTTCACTTCCCACAGGTAAGAGTGGGTAAGATTGACCACTTTTTCACTTGAATTCCAAGATGATAGGGCTGCGGCTCCTGGGACCACTGCAGCTACCTGCGGGCCGCTGACACTTATAATCACAGTGTTGCCAGCTGGGGCAGACTAGTCATCCTTCACCTACTGATCTGTAACATTCATTCATTGAAGAAATAACATGGCTAAGTACAGAGTTTTCTAACAGCAGCAGGAGATGGGGCACACACGCCTTAAGAAACGGGGAATTCAGTGGCTGAGAATCCTCATTTCATTCTGTTGCCAGCAAGCCTCAAGGCCCAAGGCAAGTAATTAAACTCCATTTCCCAATTTGTAAAGTTGGAAAGGTGAAGCAAGGTTACAGACTGTTAAAAAATAGCTACTGTGGGCGCTAATGGGCATGATAACGAAGCCCTTTGCAATGACTACACAAAGCCTGGTGGATACAAAGAGCTATGAGATACCCATCGCCTCACACTTAGCCAGGGTTGACTAAAGGGCACCCCTAAAGCACACAGCGTACAGGAGTGGGCAGTTGGCTACACCATTCAGCCACGACATCCAAGTCGACAGAATCACTACAAACAATTGTCTGTGAATTAAAAAGACTGCATTCGTGTATATAAAACTCCTACAAAATAAAGACCATACATCTTAATTGTCCATTTCATTCCCTTGAAAATATTACCCTTTTAATTTTATTGTCCATGATGACAAGACAAAGACTTTGTGTTTTTGTTAGGTCACTTTCAACTCTGGCTTCATGTTAGAATATTCTGGGGAATTACAAACAACAAACAACAATAACACTGGCACCCAGGCCCCATTCTTAAATGAAAATTCTGGAATGGGCTGGAAACCTCAATAACTTTTAAAAGCTTCCCTGGTGATTCCAACTGTCCTTTTTCACATCACTAAACACTCCAGGCACATTTTCATCGCCAGGCCAGGTGTGCTCATCTCCTTACTTGGAGTGCCTTCCTCCCACCATCCCCTACCCCCAGTGTCCATTGGTCTACAGCCCAGCCTTACACCCTTCAATGTCCATCTCTTACCTTGTTTTTCTCAATGTACTTTAGGGCTTGGGGGCACAATGCCCTCTGGAATCTCCGAACTCTAACTGTCCGTTTCTAAGCGTCCAGGTAACACTTAGAAAATTTCATCTTACATTGCTCCTGGTATTTCATGTTTATGTCCATGTTCCCAGCGAGATAACATGCTCCCCCAGTGCAAGGACCTTGTTTTAAGATTTTTAAATTTTCCCCATGGAGCCTGGCACAGACCACTTGGCTTAGAAGATGCCAAAAAATACATATTACTGTTGCGGTAGATACACTAAAGTTCGCTCCTGTCAGCTTCTTACTGCTATTTCCCCCCAAGATTTAGATTTGGAGTGGAAACAAATGCCATTCGTATATCTCAAAGAGCATCTTGTACAGGCATACCTCATTTTATTGGTCTTCGCTTTATTGCACTTTGCAGATATTTTGGGTTTCTTTTTTCTTTTTTTACAAATTGCGTTGTCAGATGGTGGTTAGCATGTTTTAGTGATAAAGTATTTTTTAACTAAAATATGTACAGTGCTTTTTAGACATAATGCTACTGCACACTTAATAGACTACAGTAGAGCGTAAACATAACTTTTATATGGACTAGGACACCAAAAATTTTGTGACTCATTTTATTGCAATATTTGCTTTATTGCAGTGGTCTGGAACCAAACCAGCAATATCTCCTAGGTCTGCCTGTATACCCTGTAGAAAGTTGCAGAAGGGAAATTCTTCCCTGTAGCAAATGTCTACAGTCCATAGCCAATCATTTTATTGTACATTTCTCCATTAGCATCTTCTATGGCATTATCTCATCAACTGATCTTTCTACAAGATTGTTGGGGGAATGAGGGTGAGGGTAACATACAAACCAGTAGACAAAAGTCAAATCCAGGCCTCTGACACCCCAGACCGGAGGCTTCCCCTAACAACCCCAGAATCTGCACGTTCTTCCCTTTGGAATACATCAAACCAATCATATCTTCACTGCATTGACATATTCAAGGCCACCTTAGCTAGTGGACAAGAGGAGAAGTCAAAATGGCCTTCTGTGATGTCCTTGGAACAGCCCTTCTGGAAACTTGGACTGCATCTTGTTCAAGCTGTTTTAAGCGAAAGCACAGAGAGGGGGAAACATTTATCACCCCAATGAGATAATTTATTTAATGATCTTCGCACACGGACATGAAACCCTGGCTGTCTGTCAGGCTGATTTTACAAAGTCTCGGAATGACAAAAACATTGTCCTAGGAAATGATTTTATGGTAAAAGTATATCCAGGTTCAAAATGACCCTTTGGTCATAGAATGCTTGAAAGCTTCAGATTTGCCTGGGTAAGGGAACGGACCCTGGTGATGAAAGTAACCACTGGGTCTATTTCATCAAATCCCGTAGTGGCATGAGGTAGTGGGCTTTGAATGATCACCCACTCAGCAGACTAATGAGGGTGAGGGAGGACACAGAGGGACCTCTTTTTCTCTTGTCTACTGTTTCACCGAGAAACTGTATTAAGGGATAGACATGCGAAGAAGCCTTAGCCAAGAATAAAGGGAAAGTTATGCTAAGAAGAAGGAGGAAAAATTTCCTATCCTATCTCTGTCAACTGATTCGTCTATAGCAGTGCCGTTTGATGGAAATATAATGCGAGTCGCATATGTGATTTAAAATTTTCTACTAACCACATTAAAACAAATTGAAAGGAAACAGGGAAAATTAATTTTAATAATATATTTCAACTAAACCCCTACAGCTAAAACACTACCATTCTAACATACAGTCAGTATAAAAACTAATGAGATAGACATGTATTTTTTGGTACGGGTTTTACGGCACATCTCAGCTTGCACGAGTCAGTCACATTTCAAGGGGTCAGTCGCCACATGGGGCTAGTGCTACCGTGCTACACAGTGCAGGTTTAGACATGCTGACTGGAAACTGGGACATCAAATAGAAATTACTGGCAGCATTTAGCTACCTAATAGACTTGATATTTTCTTTCTGCTAGCTCTTTCGCTATCCCCTAGAAGAGATGATCTCAAAGGCCACATGCTGTGTTAGCAAAAAGTTTGGCAAACTTTCTGCAAAACAGACTGTGGGATTCAAATACCAGCTTTATAGCCTTGGACTAGCTGCTTACCCTCTATAAGTCTCAGTTTCTTCAACTATTAAATCAAGACAGAGTAGCTAACTCACCAGAATGCTGAGAAGATTAAATAAACTAGGCAGAAAGTACACAGAACAGCCTAGAATAGCATAATAGGCAGTCAAACAGTGATTTCTCCTTTATAAAACTCAACTTGATTTCTAAGGGGCTATTGCATTGTATTTGAGGCTCTACTGTTTCATTTATTCACTTCCAGAACTCTCCCTCAAGGTTTCTTCTGCTAAGGCAGCCTTTCCCCAGATTTTCATGGGGCTGGCTTCCTCTTACTCTGCAGGTTTAAGTTTAAGGGTGACCTTCTTATGGAAGCCTTCTCTGGCTGCCCTATTTAAAGTTGCCCCCAAGCCCTGTTACTCTCTGAGCCCCCAGCCTCTCTTTACTTTCTTTATGGCATTTATCAATATCTGAAATTATCTGATTTATATATTTGTTCACCTGTCTCTTATACATCTCTCTAGCATAGCCGCTTTACAAGAGCTAGGGCCTTGTCTGTCTTATTCAGAGTTCAGCAAGTATTTGTGGAATAAATGAATGAATGAAAGAATGCTTGACACACGGAGGCAAATATAAATAAACAGTGTCCTGATTCTAAAGGTAATGGAGAATGAAAATTCCAGAGCTCTTTTTTTTTTTTTCAGAGCTCTTTCTGACCTAAACGAATTGCTCAGGAAGTCAGTGGCCGAGAGCCAGCCTCCCCTGCTGGGGGTGAGTGTTGTCTTTCTTGAGTCTAACAGCTGGGCTGGGGAAGGGACAGGAAAATTATTCTCCACAGGTGATTTTATCGCTACCTGTTGATGTGTATCACATGCAAAGTGTACGTTCACGCCACTTAAGTCATCCAAAGGATTTGGTTATTCCTGCCCTTCGAAAGAAGAACTAGGTTGGGATCCAGTTAGCATGATGAAACTTTCTGACTGCAGGGAGTCTGGAACAAGAGTGGGTGTCAAAGTCAGACAGACCTGGGCTTGTATCCTGATTCTGCCTTTTACCAGCTATGCAGACTGGGCAAGTCATGTAAATTTCTCTAACCCTCAGTTTCCATATCTGTAAAGCTTTAAGTGCTAATCCAGACCCTGCGATGTTACTGTGAGAATTAATTGAAGGAATGTAGGAAAGTGCTTAGTACACCTTGAAGACTCAGTGAATAGTAGGTATCAATATTGTCATCTTTGCATTCAAGAATGCTTTGCCGGAATATACTGATAGATCTTTGGAATGGCTACTTAGAAGGGATACATTTTCCTTTTAAGATCCTGATAGTTCTTTCCCCCATTTCTACGTCATTCAATTCTTGCAGCTGAGGGGCCAGAACCACGGAGAGAGACAGAGGGTATTAGCTGGGTTGATTAAATCTGTGCCGAGCTGAGAAAGATGGAAATGGAGACATTTCTCTTTACAGAGACAGTGTGTGGCGTATCTGGAGACGGAGGCAGCCATCAGACTTCTCCAGTTTCCATACCGAGATGCTTGTAGCCACAGGCACAGATCTAGCTGTTTTGTATTCAAGATTATGGGCCAAAAGAGAATTCAGAGAAAGGGTCAAGGATCCACTCCAGTCTGGACACATTTCACTTGCTGGCAGCACAGAACGCTCTGCTTGACAAAGGCGAAGCAATAAACCCAACATTGTATTCTGAACCCACCATTCATCTTTCAGAATAACTCGACCAGGACTGATTTTACTCATTCTTCTGCTGACGTAAGCCCTATAGGAGACAGTAAACTGTTCTAAAAAAGCGGGAGTCTATGTACCACTAACTTATAACCTCACATTAATATCAATACTAGCAGTCTCTCATTGACTCTAGACTAGGCATTTCCAGTTTTTATTTTTCATTTTCCTAACAACTGTGCAAGAAAGCAGTATTGCTCCCCATTTCACCAATAGGAAAAGTGAGACTCAGAGAAGTTCAGTGACTTGCCTGAACTGTGAGAGCCAAGATTTGAAGCCCGGTTTGTTGGGCTCCAAAGCTCCCTGTGTCCTCTGCTACACCTTGCTGGCATTGCCAATGGAAGACCCAGGTCCCACGAGGCATGAGTCCCTAGTACCTTAAAGGAAAAGTGCAGAGGTCCCAAAGAAGACCATTACTATTCCTACTATGCATCGGGGAGCAAATAGCACTTCGTTTCAAAACCAAGCCTTGGTCTCACTGTCTGACATCCAGCTAGGGGACAAGAAGAGCTCTTTTTTTGAGACAGCGACCCTCTGTAGGTGTTCTCCAGTGCTGTTTGTAGGAGTGAAAACTCCAGGGCTCAGGATTATGACCTTAGGAAAGTCATTACAAGAGTTTGTAAGGAGGATTCCCCACAAGGCAGAGACTGGTGAAGCCCTTGGGAAACAGCGTCCCGGGAGCTCACTCAGGAAAGGAAGGCTCTTCCTTCAGCAGCACGGCTGACTCCGGACCCCCAGGGAAGCCTGCCAGATTACTCCCACAGCCAGCCCAGCTGCCTGCAGAGGTTTGGCTGGAAGGTTGATGCAGGCCCTTGAAAGGAAGGCAAGGGATGTTCACTTGGGGTTCAGGCAGGGTCTTCAGGGGATGTCCAAAAACCCCCAGGGATCGCTTTCAAAACTTTATGTACATTGCATAAGAATATTCCCCCTCCCCACCCGCTGCTCCTTTGGGAGAGGACTCATATCTAATTCTCAAAAGGACTTATGAGCCCCAATTTTTAAGAACCACTGAAATTTAAAATTTCATCAGCTTCTTTCTTACACTATTCTGCAGCACTTTTGCCCCACTAATTTTACATATATTCATATATAAGTAATGATATATATATAAATATAGTAGATGTGTATGTATACACACATTTAGGGCAATATATATATTGCATTAAATGTTGCACACACATATGCACACATACAATGTTAGTGGTATATATATATATATATACATCGCCCTAAATGTTGCAAGGAAAAATGAGGCCCAGAGACCATAAGTGTCTTGCCCAAGTTTGCACAGCCAGAGGCAGAGGTGGGATTAGCAACACTCCCCCGACCAAGAAGCATGAAACTCGGGTGGGAAATCTTTGCCAACCGAGTTGATGAATGAAAACAAACGAATCCCTCCAGATTAATAATACTGTTTTGCAACCATTTTCAAGGCCAGTCATCGAAAATCCTAAATTGCTTGTTATTAGGGCAACGTGGCTGCTTGCCCAGGACACAGGTAGAGGCCACTAAAAGGATTTTCTCCCACTCAAAGAGCTGGAACTCCAGCCCTCGCTGCGGCAGCGCTCTGGCTCCCCAGTTACCTGAGTTTGCCTGACTTCCCCTCCTCTCCGCTCTCCTCTCCTCTCTGGTCCTCTTCCCTCCAGCGGCTCCCGCAGCTGCCTCTGCAGCTGAAATTCCTTTGCTGAGGTCGGGCCGCCTCCCTTCGGCTGGGCTCCGGATGACAGCCAGGAGGCTGCTTACCTGCCACTACTCCCACTGCCTTTTTTTGGTGCGGAGGGAGCCACGCCTTTCGGGTGAGCACAGGTACCGCTCAACTTTGCACGCCGGATACCCGGGACGTGGCGCGTGCTGGTGCTGCTGGTAGAATCCTCAAGCCCGCCGTCGGCGCATCACCTGCCTGAACCCCTTCCCCCTCCCCGCTAGTTTTTTTGTTTTCAATTTGATGTAAATAATGTACCTTCTGAGAATCCCACAGTCACGCCGAAACTCATTCTTAAGGGTGCTTCTGAAGATGCCTTTATAAAGACTAATGCGTGCAGTTGTAAAAGCGGCAGGGGTGGGGGGCGGATAGAGTATTTTTAGCTCCTCTGAGAGGGGACCTCCCTGCTGTCAGAGCCCCGGTTCTCCGCCAGGCTGCCGCCGGGCGGTTCCGCCGGGTTTCTGGCGTTTTCCGGAGCAGCCCGCGCTCGCCTCCCCGCACGCGGCCTCGAATCCGCGGCCCCGGCGCCGCCCGCACCATCCCCCGTCACCCCTGGGCTCTCGGTTCAGCCCGCGATGGGTACTCACTTTTGCCGGGGAGCAAAGTCTGCCATCTCAGTCCGTGAGCACTTCCTGTAAAAGGACGTGGAGATCCATCGTGTGTAAAGCTGTTTCAGGAACAGCCGGTAAAATCCAGAAAGAGGGAGAGGAGCGAGTTAGACCCAAATGGAAGGGGGCGGGCGGGCGGGAAGTCCAGCCCAACCGGGGGGTGTCCCGGGATCTCAGCCTTGGCTCCCCCAGCCCGGAGGCTCTGGGAGAAGAAGCCCAACAAGTGCACTTGTTCACTCTTTCTTCATTAGAGGAGGAGTCAGGGTTGCAACATTTCTGTTCCTTGCTGGAGGCGAAACAGTGATTTTCTTCAGCCTGCAAAACGTCCAGAGCCAGCCAGCTTTGCCAGGTGAGGAAGGAAGCTGGGGAAGCCGAAATGCAGCAAAGACGTGGAGAAGAAAGAACGGATTCTCTCCAGATGGGTTTTGCACGAGCAAGACCACACGTCTTCCACTGAGACTGCAACAGAAAAATAGACGGACAAAACAATAATAAAAATGTCTTCATGAATGGCATGACCTCAAAGATGGTATTTCTCCTGGCAGCCAAGATGTGGGGTGGCTTCTTGTCAAATTTCTTTCCTTATTTCTGAACAGCACTGAACGGCAGCTTGACAGCATTGGAGGGGGGCTCCAGAGATTTGAATCTCACCTTCCCTGAGAAGAAGAAGGGGTCAGGGTGAAAGGGGCAAAAGAAAACAGTCAGTGACACGAGGAGGTGAGAGAGCAGGTTTTGCTTTCTTTTTTGATAGCCCAAAGCCCAAACTTCCGGGGCGCGCGGTGTTTATTCTCCGCCACATGAGTATAACACAGAAACACTGGTGGTGCTGAAATAATCCACGCTTTTGTTGTTTTCCACAAATATAAAATGTATCTTTTCTAATATCTTTTCTGATGTGGGTCTGACTTTTAAATTTTTTGGGTAATAGCCAAACCATGCAGAACCACCACCTTTTCTCTGGCCAAAGAAAAAAAAGTACTGAAACCAAAGTAGTAGCTGCCTGAATTAAACAATTATCCCTCAATTAGTAAGTTGCTAGTGTCCATTTGATGCTATTAAGTACTATTGCATCTGATTGTTTCATAACCCAGAGGGGCACCATGGAGATATTTTAAGCAGAGACTATAAAGTTTCAACAAAAAAGTTATTGGAATGCTGGGCTTTTCCCTTTTGAGTGATTGCCACTCTGGAATAACGAGCAAACGACATTCGGTAGCAGCCACTTGCCAAGTCTCTGGAAGCCACTGACTATTCCAGGACACTTTGGTGATCCTTTTGGACTGGAAGCCCAGAGGCACCTGCACAGGCATGACCACCTGATGCTTCCTGTTCAGTAACATGACCGTGGACAATTAAATTGTAGACCCCATCTTGTTCTCTCAGCAGAAGGGAGATGCCTCTTTCTTGCATACTTACCTTTGCTTATGGGTGGCCACAAAGGTATGCAACCTCTATTTACTTTCAAAACCACTGGGGGACATGAGATCATCAATGGCAAGAATATTTCTACGTGACCTTTGCAAAGCAAGGGATCGTCAGTTTTTTGGAGTTGTTCTAGTCAGACAATTTTCATAGTTGGTGAATAAACCTTGCGCTAGTAACTCTCGACTGTCAGCTCTTGGAAGGTAGGACCCTCGCTCTTCCTTCTTGTGGTTCCCAGTTAGCTGCAGGCAGCTCAGCTCATCGGTGCTCATCCGTGCTCCTGGCTTCCAGATTGACAGATTGGTTGTTGAGTGACTAATCCACATCTCACTGGGAGAGAAGGGCAAAGGCTCGCTTTCCGCTCTATTGTGCAGCACACAGGCACCATCCATGAACCACCAGCATTAACTCTCAGTGAATGAATCACCTTACCCTGGCTTTACTGAGATAATGAAGGAAGTCCGCGGTTAACCTCAACTTCTTTCCTAACTGCCTCCTGCCTCCTTCTCTAAGCACTAACATGCCCCACCCCTTTACATGTGTTCCCTTCTTGCATGTCTCTGTCTTGTCACTGTCTCAGTTGGTGTGTTCCTCCTTTTTTCCAAGCTACTTCTCCAGGTGAGTCCTAGACCCCAGCCCTGCCTGCTGCCTCCAAGACTTTAATCCATGGCTGATGCAGAGGAAAGAGCTCAGCTGTTGGCATGGGTTTGGGTCTTTAGTATTTACATGGCTTCCCTAAGCTTCACTTGCCTCATTGAAAATCAGATGTGGTGATATATGCCTCAAAACTAACAATGGTAATTCTTAATCACCAGTAAAAGGAGTCATAATGGTGATAACATATGTAAAATGCCTGACAAATAGCAGAAAATCTAGAATCATTAAGTTCTTTTTCTCCCCCTTCCTTTTCTCCCTATCTTCCTCTCAGAGTTAATGTTTTCTGCCCCATCGGCTTCTTCTGCAGCCAACAACATCCTTGAATCTTCCTTGACCCTGCTGACTCTTTCGGTGGCTTTATGATTTAACTCACTCCATTCTTCATCTGTCACACTTAGTGGAAGAATGATCTACACTCAGCTCCCCTGACTCACTAAGCTCTCAGTGCCTTCCCTCAGCAGTTCTTAACTTTGGCTGCACACCTGGTCATCTGAGGAGGGTTTCAAACATACCATATATGGGTGGTCCTTGCAGAACTTGTAATTCAGGAGGTTTAAGGTGGGGCTCTGATTTCTCTGTTTCTACAAAGATGCACAGGCAGGATAGACAAAGGCTGCCCTAATCCCCTCTGCACCACAGCTCCCACCACTACTATTCATCAGCTGCTGTCTTTCCCTGGGCTGCGCCATCCCAAGCCTCGTGGCACCCCTTCTCTCCCTCCTCTTGAAATTCTCCTTCCTTGGCTCTCAGGCCCCGTCCTCCCTTGGTTCTCCTCTGTCTGTCTGGATCACTCCCCTATTGCCTTTTGCCATGGCCCCTCTTCTTTCTCCTCCTTCCTGAATGGGAACAGTTTTGTCTTTGGTCTTTTATCACATGCTGTCCTTCTTTCATCTGATCCCACCCCCAGAGGTGATCACCATTAACTTCTTGGTGTGTATCTATCCTTTATCCTACATGCATATAGTCATGTCTCTATATGCTCATGCTTCTATTTTTTAAGCTAAAAATGGAATAATTTCTGTGACTTGTCTTGTGTCATACAATTATATATTCTAGGCTACTAGTTACAGACTTAACCCATTCTTTTTTTAAATTTATTTTTATTGATTTATTTTTAAACATCTTTATTTGGGTGTAATTGCTTTACAATGGTGTGTTAGTTTCTGCTGTATAACAGAGTGAATCAGCTATACATATACATATATCCCCATATCCCCTCCCTCTTGCATCTCCCTCCCACCCTCCCTATCCCACCCCTCTAGGTGGTCACAAAGCACCAAGCTGATCTCCCTATGCTATGCGCCTGCTTCCCACTAGCTAGCTATCTTACATTTTAACCCATTCTTTTTAATGGCTGCCTATTTTGTAATTTATTCTGCCATTCCTCCTTTGTTAGATCTTTGGTAACTTTAATTTTTTATTGTAAAAAGTACTGTCATTATTATCTTTGCCTGTACCTTAGGATAGATACTTAGAAATGGCATTGTTAGGTCAAAGGGAATGAAAACTAAAATTTTGCTATATCACTGCCAGATTGCTCTCCAAAAAATGTTGTAGAAGAAAGTCCTAGAAATGAGAGTACTGGGGAGGAACGTTTAAAATTTTCATACGTACCTTTAAATTCTTCCCAAAATATTTATCAATACACATGTCTACCAATATACACTCCTAACAAGGATGTTTTCTCACATGCTTGCCAGCACTGAATCTTATCAATATAGTTTTCGTTAGTTCAATAAGCAAACTATCCTGTCTTAGTATTGTTCTAATTCACAATCCCCCGACTTCCAGTGAGGGTGAATTCATATGCTTATTATCCTTTGAGCTGTTTTCTCTTATGTTGTGGCTTTTCATTCCTACTCCTATTTTTCTTCTGGTAAGTTTGTTTTTCTAAAAAAAATAATTTTTCTGTACTGTTGTATATATTAACACTTTGTTAAATATATTGTAAACATTTCTCGGTATCTGTCGTGTTTCCCTTGATTTTATTTATGGGCTGTTTTACTGCACAAAAGTTTTAAATTTTCATCCAGTCGAATCTGTCAATTATATTCTATTAAGTCTCTGAGTTTTCTCTGTTGCTTCTTTGCTTCTAATACTGTTAAAAGTTTTTTTTTTTAAAGATCTTTATCCTAGGAATGGTTTTAAAATATTACATGAAGTAGCAAATTAAATTAATTGCTTCTGAATATATAGTCAATTATCCTATTACCTTTTATTGAAAAATTCACAATTGCCCCACTTATTTCTAGTGTCAAATATTATATATTACATTTCCATGTATATTTATTTCTATTCTGGACTATACTCTGTTTTGTTTGGTATGATGATTTACATGCCAATAATGCACAGTTTTGATAACCATATTGTAAAAATAGTATAGTATAACACCCATTACATTAGTGCAAGTAATTGATCAGTCTTTCCTTTTAAAATATGCTTGATAAATGTGATATATTTATTTTCCCATAAAATTTTAGAATCAATTTGTCCAAATTAAAAAAAAATGGTTTTACATTACCTTTATATATTTATTTGGGAAAATTAGCTGTCATTAAGGCATTAAATCTTCCTCTCCAGGAAATATGTTTACTTTAAAGAAATCTTTAAAATGTATCCTTCAATTTTAAAATTTAATCTTATAATGTCACTTTATAATCTTATTGCACAAAATTTACTTAATCATACCGTATGATGAACAGTTAGGTTATTCCCCAATTTTTACTCTTAAAAAAATGCTGCAGTGAACATATTTGTGGAAAGAGATTTTGTTTTGGGAGGACTTATTTCCTTAGTCTAAAATCCCAGTGAGACATACTTAGGTCAAACCACATGCACATTTTTATGGCCCTTGAGCTATAAAAGCTTATTTATTTCTGACGGCTTCAACTCTAAATATTCCCTCCATCACACTCTACATCCAATTAGGCACAAAGTCCTGTAAGTGTCTTTTTCCCCTTTCCACTGTTAAATTCATGCTTCTTCCCTTTCAATAGCACCTGGCTGGCTTCACTTTCAACAGTCTTGCCTATATCAAACTCAGATGCTTCCAGGTGAATCTGATTATATCAACTCCCTGAATTAAAATACTTTAATGGTGCCTACATCCCACCAAAAATGTTAAAACATCTTTGCTCCTGCTGATTCCATTGGGTTTTAGAGTACTAGCTCAAGACATATTTACAGTATGTCTGCATCCCTTCTTCCCTTCTTGGAATGTTATTTCCCCCACTCCTTGCCTACTTGAACTCTATCTATTTTTGATTTTCATATTCAATGTCACTTTCTTCTAAAAGCTTTCCCTGATCACTCCAGCTCTGAAGGCACTCTGCTTGCTTCTGCCACATGGGTTTATAATACACCCCTCTCTTCCACCTCCAAGTAGCATCGTGAGACTGATATAAGTTTTCATATGTGAGTGCATTTGTAAATTATAAACCATGTGTAAATATAAGGCACTACTGTTATCAGACAGTGTTTCCTTCCCTCCAAAGAAACCCACACCACTGAATAAGAAGCTAGGCTAAGTACAGCCAGCCTTTATAAACATGAGAATGGCAATAATTTTCTCCTTGTGGACTTGCAATAGGAAGATGCTAAGATTGCTGGCCTGTTGAGTAGTAAGGACTCATGTCTCCTAAACCCAAAGAGGGGAAATTAAGCATGCTGAATAAAGTGCAATGGTCGTTAGTCCCTGAAGTAGCTACATGAGGTTCTTCAGGCTACTGTGGTATGAGTCTTGCTACTCAAAGTGTGGTCCTTAGAGCAGCTGCATTGGCATTACCTGAGAGCTGATTAGAAATGCAGGATCTCAGATGCCACCTCCACCTTCTGAATCTGACATTGCATTTTAACCAGATCTGCTGCTCCAGTGCTCAATTTCATAAAGCCCAAGTGATGGCAAAGTGAGTGTTCCTTCTGAAGTGCCCAATTTGCTGGGGGCGGGGGGAAGTTGACTTTGACTTATGTGCTTTCTCCATCTTTATCTCTATCTGTGTGGGCGTTGGGGGGGGGAGATTGAAGGACAGGCTGATGTTACAGCATTCCAGGTTATAAAGTTGAAGGGTCATACAATTAGGAATGTACTACATTTTCAATTAGGTTTCGAATAGGTAGTGAATATTCTTTTCTTTTGTTTTACATTGTAGTAAGAACACAACATGAGATCTACCCTTTACATTTTTAAGTGCACAATTCAGTGCTAATTATAGACACAGAGTTGTACAGCAGATCTCTAGGACTTATTCATCTTGCATAATTGAAACTTTATACTCATCAAACAATGACTCCCCAATCTCTCTTCCCTCGGCAACTACCATTCTACTCTTTGCTTCTAAGAGTATGACTATTTTCGATGCCTAACATAGGTGGGATCATGCAGTATTTGTCTTTCTGTGACTGATTTGTCATTTAGCACAATGTCCTCCAGGTTCATCCATTTTGTTGCGTATGGCAGTATTTCCTTTTTATGGTTGAATAATATTCCATTGAATGCATATACCACATTTTCTTTATCATTCAACTGTCCATGTATACTTAGATTGTTTTCATATCTTGGCTATTGTGACTAATGCTGCAATGAACATGGGAATGCAGATATCGCTTTGAGATCCTCATATCAATTTTTTTGGATATACATCCAGAACAGGAATTGATGGATCATATATTAGTTCTATTTTTAATTTTTTGAGGAACCTCCATACTATTTTCCATAGCAGCTGCACCATTTTACATTCCTAGCAACAGCATTCAAAATTTGCAATTTCTTCACATATTTGCCAACACGTTTATTTTTTTTGGATAATTGCCACCCCAACAGGTGTGAGGTATTACCTTATTGTAGTTTTGATTCACATTTCCCTGATAATTAATGATGTTGAGTACCTTTTCTTGTACCTGTTGGCCATTTGTATGTCTTTAGAGAAATACAATTTAAGTCCTCCGGCCATTTTTTAATCAGATTATTTGTTGTTGTTGTTTGTTTTTGAGTTATAAGAGTTCCTTATATATTTTGGATATTAACCCCTTATCAGATATATAATTTGTTGATATTTTCTCTCATTCCATAGATTTCCTTTTCATTTGTTAATTGTCCCTTTGCTGTGGAGAAGTTTTTTAGTTTGAGGTAGTTCCACTTGTTTATTTTTGTTGCTGTTGACTGTGCCTTTGGTGTCATATCCAAAAAGTCATTTCAAGACCAACATTAAGAAGTTTTTCCCTCGTGTCTTCTAGAAATTTTACAGTTTCAGGTCTCACACTTACGTCTTTAATTCATTTTGAGTTGATCTTTGTGTATGTGTCAGATAAGGGTCCAATTTCATTCTTTTGCATGTGGATATCCAGTTCTCCCATCACAATTTGCTGAGAGGCTTTCCTTTCCCCATTGTGTATTCTTGGCACCCTTGTCAAAGGTCAGTTGACCATAAATGTATGAATTCATTTCTGGGCTCTCAGTTCTGTTCTGTTGGTCTATATGTCTGTTTTTATGCCAATACCATACTTTTTTTTTTATTATTGTAGCTTTGTAATATAGTTTAAAATCCAAAAATATCTCTCCAGCTCTGTTCTTCTTGCTCAAAATTGATTGGCTATTCAAGGTCTTTTGTGGTTCCATATGATTTGTGGAACTGTTTTTGTAATCTGTAAAAAATGCCATTGGGCTTATGATAGAGATAGCATTAAATCTATACAGTGCTTTGAGTAGTATGGACACTTTAATAGTAGTGAGTTTTCCTATCCACAAACATGAGATATCTTTCCATTTATTTGTATCTGCTTTAACTTCTTTCAGCACTGTTTTATAGTTTCCAGTGGGCAAGTCTTTCATCTCCTTAATTAAGTTTATTTCTGAATATTTTATCCTTTTGATGATACTGTAAATAGGATTATTATCTTAATTTCCTTTTTGTATAGTTCATTGTTAGCATATATAAGTGCAACTATTTTTGTATTTTTATCCTGCCTGCAACTTCACTGAATTTATTAGTTCTAACAGTTTTTTTGTGGAGTGTTTAGAATTTTCTATATACAAGATTATGTTATCTGAAAACATAATTTTACTTCTTTCTCCCTGATTTATATGCCTTTTATTTCTTTTTCTTTCCTAATTGCTCTGGTTAGGACTTCCAGTACTATGTTGAATAGAAGTGGTGAGAGTGGACATCCTTGCCTTCAGTTTTCATTCATTTCATTTTTCTTTTATTCTTTCATCTGTTAACAAATACCAGGCTTAGTTTTAAGTGCTGGATTACAGCCAGAAAAAATTAGACTCAGTCTGAGGTCTCTTCCATGGTATTATAATCTGGGGTTTGGAGGAGGGGAGATTAAAAACAAAGAAATGAATTGTATGTCATGTGGTGATATATGCTAAGAACTAAAACAAAGCAAGAAGGGGGTTTGGATTAAGTCAGAGGGTCAAAATTGGCCTCTTTTATAATATAACTTGAGCAGAATCTTGAATAAGGGCTATGAAGCACCTTTCTGCCTCCTCCTGGGAAGGAAGAGGGAGGCCATTGGAGTGTTAAGCAGTGTGACAGGAGCGGATTTTTATTTCAAATGGATCACCCTGCCTGCTGCCATGGAAGGCTATTAATAATTGTCATCCCTGTCTCATTTGTTCCTTTCTGAGATTTTTGCCTCATGAGCTGTCCTGAAAGTTCACATTCTTGATGAAATCTTTCAGATTCAGCTTTGTAAGCTGAAGCCATCCCTTTCTCCGTACGCCACCTCTCAACTCCCAGGGGAAGAAGGAAAATACTATACAAAGAAGCTTTCACCACTGAGTTTTCACCATCTGAACAGCCTCAGGTGACAAGAACCTGTGGCTGGGGGCTATTGCTTCCTTCCTGGTTCAGAGTGAAGACTTCCTTGAGCTTTGTCTTCTCTGGTGCCTAAAGTGTGGGAACTAGGGCTAGTCTTAGAGTCTTTTCTAGAGCAAGGCTGCCTTTCTGTCTTTGCCAGAGTTCATTTTCCTGACTAAATTTAACAATAGGAAAGGTTACTTTCTACTTTGGCCACATAAGTAAAAGCTCTATTGATAGCCAGTTGTCCTGGGGATTTGGATTTGGGAATTTTATACTCTAAGTCTCCTTCCCCAAGAGGGAGGAGACCGAGAGTATAATTTCCCCCTACCTTCTATGGGCATTCTGTCCACACTTGGGATAGTGTGACATGGTGGAAAAGAGCACTGGACTGGGAGCCAGAAGGTCTGAGTCTCAGTCTGAACTCACACTAACTGACCATGGGTTTGTTAGGGGAGACATGGCAGAGCAGAGTGTAATGAATTATGATCTCCAGAGTCAGACTTGCTGGTTTGCGTGTCTGGCTCTACTACATACTGGTTATGTGTCTTGGGCAGATTACTTAATTTTTATGTTTTCTGTTGTCCTCATCTATAAAATGGGAATCATAATTGGACCTATCTCACAGGACTGCTTGAATATTAAAAGAGATAATTGAAGTAAAAGCACTTAGAACAGCATTGGGCCTGCAGTAAACTTTATGGTTAGTATGATTGTTGATAAGACAATCATCAAAGTTATGTCCAAGTGCTAGAGGTTGCATCGTATGTGGAATGTCCTATAGACCTGATGATGTTTGGCTGAGGAGAAAGAAGGCAAATAGGTTAATTTTCTTCAGTCATATAAAGGATTTTCACCTGAAAGAGGTATTTCTTTGGGGTTTCTTAGAAAGTGCTCTGGACTTTAATTCAAAATAATGGAGAATTTTGATATAATCAATAATTTCCTATCTTTTCCTGCTTATGCACTGGTCGTCTTAATCAGTGTGGGCAGCTATAACAGAACACCATAGACTTGGTGGCTTAAACAACAAACCTGTATTCCTCCTGGTTTTGGAGGCTGAAAGTCTGAGATCAAGGTGCCAGCATGGTGGAGTTCTAGTGAGAGCTCTGCCCCTTGTTCATAGATGGCTATCCTCTTGCTGTATCTCCACATGACAGAGAGAGCTCTGGTTCCCTGTATCTCCTTATAAGGGCACTAATTCCACCATGGGGGCTTAACTCTCATGACCTCATTTAAACTTAATTACCTCCCAAAGGCTCCACCTCCAAATACCATCACACTGGGGGTTAGGACTTCAACATACAAATTTGTGGGGGATACAAACATTCAGTCCATTGCATGTCTCATTCCTCTTGCTTCTGGGCCTTTATACTTGCAATTCCCTTTGCCTGGAACATTCCCCCTCTCCCATAGCCTCTCCCATTCCCCCTCTCCCCCTCTTCCTTCAAGCTTTTCCTCAAGTACCATTTGGTTCCTATCAGGGAGGCCTTCCTCGATATCCTCATTTAAAATGGCCTCTCATGGCCCTCTCTATCCTCTTTTCCTATTTGTTTTTTACCATAGCATTTATCCTGCTTTCATAGTTCAACTTACCCCAGAATTCTTGTGCCAAGCATTCAAGTATATGTGGTTTTTTGGGGGGAGATGTTTCATAGTTACCCCACCCAAGTGGAGAAGAAGCTGGACTATTTTTATAAACACTTCCACCAGTTGTTGGTTGTGGGCTTCTTGGGGGTGGAGTGTTAATTTTCTGCTTCTACTCAAAGTGGGCAAATAAGCATTCTGTGACTTTGGAAAAAGTTTCAAAGCAAAGAGATGCAGATGTTGACCCTTGGAATAGGAGGGAGCACACCTAAGTGGTGATGTAATATGATATCCAGGGATATGAATGGGGCACTAAGAATATCTACTGTACCATCTGACATACCATATGATTTATGAGATATATCATATATATCACATATCATACACACACACACACACACACACACACACACCCCTTCCAGAATGTAAGCTCTATGAGGATAAGTATTTTTGTCTGTTTAATTCTCTGCTGAATTTAAAACAGTACCTGGCGTCCTGGCACATGTTGGTGTGTATAACTATTTGCTGAAGAATGAATGACCTAGATCAGAGATTTTAAGCTGTGTATTGTGACCAATTTATCAGGTCATGAAATTAATGAGTCATGACCAGCAATAAAGAGAGAGAGAAAAGAAATAGTAAAAGTAAATACTGTTTTATAAAAGATTTCACTTCGATTATTTGATATACATATTATAATTATTAAATTAAAATATATACATTAAATGTATACTGGGTCTTGAAAGAAAATGTACTTTTCACTTTGGGTTGTGATATTTGACAATCCCTGATCGATTTTCTCATTTTAGAGACTAGGAGATTAGAGCCCAGAGAAGTAAAGACTTTCCTGAGGTCACAAAACGGAGCCCAGGCAAAGCAGTACCGTGACCTCATAGCACCTCTGTGAGTCTAGGAACTAGTAGATGTTGGTAACTTTGTTTATGGGACAGAGGCCTCCAGGCAGGTCTCTCTCTGAGCCAACGGAAAGCAGGTCCTTTGTAAACATCTGAAAAGCCAAGTTGCAAACTGTGAGGATCTGGGGTTCTTTGGGAGGCTGAGAGACTGGCTGGGCTACCAAATGGGTTTGGGGGTAGCACCCACCTGCCAGAGTACGTGCCCTCTGTGCAGCAGGATTAGCTGGCTTTGCCATCTGCATCTCAGCGCAGAACAGTCTCCCTAGGCGTGCCTGGCCTGCTAGCTTCCTTCCACACAGTCATTAAAAACAATATTGACGCTGGGAAGTCCTGTTGAAAAGAGATTCTCTTAAGCATTGTCTTGATTATCATTTAATTCCTTCTTTTTCTTCAGCTTGGAAGCAAGAACATTCTCTGAGCCTGCCTCTCTTCTTGCTTGTCCTTTCCTCTCTTCTCTTGTACTTCCTACATGGAAAGGAATAAATGTAGGGCATCTTCAGAGTTTCATGGCCATGGTTCTAAGAGAACAATGCTTCCAGTGATTGTCATCTAGAAGGTGTTATGCAGATTTTCTCCATAACCTGAAGTTCTTTGCCAGAGCCAGAGAGAGAGCTGCGGGCATTGGGGAGGGAGGGCTGGGCAGGTGCACCAGTGCTTTGCTCTCTGCTGCCTTCCTTTAACCTCACATCACAAAGAAGTATTTGGGAGTTTGTTGAAATACATTCACAGCCAGGACCATAGGCACATGGTCCTCCATTTAATCGCATCTCAGGGCAGGGTGTGGCTTTGGGCAGGGCCCGGCTTAAGAAAAAGTAAAAAAGAACCACCAGTTTGCAGGGACCAGGGGGGTCAGGATGGGACCATTTGGGGAGTGAAAACATACTCCAGACATTATAAACACATTAATCTGCAATGTTCATGAGTCAGGAAAGGAGAGAGAGAGAGATGGAGATAAAGGAGAGGGGAAGGGAGATGGGGACAGAGAAATACAGGGAGAGTGACAGGGAGAGAGAGAGAAGGGGGGCAGGGGAGGGGAGGGTAAGAGAGGGAAGGGGAGGAGAGGAGAAAGGAGAAGAGGGAGAACAAATGTATATATTTGTCTTGCTTAACTGCTGGCCTGCTGCCCTTTCTCCTTCTCAGCTGGCTTTTTGCAGCCTGAGAGCACAGATCCACTTTGCCACATACATGAGCTCTCAGTCCCAGCTTATTTATACTATAGCCATCCATCCAGGCGGAGTCACGTCTCCCTGTCCCAAGGCTTGTCTTTGGGGCAGTAGGAACAGAGTCAGGAAGGGGAGTGGAAATGGTTTCAGAGGCCCTGAAATCTTGTCACTCACACTCTGAATAAATCATCAGCCTCACCAGCCACTTAGCAAGAAAGTGAGAGAGGAAAAAGCTAGGAAATTATCCTGTTATCTGCTGTTCTTTCTTTTTCTTCTTCATTTTAAAGGGAAGGTAGATCTCTGTCCAACGTATGGTGCATGGAACGAGATGCTTCCTTGTGGGGTGAGAAAAGCCTCTGGCGGGGCTGAGCCACAGCTGGGACACTTGGCAGGCTGGAGTTTCACCAGTTCCTGCCAAAGAAACCACGGCCAGCGGCTTCTGCCCTTCTCAGTCCCTCCCCCACTCTCTGGGGTTCCTTTGTTGGCTGAAATCATGAAACCACCTCTTGCTCCCTATGGGAGGAGCAGGGTGAGTAGAGGCTCATTTGTATCTCAGGATTCATCCCTGGAGAAAGAGATCAGCTGGGCAAGCATCAGAGTGACTTCACCATGGTCCCCTTCACCCTGTCTCCTGCCGCCTGTTGACTAATAATGCAAGGGCAGGTCAGGCAATTCACAGAAATCCTATGTACCAGGGCTCCTTGCGTGGGCAGGCTGTGGCTGCCAAGGCAAACACATCACGCTCCACTCGGGCTGAAAGGCAAACAGCGTCACTCACTGTCTCTATGATAACGCAGACCTTAGCACCATTCACGGAGATGCACGGCACCCTCCTAAACAGCACTTGGGATAAAGCGATCTGTTTTTCTGTAGTTGGACCACCTGCCTTCTGTCAGGCAGCATTTCAACCAGTACAAGTTGGTCGATGCCATCAGGACAAGTGGAAATTGTTCCTTTGCTTGAGTCAATTGGCTTATTCTCTTCCTGAGTTAAAAAGCTCACAGGACCTGCATCATCATGAGATCTTACACTCTTACTGAGAAGTTGGACTGCTCTGAAAATGGTGCTATGTTTACTCTTCTCATGAACACCTCTCTCAAAAAGAGACTACAGCCATCTTTATCAACCGCACAAATCTTCCAGGAAGTAATACGTTTCATAATGTTGAACCTCTAATACTGCCATTGCAATTTTAACCAATCACATAGTTCAGGTTTCAAAGTCCGATACAGTGTCACTTCATTCATATGTAAAACAGAGGCCAGAAATAGCAGCCTTAGCCTTGAAATTTAATGCAGCTCATAGACTTTCTTTCCTCCACATCATGAGACTTTACCATAATATCCATATGTGCAGCATTTCTGGAAAAGCACTGTCTGTCCCCATGGGACACACATCCCCACCTGTCACTAGTCCACTGTCACTGAGCGTGGGCTCCCTCTTCCGCGGAGCCTGCCGTCCCCGGTTCACCCAGTCTCCTCCCTCCCTGTTACTGACCCTGAAGCCGCATGTCAGTTGCTATATATTATTTCACTTGCATTTATTTTTTAGGCTAGAAATATATTTTTTTCAGTGCCAGATAGTTATTAAAGGTGAGAAAACAAAAGTTAAACTGATAGAGGCTCATGTTTCTAGGGGAACACGTGGAAAGATTACAGTTGTTAAATGGAAGAGAAGTTTTTTTTTTTTTTTTTGGCCAGCCAAACAGCCTTATATCATGCTTTATTGTTATTGCTGAGAAATACATATGCTGAGTGATATAGCACAATCAAGTGTGTGTCAGAGTCCATTTGGCTGGTTTGAAATATTAACCCTATTTCTTGATCAACAGATCTCAACTCCAGCTACCCATCAGAATCAGCTTAGAGCTTTGTAAAATGTACCATCACCCAGGTCCCACCTCAGACTAATCAAATAGAAATTTCTTGGGGTGGAAGGAAGGAAGAGAAGTTAGGGCTATGAATCAGTAATTTAAAATACATTCTCAAGTGATTATACTGTACAACCCAGAATTAAGAAACACGGTCCAAGGCTGACATCTAGGGGGTCCTAGGCTGTCCATGCCTTCTACCCCCTATCTGTCAACTCCTGTTGAGCCATCAAATCAAGGTGAGGCGGGAGGGAGTGTATTGTTCAAGGAGCTCTTATCAAACCAGCCACTTCTTATCTAAAGAAATATTTTGAACTCTGTTCTTCTTGTTAAGAGTTTCAACCACAATTAATTTTTTTTTACATCTTTATTGGAGTATAATTGCTTTACAATTGTGTGTTAGTTTCTGCTTTATAACAAAGTGAATCAGTTATACATATACATATGTTCCCATATCTCTTCCCTCTTGCATCTCCCTCCCTCCCACCCTCCCTATCCCACCCCTCCAGGCGGTCACAAAGCACTGAGCTGATCTCCCTGTTCTATGCGGCTGCTTCCCACTAGCTATCTATTTTATGTTTGGTCGCGTATATATGTCCATGTCACTCTCTCGCTTTGTCACAGCTTACCCTTCCCCCTCCCCATATCCTCAAGTCCATTCTCTAGTAGGTCTGTGTCTTTCTTCCTGTCTTACCCCTAGGTTCTTCATGACATTTTTTTTCTTAAATTCCATATACATGTGTTAGCATACGGTATTTGTCCTTCTCTTTCTGACTTACTTCACTCTGTATGACAGACTCTAGGTCCATCCACCTCATTACAAATAACTCAATTTCATTTCTTTTTCTGGCTGAGTAATATTCCGTTGTATATATGTGCCACATCTTCTTTATCCATTCATCCGATGATGGACACTTAGGTTGCTTCCCTCTCTGGGCTAGTGTAAACAGAGCTGCAATGAACATTTTCGTACATGACCACTCGCTTCACTCATTCCTGCTGTCTCCTGACTGCTGTGTGCATTTGTGATTGCGACCCCTGGTCTAGCCCGTTTCCAACACCCTCTCCACACATTTTGAAAAGTCAGCTCATTTGCTATACCTTGTCTTTGGTCTTACCTCCATCCTCTACTTCATTCCTTTTAGAATACCTCCAAGAAACGAATGTTGAATGATTTGAGAAAATAGGAGACCAATGGATCAAAGGTAAGATTAGAATACCCCACGGTCATCAACAAAGGACAAAAGTAAGATCTGGAGATAATAGGAGATGTGGGTTTTTTCTTTATTGCTGACTGGTTGGAGAAACAAAGTGACTATGTTTTGAAAAATCACTGTTAGGGCTCATAAAAGACATACTTTTACTTTTCATCACACATAGATAAAATCTGCATTAATTTTCTTCAAGATGTGCATAGAAGATTCTGCAAAGGTACCTGACATGATAACTGTAATTACCCTTCATTTCTACAAAAGCTTCTCATTAGAGATTTTAGGAAAGTGCTTTGAGGCAGAAGACAGTTTCCAAAACAAAGCCTCAATATATCAAATTCTTCCTGTTAGTAAAAAGCCAATAGAAGATGAGAGACCAGAACACAGATACAGTTATACTGAAAAAGGAGGATGTTCGTTAAATGTCTCCTCAGTATCTACCAAAACTCCAGAAGAATGTTAGAAATCCCAGAAGAACTGCAGCCTACCCCTTGCAGTGAATCCCAGGGACCTATGATCTCACCTTACCACTCACCCCAGTAAATAACACTTGAGTGAGTAAAGCTCGGCAAAATTAGGCAAATCCTTTCTGTATCAGAAAGGTGTGACTCATCCAGGATGAGGCATGGAAAAAAATGCAGTTTTTAAGAGCGGTAAGCTGTGAGAAAATGAACTGTGGAGGCAGGGGATCAGGAAAAGAAGGAGTTTAGAACCTCGAGGAAGGAATTAATCTGTTTGGGGTTTAAAATGAGAGTTATTTTGCAAGAATTTATATACAAGTTGGCGTGTGAGGGAAATGGGGGCCAGGGAAAGATTGAGAGGCTAAAAGGGGAGTGCTTCCTAGATTGTAGAGAAAGAAAGAAATCTTCACACACACACACACACCCCCCCAATTATTTGACATTTGCCATATTTGCTTTATCTCTCATTCTGTGTGTGTAAGTATATAAATGCTTGTGTATGTATATAAGCATATGCATATCTCTCCTCCACTTTCTTTGTGTATATATATATATACATATACACACACACATATATACATATATGTATACACACACACTGATTGAGAGATAAAGCATATGTATACACATATCTATATACATGTATATATATCATTGTTCTATCTCTCACTGTATGTGTGTGTATATACGTATATATACTCCCCACCCCTGCTGCCCCAGAACATTTGCTAGGAATTTGCAGGTAGCGCAAGACTACATCCCTAAATACTTTAGCAGACAACATCTCAGAACACAGACATTCTCTTATATAACTGTAATGATATAATGACAAGTAAGAAATTTAGCATTGAGACAACAATATTATCTAATACACTGTCCATGCCCGAACTTCTAAAATTGTCCCCAAATGTCCTGTATAGCTGTGCATATATATTTTCCCCAGACCAGGATTCATTGATGTTTTGCATTTGATGGTCCCGTCTCCTTAATTTTTATTCTAGGACCATCACCCCGCCTTCCATGACATTGATATTTTTGATGAATTCATGCCAGTAATCTTGTGTCTTCCTCTATTTTTAAACTTAAATCTGTGTGTGTTTTGCTTGCATTAATAGACAGATCTCATTGTTTAAATACACAGGCTCAGAAGTCAGGTGGCCTTGGTTGGAATCACAGGCCCATTAATGAGCTTTGAGATCTTAGGCAAGTTACTTAACCTCTCTGTGCCTCAGTCACATCTAGACAATGGGTATAAATGGGTATAATAGTTACATGAATATTTGGCTACTATTGTTTTTATTGTTATTATTAGAGAATACACTCCAATTCAATCTTATAGCAGATGGGAGAGTTTTGTATGATTCCTGATATGTTAGTTGCAAATGACTTGAGAGTAATTTATTCTTAATTTAGAATAATAAGGATAATGGTATAATAATAATAATTGTAGTAACATATACTGACTTCTGAAGATAAAATTATGTGGTCTCTAGTTACTGTATCTAAAAGTCCAGATTTAAGATAAAGTCAACATTATATACCTAATTATGACACTGGCTAGTAGTATACATAAGGTAAACTGTGTGGGCTAGGAAGTAAAAATATTTTGACCTGCCAGCCAGCTTGGCTAGTCACGAGCTATTTGAGCAAATTACTTACCTCTCTGAGCTATCATTTCCTCACCTGGTAAATGAGAATAATAAGAACTATCTCAGAGACATGTTTGTAAAACTCCATCTTCCTAACCTAGCACCCAGCAAGCCCTTCAAAAAGCTTGCTCTCAGAGTCTTAGTGTGAAGTCTTCCCTAGAAGAGACAAAAATTCACTCATTAACTTGCTTTCAATAGATGTTACCACAACTTAATAAAATTACTAAAAGTTAATGAACATCAGTGATTTTATGATAACCCTAGCCTTAATGTTACCTTCATTTGACTTAATATTAGCTAGACCATTCTATCTTTGTTATACATAAGGTATAGGCTCTTTTTAGATGGTACATAGATCTGTACCCGAGAGGATAAAAGTATTTAAAGAGTGCATTAACTTGCAGAAGTTGTGTTGTTTTATTTTATCACCATTAATTAAAATTTGGTAAGAATTTTGAGGAGAGGCAACACAGCATTGTGAAAAGAACACGTGCTGTGTCGAGAGATAAGTTGGCACTGTCCCTCATTCATATGTGGTTTGGGGAAATAACCTAACATTTTCGCACCCACCGTAACTTGCTCTTTTGTGAGAGCGCATACAACACAGTGACTGAAACATAGTGACTACTGACTAATGCCTTCCTCCATCCCTCCCTGCTTTTTTCTTTCTTTTCACCTTCCCTTTTCCCCCTTCCTCTCATCATGTCTTCTTGGGTACATGAACCAAGGTATGTAAGTTAAGAGTGGGTCCAGGGAAATATTTTAGAGACTTTTAAGAAAGATCCCATCCACTCTCCCTAATGGCTTGGGAAATACCGCATCTGTGTCCAGCACGTATCTCTGACTTCGGGGCAAAGGCTTTGCACCTATGCAAAGGAAGTATCTACCTTTCTATATGGCAATATCAGGGTCTCCAGAAAACTCTCTCTGCCTCACAAGTTAGCTGGAGACTGATAGTGTTTTTTAGAAAAGATCACCTTTCGTTCCTCAGTGTGACAAAGGCATGCAGTGCCAACTCCTTTGGTCATGGGAAAACAACAGCTTAAATATTGCAGTTTTCAACAGACGACACATATAGGATGCCCGACTGAGTGAAAGACTGCACGGGAAATGCACTGGAAATGAACTAAGGATGCCGGCTCTCTTCAAATATCACCCAAAACAATAACACAGGCAAAAGCCACTCCACTGCTGTCAGGATTTTGTTGACGGCCACCTTTTCAGATACTCTTGAGAGAAAGCAAGTGTGTGTTTTTGCCATTTTGGGTATGTGGAGAGGTTAGAGTGGCAGTTTTCAAGTGTTTAAGTCTTAGGACCTTCTCATTCTCTTAAAATCATTGAGAACTCCAAACAGCATTTATGTATGAAGTTGTTTACCACACTAGAAATTAAAACGGAGAAAATACAAAAATGTTTATGTATCAATCTATCTAAAATAACAATAAAAATATATCACACATTAACATACATAATATGTTTTTATTAAAAACTTATTTTCCAAAACAAAGCCATTGTGTGAGAAGTGGTATTCTTTTACTTTTTTGTAAGTTTCTTTTAAAGTAGGCTTAATAGAAAACAGCTGTATTTTCATATCCGCCTCTGCATTCAATCTGCTGTGATGTGTGATTTTGATTGAAGTCTGTGAATTAAAGCTAGCCTCACGTGAATGTATAGTTGAAAGGGTATTTTAATAGTTTAATAGCCTATTCAGATAATTATGGACATTCTTCTTTGATACTACACTGAAACTCCACAGGTAGTAGTTCCTTCAAATTTAGCTGTGATGTGGAATCTGAAACCAACGTGAATCAGTGACTGAACTTTTGAGAGTCTATTGCACTAAAATCCACTGTTGTACATTGTATTTCTAGTAAGTGTTTCTGCATAGTTCTATAATATCATGCATTGGTCATTTCAAAAAAATTGGTTCACTTGAGTGATCAAGGTCTTCCGAATGGTGACACACTTCATGATACACATCCAGAAATTACATTTGTTAATACCATAAAGTCTTCAAGTATTGGGGTGTTGTCAGCCTCACAGTGATGATTTTTCTAAATTTCTAATTTTCTCTGGAAAGCTCAAATTTTATCATTGGCAACGAAGTCTGTCAGTTGTTTTCCTTGACGTGACAAACATACTTCGTTCATTTCTGAGATGTCTGTCAAATACCTGAGTCTGAAAAGCCACAGTTTGTCATTCATTCTTTCTTACAAGTAAAACTGGTGCTCTGGAAAAAAAAAAAAAAAAAAAAAAGAAGAAGAAAAGAAAAAAAAAGTAGCTGGGCTAGCTTCCAGGTCAATTACCTGAGTCCTCTTCTCACATAACCCTTACACTCGGGTATGAGGAAAGGTGTTTCTGTGAACTTCCCATTTCACCACACTGTATAAAAGATTTGTACTCAAGGTTTGTGATTTTATAAAATTAGTAAATTTGACTGCTTCATTCAAGACATTTCTAGGTGAAACTGTCTGTTTTGATTTTTCCCCGTGAATGTGTGTCTGTAAAAAAATACAATGACGGCTAACACAATGTGGACCCTTGTCTTGATTTATAGTAATGGGCCAGCAATCTTACTCACTATGGTTTACATCAAAGTAAATGTCAACACAGTAAAAAAAAAGCAAATAACTGTTATTATTATTAACCTAATATTGTTATGAAAGTAGTTTTGACCTTTTAGTCCCAGCTCTGAAATTGTGTTAGGTTTCCCCAGAGGTCCGTGAACTGTACTTTGTTTGAGAATCACTGTGTTGAAGGCGATGGGTCAATTGAGTTTTCATTTTGCTGGTATGCTTTCTGCTAGGCTTCAGGGAGAAAATGCAATTGTCTGAAACCTAGTCTTGGGGAGCTAAAAATCTAGCAGATAAGATAGACATATATACCACTAGGTAAAAACAATGCCAAACTTCAGGTACTACGGATGCTGACAAAAGAGTAATTCTTTTGATCTGGAGAGGTTGGGGAAGCGTTTGCAAATAGATCATGTGTGCTGGGCCTTGCAAACCGTGGAAGATTTCCAGGCTCCAGGCACAGGCATTAGCCCATACATGTAAGCGTCTGAACCCTTAGGGAATGGCAAGGGGCCTGGGTTGGCTAGATGATAGGGTGCCTCAGAGTAGGCGGTCCTATGAAACCGGAAAGGTAAGTGGGAGGGGGGCTGGTTGGTGGGGACCCTGAAGGCTTTGGGGACTCATAGCTTCTTCATGTTGCATTGAGCAAACACATTAATTTAGTCTAGAGCAGTGGTCCACAAAGTGTGGTCCCGCATCAGCATCACCTGGGAACTTGTAGAAATGCAGACTCTCAGGCCCCACAAAGACATACTGAACCAGGAGTTCTGAGGCAAGAGCCTAGTCACCGATGTCTTAATAAGTTCTTATTAAGATTCTGATGCCCGCTAAAGTCTGAGAACCACAGGCCTAGAGCCTAGAGTGTGGTTCTTTTGAGAGAAGAGCCACCTGCATCAGAATCTCCTTGGGGTAGGGGGTACGACACCCGCATGTCCCTGGGCCTTACCTCAGAGCTACAGAACCAGAACCTCTGAAACGGAGTCCAGGAACCTGGATGTCTGCAAGTCTAAGTGAAGCACAAGCATCATTGACCTAGCAGAGAAAAGGCTGAAGGAAAATTGCCTAATTTTTACTGGAGGATATATTTTGATAGAAGGAATTTTAGGGGAAGGAATGCAAACATACATTTCACCCTACTTCCGTTGCAAGTCACCGTCTATGTGCGTTTATACAGGTCATAAGAGAACCATGAGTTCTCTGCAGTATCACCAAGGAGATCCACCATTTTTTCCCTGGAAGCCTCTTCATACATTACTGATCTTTCAACTTTTGGTGTGGAGGTGGGAGGTGGGAGAGAAGTAGGTGACTAACTGCATAAACAATTGCAAAGCACAATAAGATCTTCTGCCAGAATGAAGGCACACATTATAGTTATCTAAGGAAAATTTTATCTTCTGGTAGTTACTAAGAGTACCTAGATATCGAGTTTTATTTTTCTCCCAGCTAAACATATGTTAAGGGACAGCCACAACTTAATTCCCTTAAGTAGTTACTCTAATCAGATGTGTTATTTTCTCAATCTCTACAGTAAACTTGAGTTAAATATCATGTAGCTGGATGTTAAATGGACAGCAATTTGCCAGGCACTTTAAAATTATAGGGTATCCCACATAGATCTGCGGGAGATGAGGAAAAATACACTGAGGGATTGAGTTTATCTGTGTGAGCCTAGGAAGTGAACAAAGCCTAGGATATTGAACGAGCAAGCGCCCTTAGAAATATCCTGTGTAACTGCACATGAATGGGACGGGATGGGGAAGTGGGCAGAACCGGAAGAAGGGTGAAATTGGAGGAGAGGCTATTTGAATCTTGCAGTTCATTTTTTGTTTTCTTCTTCCAAAAGGAAAATTAAAAGCCATTTAATATGCTTTTATATATAACCTTATAAGTGAATAAGAAAAGACTATAAAAAAGAATGTATATATACATATATATATAACTGAACCCCTTTGCTGTACAGCAGAAATTAACCCAACATTGTAAACCAACTATACTTCAATTAAAAAAAAAAAAGAATAGAAGAGACTAGTTATTCTGCAGTGCTTGGCTAGTGTCTTTACTTTGAAAGTGGCTGGACTTTTATTTTCTGTGTTTTATAAAGTGCTTTGGGACAAAAGTTACCATGAAATGAGAAAAAAAGGCAGTCCATACTACATACTCAATGTGTGTCTTTCTCCCTGCCCTATTTGCCAGAGATCATTTAAATAAAAAGGCTTCTGTGATTAGATAAACTTAAAAAAATCCATTCTTCACTTGGAGGAAAATATCCCGTAACCAGAAAGTCTTTTATAATTTCCAGCAAATTGATTTTAATTTAAGAGGAAAGGTGTTGTGGGCTTATAGGCAGAGGAAGAGGATTCTCAGACCTCAAGGCACTTTGATCAGAAGTCTGTTTCTTATAGATACTTTCTGGTCCCATTTGTGTTGGGACATTAGTTTCTGAGGCGCTTGACAGAAAATGAAACTTCCCCGCCCAGTGCTTTAACTGATTCACAGGTGTGGCAAGCACCTGCAGAACACCCAGAGCTGGCCCCAGGGCAGGGGCGATGCTACCTAAGGGCACTAGAACAGGTCAAAGTGCAGAGCTGGGTCAGAAAACATAGTTCTTGATTTTAATCTAAAAGAAAAGTCTGCCTGTGGTCATTTAGAGACACACACCCTTTTAAGAAATCATTTGGGAAGAACTTGCCTATGCATTAATTGAGGAAAGAAAGTTCCAGACCACTGGGTCTCCAGGGTCTTCTCTGCTGTAGAACTGTCCATCTTGGTAATATTAGCCATGTTTCCCAAGTGGGAAGAAATGCTATTTCTGCTGATAGACAATTGCAGTCTAGCTGATGTTCACTGTCTATTTGGAAGGAACAGATCAAGTAAACATATACCTGATGTAGCTTTCTTGCCCAAACCTGCAGTAATTGAATATCACCTTAACATTTCATGTCATTATGAATGCCATCTATCAAATTAAGCTAAAATTTATTGTGAAACGTCTATATGCAAAGCACTGTGTGTGCTCTACCCAGTGGAAGGCTCCCCTGCAAAAAATCTCTGGCTCTTATCCCTTGAGAATCTCCAATTTAGAGAAGGAGGATAAACAAGAATGTAAGCAATGTTAATACAAAGCAGATTCTGATAGGTGCGGTAAGGGAGGCGGAGAAACAGTATCTCACAAAACATATAAACACATGTAGGAACTATGCAAACACACTCATGCACACACACACTGAGTGGGTTGTATATTTCTAAAGCAAGTCTTGTTAATTCATGTCATATATCATCTTCAGTACTTTTATCACCATTTAACTGAAGGAGAGGGAGACATTCTTCT
The DNA here is from genome assembly GCF_963455315.2 of Globicephala melas. Taxonomy (NCBI): domain Eukaryota; kingdom Metazoa; phylum Chordata; class Mammalia; order Artiodactyla; family Delphinidae; genus Globicephala; species Globicephala melas. The sequence goes on from NC_083316.1 coordinate 28,742,500, forward strand.
GTGAATATCTGCTTATTAAGGTTAGATTAAAGCCTATTCAGGAGATTTATTTCTTGTTCAACGACACTAGAGAAATACCATTTAAAACCTTGAACAAATTTTATCGTACAAGCTTATGACCATTTAGAAATATTGTTCCCCAAACCCAGATGTGAACTCTTCTGTCTACACAGAGGAGATAAATACATAATACAAATGGAATTAAGGAATGTGACACGTTCAATGAAATATGAAGTACTGGTGGAATCTAACGACGTCAGCCTTGAGGTGGGAACGAGGTGAACAGGGGAGATATTTGGGGAAGTTTTTCAGATCCTGTGGAGTGCGCCAGGAAAGGAGAGACCATCTAAGATGGAGACATTCTCAATAACAGCGGCCTCACCAACTACTCACGGAAGGCCTCCCATTATAGTATATATGTTGGGAATACAAACGCAACAAGATACAAAGGGCACCTTCCTTCCCGGATCTCCCAATATATTAGGGAAACAGATCAAAATGTGACAAAGGACCGATAAATGATATAGATGAGAAAACCCCAGGAGTCCAAACTAGGAGAGCTTCGTAAGAGCCAGGAGGGGTGGGAGATGCAGTGACTGGGAAAATGTATCTAGGAGGAGGTGGGATTTGAGCTGAGCTTTCAGGGCCAGGTGGGAATGAGAAACGCAGAGAGGAGGCCCGCATTCCAGGCAGAGAAATACTCCAAGTTCTTCTCTTCATACACCCACAGCAGCGCCATATTTTGCATCACACTTCAGGGGAGGTTATCACTCCCTTACTGTCCCACGGAACTTACAGGAGTCCACAGACCTGAGGTGAAGACACCTGCTCTGACGCTTACGAAACTGCACTATTGTGTGCTAGTTGTGCCACATAGGATTCCTATTTTTTGCGACTAGAGCAGGAAGCAGCACACGGTACTTGCTAGACAGGAGAGAAACCCTTCTGCTCCCCAAATTCCTGTTATAAAAAATAATTATTCAGAAACATAAAAAAATCCCCTGTGTATGTGCCCCATTTCCTTTCACCAGTTTTTACTTCTGAATGTTTGCTTTGTGTATTTAAAAGCAACGATTGTGGTTCCACTTAAAACGGATGGTTGTTTGCTGCCATTTCTTGCTACCAGATGTCTGTATGTGCTTTTCTTCCTTCTCCTAACAAGTGAAACTACAGGCATTAATAATTAAATCGCAGTGTTCTTGAAATAAGATATGGTTACAAATACTTCATGTTTTATAAAATTATAGTGTTTCAAACACCTCTACCTAATACTTATTGAGTATTAATAAAAGAATGAAATGGCTGTGTGCTGAGATTAAGAGATTCATTTTCATGTAGAGCTATTATTCTTTTTTTTTTTTTTTGCGGTACGCGGGCCTCTCACTGTTGTGGCCTCTCCCGTTGCGGAGCACAGGCTCCGGACGCGCAGGCCCAGCGGCCATGGCTCACGGGCCCAGCCGCTCCGCGGCATGTGGGATCTTCCCAGACCGGGGCACGAACCCGTGTCCCCTGCATCGGCAGGCGGACTCTCAACCACTGCGCCACCAGGGAAGTCCAGAACTATCATTCTTACAGGTTTAATGTTGGAGTCTGTTTTTCCAGATTAAGTATCTATATTCTACTTCTATACTCTTTGCCTCTTAATAAAAGGACTACCTCTTTTTTTGCTTAATAGATTTTCTTGTTCAGTGATATTCTAGAACATATGTCTCTCTTAGCTACCAAGAACTAGAATTCACTGAGGTAAAGAAGGTGTCATATCTTCATTATTTGTCCAAGGTTATATCAGTCTCAGTAAGTGTGTGTGATGTGAGTGGATTTAGGACATACTATACACTATCATGCAGTGTTACAATTAGCAGACTCAGTGTTCACCAACATGACAGCATCCCCGCAGTGGAACCCCGCATCTCCACTGAAGGAGAATCCACATTTGAGAATCGGGAATGTCACTCGTTAGCAGTCTAAAGGAAATCTGTGTCTCAGACCCATCGCCTTCATGATGATTCACCATCTGGAAAAATGGCAATTCCTAGAAACACATTAAGATGAGTGGCAAATGCTGCAGTTCAGTAAGAACCAAACCGTTCTCCCACACTCTCAAATCTTTGAATTATATGAGGAACAGACAATCCCACACTCATCAAGTAATTTTTTTCAGAATTAAGAGAGAAAGCCTGGAGTGTACACAAGACTAGCTATTTAATTTGCCAACCTAGTGAAAAGTGAAAATGCAGGGCCTGTTGCTCAAAACTTATTAAAAATCTCAAGAGAGCAGAAGCCGAACATTAAACCAAGAAGCCCAGGGCCCTTCTAAGTGCAGAGTCTTGTGTGACTGCCTTGTCTTTATCTGTAAAAGAGGGTAATTGTTAACTAACCAATCTCTAAGCAATCTTCTAAATTCAACATTTCATCATTCTCATTATAGCTTCTTATATGGTCTCCTTCTCGACAGCTGCAAGATTAAGAGACGATTTCCCTTAAAGCCATTTCTCCCAACCACTCCCTATTGATATTTCTTTCATGGCTACCACCGTTCTTATACTTTCTCAGAGACATCTTGGTTTATTTCTTTTCCTCAGCTCCTCTGATCAACAAGTCACTAAGTCTTGCCCCTTATAATGTTTTATGTTTACTTATTCCTTACCATTCTTATGGCCAAAGACCACGTTCAAGGTTCTAGGTTGTTACAACACTCTTTTCATAACCTAACCTTACCATGTGCATGAGTTACTTCGTGTTGTGTAACAATTCATCCCCAGATTTATTATCTTCACAGTTTCTGAGTCTTAGAAATTCAGAAATAGGTTAACTGAGGGGTCTGGCTCAGGATCTCTCTCATAGAGTTGCAGTCAATATATCCCCAGGGACGCAGTCATCGAAGGCTTGACAGGGTGGAGCACGTGCTTTCAGGATGGCTCCTTCATGTGGCTGGCACGTGGATGCTGGATTTTAGTGAGAACTCTCGTTATCCTCCCTACTTGGGCCTCTCCATAGAGCAGCTTGAATGTCCACATGACATAGGGGCTAATTTCTCCAAAGTGAAGGATTCAAGTTTCAGGCTGAAAGCACACTTTGGATCACCTAACCTCAGAAGTCACACACGATTCTTTTTGACATATTCTACTTGTGAAAAGTGGATCATTTAATTCGGCCCACATTCAAGGGAGGGAGATTAGGCTCCACATTCTGGAAGAAGGAGTGATGAAAATTTTACAAATATATTTGAAAACCATTACATCATCCTTTTCTCTACCTGCTGTAAGCCAGTTTATATGTTCCTTCCAAATCCATCTTCCTCAACCAAGGCTTTAGTTGATTCTGTTCCCTGATCAGAAAATGTAAGTGACTTTAAAGTATAAAAGAACAAGTAAGAACATCCCTTATTGTTCTAGTCAACACATCTGTCATCCATCATATTTATGGACCTTGTCATCCTTTCCAGCAAGGTCTGCCACTCACCAACCCCGAACACACCTGGATCAATCTAGGGTGGACATCATGTCTTTGTCCTCACTGTTCCTTCCAGTTCCAATGTCCTCTACTTCTGCATTTTCTAGTTTCAAAATAAAAACCCATTCAGCCATCCTTTCAAATTTTCTGTGGAAAAATCTTCCAGAATTCAAAAACACACAGTGTTTTTCCCTCACTTCTGTGTTTTTTTAGCCATTCACTGGTGGTTTATTGGACGCGTAAAATAAAATGTGCTGAGAGGTGGGGATATAAAGGTGAAATTGTTTTAAAGTATTAGGAGCATTCCTATCTAATGCTCATATATTCTCCTCCTAAATTTCCTTTTGGAAGAGCCCTTAGGAGTCTTCTTCATTGGGCCTAGCCTAGTGCTAGGCTATATGCTGGGTGTTCATTAAATATTCAGTGATTGAAGAAGCAAATAAAGATTATAATATCAATAGGTAATTATCAGAGGTAATTCTCTCTGTCAACAAGTGACATGTTCCTTTTTTCCCTTAAAAAGGAGGGCTATTTTGAAGCCTTTGAGAGAATTAAAATGATTTTGTCTGAACCTGTATAATACTGGAATGCTAATCTGATTACAACAGCACAAAGATAATAGCTTTAAACTGGTGATTGGTTTTCTGCTACCTTCTTCAGCCCACCCTCTAATCGTGTATCTGGTTCTAATACTGTCATCCCGACTTGATCTATTTTTGATATTTAAACTAGTTCTTTAAGAATTCTGAATTGTCATACAATTCAGCCAATAGGATAAGGAAAAAAAACCCTTCTGAAAGCTTTGTGGGACCCTACTACACCCTCTACCTGGGCACTCGTGCTTTAAAATGCCCCAAATGCCTCTTGTTTTGATTTTCTGTAGATACTTAGTGAGATACTTCTGTAGATGCTAAGGAGCAAATCTTTAGAGTGAAACATTTTAGCTTCCAGAGCTCTGCCTTCATAAATATTCCCTAAAAGCTTAGGAACTAGTCATGAGTCTGACTCCAGGAAAACCTTTGGCCACATGGGTCTGAATCATTCCTCCCAAGAGACAAAACAAGGTGCTAAACAAAAATTGCCTGATGCAGAAGGAATGTGATCTGTGATGTCATGCCTCGCAAAACACAAGGGATCTTCTCTTGGGCTGGCTTGGCTTTTGCTTTTTAAAATCCATACCTGAGATGAGCATCAATAAATAGGAGAACTTGACATTATTTGACCTAAGGGAAGAAATAAAGCTAGAATCACGACTGGATTCTCCAGGCTACTGTAGAAGGAATCCTATTCTATGTGCTAGACGAGCAGGCTGCGTTAACTATTTGTGAGTCTTCATCACGAAAAGAGAGAAATTGGGAGATCAGAATCATGGATACCTCTGAAATTAAGGCTTCTCCACCAGAGCCAAAGACAACGACTGTGTCATCTCATTTCCTCAGGGGGCGTGTTACGTGGTTAGCTGATCCATACTAAACTTTGCCTTGTTAAGAAATCCACCAGCTAACTAAGAAATGACTTAGTATTCTCTTCTTGTTCTGCCTCCACAAAGGCAATGTGGAGTTGAGTGGTTTGGTTTTCAAATGCATCCTTTCGAGTTTAAGCTGCCTTGGAGTTGGGTACAGAGTAAACTTCTTGACTGTGTATGAGCTGAATATTGGAAAACTTGGGTTTTAAAGATCTTAAAAATAATAAACTGTAATGGAAAAGAATAGAAAAAAGAATTTAGATATATACAGACATATATATGTATAAACAAATCACTTTGCTGTACGTCTGAAACTAACACAATATTGTAAATCAACTATACATAAAAAAAAAGGAAAAAAATCTTAAAAAAAGAAACAACCTAGGAGAGATTCTCATTAAATGGGGAAGGTTACAAGAGGGTTCTTTCTGGAGGCTGCAGGAAGAAGTGAAAACTTCTTTCAGAATACGACTTGATGAAGAGCATACGAAAAGTGACCAGCCTTGCTCCATTTGTAAGACTATATCATAATTCCTGTGGATGTTCTCTTTCTCCAAAGATGGATTGCCACATTCTGGTTATATTCTGAGTTGTCTAAACGTCCTAATGACCAGATAACCAACTTTAGGTCTTGCTACAGAAATATAATGAACACCCTTTCAGGGGTTATATAAGCAATCTTGTAACACGGGGACAGCAGGACACCCTGGGCTGCCCTTCCATTAACAGCTAGAGAAGCAGGAGTTTGACTTCTTGGAAGGAGCATTGATCAAGGAACCTCTGCAGGGCTGAGAAGCTCTGACTTCTAATCTTGGGCTACAGGCATGGTTTCCTCCTCCCCACACAGTGATTTGGCCAGAGAGACAATATTCCCTACACACACAGGCGAAGTTCTCAAAACTTTTTCAAACTTTTTCGAACTAGTGGATGAGGGGAAAGTCATCCGGGGACTCACAGTTAAAATATGTATATTTTTAGGTGCCAGTAGCACAGATTGGAGTCTATAGGAAAATTTTGAGGTGTGGTGTAGCTATAACTTCCTTCCTCCCCCTCCCACTGATCTGGGTCACAATCACATTCTTGAGAATACTCACTGAGCAATACATCAAGATTTATGTCATTGCATGATCCCAGAGACCTGGGGTGACATGAGGTAATGCAATGAACTGGGGTTCTCTGACTCCACTGACTCTTATAATCATTAAATACTCATTAACCCTAATAATCTTAAAGGGAGTAATAAAAGAATATCGCAAAAGAAGCCCATTGGGACCTGCACAACTTGGCAGGGTGAGGGGTCTGCTCCCACTCTAGCATCGGCTAACTATCTGACTTTGGGTATAATTTCATCTGTGGCTCATTTTCCGCCTTCATGAAATTAGGGAATTAAACTAGATGGCCTCAAAAGTCCCTTCTCTATAATCTTGTGAATGTATAAATTCATACAGTTTTCTTTTACTTATATAGCCCTTGTTTTACATGATTATTAAAATAATTTTTTTCAATAAAGAAACTTCACAATATTAAATTTTAATTCACTTAATTTTACCAGAAAGCATTCTGACCATTACTTTTCAGAAAGGCTATAATGAAAATAAAATGAATCCTATCCCCATAGAATAAACAAGGATTAAATAAGGGAATACCATGAAGTATTTCATGCAGTCTCAAGCACTTAGTGAGTTCTCAATAAGTGGAAACAATTCTTATTGTTGGTATCGTATAATCATTTATTCATTCATTCATAAATATTAGTGCATATACCAACTCATGGCTATAGACAAATGCTGAACAAGACAGACAAGTTTATTGTCTTCACTCTTATTATTCACTGAGCCATAGTGATTCCCAAGCTGACCCAGGCCATTTGTGAACTTGATGAGCAAATGCTCAGGACTGGAATTGTCCTCTTCCCTTTGGTCCTACCCTGTTAAGGACTAGGGATGGGGTGGATCTGGGGGACGACATCAAGGGCAAGAACCCTCTCTTGCTCTGATTTGCCAACTAGTCACATGGATAGTTTCCCATATTTCTTACTCCATGAAGTCCACTCCAGGCTTATGTCTTTGGTCTTCTTCCTGTTACAGAGTACGGTGGCACTGTGCTTGCCTAAGGTAATGTGATACCCTCCCATTAAATCATTTACCTGTGTTTTTTATTCCCTTTAAAAGCTAAGTAATAACCACGAAGTGCAGCAAATATTGCTGGGAAGTCTTATGGATTCATCCTGGTTAATCATTCTGTACTTCCTGGATGCAAGTTATACACAAAGTGATCCCTCCATCCCCCACACCCACCCCGCTCCCCATTTAGAAAAACTTTAATTTGGTCATGTAAAGAGCTGAAAATGTCACAGGGAGGAATCGTTAATGCTCTTAGTGATGAAGTTGCCTAGGTAAACCTGGTTCTACTGTTTTTGTTCAGTTTTCTATTTAGGTCTTTGAAAGTTCGAAGCAGCAAATTTATCCTTTCTTTCCTGGTGAGATACTCATTAATTTTTTTCTTATATTGACTAACACAAAATAAAACATACTTTTTCAACTTTCCTCCGCTCAACATAGGCACACATTTGGCCACATATGATGGAATTCAGTTCCTAGGAGCAGCCTAATCCAATTAGAAGACTTTGTGGCTGCATATATGGGCTCCAAATCATACCGAACGCAGATGTTTTTCTATTCTTTCCAGTCATAAAGCTGGGAGGAATGGGGAGCTGGTAAGTGGGAGGAAGAATTTTTTCCCTTCTTTGCTGCAAATAATGCCAGTGCGAGGTAAGAAAGCATCTGTGGATGATATTAAGTGATTTAATTAACAGAAAGGAACAAAGAAAATTTTCCTTTTATTGTACAGAGACACCCACAGAGATTTTACATATCTTTCCTTAAAAAGAACAGACATAATGAGGTGAGTTATGACCATCTTAGAAAGAGTATAAAAGTCAAACTTTTATTATTAGCATGTTCTGGCTCCCATGAAAATATCCTCACTTACTCTGTCAAAGCTACATGACACACCACACACCTTACTGCAGTTGAGTCAAGCCACCTTCATGACTTAGGCTCGGCCCTTCTCCCAAACCAGAATATTAATTAACTTTGCTGCTTGCTGGGCTTACCTACTCCCTCCTATAGATGAGTCATTAATTTCAAGAAGGAGCAAAGAGGAGTTATTATGCTCTTGGGGGAATGACAGAAAAAAAAGAGTCTGAAAGACACAGAGGCAAATGTCCTTGAACCTGGGAAAATGTTGCTTCTTTGCATGCCCACTTCACTACTATTTTGCCACTGATCATTCATTTATTGAACTTATGGTTTGCCCTAAGCTGTAGGGGATGCAGAAAATGAATCAAGGATGGTAGATAAAATATGTAAATAATATAATGTATAACATATACTTTCAATCAAGCATTTATTTGCAAACTTCTGCTGAATTCCTACTATAAGTTATTTTCTATGCTAAGTGTTGGCAATACAAAGATTAAAGACAAAGTCCTAACGTTCAATTGTTAAAAAATTAAAAATAATACTGATAAAGTGCCTTGGATTCTTAGGAAGGAAAAGGAGTATAAATAATCAGGGGAAAAATTTTAAAGACAGACTGCATGCTGATAAGAGAAATAAAATAGTAAGGATGTTAGGGCAAAAATTATGTCCAACCCATATTGGACATAAAATAAAATAAATAAAATATTTATTGAAAATAAAAGCAAGAACTATCTTTTTTATGGAAAATAATTTTTCTTATATTTTTTCCTCAGAAGAAGATAGACTTATTTTAAAAATTCACCAGTTGTAGAGTAACCATGGATAATAGTTACACAAATTGTCCCACACTAAGTAAACAAAAGGACATAATACGTAGAAATGAGAAGGCAAAAAAAGTACTTATAAATCTTAACAAATCTCTGTGAAGTGAGACAAAGTATTAAAATAAATTTTCATCATGGTTACAAACAGGGACTTAGTGGTGGGATTAAAAAAACTGGATTGCCTATAATTAAGCCAAAATACACATCCCTCTTTTTTAAACAAATATTTGTTAACAATTAAATGATTAAACCTTCTGTAAAGGGTTTGGATATAAAGAAAAACCAAGTAATACATTCAAATCCCTATGGGAAGAGGTTCTTAAAACTCTCCCCCAGGTGCCCCATCCCACTCTGCCCTGCATGGAAGAGCCAGTTCCATTGGACCCTACTGTGATCTGACCTACTCAATACTAGAAAAAAGTCTAATTCTAACACTGTGTATATTGAGAAGGGGAAAATCCAACTGAAAGAGATAATTACTTTCTGGTACAAAGGTAGTTTTGTTTCTGACCATCCAAAGATGGACAACAGTCTCACATGCCTAGTCTTGCCCAGCAACTTGCACGCTGTCCCTCTGTAAATTCCTTTTCCTATCCAAATAGGAAACTGTAAGATTCATCAGACCTCATGTCTCTTGGCCTCTCTCTGTCTGGACAATAAGATTTGTTGGCTTCAGCAATGGGAAAAGCTAATTAAGTCTTTATCCAACTCTCAGGCCAGAATGAAATTACTCTTTTTGGTTATAGCATTGTTACGTGTTTTATTACCTCTTTGCATTAGAGAAATAATACTACAATAATTTTGTTCTAAATCCAGGATCTCTGTCTAGTATATATATGTAGGATATATCTATATATGTATATATATATCTATATGCATGTATATATAACAGTTATATAAGTTGTATATAACTTATATGTATAATTTAGAAGCATGCTCATTAGGTCTATTGTTCCTGGTGTCTTTCCTTTTTTTTCTTTATGAGGGAGAAGTTGTTCAAGTGACCACAGGAATTAGAAAGGAGCACGACTGAAGAAAGATGACAGACAAATTGATATCTGGTCCCTGAAGTTGCGCTCTGACGTTGAAAAATGAATGTAACAATATTCCATCCAAATTGGTTTGCATCTCCTAGGCTTAATGTGGCTGGAACTTAAAAGCGCACAGAAGATGGTATTCCTACCATATATCCAGGATATTTTGGTCATTAAGACATTTATGGACTTATATTTGGAAAGATCTTAACTAACCCTTAAAGGTACATTGGTATGGTCATTGAAAATGATTTAAAATGGGAGGCAAGAAAGACCATACTTTTTGTCAAAATCTAATCTTAAAAAAATTCAAGCTTAAATATGAACTTGTCTCTGTTGTGATAATTTTTTCATTAAAGTGATGCATCTAAGAGTGTTCCAGAAAACTCTTAAAGGAACTGACCAATTTAGTAGTTATTCTGATGTATTGCACTTAAAGAAGATGCTATTTCTGAAATCTGGATTAAAAAAGAAACATAAATAGAGAAGATTACATATTTTACAAGAGGTTCCATTACATTATCTTATTAAAGATCAGTCTCCTCTTATGTATTAAAAAGATTATTAAGACTTTAAAATAAATCTCTAGTTTAAAACTTGATTCAGAAACCAACTAATTAGAACTTCAATTAAATTGTTTATTTTTTTCTCTATAGTCTACTTTGATAACAGAGTCAGATCACAAGAAAAACGCCCCCACTGATTTCAGGGATTTATTTACACAGTTATTCACATCTACATATTTATTTACAAAGCAGATGGTGTTTGGCAATCTTCCTCCTTCTTCGACTTTCCTTCTTCCCTTCTCTTCTGAGCTCATAAGTATTTACTGAACACCAACTGTGTCCCAACCTTTGCCACATGCCAACAAAACAATGGTGAGCAAGGTAGGCCAGGTTCCAAGCTCGATGGAGGTTACAGTCAGCTGGGAGCATAAACAAGCAAACAGGGATTTCCAGTACTGTCCTGTGACAGGGAAAGTCCTGAGTGCTTGGGGACCACAAAGGAGAGATGCCTTACTCCAATTCGGAGATTAGGGCAGTGACATTGAAGCCGAGATCTGAAGGATCAGTAGCAGTTGCCCGTCAGGGAAGGCAGAGGAGTCTTCTACCTGGAGAGCACAGCATGTGTGAAGTCTCAAGTGTAAGGGAAAGAACACAGTCTTTGAGGAGTTGTAAGAATAGATAGAAATTAGAGGCCAGTCTGGAGAGGTGGCAGAGGAAGGGCAAGAATGGAGACAGAAGACTAACTGATTAAAAGGATATTAACAGTTATCTAAGCTAGGGATGATTTGACTTTGAACTTCAGCAGTGGCAGTGGGGATGGAGCACAGTAGTTGATTTCCAAAGCTATTTGAAAGGTAAGAGCAATAGGTGGCTTTGAATAGTGAGTGAGTGTGTGTTTGTTTGTGTGTGTGTGTGAGTGTGTGTGTGTGAGTGTGTGTGTGTGTGTGTGTGTGTGTGTGTGTGGTGGAGTTGTGGAAGAAGAAGAGGGAGAAGTAAAGCGTGGCTATAGAATTTCTGGTTTTGGCAATTATGATGATATGATGATGCCTGAGATATAGAACAGGAGGAGGAGAAGGTGTAGGACAGATTGTGAATTTAATTTAGTGAGAAATTAGAGTCAAAATGACTAGCAGAGAGTTGGCCATATGGCTCTGAAAATGAGTAGAGATATCACAGTTGGGGATGCAGAACTGGCAGTGTAAAAATGATTATCAAAGCTGTGAGAGTGAGTGAGGCCACGCGAGAAACAAACTAGAGAATAAGACTAGAATTTGGCTGGGTATCTGTCCATTCCGGTCATAAATAGGCAAAACTCTTGTATACAATGAGCTGTCAGTGTTCTCTCCTTGGGGTCTCTTCTCATCTGTAGAGATTTCAGATTATGACTCCCTCCAGGACCTCCTATAATGTATTGTAGGAAGAGCTGTTTGGGAGAACCATCCAGATGCCCAGGTGGCACAAGCTCCTGGCTCCTTTAAGGATTGGCTCAAGTCACACAGAAGGCATGTTGGCCCAGTGCTTCACTGAGTTAGTTCCTGGGTGCCACAGAGGTGTAGACAGTTGTGGAAGGAGTCAAGTTGCTTTAAAGCTGCCACTTTCCCTATGCATGGTCATGTCAGTTACATTCAGGTATCAGCTTTCAAACTAGAGAGAGAAGGTAAGATTATATCTGCCTCCAATCCACGTAGAACTGTCTATCCCTTTTCTATTTCTCTCTCATAGTCTGGGGACCTTTAGTACAGAGTGACAGATGTTTCATCTAAAAGTAGACATCGAACTACTCTGGAAAAAAGCCAATGGCAAATGTGTATGTGTATGATGGTGGGTCTCTGTGTTTAAGAAGATGCAAGAAGGGAACAGCACTTGCTAAGTATAAGACCAAGCAAGTTATACAGAACAGTAAATCAAATTACCCACCTTTATTTCTTGAAAAAACCTATCTGCTTTTTGAGAACACTTAAAACTATTGAAAATTGTTCATTAGAAATACAGTTGTTAATATCAATCAGAAGAAAGTGTAGCCATCTACATTCCATAAACTTTCCAGACAAATCCCAGGTGAAGTCTATAATGATTCCCTTGAGACTTTTGTCCAAATCAGAGTTTAAAAATTCATTTTGGGGAAAATGGCTTGAAAATAATGTGAACACTATAGCAAAGCTGTATAATTCAGGTTGGTAAAATAAGCATTCAGAAAGATACAAAGTTAAATAAATTGAAAGTACAAGTGTGTAATGAAATGCTCTGCCGATAACTAAAAGCAAAGAGGAAAAAACCCCAGAAAAATGGTTATGCCAGAAAATGGCAAGAAAACTGGGATTCTGCTTGCATGATAGTGAAATCAACACTTAAATGACATTGCCCGTTGAATTCCTGTCTAAGGAAGAAAGACGCATACACATACAATGAAATGCTGTGAGGATTAATGAGTGTGTGTTCAAAGCCTTACAAAGAATCCAGATGAAAGACATTGTACACAAACAAAGCATTTGTATTGTTTAATCTAACCATGGCTAAAAGCCCAGCAATACCATAAAAAAGCATCTTTCTATGTGAAGGAACTTGAACTTCAAAGAAAGGGAGACAAGTGCTTAGCATAACTGACACATCCTAAATTTTCCTCTTCCAGATTTTCTTGATGGCTATAATTTTTTCTTTTAGAATTCCCTGAATTTCAAACTATTAAAGAATGTTTTTTTAAATTAAACTGGTCTGTTCTAAAGTCACAGGACATGGTTCAACTTGTCCCTTCACTTCTATGCGATGCAACAGCACACGCGTTGGAAATCGTGGAGGGAGTGCAGTGTGTTGCGCAGACCATCCTCAAGCATATTAAAAGCACTCACATTTTTATTTTTATTTTTAAAATTTTTTAAATTTTATTTTTATTTGATTTACAATGTTGTGTTAGTTTCAGGTGTACAGCAAAGTGAATCTGTTACATATATACATATGTCCACTCTTTTTTAGATTCTTTTCCCTATAGGCCATTACAGAGTATTGAGTAGAGTTCCCTGTGCTCTACAGTAGGACCTTATTAGTTATCTATTTTATATATAGTAGTGTGTATATGTCAATCCCAATATCCCAATTAATCCCTCCTCCCCCTTACCCCCTGGTAACCATAAGTTTGTTTTCTACATCTATGACTCTATTTCTGTTTTGTAGACAAGTTCATTTGTAACCTTTTTAAAGATTCTACATATAAGTGACATCATGTGACATTTGTCTTTCTCTGTCTGACTTACTTCACTCAGTATGACAATCTCTAGGTCCACCCATGTGGCTGCAAATGGCATTATTTCATTCTTTTTTATAGCTGAATAATATTCTATTGTATATATGTACCTCATCTTTAAACATTCCTCTGTTGATGGACATTTAGGTTGCTTCCATGTCCTGGCTATTGTAAATAGCAAAGCACTCAGATTTTTATGTGGGAATAATTAACAGTAGAATACAAAACAGAAGAGTTCAAGGCACCTTAGTGTAGACATAGAGCATTAGTGTTGTAATGACCAAAAGTTCCATCATTTTAATTTGTAATTTGCCCAGTGGTAGAGTTGTAATGTGGAATCAAGGATGGAACTGTTACCCACCTGCTATTTGGGCACAGAGTGATTTATCAGTAATAACCTTGACTATTGCTGGAACATGTTTATAATGTTCTCCAAGGGCAGGTATGTGTGCTGGCTGATGTTCTCAGTTCATGTTCCAAATAGGAAAGGACTCCTTCTAAAAGGATTTTACACAGACGAGTGGAGAAACTGAAGGTAATATACCAACGAAGAGAACATGCCACCAGAGAGGGTGCAGGTAAAAAACATTTAGGCTAGAGAGAGGGAGAGAGCTGCAGTATCACATGAGCATTGCCATTAACTAGTAAAGACAACAGCCAATCTTTTCCAGAATGAAATAGAGGAAAACAGAATCTTCCACAGAAATTATTGATGAACTTTCTGAAGGCACAGAACTGAAGAATTACGGGTGACTTTAAGGTCTCTGAATCAAGAAGAGGATGTTCCCACAAGATGATCTGGAGCCCTAGAGGAAGACTGAGAATGGCCAAAGGACAGGTTCTTGTCTTTGATACAGAGGATAAGAGGCATTACTAGATTCTTGGGGGAAAGAAGAAAAAATTAATATAAAACTTCCTTTAAGTTTTATAAATCATCATTTTTAAGTGTAGATCTTTATAGTGTGGTCCAGGCATTCTCACAAATCTGTTAAGATACTGTTTAAATATAAGAACTCATGAACTGGGTGGTCCCTCCCCAGTTATTTAAAGATTGTGGTGGCCAGTGGAGAGAAGACCAGGTAAGAAACACCCTTACGAAATTCTGTGTTAGTGAGGTATGCTTATGACTGAGAGAGCTAATGTTTCAGAAAGGTTCTGCTTTGCTTCTCTGTTCTCATCTGTAAAATAAATATGGAAAATAGTCTTCACTTTGTATAAGTATCTTGAAGACCGAAAGAGAAAAGGTACATTAAGCTTAGCAAATGGTGAGTGCTCAATGAAAGGTTTGTTATGATTACTCACTGTCACCCCTCACACACACGAGTGTTTGTGTGCACCCCTATTTATAGACACACAAACTATAACTTAGTTTTTAAAAAACAGGAGTCTTGGAAAAGAAAATAGAGATCAGAAAGAAAGTAGTGTTCAATTTGTTTTGAAAGAAGAGAATATTTTTATTCTCCCAACATACAACATATTGCATTACTGTATTTCAACAATCTGTAAGATAAATACAGGCAGACCTCAGAAATATTGTGGGTTTGTTCCAGACCACTGCAATAAAGTGAATATCACAATAAAGTGAGTCATATGAATTTTTTTTCATTTCCCAGGGCATATAAAAGTTATGTTTACACTATACTGTAGTCTATTAAGTGTGCGATAGCACTATGTCTAAAAACACAATGTACAGACTTTAATTAAATATACTTTATTGCTAAAAATGCTATCTATCATCTGAGCCTTTAGTGAGTTTCAATCTTTTTGCTGGTGGAGGGTCTTGCCTTGATGTTGATGGCTGCTGACTGATTAGGCTGGTGGTTGCTGAAGGCTGGGGTGACCATGGCAATGTCTTAACATAAGACAACAATGAGGTTGCCACATCCATTGACTTTTCTTTTCACAACAATTTCTCTGTTGTGAAAATGCTGTTTGATAGCATTTTACCCACAGTAAAACTTCCTTCAAATTGGACTGAATCCTCCCAAACTGTGCCACTGCCTTATCAACTAATTTACATAACATTCTAAATCCTTTGTTGTCATTTCAACCATCTTTACAGAATCTTCACCAGGAGTAGATTCTATCACAAGAAACCACTTTCTTTGCTCATCCTTGAGAAGTAACTCCTCATTCATTTTATCATGAGATTGCAGTAATTCAGTCACACCTTCAGGCTCCACTTCTAATTCAGGTTCTCTTAGAACTGTAGTTACTTCCTCCACTGAAGTCTCAGACTCCTCAAAATCACCTATGAGGGTTGGAATCAACTTCTTCCAACCTGTTAATGTTGATGTTTTTACTTCTTCCCATAAATTGTGAATGTTCTTAATGGCACCTAGAATGGTGAATCCTTTCCAGAACTTTTTCAATTAACATTGCCCAGATCCACTGGAGGAATCACTATCACGGCAGCTATAGCCTAACAAAATATACTTCTTAAATAATAAAACTTCAAAGTCAAAATTACTCCTTGATCCATGGGCTGCAGAGTGGATGTTGTGTTAGCAGACATAAAAACAACATGAGGGCTTCCCTGGTGGTGCAGTGGTTGAGAGTCCACCTACCGATGCAGGGGACATGGGTTTGTGCCCCGGTCCGGGAAGATCTCACATGCCGTGGAGCGGCTGGGCCCATGAGCCATGGCCGCTGAGCCTGCACGTCCAGAGCCTGTGCTCTGCAACAGGAGAGGCCACAACAGTGAGAAGCCCGTGTACCGCAAAAAAAAAAAAACACAAAAAACAACATGAATCTCATTGTGCATCTTTATCAGAGTTCTTGGGTGACCAGGTGCATTGTCAATGAGCAGTAATATTTTGAAAGGATTTTTTTTTCTGAGCAGTAGGTCTCAAAAGTGGGCTTAAAATATTCAGTAAATCATATTATAAACAGGTGTGCTGTCATCAAACTTTGTTGCTCCATTTCTAGAGCATAGGTAGAGTAGATTTAACATAATTCCCTAACATTAACATAACCCTTTAACATAAGGCCCTAGTGTTTTTGGTATGGTCAATGAGCATAGGCTTAAACTTCAAGTCACCAGTTGCATTAGCCCCTAACAAGAGAGTCAGCCTGTCCTTTGAAGTTTTTTGTTCGTTTGGTTGGTTGGTTTTATTTGCGGTACGCGGGCCTCTCACTGTTGTGGCGTTGTGACCTCTCCCGTTGCGGAGCTCAGGCTCTGGATGCACAGGCTCAGCGGCCATGGCTCACAGGCCCAGCTGCTCCACGGCATGTGGGATCTTCCTGGACCGGGACACGAACCCATGTCCCCTGCATCAGCAGGCAGACTCCCAACCACTGTGCCACCAGGGAAGCCCCCTTTGAACTTTTGAAGCCAGGTATTGACTTCTCCTCTCTAGCTATGAAAGTCCTAGATGGCATCTTCTTCCAATATAAGACTGGTTCATCTACATTGAAAATATTTTGTTTAGGGTAGAGATTTTCATTAATTAGTTTAGCTGGATCTTCTGGATAACTTTCTGCAGCTTCTCCAAGAGCACTTGCTGCTTCACATTACACTTAATATTATGGAGACAACTTCTTTTTTTCAACCTCATGAATCAACCTCTGCTAACTTAAGACTTTTCTTCTGCAGCCTCCTCACTTCTCTCAGCCTTCATAGAATTGAAGAGAGTTAGGGCTTTTCTCTGGATTAGGCTCTGATTTAAGGGAATGTTGTGGTTGTTTTGATCACCTTGCCAGATCACTAAATTTTTCTCCACATCAGCAGTAAGACTGTTTCAGTTTCTTAACATTCGTGTGTTTACTGGAGCAGCACTTTTCCTTTTCCTTTGCATTCACAACTTGGCTAACGGTTTGGCGTAAGAGACCTAGCTTTCAGCCAGTCTTGGCTTCTGACATGCTTTCCTCAGTAAGCTTAATCATTTCTAGCTTTTGATTTAAAGGAAGAGATGTGCAACTCTTCCTTTCACTTGAATATTTAGAGGCCATTGTAGAGTTATTAATTGGCCTAATTTCAATATTGCTTTGTCTCAGGGAACAGGCCTGAGGAGAGCTGGAGAGACAGGGAATGGCCAATAGGTAGAGCAGTCAGAACACACATGATATTTATTGATTAAGTTCATGGTGGTATACGGGAGTAGTTCGTCTTGCCCCAAAATAATTACAATAGTAACATCAAAAATCATTGATCACAGATCACCATAACAAATAACATTATAATGAAAAAGTTTGAAATATTGTGAGAATTGCCAAAATGTGACACAGACACACCAAGTGAGCAAATGCTGTTGGAAAAATGGCACCCATAGAATTGCTCGATGTAGGGTTGCCACAAACCTTCAATCTGTAAAAAACACAGTATTTGCAGAACATCATACCGTGAAATGCAATAAAACAAGGTACGCTTGTATAAAGATAACAAATTGGGTAATTTTTTTCCATTTTGAAGAAAAAGTTTCTGCCTGTGAATGATCTCTGATTAATTTGTGAAAAAAGCATTTTTTATTCCATTAATATATATTTTTCATTTATAGTGATTCTATCCCTTGCCAAACCATATAAAAAAGTTAGTAAACATTCCTGTGAGACAAATCAACTCTAAGATTCACACCCTGGTGATGTTAGCAGTAATAAAACATTTTCCAGAGCATGTTACTCACATCAGACATAACTCTTAAAAGCCTATGCCCATTTGTAGCGAGAAAACTTGGTAACAATATGAATTAGAATTAGAATGGAGATGTTTTGTATTCATCAGGCTGTCTCCTGGCTTTCTATGTACATGCCTGCTGAGAATCTTTACTTTGCCCTGTAATAATTAAGTATGATTCAGTCTTACTTCACCAGTTTTCACTGAGACCACATCTGTATTATCAAATCTTTCATCTTCTCTGACTCCCTGCTAAATATAAAGTCAGGTTACAACAGAGACTTAGAAACAATTACAGTCCACGTGCTCCCTGCTAAAGTGGCTGGGGAAAATGATTAGGGGTAGGGGGTGGCTGCTTTGTCCTAACCAATTGCCTCCCTTATTCATTCCCTTTAATAGCAAGAATTGGTCAGTGGTTGCTCAGGGCATACTAAGTTAATGGTGTTAGGACTATAGCACAATATTTCTACCCAGCATATTCTACCTGTCTTATTCAAATACCCGCTGGCAATGCAAGTTTGAAAAGGTTGCTGGCAACCGCTCTCAGGTATGAATCAAAAGAACAGTCCCAGATAGCTATTAAAGGACAATGATTGGAAGTGGGCCTTGGTAAAACGCTGAAGCAGTTTTATGTGTATATAAATGAATAGTCATTAAATACCCCAAGCATTCAACTTGTATTGAAGACAACAGAAGATGCCACAGTTTGAGTTCATAGTTTTTGCCTGATTTTTCAGTTAGGTAAGAAAATTGGCCAGCTGACATAATTTAAAGGTGCAGCAGGCGGTAAAAATAGGTTTCTCAGAACCCTACAAAATCAGCATCACCAGGAGTGATAATTTATTCAGCCTACAGTTGAACTGTTTGTTGTTTCTCCCTGTGAAATTATGTGTTTCACATAATTTTATGCATTTCTTTCAAGAGTTCTACAGATTTTATAATGTTTAATTAAAAGAGCACTATATTCCCATGGTGTACACACTCATAGGTGCCTGGGCATAGAGTTCTAACCATTCTAGTGGAAGAAAAACTATTTGATTCTGCAGAGTCTTGCCTAAGCCAAACTAAATGGAGGCAAACACAATAATGTGATGTTTTTGGCTTTCAAGGAAAGACCACTCTCAGCTTCTGTTGTTAAAGATGTTCTAGAAAAACATTGTCATAATGTAACAAAATAATGATAATAATGAACATTTATTAATTTCTCACTAAGATTCAGAATAAATGCTAAACACCTCAATGCACTGAATCATTCAAATCTTTCAACACGTCCACTATGAGGGTACTTTCATTGTCCTCATTTTAATTGTTTATTTATTTTTACTTTTGGCTGCTTTGTGTCTTCATTGCTGCGTGTGGACTTTCTCTAGTTGCAATGAGTGGGGGCTACTCGTCGTTGCAGTGTGCAGGCTTCTCATTGCAGTGGCTTCTCTTTTTGCAGAGCATGGGCTCTAGGCATGTGGGATTCAGTAGTTGTAGCATGCAGGCTCAGTATTTGCAGCACGTGGGCCCTAGAGCACGTGGGCTTCAGTAGTTGTGGCGTGCGGGCTCAGTAGTTGTGGTTCGTGGGCTTAGTTGCTCCACGGCATGAGGGATCTTCCTGGACCAGTGATCGAATCCATGTCCCCTGCATTGGCAGGCGGTTTCTTAACAACTGAGCCACCAGGGAAGTCCTGTCCTCATTTTATATATGAGGAAACAGGCTGGCAAGAAGCAGAGAAGGAAAACAATGTTAAGTCGGCCTAGACTAGAGCCTGTACACTCAACCACTAGTTACTGCCCGTACACCCCAGAGAAAGCTCTAGAGGGCTGTGGAGATGGCACAGGTAACCATTCCAGTATCCTGGGCTGAGTTCTGCTTAAGAGCGATGACAATTGTTAGCAACAATTCAATTCCAGTATTTTCTCAGCACCCAACTGAATCATCATCCCCTTGATGTTATGGCTGAGGGAACAATGATTTATTACTTCTCAGATTTATAAGTGATAGATATTCACACAGAGGGAAAATAATGAAGAAAAGCAGTGATGACTGAGAGTCATGACAGCTGGATTTTAGACTCACTTTTTCTAGTAATTAACCATGTGCATTTGGGCAAAGTCACCCTATTGTTTTTCACCTCAGTTTATGTTACATTTGTCTGCAGGACAGGACAAGACTATTAGTGATTGCCTTTTTCTTGGTAGTAGAGATTACATTAACTTTCTACTTCTAAAAACTCTCTGTAGGAATTTGCAGACTTGAGAATTTAGCCAGCTTAACCTGTGGAGTTTGTTCAATTCTGGCCACATTAGACTTAAAATTCTCCAGGATGGGGTCTATGACTGCTTAATTATTTTTTTGGAGACATATACAAGGCAGTCTTTTTTGTAATGTTATTGGATAATGACGAAAAAAATTGTTGGGATAGAGGGCAATAGAGTATATATGAAACAATAGTTTTAGACATTGGATAACAGGTGCATGACAGTAATTCCTGAGAAAAGGGAAACCAATGAGGTGAACCCTGTAATCCTTCCAGCTTACCCCCTAGAGAGAATTTCCAGGCCACAGCACAGGGTTCAAAGAGAGCCCAGCCATCTCCCCAAGTTGAGGAGAAAGAGTGTGAATTCAGGGACACCAAGATGGCTAAAATTTGCAGGCAAGGTACCAGACAGGAGAACTTTAAGGAGAGGAGCTAGTGGGAGGGAGAGAAGGGAGAGAGAGAACAAACTACTCTGGAGATGAGGCTTCTACTCAAGTCTTTGGTTGAGTATTGACCAATGCATGCATGTAAGGAAACAATAAGAACTGAAAGAAGCAGAAACAGAAAAGAAACAGGGAGAGAATAATTGGAATAATTGCTCATACAGGTCTGGGAATAGTTTGTGTTCTCAGTAGCCAAAGTGAAAAGTCCTCCTAATGTGCAAGGCATCAAGTCATGTCCTGGAAAAGGTATTGCTTCAGTAATGGAATCAAATTAACGCTAGGCTAAAAGTGTTTTGACCCATCTAGCAAAGCTTAAAAGTAAGGCTTGAAAGGATAAAACTGTTTCCAAGTAAGCAAACTAAGTGTAAGAGCAAAGTATCAAAATATTTTAAACAAATATAACAAAATCCAGCACCCAAAAGTTTAAAATTCACAACGTCTGGTATCTGATATCAAATCAAAGATTACCCAGAAAACAAAGAAGCAGGAGAATATGACCCATAATCAGGAGAAAAATTGGTCAGTATAAATACACCCAGAAATAACACAGATGATATAATTAGTAAGCAAGGACAGACATTGGTATTAGCAATTTGTTTTTAGATATGTCTCCTCAGGCAAGGGAAACAAAGCAAAATAAACAAATGGTCAAACTAAAAAGCTTTTGCATAGCGAAAGAAACAATCAACAGAACAAAAAGGCTGCCTACTGAATGGGAGAAGATATTTGCAAGTGAAATCTAATAAGGAGATAATATCCAAAATATATGAAGAACTCATACAACTCAACATCAAAAAACCAAACAGTCCAATTAAAAAATGGGCAGAGAACCTGAATAAAGAAGAACCTGTCCAAAGAAGACATACAGATGGCCAACAAGCATGTGAAAGGATGCGCAATATCACTAATCATCGAGGAAATGTAAATCAAAACCACAGTGAAATATCATCTCACACCTGTCAGAATGGCTCTTATAAAAAAGACAACAGATAAGAAGTGTTGATGAGGATATGGAGAAAAGGAAACCCTTGTGCACTGTTGATGGGAATGTAAATTAATGCAGACACTGTGAAAAATAGTTATGGAGGTTCCTCAAAAAATTAAAAGTAGAGCTACTATTTGATCCAGCAATTCCACTTCTGGGTATTTATCTGAAGAAAACAAAAACACTTATTCAAAAAGATACATGTACCCTTATGTTCATTGCAGCATTATCTACAATAGCCAAGGTATGGAAGCAACCTAAGTGTCCAACCATAGATGAATGAATAAAGAAGATGTAATAGAATATATATACAATGGAATACTACTCAGCCTTGAAAAAATAATAAATTCTTGCCATTTGCTACAACATGGATGACCTAGAGGATATTATGCTAAGTGGAATAAGTCAGACAGAGAAAGACAAATATTCTATGTTATCATTTATAAATGGAATCTAAAAAACAAAAAAAAAACAAATATAACAAAACAGAAACAGAGTCATTAATACAGAGAATGAACAGGTGGTTACCAGAGGGAAATGGGTGGAGGGTTGAGTGAAATAGGTGAGGGAGGTTAAGAGGTACAAACTTTCAGCTACAAAATAAGTGAGTCATGAGAATGGAATATAAAGCATGAGGAATATAGTCAATAATAATGTAATATCTTTGCATGGTGACAGATGGTAATGACTAGTCATAGTGGTCATTTTGGAAAGTATAGAAATATCAAATCACTATGCTGTGCACCAGGAACTAACATAGTGTTGTATACCAATTATACTTCAAAAACAAACAAACAAACAAACAAACTCAGAAAATGAGATCAAATTTGTGGTTACCAGAGGTGGGGAGTGGTGGGAAGGGGTACTGGATGAAGGTGGTCAAAAGATACAAACTTACACTTATAAGATAAATAAATACTAGGGATGTGATGTACAACATGACTAATAAAATTAACACTGCTGTATGTTATACATGAAAATTGTTAAGAGAGTAAATTCTGAGTTCTCATCATAAGGAAAAGATATTTTTCTTTTACTTTTATTTTGCATCTCTATAAAATGATGGATGTTCACTAAACTAATTGTAGTAATCATTTTATGATGTATGTAAGTTAAATCATTAAGCTGTACACCTTAAACTTGTATAGTGTTGCATGTCAGTTATATCTCAATAAAACTGGAAGAAGAAACCCCAGCTATTATAAACATAATTCATATATTCAAGAAGGTAAAATATGAATATTATGAAGGAAACAAAAGAATGATATAGAAAACACCTGCAATTAACATGCAGAGACAAAATATACAACATAATTACACTGGATAAAAATTACACTGGATGGGATTAGACACTGCAAAAGAAAAGAGTAATGCATCAGTGAGCTGGACAATTAATTTAAAACTGTCTAACATATTTTTAAATAGAGTTCCAGAAGAGGAGAAACGTGTGTGTGTGTGTGTGTGTGTGTGTGTGTGTGTGTGTGTTATGAGGACACAATGGCTGAAAATATTTCCAAATTTCATGAATTCTGTAAACTCAAATTCAGCAGTCTCTACTTACCCCAAGCAAAAGAAACATCAAGCAAACTACACCAAAGAACATGATAATCAAATTGCTGAAAATCAGTGTCAAAGAGGAAGTTGTTAAAGGAGTGGGGGAAAAAAGAGGCTTCACATTTGGAGAAATAAATAAAAGATTGACAGAAGACTTCTTATAAGAATAATGCAATTAAGAAGACAATGGCATATCTTTTAAGTACTAAAATTTTTTCAGTTTAAAATTTTGTCCTTAGAGAATATATATTTCAAAAATGAAGGCAAAAAGAAAGATATCTTTCAGACAGGTTCATTAACAACAGACTTGCACTGCAAGATATGTTAAAAAAATGTTCTTTAGGCAGAAGGAAAAAGATACTGAATAGAAATTTGCATCTATCTAAAGAAATGAAGTATAATATGTAGATAATATAGAAGATATTTCTTTTTCTAATTTCTAAAATATCTGAAAAAGATAATTGACAATTTCAAGTAAAACTAATAATAATGCATAGTGGGTTTTTACATATGTAGAAGTAAAATATTTGATAAAGATAACATAAAGGCTGAGAGGGGTAAGTAGAAGTATATGACTGTAAGATTCTTATACTGAATGTTAAGTGATGCAATATTTGAGTACAGATTATAAGTTAAAGATATATACTATAAATCTTAAAGCAACCATTAAAATCACATACAATAAAGAAGATAAAATGGAATAATAAAAAATATTCAATTAATTTAAAAGAATGCAAGAAAAAAGGAAAAATAAAGCAAATAACAGATAGAACATATAGAAAAAAATAGCAAGATGTTTGGCTTAAACCCAATCATATCAATAATCATATTAAATGCAAATTTTGGACAAAGTTTAGCAAATCAAATGCAACAAAAAATAAAAAGGATAACAAATTAAAACCAAATGGAGTTTATCCTGGGAATATGCAGTTGGCTTAGCATTTGAAAATCAATCAGTATAATTTGCCATATCAAGAGACTAAGGAAGAAAAAACATTTGATCATATCAACAGATGCAGTAAAAACACTTAATATAATCCAACATCCATTCAGGATAAATACTCTCAGCAAACTAGGAAAAGAAGGGAACTTCCTCAACCTGATAAAGGGCACCTATGAGGAGACTGACTGCAAAGGGGCCTGAGGGATATTTTCAGGGTGATAGAAATGTTCTTTATCTTGACTGTTTTCATTGATGCATGTCTGCTTATGGTTTTCAAACTCATCAAATTTTATGCTTAACATCTATAAAACTGAGTTATAAATAAACAAAATACCCGTCATCATAAGTAACGTTCTGATGTAAATAAAATGTGATCTGAGGGCACAAGATATGTAAAGACTGACGCCAGGAAAGTCAGGGATGCTTTTAGGAATCAGAAATATGGGACTTGGTCTTGAAGTTAGAGTAGGTGAAAGAGAAGGTGCAGGTAGTAAACATACTCTTCAGCTCCTCCCTGAGGGGAGATTATCTTTCTCTTTCCTGTTGATTCAGTGTGTCACTGGCTTTGGCCAAGTCCTAGTGAAAGCTTTATTACATAGTGATTTGCTCTGATCTTTTTTCTCCTTGTCCCTTCAACAATGCTCCAGATAGTGCCTGCTCTATCCACACATCACATGACTGAGAAATAAACCTGTGTTTATTTCAAGCTACTGAGATTTTTGGATCATTCTTTTATGTTTTAACTTAGTATATCCTAACTGATACAGAATATAAGAGTGATCTAGGAATAGTTCCAATAAAGCCGTAGAAGTTTGGAGGATTAAGGAGTATTAAGAAGGTCAACGTGATCAGACTGTAGAAGCATGGAGGAGAGTGACATGGAAACAAACTGCGAATGACAGTGAATGCCAAGTTAAGGCATCTCAATACTTTTTCTTCTTGACAATGAGAAGCCATTCAAAATTTTAATCAGAGGAGTAAAATTAAAAAGAAAATTTAACTAGTGGTAGTGCTGAGAATGGACCTAAGGGGAAGAGAATGGTTGAGTATCTTTCCATAAGGTAAGTTGAAAGAGAAAATTGTTGTGTGTTGGTGTGTTATCATTTACAGGTTCACAAGAATTTACATGAACCTATGCATTTTATACTCTATAGATTTTCTATTTACGCATATTTGTTAATGCATAAAAGTTTTCCATTTTTACATCCTTTGTGTGTGTGTGATGGTAATAAAGTTGAATTTTAAAGGCCATATCTCTCATCTCTCAGAACTGTGGCAAAATTTATTACCTCTCTCTGGTATTATCACTTACTTAAAATAAATAAATAAATCACTCCAAAGTATTAATGTCTGAAAGTATCTTGCTGTCAATTATAGAAGTCAAAAAGTCAAAAAGATCATGTAAGATATACGTCTCTCTCGCTATAAGTGAATGTATACATACTATTACAAATATATCTAGATAGATAGATATACTGTGTCCATTTACAGTCCCTTCTGAGTGACTCAGCTCCAGGTGATTCCTCAGAAAATACTAGACTCAAAACCTAGGGATCCTGCCTTTCTGGCTACAGCTGGTAAGGGCACCTGGACCAAAAGCAGCAAGTCTACCATGTCTATAGTTTTGATTTTTATATAAACAAATACGCATATAAAGGCATTATTGTTTACTATCAAAGAATTTTAAATTAACAGAAGAGCTCCTGCTACCAAGGTTAAGAATTAAGACATTAATATTTTTTGAGACCCAAGTGCGCCACCCTGCAATCACATCTCCTTTCCTATCTTCCTTACCAGAGGTAACCACTATTCTAAGTTTGGGGTAAATTACTCCTTTTAATTAAAAGTAATTTAAACAATTTTAGCACCTATATGTATGTATATTTACACATATATACATACCTATTTATACATATACTTATACATATATATATATATGGACATATACTGTCTATATGTTCAGCTTGTCTATTTTTAAAAGCTCTGGAAATGCATCCACACTTTGCCTATTCTCTGATGACTTGCTTGTTTCCTTCTTTTACATAGTATGATGTTTTGAGGTTCAGCCATGTTTATAGTGAATGGCTCATCTGTTTTCATTGCTATTCCAGTATATGAATAGATCATGATTTATTTATACATTTTATCCTTAATGAACATTTATGTGTTTGTTTCCTTTAAAAAGATTCTTGTGCCTAGTATATATATACAAGTATTTCCCTAGGTTATTTATTTAGGAGTGGAACAGCTGGGTCATAGAGTGGGTACATGTACAACTCCGTAAGGTGCTATTGTTTTCCAAAATTGTTGTAATAATTTTTGTTCTCAACAGTATGAATGAGAATTCACATTATTCCAAATATTCACCTACACTTGGCATTGTCCAACTTTTAAATTTTTGCTAGTCAGGTATGAAATAGTATTTCATTGCGGTTTTGATTTTTATTTCTGTGATAAAAAATATGGATAACATTATAAAGCAACTATACTTCAATAAAACGCCAAAACTTAAAATTTAAATTAAAAAAAAATTTTAAATGTGGATAAGCACTTTTATTTTTCACACGAGCTATTTGTGTTTCTTCTTGTGTGTAATAATACCATTTGCCATTTTTGGGGCGGAGGAGGGCTGGGTTATTTGTCTTTTCTTGATTCATTGGTGTTTTGAACATTAGTTTTATTTTGGTTGTATAGCTGTCAAATAACTTCCTCTAGTATTTGTCTTTTTTTATCTTTTTTGGGGTGCCTTTTGAAAATTTGAAGTTCTAAAGTTTAATATAGTCAAATTTATAGTATTATTCTTTATGGTTTGGGCTCTTTGTGTCTTAATAAGAACATTTTCCTACCCTGAAGTAAAAAAATATAGATATCTTCCTATTTTTAATTAAAATAGTTTGTAGTTTTTCTTTCACATTAAATCTTAAATTCACTTTAATTCACTTTTAATCTTCATAGTGTTTATAGTTCCTTGTCTCCTGCTTATATTTTCAAACTATTCTTTTGTTTCTTTAGGTATAATGTTATATTTTGTGTTTGATATTTCCAATGTTGGAAGTTTTTGAGGACTGTTTAATCTGGATTTCAATCATTGTGTCTTCTTTGTGTTCGATGAATTTTGAATGTGGGCTGCTCATGTTCTTTGAGTTTTAATCTGTGGTACTTTGAGTGCCGGTGTAAACTGAGTTTCTTCTGAGGTTATCTGTATTTGCTTCTGTCAATCACCCTTGGCAGTTGTCTTCCATCAGTGGTGGCAAGGCTAAATTCAGTGAAATTACAAATATGCTCCAAATCTCAGTTGCTTAACATAACAAAGGTTGATTTTTTGTTCATGCAAAGTCTGTTGTAAATTCAGGGAACTCTCCAGGGCATGTGATTTCTATCCAGGCCAACTGAGTTTCCAACATCTTGTAGATGCTATATCTGGGACACGTGTCCTCCTGGTCAATATTGTTGGGGAAGAGAGACCTAGAGTACATCTCACAAGCTTTGCTATTCTTCTGCCCAGAAGTAACTTCTGTCTTTTCTACCTATAGACAGTTGGTCAGAATTAGTCTCGTGACCCAGTTGCAAGGGAACTGAGAAATGGGAGAAACCCTTGGTATACTGGCTGAGCACCACTGTCTCTGCCACAACTAAACACAGCAACACCTATTTCAAACTCTCTGCTTGAAATTTTTGGATCAAAAATGGTAAAGCCAAAATAAAATTTGTGTGAAAGCCAACTAGGAAAATTCTTATGGGAGATTTTGCCTTCATCTGGTATCCAGATTAAGAAGAGCATGTTCTCGTGCTGTCCTGTTCTGCATTTATTTCTTGTTTAATCTAACAGCTGAGTGTTGCCTTCGAGGTTCCAGGTTTATGTGGAGCTTTCATATTAGGTTGCTTGGAGAGCTCCTATCACCTGTACATTGTACCAGGGGCAGACAACCATCTCCAAGCGGAAGCCCCAAATCTTTATCATTTGGCAGAAACCATCAGGGCAAAGCTGGTTTTGCCTTATTCACTTACCCACCAGGAGTTTTGTTTACACTTTGTTTTTGTGAGATCAGCAGATTCCTTACTTTTGTGACAGCTCAGCAATGCATTTAAAATGATGCTTTTAATCTTCCTCAGCTTTTTAGTTGTTTCCCTCAGGAGAGTCATGCAGGGTATCTATTGTGCCATATTACTGGAAACAGGAGTCTACTATAGGATTGTTAATTATTTAGTATTTCTTAGCCATATATTACTTAATTCATACCTGTAATGGCCCATTAGTTAAAATCAAGAAGGATTAGGTGTAATCAAGTTAAAATAAAACTTAGAGGAATATAAAAGACCATATATCTGCAACTTTACTTTGAGATGCCTTTTAATAGCTCTATAAATTGTATTCATTTGGTCAATTAGTATATAGCTATAAAGTCATCTCTACTACTTCAAAAATCTACATTGAAGAGAGAAAATATGATAAGTAAATGTGATTTGGCTTTTCGTTCAATGGTAGCAAATGTTATTCATATCTTTAACGAATCATTTACAGAAAAGTGGTTGAAATTTTTAAGCCTCTTATCTAGTCATTTGAAATAAAACAGATGTATAAAAATAGTCTAGTTGGGGCTTCCCTGGTGGCGCAGTGGGTGAGAGTCCACCTGCCGATGCAGGGGACACAGGTTCGTGTCCCGGTCCAGGAAGATCCCACATGCCGCGGAGCGTCTGGGCCTGTGAGCCATGGCCGCTGAGCCTGCGCGTCCGGAGCCTGTGCTCCGCAACGGGAGAGGCCACGACTGAGAGGCCCGCGTACCGCAAAAAAAAAAAAAAAAAAAAGTCTAGTTGAATTTTTTGTAAAAGAACATGAAATAATTCAAAGTTAAGGTAGAATTTTTTCCATTTCAGTGCAATGACACAACTCAAATCTACGTCTTTATACTCAATACTAAAACCAATTATAATACAATATCCTATAAAATAAATTTGTCAATAATTCATGCATTTCTCTTATGTGGTTTAAATCACATTAAACCATATGTATCTCTAATTATCTGTGAGAAAAGTCATGTTTAATGTCCTTGTATATCATAAAGATCAATTTGCCAGTCTTTAACTTTTAACATCTAGAATATTTTTATTTAATCACATTTAATTTTATTGCAAACAGATGTATGATTAAAACAATTCTTAATGTGGTTTGCAGGATTATGAATAATAGTGAAAAGAGTTCGGGAATAAAAACTGGATGGAAAAACTGCTGCTGTACTTGAGAATTCCCAACTGCACCAACAAGAAGAGCTCTTTTCTCTGACAGAGTCGGAAATTGAGCCACAGGCAAGGTGAATGCAACTGATGAAGAGCAGGGAGCGGGTTGCCGAGTCACCCCAAAGGTGGGAAGTGAAACTGTCTTCACACCCACAGGGACAGTTGGTCAGAATTAGTCTCGTGACCCAGTTGCAAGGGAACTGAGAAATGGGAGAAACCCTTGGTATGCTGGCTGAGCACCACTGTCTCTGCCACAACTAAACACAGCAACACCTATTTCAATTGCTAGAACAGCATCGCTAAAGGCAATTGCTAGAACAGCATTGACTGCACTGTATCTTGATCTACTCTTGCTCACCTAGGCTTTATTTCCATACAGGGAGAGATGGGGACTAGTCAAGCATCTGGCATGATTGTCCTCCTTGTTTCTAATCTTTACAATAGACCCCTATAACTTTATTATTTTTTTAGCTTTATTGAGATATAATTGGCATACAACATTGTGTTCATAGTGTAGGATGTAACGTGTAGATACACTTACATATTACAAAATGATTACCACCATTGCATTAGCTAACACCTTATCATGTCACATAATTACCATTTCTTTTTTGTGGTGGGACCATTTAAGATCTACTCTCTGAGCAACTCTCAAGTATATGACACAGTATTGGTAACTATAATCACAAGGTGGTGCATTAGAGCCCGAGAGCTTATTTATCTTCTAACTGGAAGTCTGTACTCTTTGACCAACATCTCCCTAGTTCCTATGTCCCCGAGCCCCTGGCAACCACCATTCTACTCTCTAAGTAGACAGAGTTTCTACTAAGTCCGGCATTTTTAGATTCCACATGTAAGTGAGATCACACAGCACTAGTCTTTCTCTGCCTGACTTATTTAATTTAGCATAATGCCTTCAAGGTTCATCCATGTTAGACCCCCATTACTTTAATTTAAACCGAATGTTTCTGACTTTTAAAAATAGATCTTAGAAAAGCTTAGCAGAGGTTAAAAGGATAAGATCTATGCAGAAAGTTTAAAAGGAGCTCAGAGAAAAGAAAAACCGGGAGACAACAGGCTTGCTTGTACCATGCATTACTTGATATATTGTTTAGCCAAAGGTAGGACTTCAGGACGATGGCACCTGGCACGGAAATGAGTGAACATGGATGACAGAGTTCTCTTCTTAAGCCAAAAGGATTTTTTTTTGATGAGACCCCCAAAGGAAGAGAAAAGTCTATTAAGTCTTCTGCCCCAAGAGCACAGCACAGCAGCAATTGTTTCCAATTATGTTAAAAACACAGATTTACTAAAATTTACCAACCCCATCACGGACATAGCGTCTGATAAAGGTGCCCACCTGAACTTCTTTCACCTGTTTACAAATTTCCTACAAAATGTTTAGTTGTTTGCCAATCTGAAGATGAGCCATGGCTCATTCGGAGATCCCAATACATTTTTTAAAGCCCTAGTTTATGCTTTCAGGATAGTCAGGAAAAAAGAAGAGGAAGAGATTTTCCCTCTTTAAAAAAGAGTTACTGTTTAAATGATTTCCTATATTCCTTACCCTGTCACATTGAAACAGGAGGGAAAGGGGCAGGGCATAACCTTTAAAAGA
This sequence comes from Globicephala melas, assembly GCF_963455315.2. NCBI lineage: Eukaryota > Metazoa > Chordata > Mammalia > Artiodactyla > Delphinidae > Globicephala > Globicephala melas. The sequence continues at coordinate 28,773,640 of NC_083316.1, forward strand.
ATAATATAGCCATTGAGGCTATGACATAACTGGTTAGAACTGATTAGGCCCCAGATGGTGGAAGAATCGATTTCCAGTGGACCTGGAGCCTCATTACACGCTCACTGTAATACATTAGCATGCTAAGTGACACACCCTCAGGCACCATGACCATAAAAGGCCAAGAAGTGGGCAGTGGCCCATTTCCTGGAAATCTCCGCCCCCTTCTCCAAAATACTTGGAATAATCCTCCTACTCATTAGCCTACAAAATTACCCAGCCCATAAAAACTAACCACCCCAGATTTCGGGGCCTCTCGCCTCCTGAGATGGCCCACACTCTGTGGAGTGTGTTTCTCCCAAGGCTGTTCTCGCCTTTTGAGACAGACGGCATTCTGTCTGTGGAATGTGTATCTCTCTAAGTAAGTCCACTTCTCACATACAACTCTGTCTCTCACCGAATTCTTTCTGCAATGAGACATCAAGAACCTGAGCTTCATTAAGTCCTGAGACCAGGTGTGTGATCTCAATAAAAAGACCATGGGTTCAAGCCCCAATCTCAGCTGCGCAGTTTCAATATCAGATGCGAGGACACATTTTTCTTTGTGCTAACAGGAGGTATAGCTTTAGAACACACTGCAATGAATATTTAATTTGGTCAATGAGAAAAGCCAGTATAAAAAAGTATCTCCTATTATTTTTCCAGTGTCTCTAAATAGATTTAAAATATTTTAATGGCTAGAACTCCTTCTTAACAATTGCAGGAGATCAAGAATTTGGTCAGCAAAGATGTCCTCATGAGGACGGTACACAAAACCCCATCGCCAGGATTGGGTGTTTATGTTAACAGAAATATGTGGGCTTATGAAACAAGAATAAAAAGAGAATGTCTGGAGCCAGACTGGCCCTATGCTACTTTTGTGTTGGATGAACTCAGGAATCAGGGGTCTGCAGTCTGAACCTTCTCTTGAAATGGAGTACCCCTAAAACTGAGCTGCTCTGCTGAGTTTATAATTAACCTCTCTATCCAAAACTTTGTTCCCTTTCTTGTCCTGCCCTCGTTTCCCTCAGGAGTGAGCAGTATTAAAGAAAAGGGGGAATTGTAAGCAAGTGGGACACTGCAGGGCACTCCTGGGTACAAAAGCCCCTCCATTTCCCTTGTTTCTTGTTCGTAGAGAAAGGCTTTAGTCTCCTAGGCCTTCCCTGAGTTCCAAAGGGCAGGCAGAGGCAGTTACTAATGAGGGAAGGGAGGGAATGCAGAAACAAAGGAAAAGCACTTAAACAAGAAAAGCAATGATCGTAGGTCAGCCATGAAACAGAGTCTTCATTTCTCTTCAAGGGGTATATATAACAATCCAATGGGCTACCTTTGAGTTGTTCTTCAGAACTAGGGCCTCTCCCCACCCCGTGTCCCCTGCCTGCCTCTTGTTTGTAGAAGAAGCTTGGCATCTCTGACTCCATACTGTATCTGTCTCTTCTGCGGCTCTAAACCCTGAGTCATAAGCCTCTTCTTAGCCTTGCATGCACCCATGTTAATCCCTAAAGAGATTCTGCTTACAGGTTATGGTTTATGCAAACAGCCCCTTACTGAAACTTGCCTCCCACTGGCATAAGAAAATATGCACAAAAATAATGATTGTTTTCTCAAGATTTATAGGACCATCATGACCAGACTCACACCAACCGAAGTCAACTGACCAAGAACGAAGAGTTTTCACAACCCTCCTCGGACCCTTGCTGGTGCCCAGATAGGTGCAGTGGTCCATCGATCCCCGATCTTAACCCCATCCTGCTTCCCCTTTCCCTAGCATAAAAGAAGCTGGAATTCTACCCTGAATTCAGATGGTCCTTTAGGGCACTATTCCGCCATCTTCTCGGTTTGCTGGCTTTTCGAATAAAGTCACTTTTCCTTGCCCCAACGCTTTGCCCCTTGACTCATTGGCCTGTCCCGTGGCAAGTGGTACAAGATTAAACTCAGTGACACTCTCACGTGGGGAAACAAGTTTTCTTCCAGGTGTTCAAAACCCAGAGTTTAGGCCAGCGCTGTTCAATAGAAATATAACATGAACTACGTACAGGATTTTACATTTTCTAGAGCTAGAAGGCATATAAAGGAAGGCATATAAAGGCCATATAAAATAAAGGAAAAAGAAATAGGAGAAATTAATTTTAATAATATATTGAATTTAACCTACTATATCCAAACATCATTTCAGCATGTAATTAATATAAAAATATTAATGAGATATTTTACACTCTAAGTCTTCAAACCCATTGTGTACTTTACACTTACAGCATATCTCAGTTCTGACTAGCCCCATTTCAAGTGTTCAGTAGACACATGTGGCTGATGGCTACCATATTAAACAGTGCAATCTAAACCCTGAGCTCAAGATTTCTCTCCCACAGATTCCAGATGAATCTTGATGGTCCCAGTTTCCCCCCACCAATGAGACTTCCAATTCACTGCAAGGATACAACTTGCCCCTCTGATATAAGTGGTGAGTTTTCTGCCCAGATGGAAGACTAGAGAAACATGAGATGTGGCTGAACCGGTAGGCCTGGACCACTTCAGTATGAAAGTGTCAAAAACCCATAGCCAGGAGGCACAGTGAACGTTCACACATTTCACTTTGGCGCTATGGTCTTTGCAGCTTTAGGAATTAGTCTACCCAGCTTCCTGACTCTACCTGCCTGGGCCACTGTTCTAGACTTCCCATATGTCTGACACCATGTTTGTACCCCCCCTTGGGGCTCTCTACTTTGTGTGACTCTGTCAGATTTGGCCTGCCTTATCTTGGTTGCCTACTCTTTTCTTTTTTTTTTTTTGGTGGGGGGCCTGTAACCCTGCTGTCTTGCATTACAACCACGACTCTTTCTAACTCTTGGCTTTGGGGGTCAGATTCCTAGCACCCTGAGGCAGTCTCTGACCTATTCCCTCCATTGGTGTTGACCATTCAACTTCTCTGTCTAGGCTGGTACAACACAAGAGATAAATATAGGTAATCATATTTATTAGATTTAGCAGCCTGAAAGCTTTTAAGCTAAAATATCTATCGCTAACTTAAACAAGCTAGAAGTTCATTTATTCCTTTGTAGCATCCAGAGGTATGTTGTTCAGGGTTGGTATAGTGGCTATGCTCCATGAGGTTGTAAGAGACTTTTTTGCTGCTCTGCCATCTCTAGGGTATTGAATTTCCCTGATGGTCTAACATGGCTTAGCACCAGGATTATTTTTAAGAGCCCATGGAAACAGGGAGAGGAAATGGGAATGGCTTATCCTTCAAAGACACGACTTGGAAGCTGCTTGTATAATTTCTTCTCACATTCCTTTGGCCACATTTTAGTAATGCAGCTATACCTATCCCAGGAAGATGAGATATATGGTCTTTATCCTAAGTAGCCTCGTGCCCAAATAGAAACTGGAAGTTCTATTATTCTGAGAGAGAAGGGAAGAATGGTTGTTAAGGGAAAACTCGCAGACTCTGTCTTATGTAAGGAGATGTATTCTGCCATAGGTTAGCTGCTGATATAGCATGCTAACTTTTCAAAATTATAGGTCAGCAGCCTTCTCAGATGATGGAGAAAGAGATGCAAGATATAAAAGAAGGCAGTGATTCCTTGTGACCACTGGAGTTTGAATGGATGGGATAGAGAAGGACTGAAATGAAGGCCAAAGAGACTTTAATTTGATGTAAGAAAAATCTCATTCACCATGAAGTGTGACATTGCAGTGGATTAAGAAAGAGTCCAGTCAACCATCTGTCCTTGGCCTTCTGAGGTAAACTCTCTTCCATGGTATTATCCAAAATTCTATTCTAGTACATTCTGGGGTACTTATATATCACTGTCACCACCATAAGCTTGGTGAAAATAGAGGTAAGTGATGATAGAAAGAGGTAAGTGGTGGTGGTAGAAAAGAGAGGAGGGCAGAAGTTGGTGGATCTGAATAGCTGAGAGAAAATACATGAAAACTTTTCATCTTAGGAAAAAAAGCTGAAAAAGACTCTGTTGAACCAGGGTGCTAATATTTTGTAGGGGGAGTACTCCAGTAGGACATTTGCGAATAATGGTCCTGTTTTGTGTTACAGTCTGTCTCACGGAAGCTTTGCTTGTTGATCCATCTCCAATATCTCAGGGTGAGCTGTCACATGAAGGGACAGGAATGAGAACTGCCCTTCCACGAAGAAGGGACCACAGATGCACGCCCTGGCCCTCTCACTCTAGATCCTGTGCACCTTGTGGCTGTAAATACAACTTATTTTCCTAATGGAAGGAATGCCCGTTTTCCCCAAGGAAGTTACCACCAGAAAAATGTATCCTCCCTGGGGACTGGGGCCAGAAGCAGGTCCTGAGGGCCCTCTTCATCAGAGTGAGCTCTCCCAGTGGGTCTGCTCTCAGCCTGCCTGAGGCTCTCCTCCCTCCCTTCCTGCAGCAGCCATGGTTGCCATGGCACTGCTCCACCCTCTCCACTTCTGGTTAGACCGATTCCAAGGCAGTGCCAGAGATGACAGCTTCTGGGGCCACCTTGCCAAGGCTGAGACCCTTAAAAGCAGCTCTTCTCTTTTTCTAGATGTAATGAGTTGGAATGATGCCCAGAGTCCTCTTTCCTTGGTGGTTAGTTGTTTTTTTTTTTCTTCCTTAAATTGCATTTAGTGGACTTGGAGCCTTTGATATGTGACTCTGCCCTTCTGCTGATCTTCTTGCTCACACCAGTTTGGCTCTCTGATAATGGAAGGAGCCAAAAATAGCAGTTGTGAAGCATGGGCTTTTCGCTGTTTGCTTGTACACTACGGCAGATTGAAGATGGAATGGAGCCCAGCATAGGGACTGTCTTCTTTATATTACTTACCCACATACTCAGACAGCAAGGACTACTGTCATATTGACTCTCTGTCCCCGGAGTGTGATGCAGCTGAGGAACTCAGCAAGGCTCAACACATATTTTACCATGAAATTACATTTTGGATGTCAGTCCCCCCCAAGTATATCTGAAAGCTTTCCGCATTTTATCCATTAACTTGCAGAAAATCTTTAATATCTACCCTCCTGTGCCTGTTATTCACCATTTAGTGAGCTGAAGTCAGTCATTAGCTTAGCTCAATTCCATTTAGATATTCCTAATGAGTACACGAGCTCATTTGGAGTGTTCTTTTGGTTTAGGATGTGTATTATCCTAGTCTGAATACTATGACTCTGTCTAGCACAATTCCATAAAAACAGAGACTTAAAGGTTCAAGACATGACTCCTGAAATCAATTCTCTTGTGTATGTGGCTTGTCAGGTTAGGTCAAAGGCAACGTATCCTCCAGACTGGCAAATTCAAATATCCCCAGAGAGAGTGCTAGAATGTTTAGATAATCTGCTCACGTTTCCAAGGGACATAAGTCATCATGTTTGGCCCATTCTTAAAGAACAGAGGAATGTCAAAGCTAAAATGTATCAGTGAAGTTAATCATAAATTCTGATGACTCAGTAGGATGACATTGTTTATTGCCAGGTGAACAATTATTCAGTCCCCACATTTCTCTCAATTAAATCATTAGATCATCAGAAGTCAAACTGGAAATCTTTCATCAATCATAAAAGTATTCTATGTTGCTAGCAATGTTTGGAACCTCCCCTCCGTATAACAATCTTATTACTTAATAAAGCATAAATCAACATAGAGGTTTTGATAAACCCGAGGAACTATAAGTCTAAACTGATTTTTCAAAAATTTTTGATAATTCAAAAATTACGTTTGTAATTTTTAGGGGGTTCCCAGGTTTATAGTTTTCTACTTTTTCACATTTCATGTTTTACTCAGGTGAGGATACTGTCTAAAGATAGAGCTGCCGGTTAGGAGAACAGGGCTCTCCACTACTGGTGCAGAGTGTGGTCCTCAGCATCTGGCCTTCCCAAGTCTCAGGGGCAGAAAGCATGGTGGGAGGTAGATGAATTCATGAACCCTGGTACTGCCCTTCACTAGCTGTGTGACCTTGGGGAAAATCACATCATCTCTCTGAGTCTCAATTTTCTTTTGCATTGACTGTTTCTAAGTCAAGCCCAGAAAACAGCAGCAAATAAGGCAGGAGAGTAAATGTGAAAAACACAGGTCAATGTGGCAAAAGAGTCACATTCATGAACTTCAAGTTAGGCAGGAGGGAACAGGTAGAAAAAAAATAATCTGGGCAGGATAAAAGTTACATCTGATAAGACAACGTGCCAGAACTGGGGAAACTAAAAAGGGGTTGGAAGCCAGACTGAGAATCTCAGAGAGAAACGAAATCAAGCTAAAGAGTAAGGGAAACAAAGGGCAGGGTGTAGGGATGGGTCCTGGTATTACACAGAAGACACCAGCAGCCTGGTGTCAACCAGGCTATTGTAAGACTCGGCCCCTGTATTTGCTTGAAGGGATCTTGGCAAGCCTGTGGCTCTGATCCTAAGATCTGATAAGAAAAGGCCAGAGAAGGTGGGACTGACCTTCTGATGAGGCAGTTCCTGACAGCTATGGAAGAAAGGATACCTTTCCGATGTTCTTTCCTCAGAAACAAGCTCACTTTTAAAGTAGAGGCGGAAGTGGGTATTCCCTATAAAAAATAAAAAATAATAATAAACTAATACATTTTGAAAATATATCCCTCCAGTTAAATATTCTGTAACATCAAGGATTTGTCACTTTAAACAAAGTTACATTTCGATAAAGTTGTGTGAATAGCTATGACTTTCATCAGAATTTTTTTCATCGGTATATTATAATTTGGGGACAGCTTTGTCTCCCTGTTGGATTGTTCTTGCTAGGCAGATGAGATAATAAGTTTTAAGTTACTCAGAACCATAGAGCATAGAACAAGTAAATTAGATTTGGTAAACATTTTATATGTACTTTTACTATTAACCACTATTTAAAGGAGTGAGTATGAATTCCTCTGAAAGCAAGAAATACTTTTTGAATTAAAAGCAAAAGTAAACAAATGGGATCTAATCAAATGTAAATGCTTTTGCACAGCAAAGGAAACCATAAACAAAACAAAAAGACAACCTTCAGAATGGGATAAAATATATGCAAATGATGTGGCCGACAAGGGCTTAATTTTCAAAATATACAAACAGCTCATACAACTCAATATAAAAAAACCCAAACAACTCAGTCAATAAATGGGCAGAAGACCAAAATAGACATGTCTACAAAGAAGACATACAGGTGGCCAACTGGCACATGAAAAGATGCTCAACATCAGTTACTAGAGAAATGTAAATCAAAACTACAATGTGGTATCACCTCACACTGGTCAGAATGGACGTCATCAAAAAATCTACAGTAAATGCTAGAGAGTGTGTGGAGAAAAGGGAACCTCCTACACTGTTGGTGGGAACGTAAATTGGTGCAGCCACTATGGAAAACAGCATGGAGTTTCCTTTAAAAGCTAAAAAGAAAGTTACCATATGATCCAGCAATCCCACTCCTGAGCATATATCCAGAAAAGATGAAAACTCTAATTTGAAAATGTTCATAGCAGCACTATTTACAATAGCTAAGACTTGGAAGCAACCTAAGTGTCCATCTACAGGTGAATGGATAAAGAAGATGTGGTACACATATACAATGGAATATTACTTGACCATAAAACAGAATGAAATGGTGACATTTTGTAGAAACATGGATGGACCTAGAGATTATCATACTGAGTGAAGTAAGACAGACAATGACAAATGTCATATGATATCACCTATATGTGGAATCTAAAAAAAAATGATACAAATGAATTTATTTATAAAACAGGAACTGACTCACAGACTTAGAAAACAAACTTATGGTTACCAAAGGGGAAAGGGTGGGGGAGGGATAAATTAGGAGTATGATATTAACAGATACACAACACAATATATAAAGTAGATAAACAATAAGGATTTACTGTATGGCATAGGGAACTATATCGATACCTTGTAATAACCTATAATGGAAGAGAATCAGAAAAAAATATATAAACTGAATCACTTTGCTGTAAACCTGAAACTAACACAGTATTGTAAGTCAACTATTCTTCAATAAAAAATACTCCTGTAAAGGAAATGGCACCCCACAAAAATCTGATTTATAAATTTGTACACATATATCTGGTGAAGGATTACTTGTCAATTTGTGCTCACTCAGAACATTTAGTCCTTTTACATTCCCACCAACAGTGCAAGAGGGTTCCCTTTTCTCTACATCCTCTCCAGCATTTATTGTTTGTAGATTTTTTGATGATGGCCATTCTGACCGGTGTGAGATGATATCTCATTGTAGTTTTGATTTGCATTTCTCTAATGATTAATGATGTTGAGCATTCTTTCATGTGTTTGTTGGCAATCTGTGTATCTCCTTTGGAGAAATGTCTGTTTAGGTCTTCTGCCCATTTTTGGATTGGGTTGTTTGTTTTTTTGATATTGAGCTGCATGAGCTGCTTGTAAATTTTGGAGATTAATCCTTTGTCAGTTGCTTCATTTGCAAATATTTTCTCCCATTCTGAGGGTTGTCTTTTTGTCTTGTTTATGGTTTCCTTTGCCGTGCAAAAGCTTTTAAGTTTCATTAGGTCCCATTTGTTTACTTTTGTTTTTATTTCCATTTCTCTAGGAGGTGGGTCAAAAAGGATCTTGCTGTGATTTATGTCATAGAGTGTTCTGCCTATGTTTTCCTCTAAGAGTTTGATAGTGTCTGGCCTTACATTTAGGTCTTTAATCTATTTTGAGTTTATTTTTGTTTATGGTATTAGGGAGTATTCTAAGTTCATACTTTTATATGTACCTGTACAGTTTTACCAGCAACATTTATTGTTACAGCCACAATGAGAACAGTATGGAGGTTCCTTAAAAAACTAAAAATAGAACTACCATATGACCCAGCAATCCCACTACTGGGCATATACCCTGAGAAAACCATAATTCAAAGAGTCATGTACCACAATGTTCATTGCAGCTCTATTTAAAATAACCAGGACATGGAAGTAACCTAAGTGTCCATTGACAGATGAATGGATAAAGAAGATGTGGCACATATATACAATGCAATATTACTCAGCCATAAAAAGAAACGAAATTGAGTTATTTGTAGTGAGGTGGATGGACCTAGAGTCTGTCATACAGAGTGAAGTAAGTCAGAAAGAGAAAGACAGAGATACCGTATGCTAACACATATATATGGAATCTAAGAAAAAAAAAAGGGTCATGAAGAACCTAGGGGCAAGATGGGAATAAAGACGCAGACATAGAGAATGGACTTGAGGACGCAGGGATGGGGAAGGGTAAGCTGTGACAAAGTGAGAGAGTGGCATGGACATACATACACTACCAAACGTAAAATGCATAGCTAGTGGGAAGCAGCCGCATAGCACAGGGAGATCAGCTCGGTGGTTTGTGACCACCTAGAGGGGTGGGATAGGGAGGGTGGGAGGGAGGGAGACACAAGAGGGAAGAGATATGGGAACATATGTATATGTATAACTGATTCACTTTCTCATAAAGCGGAAACTAACACACCATTGTAAAGCAATAATACTCCAATAAAGATGTTAAACAAAAAACATTTAGTCCTATGGGCAACATTAAAAATATTAAACTCTGCAAAAGATCAGAGTATTGAAATATGAAGGCACATGTGTCTGATCTTTACAATAAATGTCTTACCTTTGGGAACATTCAAAAATTGTGTTTTTGTTGTATGTCAACTGTACTTCAATTTAAAAAAAGGGGAAATAAAGGAAATGATTTTTTAAAAATGTGTGTGTTCTTTGTTGATGGCTTTTAAGCTTGTTCTCTTGAAGGTGAAAAAAAATGCCCTAGGCTTTCTCTCCCATTGCGGAGCACAGGCTCCGGACCCGCAGGCTCAGCAGCCATGGCTCACGGGCGCAGCCGCTCCGCGGCATGTGGGATCTTCCCGGACCGGGGCACGAACCCGTGTCCTCTGCATCGGCAGGCGGACTCTCAACCACTGCACCACCAGGGTAGCCCCGTGCCCTAGGCTTTTCTAGTGATTGAGAAAGGTAAACTTTTTGGACCAAATATCAGAGTGCTTTTTTTCATTTTGGAGGGCTCACAAATGTCTGAACATCTTATTCATAACTAGTAAAGTGAGGGAAGCTAGGTCATAATTCTAGGGAGAAGGTGGTTTGGATAAGAACCAGTTTAGGCAACATCGAGTGATTCAGCACTAGCCCAGATCTCTGTAACTCTCAAGGCCTCCACAGAACCTATGAGAAGGTGTCCTAAATCACACATAGACAAACATCATTCAAAAGGCATGAGAAAGCCGTATAGCTGAGAACCAGTCAAATAGATTTGCCCATTTTGCATAGATGTTGGGACACTTTTTCCCACAGCTTATGGACTCAAAACCAGACACTGCTAGGTGAAATCTTATTCCACTTGCCCTCCTGCAACATTTTCAGCTTTGAAAGGCCTCTAGTTCAAAAGGCCAAATGAGCTGACTCATGAGCCTCCTTTGCTGTCCAGTGTGGTAGGCAAATTTAAATTAATTAAAATGATGTAAAATCGGAAATCCAGTTCTTCAGTCACACTAGCTACATTTATTTTTTAAAAAAAATTTTTTTAACTGAAATATGGTTGATTTACAATATTGTGTTGGTTTCAGGTGTACAGCAAAGTGATTTGGATATATGTATATATCTATATTCTTTTATAAAATTCTTTTCCATATAGTTTATTGATACTGGATGTAATTCTCATTGCTATACAGTAAATCCTTGTTGTTTATCTATCTTATATATGGTAGTGTGCACCTGCTAATCCCAGGCTCCCAATTTATCCTCCCCCCACTTCCCTTTTGTTAACTGTAAGTTTGTTTTCTATGTCTGAGTCTGTTTCTGTTTTGTAAATAAGTTCATTTGTACTATTTTTAAAATTCCACATGTAAGGTTTATCATATGATATTTGTCTTTCTCTGTCTGACTTACTTCACTTAGTATGATAATCTCTAGGTCCATCCATATTGCTGCAAATGGCGTTCTCTCATTCTTTTTTACGGCTGAGTAATATTCCATTGTATATATTTACCACATCTTCTTTATCCATTCATCAGTCGATGGACACATAGGTTGTTTCCATGTCTTGACAACTGTAAATAGTATGGACACTAACTACATTTCAAATGCTCGAAAGTCACACGTGGTAGTGGCTTCTGTACTGGACAGTGCAGCTATAGAACATTTCTATTATTAAAGATGATTCTATTGGACAGTACTAGTTTTATAAGTCTACTTCTATGGCCACATGACATCTGAGAACATTTTAGAGCTGGAGTCTCTTCATCAATATGTGTGGATCTTTGGTGGGATCTTCATATTAATAGATGCATTTTTGAAGACTGAGTCCGTGGGGCTCATTGGGTGGGGGTTAGTGAGACTATAAGAGCAGTTAACTCTCTGAGGAGCAGGTTCTCAAAAACTTGAATAAGGTGACCTATGCTCATAAAGTAGATACAAAATGAATAAATAAGTTCTAGGGAAAAAGTAGCAAAAAGTATCTGGACTATAATTAAGATTGAAAAAAACAAGCTAAATTTTAAATAATTGAAGCTCTGTAGGATAGACCCATTGATGGCTACTGTCCTGAATTAGAGACTTCAGAGACTGTTAAAGGGCATACACAGTGCTTTTTCCTCTTTTTTTGTCACAGTATATGCTGGCACTGCGTACGGAGGTCACTAATCCATACTGAGCGTGAGTCTCTTCATCTTAGATGCTGATAGGTCAGTTCAGATTTTTGGCCTTCCTGCCTTTCTCTGTCACTGACTATTTCATTTGGCAAGAAGAAAATGGTGAATCAAGAAGTGTTATGGAGCACAAATTGTCGAATTCATATAGTTACTGGAATTTTTAATGAACAAAAACAGAAGCATGGGAATAAGTTGTATTTTTCTATTTCTTATTAGTGATACAGCCCTCTAGTTCCGTTAGAGAATTATTTCACAGTCACAAGGAAGTTTGGCAATGATCATTTATGTGTAAACAATTTTCTTTTCAGTAAACAACCTAGAATCACAGAAAGATTCCACTCGGTGACTCCTCAATTTATGAGCCTCTGGTTAAGAGCTGCTTTGACTGTAGAGGTGGTAGATTTGACTTGGCTGAGTAGAGGATCTCAAGCTAAAACATGGCTCAGCGGATTAAAAATTAGATGCCCGGGGCCATGCTTCTCGTTTTAGGATATATTAAGTCTTTGGGAACTTGGTGTTGCCAGCATGTCAGGAAAATATTGCAAGATTCAGAAGCAGATTTTCAATCACAAAACTTCTTTTGAAAGTCAGTTTATTTAGCTGCAATGACAATTTACCAGGAAGACATGGCAGTGAGTGAGTCATGCTCAGTGTTTGTCTCTTAGATAAGGAGAAAACTGGCACTGAAAGATACTTCAGACACTTTGTTTTTTAGGTGCTAATAATCTGTGGAGGAGAAAGGACAGAGGTTTTCCTACTTTGACATATATACACTAATATGTATAAATTAGACAACTAATGAGAACCTGCTGTATAGCACAGGGAACCCCACTTTGCTAACACCACATCGTAAAACACTATACCCCAATTAAAAAATAATAAAGCATTAAGAGGAATTTCCTGAGGTGATTTCATTTTAGCAGATGATACATACAAAGAGACTTCCACTGTAATTTATTTGTATCTCAGTCCCAGTTTAGCATCTTGATAAGATTTATGTTAACAAAATCAATGAGTTAGTCATATAATTGTGTGTCTGTGTGTGACTCAGTCCTCATAGAAAAGCCTTGTGGGACAATCTCTATAACTAACAAACTAAAGTCTTTTCCAATGTATATCCTTGGAATAAGATCTTCTATTTTATTTGAGTTGGTTAAAGAAATTTTGAAGTTGTACTTCTAGAAGACATAAGAAGTTATTTAGGAGTATATAGGTTTAGGGGAATAAATGATAAAGCATCAACCTTAAATCATTTAAGACCAGAAAAGAGAGTCTTCTAGTTTATCCATTGCTGCACAACAAGTTTCCCCAAAACCTACTAGCTGAAAACAGTTCATACTTATCATCTTATAGTTTCTATGAGTCAGGCATTAGGGAGAACCTCATTTGGTTGGTTCTGGTTCAAGGTCTCTCATGAGATTGTGATTGAGATATTGGCCAAGACTGCAGTCATCCAAGGCTTGACTGGACAAAAAGATCTTTTTCCAAGCTTATTCCTGTAGCTGTTAGTAGGACTCCTCAATTCCTCAATGGCTGTTGGCCTCAGTTGCTCTTCACAAATGGGCCTCTCCATAAGGAAGTTTGAGTGTCTTCACAAAATGGTAGCTACCTTCTCCCAGAGCAAGCAATCCCATAAAAGAATGTGAGGCTGCAGTCACAAGGTGTTTTATAACCTATCCTCGGAAGTAACATACCATCATTCTTGCCACGTCACACAGACCAGCCCTGGTAAAACATGGATGGGAAATACACAAAGTTGTGAATACCAGGATATGAGGATCATGGGGGCCATGTTGAAGGTTGGCTACTAGAAAGGGAGTGATCTAGAGGAGCCAACTTTATTTTAATAGTTGTGGGGTGGTCCAAAATATTTGACTGTAACTTAAGAAATTGAGTCAAATTTTCATTTTGTTTTTGTATTCCCAATGAACATACTCATGGATTGAAAATTTCCCTGTACCTAAACCAGCAGATGTGTAAATGTTGTCATTCTTTCCCCCTACTTCATAGGAATTATGTTGTAAGAAATAGTCATCCCAGTAATTGTTGATGTTATATAGAAGGGAGCTATAATACAATTTTCCTTTTTAAATCTATGTGTAAAGCAAGTTCAGGTACCTCTCACAACTTGGCATGTGCTGGCTATCAGCAATACCCTAATTAGGAGTTTGGGTATTTGCTTCACTTTGAATGACTATTTCTTTATAGGTCCCTCGAGGATTGAGCACTTGAATACCTCAGTAGCCTCAAGGGTTGAGAAGAGTGACTCATTACATCGCCCTTAGGTTTCTTTCTGTAAATTCACACAATATGGAGATGGCAGTGAACGGTACAATACCAGAGGATGTGGTCTTGCTTTAAGTGAAGAGTTACGTGAATTGGTTTATAAGTATCTGGCACTGGTCTCATAATTTCCAATGCTGGAAAATTAGGTGGATATAAATTCCAAACAATGAATTATTTAAAAAAACAAAACAAGGGGGGCTGGAGTCAAGATGGTCTACTAGGAAGATGCAGAATTTGCGTCTCTGCACAACTAGGGCACCTACCAGGCACTGGTGAGGGACCATGGGCACCTAAAGGTACGGGAGGAACCCCCAGCGACCAGGTAGGACGTGGGGTGTGGAAGGAGAGAAGGGGGAGGAGAAGTGGAGGTGGGACGGGACTGGCACCCCTAAGGGGTGGCTGGGGGAGGGGAAGGGATCCCACACCTGAAGGGGGAAATTGGGGAACCAGTGGGAGGGCAGAGGATCAAAAGGGAGCATGGTCAGGTTTCCCCTGCCCACTTGGGCCCCCAGTAACCTGCTGAGATCCTGGGCCTGATCCTCTGCCCACCGAGACCCCCTCCAGGCACAGGTCTTGAGGGAGTGGGAGGGAGGGAAGGGGAAGCAAAAGTAAAGGCAGGGCCTCTGGGATCAGCACCCCTGAGGGGCAGATGGGGGAGGGGAGGAGTTCCTACACCCAGTGGGACTCACCCACAGTTGGGGTCCAGTGGTGATGGGGGAGACTCTGGGGGAGATGGTGGGGGAGAGGTGCGAAGGAACAGAAGAGAAGGGGACCAGTGCTTTCCCTGTCCCTTTAGGCACTGGGAAGAGTGTTGGGCTCCCAGGCCTAGTCCTCTGCCCTCAGAGTTGCCCTCCTGCCATGCAGAGTCCAAGCCCCGCCTGTACATCCCCAGCCAGGGCCCTTCGTCTACACTCAGAGACCCCCTCCAATGAACTGGGCCTAAACCCCACCTTCACACCCTCACTCAGGTCCCTACCTCCAAACTCTGGAACTCCACAATCCAGAGGTCCTCCTTTCCATATGCTGCCTCTCCCCACCATGCAGGTCCTAAGCAGAGGTCCCTCCCCACACAAAAACCACCCCGCCACACCCGCACCTCAACACATAAGGCAAATGCTAACAGCCATAAAAGGGGAAATCAACAGTAACACAATCATAGTAGGGGACTTTAACAACCCACTTTCACCAATGGACAGATCATCCAAAATGAAAATAAATAAGGAAACACAAGCTTTAAATGATACATTAAACAAGATGAACTTAGTTGATATTTATAGGACACTCCATCCAAAAAGAACAGAATACACATTCTTCTCAAGTGCTCATGGAACATTCTCCAGGATAGATCATGTCTTGGGTCACAAATCAAGCCTTGGTAAATTTAAGAATATTGATATCATATCAACTATCTTTTCTGACCACAATGCTATGAGACTAGATATCAATTACAGGAAAAATACTGTAAAAAAATAAAAAACACAAGGAGGCTAAACAATACACTACTAAATAACCAAGAGATCACTGAAGAAATCAAAGAGGAAATCAAAAACTACCTAAAACAAATGACAATGAAAACAGGATGACCCAAACCCTATGGGCTGCAGCAAAAGCAATTCTAAGAGGGAAGTTTATAGCAATACAATCCTACCTCAAGAAACAGGAAACAGCTCAAATAAACAACCTAACCTTACACCTAGAGCAATTAGAGAAAGAAGAACAAAAAAAAAACCCAAATATAGCAGAAGAAATCTTAAAGATTGGATAAGAAATAAATGAAAAAGAAATGAAGGAAACAATAGCAAAGATCAATAAAACTAAAAGCTGGTTCTTTGAGAAGATAAACAAAATTGGTAAACCATTAGCCAGACTCATCAAGAAAAAAAGAGAGAAGACACAAATTAACAGAATTAGAAGTGAAAAAGGAGAGGTAACAACTGACACTGCAGAAATACAAAGGATCATGAGAGATTACTACAAGCAACTATATGCCAATAAAATGGACAACCTGGAAGAAATGGACAAATTCATAGAAAAGCACAACCTTCCGAGACTGAACC
Organism: Globicephala melas; assembly: GCF_963455315.2. Classification (NCBI taxonomy): domain Eukaryota; kingdom Metazoa; phylum Chordata; class Mammalia; order Artiodactyla; family Delphinidae; genus Globicephala; species Globicephala melas. The sequence goes on from NC_083316.1 coordinate 28,789,656, forward strand.
AGGAAGAAATAGAAAATGTAAACAGATCAATCGCAAGCACTGAAATTGAGACTGTGATTAAAAGTCTTCCAACAAACAAAAGCCCAGGACCAGATGGCTTTACAGGCGAATTCTATCAAACATTTAGAGAAGAGATAATACCTATCCTTCTCAAACTCTTCCAAAATATAGCAGAGGGAGGAACACTTCTAAACTCATGCTACGAGGCCACCATCACTCTGATACCAAAACCAGACAAAGATGTCACAAGGAAAGAAAACTACAGGCCAATATCACTGATGAACATAGATGCAAAAATCCTCAACAAAATACTAGCAAACAGAATCTAACAGCACATTAAAAGGATCATACACCATGATCAAGTGGGGTTTATGCCAGGAATGAAAGGATTCTTTAATATATGCAAATCAATGTGATAAACCATATTAACAAATTGAAAGATAAAAAGCATATGGTCATCTCAATAAATGCCGAAGAAGCTTTCAACACAATTCAACACACACTTATGATTAATAACCCTCCAGAAAGTAGGCATAGAGGGAACCAACCTCAATGTAATAAAAGCCATATATGACAAACCCACAGCAAATATCATTCTCAATGGTGCAAAACTGAAACCATTTCCTCTAAGATCAGGAATAAGACAAGGTTGCCCACTCTCACCACTATTATTCAAGATAGTTTTGGAAGTTTTAGCCACAGCAATCAGAGAAGAAAAAGAAATAAAAGGAATACAAATCAGAAAAGAAGAAGTAAAATTGTCAGTGTTTGCAGATTACATGATACTATACATAGAGAATCCTAAAGATGCTACCAGAAAACTACTAGAGCTCATCAATGAACTTGGTAAAGTAACAGGATACAAAATTACTGCACAGAAATCTCTTGCGTTCCTATACACTAATGATGAAAAATCTGAAAGAGAAATTAAGGAAACACTCCCATTTACCACTGCAACAAAAAGAATAAAATACTTAGGAATAAACCTAGCTAAGGATACTAAAGGCCTGTATGCAGAAAATTATAAGACACTGATGAAAGGAATTAAAGATGACAAAAAGAAACAGAGAGATACACCATGTTCTTGGATTGGAAGAATCAACATTTTGAAAATGACTATACTACCCAAAGCAATGTACAGATTCAATGAAATCCCTATCAAACTACCGATGGTATTTTTCACAGAACTAGAACAAAAAATTTCACAATTTGTATGGAAACACAGAAAATCCCTAATAGCAAAAGCAAGCTTGAGAAAGAAAAACGGAGCTGGAGGAATCAGGCTCCCAGACTTCAGATTATACTACAAAGCTACAGTAATGAAGACAGCATGGTACTGGCACAAAAACAGAAATATACATCAATGAAACAGGATAGAAAGAACAGAGATAAACCTATGCACATATGGTCACCTTATCTTTGATAAAGGAGGCAAGAGTATACAATGGAGAAAAGACAGCCTCTTCAATAAGTGGTTTTGGGAAACTGGACAACTACATGTAAAAGATTGAAATTAGAACACTTCCTAACACCATACACAAAAATAAACTCAAAATGGATTAAAGACCTAAATGTAAGACCAGACACTATAAAAGTCTTAGAGGAAAACATAGGCAGAACACTCTATGACATAAATCACAGCAAGATCCTTTTTGACCCACATCCTGGAGAAATGGAAATAAAAATAAACAAATGGGACCTAATTAAACTTAAAAGCTTTTGCACGGCAAAGGAAACCATAAACAAGACAAAAAGACAACCTTCAGAATGGAAGAAAATATTTGCAAATGAAGCAACTGACAAAGGATTAATCTCCAAAATATATAAGCATCTCATGCATCTCAATATGAAAAAAACAAATAACACAATCCAAAAGTGGGCAGAAGATCTAAATAGACATTTCTCCAAAGAAGATATACAGATTGCCAAGGAACACATGAAAAGATGCTTAACATCACTAATCATTAGAGGAACGCAAATCGAAACTATAATGAGTTATCACCTCACACCGGTCAGAATGGCCATCATCAAAAAATCTACAAACAATAAATGCTGGAGATGGTGTGGAGAAAAGGGAACCCTCTTGCACTGTTGGTGGTAATGTAAATTGATACAGCCACTATGGAGAACAGTATGGAGGTTCCTTAAAAAATTAAACATAGAACTACCATATGACCCAGCAATCCCACTACTGGGCATATACCCTGAGAAAACCATAATTCGAAAAGAGTCATGTACCACAGTGTTCATTGCAGCTCTATTTACAATAGCCAGGACATGGAGCAACCTAAGTGTCCATCACCAGATGAATGGATAAAGAAGATGTGGCACATATATACAATGGAATATTACTCAGCCATAAAAAGAAATGAAATTGAGCTATTTGTAGTGAGGTGGATGGACCTAGAGTCTGTCATACAGTGTGAAGTAAGTCAGAAAGAGAAAAACAAATACCATATGCTAACACATATATATGGAATCTAAAAAAAATAAAGGTTCTCATGAACCTAGGGGCAGGACAGGAATAAAGACTCAGATGTAGAAAATGGACTTGAGGACATGGGGAGGGGGAAGGCGAAGATGGGACAAAGTGAGAGAGTGGCATGGACTTATATACACTACCAAATGTAAAATAGATAGCTAGTGAGAAGCAGCCGCATAGCACAGGGAGATCAGCTGGGTGCTTTGCGACCACCTAGAGCGGTGGGATAAGGAGGGTGGGAGGGAGACCCAAGAGCGAGGGGATATGGGGATATATGTATGCATATAACTGATTCACTTTGTTATACAGCAGAAACTAACAAAACTTTGTAAAGCAATTATATTCCAATAAAGATGTTAAAAATAAATACATAAACAGAAATACAAACGTAGGCAACAAAGACTAACCCAGGGCAGTTTACTTTGTATTGTCACTCAACACTAGCTCATGGGAACACACTTCCTGATCTTCAGCCTTATTCCACACTGTCTTGGAAGCACCCAGTGAGATGCCTGGAGTCCACATCTACTCTTCTTCAGGGACTCTTTCTGTCTCAACTAGATTTTCAAGGCAGAGTGTAGATGTGATCTACAGGTGATCACAAACTAACAAACCAGATCTGAGTCCTACCCTAGCCCTCAGAGCACCCTTCTTTTCTCTATGTTTAAGTTAGCCTTGCTGAGAATTTGCATGGGCCCCTCTACTTTCTTTAGCTTTCATGTACTTCTGAGGAAAATACCCTTTGCATGGCAGTGGGAGCTGCTGAATGAAGGACTTTCATTGGAAACATATTCAATATCCCAAATCTAATTCCTCTGTCCATTTGGGTCCAAAGAGATGCTTCTATCTTCAGCTGACGAAGTGAGGAATGGAGGCAAAAGAAGTTGGAAGAGCTGGGCTACTTCGGTTCTATGGAACCACCAGAAGGACAGAGACTAAACCACTGAATTTCTTTTTAGAGGTGAGCAGGTTACCCACCACTTTGCCCCAAGAAGAGTGATTTTTACTTTCTTATTTACTACAGAATTAGCTTCAAGTTGCAACTTTATAACCACAGCTCAAAATAATGAATACCTTATAAAACTTACCAAGGGCAAGAGAAGCATCAACAGAGCCTAACAGGAGGAACTGAGAATTCCCCTGACGGTCTCTCTAGACCATTCTTGGAAAGCCCCAGGCTGGTGCTGGTCATATCGCTTTATATTCTAAATCTTAAGCACTAAACCACGAAGGGGGCAATTTTGAATATTTCAGGAGCACTAATGTACCAGAAATAACTGGGGTCAGTAAATTGGTAGATTGGAAAACCCCACCAAATACCTAAAAATAAGAGGAAGGCCTGTGGACTTGAAGAACATCTAGAAGTAATCAGGAAATTTGGGTTATATTACTGTTATGTGGTTTGGATATTTTCTATAAATCCTTCAGCTGCTATGTTGAATAAAAAATTTTATTTATTTTTTACTTACTCCCAACTATAGGAAAAAACCTGACAGCTGATATTCCTCAAAGCTACGTTGAGATAACAGCTTTCTCATCAAAGACCCTTAGCAAGATGTTATTTTAGATGAGCACCTTAGCTCTTTCTGAAGGCAACACACACTTGTGGAAAAGATTTCCCATACTTTGTAAGCCTGGCTTATTATAGCTTTCTGCAATGACAAGCTGGTTTTGTGGAATGACTTTTTAAATTGTTTTTCCAAGTAATTTCCAATATTTAATTAGACCTTAGCTAACCGACTTTAAGTTAATTTAAGACAAATGGCTCTGCTGTGGCTAATTGTTAGAATATGCTGATCTGGGAGCATCTGACTACAGTGGGAATCTGTCCTGCGTAGTTATGCTGAGGGTGGCTGAGAAGACCCAGAAGGGCCTGCCTGTCCCTGCTTGGAAATCACCTGTATGGGGTGAGTAATCTCAGTGCACTGCCCGAGTTGACCCCTCAGAGTCCAAGCTAACCTGTTATGGATTGAAAATTTAGAATTTCATTATCAAATGAATCAATAATAACAACTTGTATTTGTTAAAAGTGGGTTTACATCCATTATGTCCAATGCCTTCCCAAACCTACCACATTAGAGCTGGAATGGACCTCAGAGGATGACTGTGTCAATGCCAACAGTTTGATAGAAACAAAAAAAGGACCAGAAAGGAGGAATGACTTGCCCAAGGCCACACAGACTTTAGAACTGGGGTCTTCTACTTCTTTCCCTCTTCTGCCCTCTTCCTACTCAATAAATTGTATTCAATTTACCAGTTAACTCTCTTTCAGGACAGGAGGTCAGAAAGGATTTGGGCTGGGAGGTGGGAATGAACATTTCTGACCGGCTGACATGTCCAGCTTCCTAACCCCTGACTGCACTGGCTGTTCGTGGCCTGTCTCCTGCTGCTTCCACCTCCAAGGCTCAGTGCCTGAGAGAGCAGGGCCTGCAGACTGGTGACGGGGTCACTGTCCATGGGTGTCCTGAGGACAGAGGGCAGGGACTGGCATATCGAGGGGACAGGGAAAGACCATGTAACACAATTCAGTGAAGTAAACGGACACCTGTGCCTTTGCCTGAAAGTTGTGTTTCTAACTACTCAGTCTTCTTGAGGTTTCCCTCACCATTTCCGAAGGACGAACTTTTTGATTTTCTTAGTTTCAGTCATTTCCTGTCACTCACTGCCTTCCTGTCATCTTCTCTCTGCCCCCCACTTCCCTCTGTTTATTTCCTCATGTTCATTTACCTTTTCTTGTTGGTTGTGTCTCTCTTGAAGTTCTCACTTCCTTCTTTGTGTTTCAACATCTTCTCCGTTTGCAGCTTAAACTGACCAGTTTTCTGATTTTCATAGGTTGGTCTGATGATTGAGTTGAAATATACAAACATCCCAGAACAATATCTGATGTATAATAAGCACTCCCTAAAGGATAGCTTTTTTTGCCTTGTTATCATTCCATTTGTTTTCTTATCTTTCTCTTGTTCTGCCAACAGAGTTCTGCCAACAGAGTTCTGCCAACTCTTTTAACAAACTCTTACTATCTCCTCTCACTCAGCTCTCCATTCAACTTTGAATGCTCGCTCCGTGTTTACTCTCTCTTATAGATCTGACATAATTGAGGACAATCTCCTCTACCAAGAGGTTATTCACCTTCTTGATGAAAAAGTGAAAGCATATGCCTTTAAGATGTTATTTTAAATATTCACATTATCTACCCCCTCCAAAGCTGTATTTTATGACAGTTGTATTGTTGGAGATTTGTACTTTATTCAACACTGTTACCTACTGTAAACATAAATTTTAGCTCTCTTTGAAATTTTCAGAGTTTATAGAATACTTATTTACAGAGACCTTAAAAATATAAATCTTGAAAAAAATTGTAAATCTTTGAAAAAAACCAAAAAAGAGCAAAAGTTGATATGAAGGTAATAATCAAAATAAATAATGACATATTTAGTTTAAAATTGTATATATAAAGTAATAATAGAGAGTCACTTCAGACATTTGTCATAGTGGGAAGATAGGCTGTCAGTTATCCTAACAACTGATGAGGTAACAAACATTAAAAAAAGTCTTCATGAAGATTAAGTTTGTCTTTAATATACAGAGAAGGTTGACATTAAAAGAACAAATTTATGATTTGGGGTATATGTGAGCTAATGCACATGTTGAATACATTTAGTTAAATAATATGTCATAGTTCACAGTAATTTTATTTTCACTGGTCCTAGTTTGCCCTCCTGTATGTTGTTGGAAATAGGATAAATGTTTTACATAGATTGAGGCTGTTTAAAAACACGACTTTGTGTGAAGTGACTGCTACAAAGATAGTTTCAATTGAAGCTCAGAACAGAAATGCCATGGTTTAGAATTTCACAACAATTATTTTCAAAAGCAATGCAATTTCCTTTTCCAAACTGCAAAACAAAACAAAATGGTGCTACTCTTGCTGAAACACTTTTGCCACCTGTCTTTAACTCTTGATTGCTAGCAATATTTTAGATTCCTAATTCGTATTCAGAAAAAAATATATAGGCCACCAAATCATTTATCTGATATAAAAGCATTATAACTAATGAGAATGGGAAGTTTGTTAAATGTGCCTGGATGGAAGTTTAAAAAAAATCATGAAGGGGCTTCCTTGGTGGCGCAGTGGTTGAGAGTCCACCTGCTGACGCAGGGGACACGGGTTCGTGTCCCGGTCCGGGAAGATCCCACATGCCGTGGAGCGACTGGGCCTGTGAGCCATGGCCACTGAACCTGTGTGTCCGGAGCCTGTGCTCCGCAACAGGAGAGGCCACAACAGTGAGAGGCCCGTATACCGCAAAAAAAAAAAAAAAAAAAAAAAATCGTGAGAAACAAAACTCAAGAGAGGCTGGAAAAAAATGAAGGAATATGTTATTCCATGTGCTGTGATAAGCTTGGACCTGGACCAGTCTTCTAGAGGGGAAATTATACTATGGTTGAAGCTTAGGTGCTTTTCCAGCAACAAGATTCAAAGGCTGCATCTATTAAGTACTCTGTGGTCATAATGATACCATTTGGTGATTTTTACCACCCTGATTGATTTACAGAAGATTAAAAATGCTGCTTGCTATATAACAGAGATGAACATAGTAGCCAAACACTTTGATTCAACTGTGGGCCAATTGGAACATTAAAAGAATTTCTATGCCCTGGCCACAGAAACTTAACTTTGTTAGTTTCTTGTGAGATCTATTTCAATTTTGAAAGAAATTCGGTTTAGAAATTGTAATCGATTTTATCTTAAATCAATCATTAATCTAGCCCTTTCTGCCTCACTAGACAAAACTCTGGGTTACTTTACTAGCCAAAATTTCCTAATCTTTTCTTCAGGAAGGTTATAATTGGTCATAATAGGTAAAGGTCTATGTGTGTGGACTCGGACCAGACTTCCTGGTGGAATTTGGGTTCCACCTTCCTTTCGACTAGAGTAGGTTAGTTAACCTCTTCATATCTCACTTTTCTCATCTATCAACCACCTAAGCCCGGGTGAATATTACGAAAGATAATGTTTGCAAAGCGATGACATGGTGCCTGGCATGCAGTAAGTGCTCTACACATGTCACTTAAGAGGGTGATGTTGTGGGGCCTTTAACAACCTCTCAGCAGCACCCTAGGCTTCACTTAGGAAAGCACTCATCATGCAGTGTTGCCATTGCTCACTTAACTGTTTCCCTTCACAGCCCGTAGGCTCTAGGAGGGTGGGGACATATATGTCTTATTTATTGATTGATCACCAATTGATCCCAGCACCTACCATGTTGCCTGGCATTAGTAGGTTTAATCAATAGTTTTCCATGAAGGAATAATTGATACATGATACTTTAAGATGATTTACTCATTGTGGGTCTCTGGGAAAGTTGCCCCATCTCTTTGAGGCCTATGTCCCTCAGCTATAAAATGGGGATGAGAGATTGGAGATAACTAGTGTGAAAGTGTTTTTTAAAGTTTTGTTTTATTTTATTTTAATTTACAAAGCTAGGAAATAGTTAATAAGGGGAAGTACAGCCAAGTGAAAATAGATAGTAGTGATTCACTTTCAGGAAGATAGTTTGATCTAGTAGTAAACAATCTTTGTTTGGTCCTAAAGCTTAGTCCTGTTATGGCCCAATACAGAGTCATCTGTCAAAAGACTTGCACACCTAAAAAAAAAAATACCTTTCTAAATCTTAAAAATCTCTAGATACTCCCAAATTGAGGGATATCCAGATTCAGACTACTGGGAAAGACAGCTCAAGGTCCTCTACAGCATCCACTGATCAATAACGAGAACCTGTAGCTTATGCACAGGCTGTTTGGTATTCTCAGATGATGGACGTTTCTCAGGCCTATCAGTGGATGTGTTTGCGTGGTGGGTCCACTCAGCAGATGTCATCACATCTTTCTTGTCATTTTTTTTTTATCTGGGAAGCTCTGTTCCCATGGCGGGATAGCCAGAATGGTACAGACCTGTTTTTTCCCATTCCCAAATCCTTTTAGCAAGACAGACAGGCTGACTCCCCATCTCTTCAGCTGTACTCCTCACTAGTGATGTGACCCTTGGGGAAATAGTCACTGGTTATTACAAAGTCACTGACTATTATAAAAGACTAATATCTTGAAGCCATGTTCTAAATTAAACACAAGATTAAAGAGGAAAATATTACTTACAAATAAATGTTCCAGTTAAAGCAAGAGCTGTTTGCTCTTCTAGACAACAAAAATGTTTAAACACTGTCCTCCTTGGCAAGTTCACAGAATTTATTCTTTGCACAGTCTACAAGTCGAGTTATAGACCATGCACATTGTTAATAGTATACAGTGGTCTTGCATGAAGCAGAAGATAGTTGTAAAATAAAATGTTTCATAAAAACAAAAAAAAATCAATTGATTTGACAGTAACCCACTTAAATGTCCAATTAAAGTAGTGACACTCCATTGATGCACTGATATAGTATACTTACACATTAACAAGAGCATATCTGAGAAAAATAGAATGGTAACTATCTTGAAATGCAACATAAATTATAGCAATCTACTGTAATGAAAATTCATTGCAATTCTGAAGTTCATACTGAAAATTCATTCTCACTTTATGATACTTTTCATAAATTCTGACAAGAGCAATTTTTTCAAACACGTGAAGAAAAATCTTTCACCTACTGGTAAAATATCCCTTGGAGACAAAACTTAAAATACAAACCACAACCTCCTTACTGGATAAAACATATGATTTTCCTCCTTAGGTACGTGGATTTAAAACAACTGCCAAGCCTACTTAATTACGGGCCCTTAGAGTCAAAATAGAAATGACGGATTTTCATTTTGATGGCAACCACGTTGAGTGTTTATTTAGCAATTGTGGGTAATTCTTCGGGTTCTTATTGGAAAATTTTCTCCAGAATTGGTTGCATATTTTTCATGAACTGCTGTGGTCTCAGTACTCAGCATTTCAGGGTCTCTTTCTCCTCCTACTTTTTTTTTTTTTTTTTTTTGATGAGGTTTTCTCCAAATTTAAAAAGTGATTTCTCACCTACAGGTACACAAACGAATTCCTTCTCTGGAGAAAGAGATGTAGTAAAGTGTTGATGGAAAAACATTTTTATATTTCAGGGCAGAGGTATGAAAGCAAAATGTCCTGGTCAACATCTCAGAGGGTCACTTTGATGGCCAACATTTTTCATTCCAATTCTTTAGTTCTTTACTGAAGTACTGAAGCCAGGCCAATGGTTCTTCAAGGAGACCCTTAATTTATGAAAGGTAAGGGGATGAGGCTCCCATGTTCTATCTGCTGATCTGAATTGGTTTTCCGAGTAAGGAATAAGGCAGAACTTCAAGCTCCTAAACTTGAAGTTGTACAAAGAACTTTCTACTATTACTTTCTAATATACTCGCATATTTGGGAAGTATCTTCATTTATCTTGTTTTAGCATCACAGCAACAATAGAAGGTAAGTAAGAAAGACATTCTTATTTCTGTTTGAACTGATAAACAAACTGAGTCTTAGAGATGTTATGTGCTTTGGTCAAGCCAAACACCTATCCAGTACGCTGGGTGCTGGAAGTCAAGGCTCAGAACTCCTACTGCAGGATTCTTTGCAGTATAGCCATTGCTTCTGGTATCTTGATGGAGTGGAGGGGAGGAACCTAGAAGCTACCAGAATAAGAAGGACTCACAAGAGCGTGTTTTAGGGTTGCCAGATAAGACACAGGACACTCAGTTAGAGATGAGTTTCATATAAATAACCAGGACATTTTTAACATAAGTATGTCTCATAAAATATTTGGGACATACTTCTACTAAAAAATTATGCATCATTGATATGAAATTCATGTTTAACTGGGCATCTTTTTTTTTTCTTCTAAATCTGGCAGTCCTATCCTGTTTCCACCTCTGATTGGGTAACCCAGGTTAAAAAGTTGCCAGTGTCAACAACTTGCAGTATAACCTAGTGTTTGGGGTTGACCTGTGTCCCCCAAAGAGGACATGTTTAGGCTGTAACCCCTGGAACCTTGAATGTGACCTTATATGGAAATAGGGTCTTTATAGAGGTCATCAAGTTAAAATGAGGTCATTAGGGTGGATCATAATCAGTATGACTGGTGTCCTTATAAACAAAGGACATCTGTTTTTTTAAATTACATTTTTATTTTATATTGGAGCATAGTTAATTACAATGTTGTATTAGTTTCAAGTGTACAGCAGATTGACTCAGTTATACATATATCTATTCTTTTTCAGATTCTTTTCCCATAGAGGTTATTACAGAGTATTGAGTAGAGTTTCCTGTGCTATACAGTAGGTCCTTGTTGATTATCTATTTTATATATAGTAGTGTGTATATGTTAATTCCAATCTCCTAATTTATCCCTCCCATCCCCCCCACCTACAAAGGGAACATTTGAACACAGAGACAACACGCACAGAAGGAAGACCACGTAAAGACACACAGGGAGAAGAAGGCCATGTGACTGGAGTGATGAATCTATAAACCAAGGAAAACCAAGGATTGCCAGCAAATAACAGAAGCTAGAAGAGGCAAGGCAGGATTCTCTCCTGGAGCCTTTAGAGGGAGCATGGCCCTGCAAACATCTTGATTTCAGACCTCTGGCCTCCAGAATCGTGAGACAATGAATGTCTGTTGTAAGTCACCCAGTGTTTGGTACTTTACGATGACAACCCTAGGAAACTAATAAACCTAGTATAAGGTGGCATACAATTTACTTCTCTTACTGTCACATTCTTACTGGCCAGAGATTCTGAGGTGCTTCTTGAATATACTTACTGTCTATCTTTTCATTTGGGACCTATGCAACTGGTGTAAAGAACTATGCCTCGTGGTAAGCACCGCAGCCATGTTGAATCACTGTGATTTTATAGTTATTGCTCCACCCGAGGTCTTACTGGGACTTCTGGTTCTCCTCACTTTCTGTACCCAAACATGAATAATTTACATCTGAGAACATACCACAATATGTAAACAACAGACTCACCAGAGAGGATTACTAATGAATTAGTTTGGTCACAAATCCAATCAAAATCTCCTGCCAAATTCTAATAATATTCAAAATATTTGATATCTTGGAATGGTATAATCAGAGCCACAAAAAGAGGTGAAATGTGGCAGCAGAAACTAGCACGGACTCTTTAGGAGAGGACAGCTCTCTTAAAGACACGTTCTGTGTGGTACCTTTGCTCCTGCTCTGTTGAGAGGTCAGTCAGCCCGAATTCAAAAGAGCTGAGCAAACTGCATCGTGCGGTGCCCCAGCAGCCAAGTAATGACTTGGATTGCTTTGTTCATTAAAAGCTTGTTTCCCTCTTTTCCTCTCCAGTGAAGCTTAATGGAGAGGTTGCTTTTTTTGAAGTTAGCACCTGGCAAGAAACACAACGGGCATATTCACCTTCTGATCACCCTGTCATCTCATTACCTTGGAATCACAGAATGACAAGTATATGGAACACAACATATTACTAAACTTGAAAAAACACGTTGGTGACTATGTACGTCACAAACCCAGAAGACTGCTAAATGCCGTAGAGTTATTCATTCTCTGATTAACGCTAAAGCTACAAGAGATTTGCCCAGAGGGGCAAGCCTCCTTTAAAGGTAATATGACTATCAACTGTTTGATGCACATCCTTGAATGTACAGCCTGTGCCCTTGATTTTGCTTTTGCTGTTCCCTCTACTTGTTCTGCTGCTCTACAACTCTTCTTCATTATTCTGGTGTCAGCTGGATGTCACTTCCTTGGGGACCTTTCTGGACACACCTACTCTCTTTTTCCATAACTCTCTCTTTGTTGCCCTGTTTTATCTCCTCAGTGCAGTTATTATTCCAAAAATTCTCATTTGTATGTTTGCTATATGTTTATTGTCATCTCTCTCCACTAGAATAGAAGGTTCCCTGAAGGCAACTAGCTGGCTCTCTATCCATATTTGTTTAAAGAATGAATGAGTGAGTGAATGAATGAATGAATACTAGCTCTGTGACTATGGTCAATATTCAGTTGTCTTATCTGTAGAATTGGGACAATATTGGTTATCATAGGCATGTTATAAGAATTAAGTGAGGTAATGATTCTAAAGACAAGAACTTGTATGCTTTATCTATCTTAATTCTTATAAGCATTTCTTGAGCTAAGTCCTAAAATGTCACCCCTATTTTACAAAAGAAGAGTGAAGTTTCAGAGAGGCTAATTAACTTGCCAAAGACTACAGAGCTAGCAAATGTTAGATCTAGTATTTGAACCAAGAGTTTTAGATTCTAAAACTGTTTTTCCAAACTGCTGACAAGCTTTACAGATACACTCAACATGAAAAATCTCAAGGACATCCAAGCCTGGATTTTCTTTCTCTATCCTGGCTGCTGTCTGGACTAAATTTTGCCTTAGTATACACCTTCTGAAGACTGGAAAAAATAAGAGCAATCCAAGAAACTGGGATCAGCACATTTATGAGGCAAAGAGGAAAGAGAAAATAACAAACTTTATTAAGCAAATGCTCATCAGATAATATGTTTAAAAACATTTTGACAATTTGCAAAATCTGCCAAATTCACGTGTTAAGGAGGGGATATAGGTAAAAGAGAAAACGGTACTCTGTAATTTTAGAAGATGTGATGTGATGACTGGAAGTCCATCCTAGTAAAAGCCTACAAATGGAGCAGAATCAATGATGTGAGGCCACCAGAACTAGTATTTGTGAGACAGAGAGAAAGGAAGTAAAATGTAACTTCTTCTTCCCACTTCTCTCTAACGATTGAAAACACATTCAACAATGAAAGCTGGGGTGGGATCAAGATGGCTAAGTAAGAAGCCCCTGAGCTCCCCTCCCATCCATGAGCACATCAAAACCACAACTACATAGAGGGCAACTCTCTCTAAGGATGACCTGAGGACTAGCAGAACAGCTCTTCTATGATGAACGTTATACAGAAAGAACCACCTGGAGTCTGGTAGGAGAGGAGGAGGCACGATCTGTTCAGGATCCACAGCCATGGTGGATCCCCAGAAGATGAGGGACTGTCATAGGATCAAGGATCCTCCCTAAGGAACGAGGGGTTTGAGCCCCATACTGGATATCCCAACCCTGGGGTCCAGCACTGGGAAGGCCCTTTGGCTGGTTTGAAAATGACTGGGGCTTACAGGGGGCTGTAGGAAACTGAGACTCTGCTCTTTAAGACCTTGTGGACAGCCTTGCTTGTTCTCAGGTCCAGAGCAGAAGCAGCAGGTTGAAAACTGCCTGCTTTCTGGCCACCCTGTCAGGACCTTCCCAGTGCATCTCCCAGCCCACACAAGGCTCCTGATCCAACCCCTCCTGCTCTGGCACTGCTCCCTGCCAAGGTGGAGATCACCATCATGCTGGAGATAAGTGGAGCTAGCTCAGATTTTTGGCTGCAGCTGCTGGGACCCCAGCTCTGGCCCCAACCAAGGCAGAGACCGCCATTGTCCTGAGGAGAGCAGAAGTAGCTCAGATTTGTGGTTCCAGCACCTTGGGCTTTGGCTCTACCCCCCAACCAAGGCAGAGACCACCCTTGTGCTGAGGAGAAGCCCAGCTCACTCAGAGCTCTTACTCCAGCCCCTGGGGCCTCAGCCCCTCCCCCTTCAGGGTGGCAACTGCCATCAAGCCTGAGGGAAGCCCTGGATCACAGCTGGCTCTGGCTATATCCCCTCCATCTTCAGCCTTATGCCCCACCAAGGTGACAGCTGCCAGTGCACTCTGGGGGAACGCATAGCCTGTCCTCACTTCAGATTCAGCTCTCCCACCAAAACCACCGGGCAGAGGCAGACTGCAAGGGGACACATCCATATAGGGACACACCTTCAACACCAGGATAGGTAACTGTTTTGCCCAATTGCCTAGAGACAAACAGAAAAGGTCAAACAAGGTGAGAAGACAGAGAAGTGTGTTCCAAATGAAAGAACAAGATAAAACGCCAGAAAAAATTAAAAAAACCCTACTGAAACAGAGATAAATGATTTATGTAATGAAGAGTTCAAGGCAATAGGAATAAAAATGCTTACTGAACTCAAGAAAAGAATAGACAAAGTAAAACTTCAACAGAGAATTAGAAAATATAAAAAGGAACAAATCAGGGCTGAAGAATACAATAAGTAAAATGAAAAAATACACTAGAAGTAATTAACAGCAAATTAAGTGATACAGAAGAATGATAACTATCAGAAAGAGAAATCAAGAAAACAATCCCATTTACAATTGAATAAAAAAGAATAAAATACCTAGGAATAGATTTAACCAAGGAGGTGAAAGACCTGTTCTGCGAAAATTATGATATTCATGAAGATGATACAAACAAATGGAAAGATATATCATGTTCATGGATTGGAAGGGTTTATATTGTTAAATTGTCCATACTACCCAAAGCAATCTACATATTTAATATATACCTTATCAAAATACCCATAACATTTTTCACAGAACTAGAACAAATAATCCTAAAATTTGTGTGGGATCACAAAAGACCCTAAGTAGCTAAAGCAATCTTGAGAAAGAAGAATAAAGCTGGAAGTATCACATTCCCTGGCTTTAGACTATACCACAAAGCTACAGTAATCAAAACAGTATGGTACTGGCACACAAACAGACACATAGATCCCTGGAACAGAATAGGAATTCCAGAAATAAACCCACACACCTATGGTCAATTAATCTATGCCAAAGTAGACAAGAATATACAAGAAGAAAAGACAGGCTCTTCAAAAGTTCTGTCGGGAAAACTGGACAGCTACATGTAAAAAAGTCAAACTAGAATATTTTCTCTTACCAAATACAAAAATAAAATAAAAATAGATTAAAGGCCTAAATGTAAGACCTGAAACCATAAACTCCTAGAAGAAAGACTAGGCAGTATGCTCTTTGACATTGGTATTAGCAATTTTTTTTTTTTTTTGGATATGTTTACACAGGCAAGGGAAACGAAAGCAAAAATAAACAAATGGGACCTAATCAAACTTACAAGATTTTTGAATAGTGAAGGAAGCAACAAAACAAAAAGGCAACCTAGGGACTGGGAGAAAATATTCGCAAAAGATTTATCTGATAGAGGTTAATATTCAACATGTATAAAGAACCCATACAACTCAATATTTTAAAAATCCAATTAAAAATCAGGCAGAGGACCTAATAGGTATTTTCCCAAAGAAGACATACAGATGGCTAACAGGCACATGAAAAGATGCTAACATCCCTAATCACCAGGGAAATACAAATCAAAAGCACAATGAGATATCACCTCACACCTGTCAGAAAGTCTGTTATCAATAAGACAAGAAATAACAAATGTTGATGAGGACATGAAGAAAAGGGAACCGTGTGCACTGCTAATGGGAATGTAAACTGGTGCAGCCACTGTGGAAATCAGTATAGAGGTTCCTCAAAAAATTAAAAATGATCCAGCAATTCCACTCCTGGGTATTTATCTGAAGAAAATGAAAACACCAATTTGAAAAAGTATACACACCCAAATGTTCATGGCAACATTGTTTACAAGAGCCAAGATATGGAAGCAACTTAAGTGCCCATAAATAGATGAATGGACAAAGAAACTGTGGTAAAATATATAGAATGGAACATTACTCAGCCATAAAAAAGAATGAAATCTTGTCATCTGCAGCAACATGATGGACCTAAAGGGCATTGTGCTTGGTGAAGTAAGTCAGACAGAGAAAGACATATACTGTATGTTTTCACTTTATATGGGGAAATCTAAAAATAAAACAAACTAACAAGTACAACAAAACAGAAACAGACTCACAGATATAGAGAACAAACTAGTGGTCACCAGTGAGGAGGAGGAGGAGGGGTAAAATAGGTGAAGGCGATTAAGAGATGCAAACTACTAGGTAAAAAATAAAGTTACAAGAATGTAATGTACAACATAGGGAATATAAAGAATATTTTATAATAACTTTGTACAGAGTATAGTCTATAAAAATATCAAATTACTACATTGTACACTTGAAATAAATATATTATTGTAAATCAACTGTATTTCAATAAAAGAAAAAAAAATGTTGTTCAGTACTCTGAATTGGAAAGTTGGATTGTGATGATGATGAGATAGTTCAGTGTCTCTTTCACACACACACACACACACACACACACACACACACACACACCCCACATCCTTTTCTCATGTTCTTAAAATTTGTCACAGGAATGGATAAAAGGAGTTAAGAGAAAGAGAAGCAGCAGGAGATTGAGGAATAGTGCATTGATAGATGAGGTGACAAGTTCAAGATAGAGACCCTTGATTCTTAAAAATTTAGTCCCTTTCGTAGTTAGTTAATATTTTTATTTCCGGAGCGTTTCAGTCTCCTTGAAAAAGTTAACATAGCACATGGTTTAGTGAGGAATAAACAGGGAAGACCTAGAAAGCACTTGAAAGTCATTAACTGCTGTATAAATAGTAAACATACAATAATGTTAATAACTTTAACAATCCTATCTGTCCTGCAGTGCCCTAAAATAACAGTGTTATGAAACCAGGAGGGCTAATAAATTAGCAGTGAAAATGAAAAAAATAAAAAGAAGAAATATGTATGACTTTTTAAACATTTGGCCATATTCTAAAGTTAAGGGAAAACACTGTCTTTGATCTCTATCTGAAACCAAACATTTGGTGAAGATTCTTTTTCTGGTCCAAGCACCTCTATCAGTCTTTTAAAGGGCTAATTTAGAGAGCTAATAGACATTCTCCAACATCAGTTAGCACTTTCATTACATTAATTTTAAAATTTAAATATAAAGGACTAGAGAATAAGAATTTAATTTCCTCTAAAATAAGCTATCTTAAAAAATAAGAAGGAACAAGTTAGTCAAAAGACAATAAAATGAAGGGTTATCTTATTTTAAAAATTGTTAACTCTTCGTGAATTTTAGGGGAGGAAAAATAAACTCCATAGGCCTGTTATACTAAGATTCTGTGAACTGTACTGAAAAAGCACATTGGGCTCCATTCATTCATTCTTTCACAGTCTATCTTTGTACTCCAATCATGTTGCCAAAAGGGTTAGAGGGATATCAAGCCCGTACAATGAACGGTGTCTTCAGTGTTTAAAAGGAAAAGTGAACTCTTTCTCATGATTCGTACTAGTCTCCTTGCTGTTCCTTAAACTCCAGGCATGCTCCCCCACTTAAGGGTCTTTGCACTTGTAAACGTGCGTCTTCTTCCTGGATATCCACACCACTCTCCCTCTCTTCTTTAGGTCTTTGTGAGACATTCCTTGACCAAGCCATCTAACCATTTCTATGTTTCCTCAATTCGGACCATACTTTCACTAACTTTTCACCACTCTCATCTTTCTTTTTTCAGTAGGACTTTGTATCACTTAGCATATCAAATGTTCCACTTTTAAAAAGTTTTCTTTTTCAGTTCCGGGAGGGGCAAGGCATTTTGTCTGGTGTTCACTGCGGGGATCCTTTGGATATAACATTCTTTGAAGGTTTATCATTTTATGTATCATAAAGCCTAAATTAATACCTACTTCATAGAGATCTGTGATAATTAAGATAATTTAAGTAAAGAGCGTATCACAGTGGCTAGCACTTATTATGGCTATTATTTTGTTATAGACAAACTTGTCTGTTATATGTCTGCAAGAATCATGGAAAGTCTTGAAATGGCAAAAATAAAACAAAAGAAAGATGACTGGATTTCTCATCTGATGTACCCTCCCAGGTTATCTGTGACATTGTCTCTGAGGTATTTTACAGCTTTGTAAATTGTAGAAAACTGTAGTAATACAAATTATTCTTGTCCATAGAAATGCAAATGATTTTTGCCCAGAGGTGCAATTGATGAATACGGCACTGATACTGACCAGTTGTGCATCTATTAAGGAATTCACCTCAGCATTTCTAATTGCCTGTATATGTGTCTGCTCTTTGGATTCTCCTTTGAATAGGTTGTGACTGATAAACCTTATTAATTAACAGTTTAAACAAAATCTTTGACATTTTATATTTTATGAGGATTATGACTTTATCTTTTCAATATCCTTTAACAAATATATAGTTCCCGTTACAAACTATGGATTCAGTCATGAGCAGCAAGTCATTTTATTATTTTTATCAATGTTCTAAGTGTGTGTATTTTTTTTGGGGGGGGGACATTTTGTTTATTTAGTTATTTACCATTTTTACCCATTTTATTTTTGTTGTAGTAAAATACACATAAAAATATTTACCATCTTAACCATTTTTAAGTGGCATTCATATTATTCTGCAACCATCACCACCACCCATCTCCAGAACTCTTTTGATTTTGAAAAAATGAAACTAAACACATTAAACAATAACTCCACACTCTCCTCTCTCCCCCCGTCCCCTGGAAACCATCATTCTACTTCGTGTCTCTAGGATTTTGATTTCTCTAAGCCAGGTATGTGTATTTGTTTTAATAAATACTCAAGGGTATTCATTTGTGTTATGTTAATTTGTGCTCAGTACTCAACTTAAAAATAAATAAATAGAAAGAAAATGGTCAGAGAGGAAGCTGAATACATAGCTCTGTAGTAGGGGAATGCCAAAGGAAGGAGGAGTGGCAGAAACCAAGATGGTGGAAGACTGGGTGCCAGACTGAGGAGTTTGTGTTTGGTTCTGAAGACTGTGGACTCCATTTGAACCATAAGGACACCACTGCAGCGCTCTTACTAATCTAAGGATATCACAGCTCTCTCCAGTATTCTTGTTACATTCTTCTTTCTGAGCAAACCAGGCCCCATATGTTTGGTAAATTCTTGATAATTTAAAGTCTGTTGCAAGTTGCCCAGCTGGTGATAGGAAAGCTTGCAAGTACTTTGTCCTTCTTGATTTCATGCCAATGACTGATATCCCATTATTAATCAGGATAGATTTGTCATGGGGAAAAAGGAGATACTTGGATTGTGTGGTCCAGACAGCCTTGAGGGAATTAAGATCCAGATGCCCAGAGTGGGCAATAATAGACTTGACTATTCCAGAACTATTTCCTCAGCTGCCCTGGTTGTCAACTAGTTTTTTGTAAAGAGGCACTAAAGACGAATGTAATATTCTTTGAAAATTCATAATTTTATGTATTTTAGGGTCTTGATTAACATGTACTTCTTATTAAGTGATCATTTAACAAGATAATTTAAGTAAAGAGCTTATCATAGTGGCTAGTCCTTCTTGTGGATACTATTCTATTAGCCACATTCCCTTCCCATTCTTCCTTACAGAAATCTGTCCTTCTGAGTCTTTTCTTTGTCTGAGGGCATCACGTGTTACACAAGTGAGGTACAAATCCATGATTTATGTTGAAAGGGGAAGATTTTGAAACACTTGTCATTAATTAGTTTTACGAGTTTCCACCACTGTCAGTGTACTCCATAAAATCCCTCCAGCCCTTTGTGTAGGGAAGTCCCTAGGTGGATTCAGTAGTCCATCCTGATCTTTAGGGCATGGAACCAAACACATGGCTTGCTTAAAATAAATGTATTTTTATCTCAATGATCTTCTCGGATCAAGGCTTTGAAATGTCTGCACTGCTCTTAAAACCATAGTTGTGAAATGCATGACTGTATTTCACTGGTTAAAATCATTGATTTGGTTAAAATCATTGATTTGAATGAGGTCTGAACTGGAAGGCAGATGGCAAACTTCACATAGCATAAAGCCCCAGAGGTCTTGGTAAGGCAGTGGTAATGCCGGGATGTGTTAGGCTTGGGGCATTTACCTGTTAAATAACTCTCAACTTCCAGTTTTAACAAACCAAGACTCAGTCACCACAGCTGTCAAGCATTTTGCATACTTTGAGAGAGAGCCCTAGAAACATTCCTGAGATGAACATATGCCTCTTCAGAAGTTGGCAACCTAAACAAGATGCTGTGTAGGAACACGAAAAGATAGCAAGATGATCCGTTGACAAGTAAAGACAAGGAAGGCACAGAGTCCCTGGCATCTTACTAAAGTAATGAGGTTAAAAAATCTTTCAGCAGGAAAAGAAGAATGTGGGCCATGTCTATTCAAGTTTCCTCCTGCACGCAGAGCCGGAAGCCTTGGTCATCGTGCCATTGCTTATATATATACTTCTATCTCCAAACTTGAACCTGTATCTAATTCCATCATGTGAGCAACTTGAAAGGTAGCTCCACAGATTCTACTGTAAATTGACCCAGTAGTAACAGTCATAAACATTTTCTTAACACTCTCATCTTTTCTATAAACTGCTCAATAATCCCATGAGATAAGCACTTATTATTTCCAATTTTTGCCTGAGGTTACTGATGTTTTCAGAGCTTAAGTAATTTGTCCAACGTTGTCTAAACATTTAGGAAATAACAGAACTGGGATTCAGATCCAGGAAACCCAATTCCAGACCCCAAAGCTGGATCACTATTCTCTAATTCCGCTGACCTTAGGGGCAAATTTAACCACCAGATGTTATAAAACCAAGTCAAATATTAAAAAATAATACTCACTGGGATAAGTCACATAGAGCAGGTAAAAGAAAAAGAACCCATAATGTGTCCTCTAAAATCTTTTTCCTCAATTCATTTAAAGGCTATATTTTAATGGAAAGTGCAGAGCAAAAAAGAATCCAGACTGCATGTGTCAATAAAAATCACCCTAGTAAGTGCTCAGAATTCTCACCAGCAGTGTCTAAAGATGGTCGTTTGATATTAGTAGTTAACTTGGTGAAGATATACCGAGAATAAGCCATTGCCCCAAGCACCGTACAAGTGTTAACACATTATTCATAAAATCTCTCTGAATTGAGCACTATTATCCCTATTTTACAGATGAGGACCTTGAGACACACAGCTCACACAGGCCGTTAGAGGCATAGCTTGGACTGGAGCCCCGCAGTCTGGCTCTAGAATTTATGTGCCAGACCACTATGCTATGCTCCCTTTTAAGAATCTCGAGTGTTGTCTATTTTCCCCTGAAAGTGCTATTAGCAGCAATTTTTCACAGGCTAATCATGAGCTCAATATTTACGTCTGTGTACATAGTTGGATGTGGAGAAGTTTCACATACCATATGTTATTGATATAACATCCCTATAAGGAAGCAGACATGTTGCTACAGTCTCTGTTTTATGGATAAGGAAAACACAAAGCCAGAAAGAGTAAGTCATTTGCCTAAGGTCACACGGCTGAAAAAAGGCAAGAACGAGAATTAGAAACCAAGTTGGCTTGCGCCTGGTCCACGTTTGTCATATTACTTGAATGAGGCTGACAGCAAGATAGCAGTTATTTAGAGTTCACGTATGTCTAGTTTTGAGAACCATCGCATCTTATTTCAGGGGAACTGCCTCATGGCCAAAAGCTGGAGCAAGAAATCCGTACACAGGGCTGGTTGCAGACACCCATTGCCAAACATAAATAAATGCCTTGGGTCTAAGTTAAGAGCATAGCCTGTGAGTGACTTATAGATATATGAAGAAAGAGTGGGTCCATTTGCTGGGCTGGTTTCTAGTTCTTTTCTAACTAGGGAAATGTTTCCCAAATTTTAGTCATTCATCTGCCCACCACTGTGAATTTTTCCTTATCAATATATCACATAGGGGAATTTACATAATCTACATGTTTAGTAGGCTCGTGAATTTTATTTAGCCCAAGCCATACAATCTGAAATTACAGGTTTGATAATGTGAGTTATGTTTTTTCAGGGATGCATTGAAATAAATGCAAAATTATTAAAAATATTCATCTATAAACCCCTAGCATCATCTTGTATAAAAACAAATATTTACTGAGCACTTACTAGGTGCCAGGTATGCTTTAAAATACTTTATATATATATCAACCACTTAATTCTCGTAATTATAAATAGGTATTTGTATTATCCACATTTTACAAATGAGGAAACTGGGGCACAAAAAATTTTGATAATCTGTGTAAGAACACAGATCTGGTCAAAGGCAGAGCTAGAGTTATGAATCCAGGTTGTCTGGTTTCAGAATCTGGGCTTTTAACAACTGGTGGCCTCCATGGTGGATAAACTTGAATTGTGTGGAAACAAACAAACAAACAAACAAACCCAAACTCCTTCAATTGTGTAGCATCCTTGGACAGCATCATGACTCTAAAATCCCAGGTTCCTACTTGAGAACTGAGAGAAGTAGAGTTTCTATGATGAAGCGTGTAAGGAAAAAGATATTTTATGACTGTACAGGTCCAAATTGACTGATGCTTACAAGTTACCCAAGAATATACCACTAACTTGAAGCCAAGGGATAAGGAGAAGTTTGAGTTGGACCAGGTAAAGGAGAGGAACTCAAGGTTTCTTGGGTCCTGTCACACTCTTAATGTTTATTTGCCCAGATGTTAAGAAGCAAAGCTCCCTTTCTTCTTGATAAAGGTCATTGAGCTGGAGGGAAAGCTTGAATTGTGCAACACTTCATATGGAAATGTGGTAGGAATTCATTACAACAACCAGGAGCAGACTGGAAGAATCAGAGCTGGTAAAAAGCTACATAGGTATCTCCATAGGCCTTCCCTTCCTTAAAAATCTATCATTGGGGGAAGGCGGAAGATGGCGGAAGAGTAAGACGCGGAGATCACCTTCCTCCCCACAGATACACCAGAAATACATCTACACGTGGAACAACTCCTACAGAACACCTACTGAAGGCTGGCAGAAGACCTCAGACCTCCCAAAAGGCAAGAAACTCCCCACGTACCTGGGTAGGGCAAAAGAAAAAACAGAGACAAAAGAATAGGGACGGCACCTGCACCAGTGGGAGGGAGCTGTGAAGGAGGAAAAGTTTCCACACTCTAGGAAGCCCCTTCGCGGGCAGAGACTGCGGGAGGCGGAGGGGGGAGCTTCGAAGCTGCGGAGTGCACAGCAACGGGTGCGGAGGGCAAAGCGGGGAGATTCCCGCACAGAGGATCGGTGCCGACCGGCACTCACCAGCCCGAGAGGCTTGTCTGCTCACCCGCCGGGGCGGGCGGGGCTGAGAGCTGAGGCCGGAGCGCAGGGAGAGGACTGGGGTTGGCGGCTTGAACATAGCCTGAAGGGGTTAGTGCACCACAGCTAGCCGGGAGGGAGTCCGGGGAAAAGCCTGCACCTGCAGAAGAGGCAGGAGACTTTTCCTTCCCTCTTTGTTTCCTGGGGCGTGAGGAGAGGGGTTTAAGAACGCTGCTTAAAGGAACTCCAGAGACGGGCGCGAGCCGCGGCTAAAAGCGCGAACCCCAGAGACGGGCGCGAGCCGCGGCTGAAAGCGCGGAATCCAGCGACGGGCGCGAGCCGCGGCTGAAAGCGCGGAATCCAGAGACGGGCGCGAGCCGCGGCTGAAAGCGCGGAATCCAGAGACGGGCGCGAGCCGCGGCTGAAAGCGCGGACCCCAGAGGCGGGCGGGAGACGTTAAGGCTGCTGCTGCCGCCACCGAGGGGCCTGTGTGCGAGCACAGGTCACTCTCCACACCCCTCTTCCGGGGAGCCTGTGCAGCCCGCCACTGCCGGGTTCCCGGGATCCAGGGACAACTTCCCCGGGAGACCGCACAGCGCGCCTCAGGCTGGTGCAAAGTCACGCCGGCCTTTGCCACCGCAGGCCCGCCCCGCACTCTGTGCCCCTCCGTCCCCGCCGGCCTGAGTGCGCCAGAGCCCCCAATCAGCGGCTCTTTTAACCCCATCCTGTCTGAGCAAAAAACAGACGCCCTCCAGCGATCTACACGCAGTGGCAGGGCCAAATCCAAAGCTTAGCCCTGGGAGCTGTGAGAACAAAGAAGAGAAAGGGAAATCCCTCCCAGCAGCCTCAGAAGCAGCGGATTAAAGCTGCACAATCAACTTGATGTACCCTGCATCTGTGGAATACCTGAATAGACAACCAATCATCCCAAATTAAGGAAGTGGACTTTAGGAGCAAGATCTATGATTTTTTCCCCTTTCCTCTTTTTGCGAACGTGTATGTGTATGCTTCTGTGTGAGATCTTGTCTGTATAGTCTTGCTTCCACCATTTGTCCTAGGGTTCTATCCGTCCATGTTTTTTTTTTAATTTTTTTTCTTAATAATTAATTTTAATAACCTTATTATACTTTACCTTCGTTCTTTCTTTCTTTCTTTCCGTCTATCCTTCCCTCCTTTAGACAACGAATCATCCCAAATTGAGGAGGTGGTCTCTGACAGCAAGATTTAGGATTTTTCCCCATTTACCTCTTTTAGTGAGGGTGTATGTGTATGCTTCTGTGTAAGATTTTGTCTGTATAGCTTTGCTGCCAACATTTGTCCTAGGTTCTTTCCGTCCCTTTTTTTTTTTCTAAATAAGAAGTTTTTAATTCAATAACTTTATTATACTGTATTTTATTTTTACTGTATCTTCTTTCTTTCTGTCTTTTTTCCTTCTTTCCCTCCTTCCTTCCCTCCTCCCTCCCTCCCTCCCTCCCTTCTTTCCTTCTTGCCTTCTTTCCTTCTTTGCTTCTTTCTTTCTTTCTTCCTTCCTTCCTACCCTCCTTTCCTTCTTTCTTTCCTCATACTTCTACTAATTCCCTCTACTTTTTATCCCTTTTATCCTGAGCCTGTGGATGAAAAGCTTTTGGTGCTCCAGCCAGGAGGCAGGGCTCTGCCTCTGAGGTAGGACAGCCAACTTCAGGACACTGATCAACAAGAGACCTCCCAGCTCCACATAATATCAAACGGCGAAAATCTCCCAGAGACCTCCATCTTAACACCAGCACCCAGCTTCACTCAACGACCAGCAAGCCACAGTGCTGGAAAACCTATGCCAAACAACTAGCAAAACAGGAACACAACCCCACCCATTAGCAGAGAGGCTGCCTAAAATCATAATAAGGCCACAGACACCCCCAAACACACCACCAGACGTGAACCTGCCCACTAGAGAGACAAGATCCAGTCTCATCCACCACAACACAGGCACTAGCCCCCTCCACCAGGAAGCCTACACAACCCACTGAACCAACCTTAGCCACTAGAGACAGACATCAAAAACAGGAGGAACCACAAACCTGCAGCCTGCAAAAAGGAGACCCCAAACACAGTAAGATAAGCAAAATGAGAAGACAGAAAAACACACAGCAGATAAAGGAGCAAGATAAAAATGCACCAGACCTAACAAATGAAGAGGAAATAGGCAGTCTACCTGAAAGAGAATTCAGAATAATGATAGTAAGGTTGATCCGAAATCTTGGAGATAGAATGGACAATAGATTGGACAAAATGCAAGAATCAGTTAACAAGGACCTAGAAGAACTAAAGATGAAACAAGCAACGATGAACAACACAATAAATGAAATTAAAAGTACTCTAGATGGGATCAATAGCAGAATAACTGAGGCAGAAGAACGGATAAGTGACCTGGAAGATAAAATAGTGGAAATAACTACTGCAGAGCAGAATAAAGAAAAAAGAATGAAAAGAACTGAGGACAGTCTCAGAGACCTCTGGGACAACATTAAACGCACCAACATTCGAATTATAGGGGTTCCAGAAGAAGAAGAGAAAAAGAAAGGGACTGAGAAAATATTTGAAGAGATTATAGTTGAAAACTTCCCTAATATGGGAAAGGAAATAGTTAATCAAGTCCAGGAAGCACAGAGAGTCCCATACAAGATAAATACAAGGAGAAATACGCCCAGACACATATTAATCAAACTGTCAAAAATTAAATACAAAGAAAGCATATTAAAAGCAGCAAGGGAAAAACAACAAATAACACATAAGGGAATCCCCATAAGGTTAACAGCTGATCTCTCAGCAGAAACCCTACAAGCCAGAAGGGAGTGGCAGGACATACTGAAAGTGATGAAGGAGAAAAACATGCAGCCAAGACTACTCTACCCAGCAAGGATCTCATTCAGATTTGATGGAGAAATTAAAACCTTTACAGACAAGCAAAAGCTGAGAGAGTTCAGCACCACCAAACCAGCTTTACAACAAATGCTAAAGGATCTTCTCTAGGCAAGAAACACAAGAGAAGGAAAAGACCTATAATAATGAACCCAAAACAATTTAGAAAATGGGAATAGGAACATACATATCGATAATTACCTTAAATGTAAATGGACTAAATGCTCCCACCAAAAGACACAGATTAGCTGAATGGATACAAAAACAAGACCCTTATATATGCTGTCTACAAGAGACCCACTTCAGACCTAGAGATACATACAGACTGAAAGTAAGGGGATGGAAAAAGATATTCCATGCAAATGGAAGCCAAAAGAAAGCTGGAGTAGCAATTCTCATATCAGACAAAATAGACTTTAAAATAAGGACTATTAAAAGAGACAAAGAAGGACACTACATAATGATCAAGGGATCGATCCAAGAAGAAGATATAACAATTGTAAATATTTATGCACCCAACATAGGAGCACCTCAATACATAAGGCAAATACTAACAGCCATAAAAGGGGAAATCGACAGTAACACATTCATAGTAGGGGACTTAAACACCCCACTTTCACCCATGGACAGATCATCCAAAATGAAAATAAATAAGGAAACACAAGCTTTAAATGATACATTAAACAAGATGGACTTAATTGATATTTATAGGACACTCCATCCAAAAACAACAGAATACACATTTTTCTCAAGTGCTCATGGAATATTCTCCAGGATAGATCATATCTTAGGTCACAAATCAAGCCTTGGTAAATTTAAGAAAATTGAAATTGTATCAAGTATCTTTTCTGACCACAACGCCATGAGACTAGATATCAATTACAGGAAAAGATCTGTAAAAAATACAAACACATGGAGGCTAAACAATACACTACTTAATAATGAAGAGATCACTGAAGAAATCAAAGAGGAAATCAAAAAATACCTAGAAACAAATGACAATGGAGACACAACGACCCAAAACCTGTGGGATGCAGCAAAAGCAGTTCTAAGGGGGAAGTTTATAGCAATACAAGCCCACCTTAAGAAGCAGGAAACATCTCGAATAAACAACCTAACCTTGCACCTCAAGCAATTAGAGAAAGAAGAACAAAAAAACCCCAAAGCTAGCAGAAGGAAAGAAATCATAAAAATCAGATCAGAAATAAATGAAAAAGAAATGAAGGAAACAATAGCAAAGATCAATAAAACTAAAAGCTGGTTCTTTGAGAAGATAAACAAAATAGATAAACCACTAGCCAGACTCATCAAGAAAAAAAGGGAGAAGACTCAAATCAATAGAATTAGAAATGAAAAAGGAGAGGTAACAACTGACACTGCAGAGATAAAAGAGATCATGAGAGATTACTACAAGCAACTCTATGCCAATAAAATGGACAATCTGGAAGAAATGGACAAATTCTTAGAAATGCACAACCTGCCAAGACTGAATCAGGAAGAAATAGAAAATATGAACAGACCAATCACAAGCACTGAAATTGAAACTGTGATTAAAAATCTTCCAACAAAGAAAAGCCCAGGACCAGATGGCTTCACAGGCGAATTCTATCAAACATTTAGAGAAGAGCTAACACCTATCCTTCTCAAACTCTTCCAAAATATAGCAGAGGGAGGACCACTCCCTAACTCCTTCTACGAGGCCACCATCACCTTGATACCAAAACCAGACAAGGATGTCACAAAGAAAGAAAACTACAGGCCAATATCACTGATCAACATAGATGCAAAAATCCTCAACAAAATACTAGCAAACAGAATCCAACAGCACATTAAAAGGATCATACACCATGATCAAGTGGGGTTTATTCCAGGAATGCAAGGATTCTTCAATATACGCAAATCTATCAATGTGATAAACCATATTAACAAATTGAAGGAGAAAAACCATATGATCATCTCAATAGATGCAGAGAAAGCTTTTGACAAAATTCAACACCCATTTATGATAAAAACCCTGCAGAAAGTAGGCATAGAGGGAACTTTCCTCAACATAATAAAGGCCATATATGACAAGCCCACAGCAAACATCATCCTCAATGGTGAAAAACTGAAAGCATTTCCACTAAGATCAGGAACAAGACAAGGTTGCCCACTCTCACCACTATTATTCAACATTGTTTTGGAAGTTTTAGCCACAGCAATCAGAGAAGAAAAGGAAATAAAAGGAATCCAAATTGGAAAAGAAGAAGTAAAGCTGTCACTATTTGCAGATGACATGATCCTATACATAGAGAACCCTAAAGATGCTACCAGAAAACTACTAGAGCTAATCAATGAATTTGGTAAAGTGGCAGGATACAAAATTAATGCACAGAAATCTCTGGCATTCCTATATACTAATGATGAAAAATCTGAAAGTAAAATCAAGAAAACACTCCCATTTACCATTGCAACAAAAAGAATAAAATATCTAGGAATAAACCTACCTAAGGAGACAAAAGACCTGTATGCAGAAAATTATAAGACACTGATGAAAGAAATTAAAGATGATATAAATAGATGGAGAGATATACCATGTTCTTGGATTGGAAGAATCAACATTGTGAAAATGACTCTACTACCCAAAGCAATCTACAGATTCAATGCAATCCCTATCAAACTACCACTGGCATTTTTCACAGAACTAGAACAAAAACTTTCACAATTTGTATGGAAACACAAAAGACCCCGAATAGCCAAAGCAATCTTGAGAACGAAAGAAGGAACTGGAGGAATCAGGCTCCCTGACTTCAGACTATACTACAAAGCTACAGTCATCAAGACGGTATGGTACTGGCACAAAAACAGAAAGATAGATCAATGGAACAGGATAGAAAGCCCAGAGATAAACCCATGCACATATGGACACCTTATCTTTGATAAAGGTGGCAGTAATGTACAATGGAGAAAGGACAGCCTCTTCAATAAGTGGTGCTGGGAAAACTGGACAGGTACATGTAAAAGTATGAGATTAGATCACTCCCTAACACCATACACAAAAATAAGCTCAAAATGGATTAAAGACCTAAATGTAAGGCCAGAAACTATCAAACTCTTAGAGGAAAACATAGGCAGAACACTCTATGACATAAATCAAAGCAAGATCCTTTCTGACCCACCTCCTAGAGTAATGGAAATAAAAACAAAAATAAACAAATGGGACCTAATGAAACTTCAAAGCTTTTGCACAGCAAAGGAAACCGTAAACAAGACCAAAAGACAACCCTCAGAATGGGAGAAAATATTTGCAAATGAAGCAACCGACAAAGGATTAATCTCCAAAATTTACAAGCAGCTCATGCAGCTCAATAACAAGAAAACAAACAACCCAATCCAAAAATGGGCAGAAGACCTAAATAGACATTTCTCCAAAGAAGATATACAGACTGCCAACAAACACATGAAAGAATGCTCAACATCATTAATCATTAGAGAAATGCAAATCAAAACTACAATGAGATATCATCTCACACCAGTCAGAATGGCCATCATCAAAAAATCTAGAAACAATAAATGCTGGAGATGGTGTGGAGAAAAGGGAACACTCTTGCACTGCTGGTGGGAATGTGAATTGGTTCAGCCACTATGGAGAACAGTGTGGAGGTTCCTTAAAAAACTACAAATAGAACTACCATATGACCCAGCAATCCCACTACTGGGCATATACCCTGAGAAAACCAAAATTCAAAAAGAGTCATGTACCAAAATGTTCATTGCAGCTCTATTTACAATAGCCCGGAGATGGAAACAACCTAAGTGCCCGTCATCGGATGAATGGATAAAGAAGATGTGGCACATATATACAATGGAATATTACTCAGCCATAAAAAGAAACGCAATTGAGCTATTTGTAATGAGGTGGATAGACCTAGAGTCTGTCATACAGAGTGAAGTAAGTCAGAAAGAAAAAGACAAATACCGTATGCTAACACATATATATGGAATTTAAGAAAAAAATGTCATGAAGAACCTAGGGGTAAAGCAGGAATAAAGACGCAGACCTCTTAGAGAACGGACTTGAGGTTATGGGGAGGGGGAAGGGTGAGCTGTGACAGGGCGAGAGAGAGTCATGGGCATATACACACTAACAAACGCAGTAAGGTAGATAGCTAGTGGGAAGCAGCCGCATGGCACAGGGATATTGGCTCGGTGCTTTGTGACAGCCTGGAGGGGTGGGATGGGGAGGGTGGGAGGGAGGGAGACGCAACAGGGAAGACATATGGGAACATATGTTTATGTATGACTGATTCACTTTGTTATAAAGCAGAAACTAACACACCATTGTAAAGCAATTATACCCCAATAAAGATGTTAAAAAAAAAAAAAAGCTACATAAACATAAAATTGAACTTTAGCTAAAGGGCAGGAGAATCTAGGCTTTTGCCAATCCTTTTGCCTTGTGATGGGGTAAGGTGGGGGGCCTGGTTGCTGAATTTTCAGCGTGGTATTAGGCACTTTAGAGCTGAAATGTAAACTCCTGCTATGTTTCCCCCCCAGCTTCCATGTCATCATAAAGCTAAACATGATCTTCATTTGAATGTCAGACTTAGAAACTGCAACAGATACACAAGTAGGGGATTCCCAAAATGTCACCTCTGAAACTAGCGTTCTGTTTCTGTCTAGTTAATATCATCACAGTTATCCCTATATTCTCCATTTATGTGTATACACATATACATGTACATGAATATCATGTAATTTTCAAGGACTGAAACAGCATTATTTAATTTAGTTTAATTATTGCAATAACCTTCTATCAATGATATTGTCTTGTCTATTTTGTGAATGGGAAAATAGGCTGAGAGGTTTGGCAACTTGCTCTCAGCTAGCAAAAGGTAGAGTTATGATGTGAAACTAGGTTTATGAAACCGATGAAAGACAACCACAAAATCTTTTTAACTCCTTCCACTGAGAGGTGGAGTCTAATTTCCCTTCCTTGAATTTGGGCTACTCTTAGTGACTTTCCTGATGAATAGAATGCAGTGGAAGTTGTATTCTGGAATTTCTGAGGTTTGGTCATAAAAAAATGCAGCTTCTGCTCTGGTCTTTGAGAAACCTTGCTCTCAGGAAATTTCTTCTCAAGACATTCCCTCTTGGAAACCAGCTACCATGATTTGAGGAAGCCCAAGTGGCCCCATGGAGAGGCTCACATGGAGATTAATTGCAGCTGCAGCTGACAGTCTTGGTTGGACTCCCAGCCAACAGCCAGCACCAACATGCCAGTGGTGCCGTTGATTCACCCTTCGTGATTTCTAGCCTAGTTGAGCCTTCCGATGATTGCAGCACTAGCTGATATCTGATTACAATCGCATGAGAGACTCCGTGTTCATTTCTTAGGGCTGCTGTAACAGAGTGCCACAAACTGGGTGGCTTAAAACAATGTGTTCTTTTACAGTTCTTGAGGCTCGGGGTATGAAATGAAGGTGTCAGAGGAGCCGTGCCTCCTTGGAAGGCTCTAGGGAAGAATCCCTCCCTGCCTCTTTTAGCTTCCAGCGTGTTCCTTGAATTGAGGAAGCATAACTCCAAACTCTGCCTACCTTTATTTTCACATTACCTTCCTCTGTCCCTGTGTGTCTCTCTGGGTCATCTCCTCTCCTTATAAAGACACCAGTCGTTGGACTTGGGGCCTACTCTAAATCCAGGATGATTTCATTTTGAGATCCTCAACTAATTATACCTGTGAATATACAATTTCTAACAAGGTTACATGCTAACATTCTAGGTGGATATGACTGCGGGGGGACAGTGTTCAATCCACTACAGATGCCAAGCAAGAAACGTACAGTCAAGCTCTTCCTGAAATCTATCCACAAAATCATTGTCCTAATAAAACAGTTATTTTAAGCCACTAAGTTTTGCAGCAACAGAAAACCATGTCTTTCTACCTTACTACACTGCCTCTTTTCACAGAACCTGCAACATGGAAGGTTTGTAACACATATTACAGACAATAGCTATTTTAAAAAATATACTTGAAGTTTGAAAATACTTGTATTCTTTATGTCACAGAAAATTCAATTTGTGAACTACCAAGCACAGAACCTCACACATGATAAGCATTAGTATATATTAGCTCTTTGTATTATTAATATTTCCTGTACCACAAAGGTTTATTTGAATGTGTCTTCTCAAACAGAAAATCTTAATCCTGTCTCTATACACGAACAAAGTCTCTAAATATAAAAATTTTTTTCTTTATGTTTGTTCTCTATAATTTCTTGGGACTACTCCAAAATTTAACTTGGCACAGAGTATGAGAACACATCCTGAACTATGGAAGGGTATAAGCTAACTTGGCATCGGTCACTTACATGCTACCAGTTTTGCCCAAAGAAAGGCATCTTTAGTTTGTGTGTGTATGTATGGGTGTGAGTGTGTGTACACACATTGCATTACAATGTCATGGTGTCAGCAACTGTGTTCTCTATTACAGTTTACTTAACTAAGGCAGAGGTGGGAAATCATCAGCCTACTGGATATATCTGTCTTGGACTTGTTATATCCAGTGCGCTGACCTAAAATTGAATCCAAGGAATAATATTATCCCATTGTTGTTCGACATATCAAATAATTTCCCAAACCTAATAGTTAGATCATTAAGAACAGAACATCTGAAGGGTTAGGGCTAAAGAGAAGTTAGAGAACTAAGAACAATGGTTACACTGCCAATTTCAAACCACAAAAAACAAAGGGTAAACATTTTCCAAACCCATGACCCAAGTGAAGGGCAGGGGGTGGTGAAAGTTTAGGAACATCTAAGAAATTGCTCAGTGGTCTCCCTTTTGTCCAAATTCTCTTTAATTCTCTCTGTATGTGCCTCCCTTTCCTCCTCAGTGCTGTGTCTCCTCATTCCATTTTCCTTGCCCTATCTTATCTTTGGTCTGTTAACTTTTTCCCAGTGACTTTTGTCCTTTCCATTTTTCATCTTAACCCAGTGGTAATTCACAAACAATTGCAATATTGCTTACACGTATATAGAATTTACTGAATGACAATTTTTCAAATTTTTAATTCTTGGATGTTTATCTCAAACAGAAATGTAAAATCACTGAACCAAATTGCATTATTTCCTTCTCTAGGTCGAATAATTTCAATAATTTATTTTTGCCTCAGGCCCACTAATTGTATAATGTTTTTGAGCCTATGCTTAGCTATGCCTTATTTTTAAAATAGTTTTTCCAATATAAGAGGGTGGTAAATACCATATCCTTTCTAGAAAGAGAACAAACTTCATTAATTGCTGTTAATTTGGGAAGACTTGATTTGAATTACTGAAGAGCTTCAATTAAATATGTATGTAATTTTTTTCGCATGAAGTTTCAAATGTTTACCCTAAGAAGAGAAAACTGTAACTAGGCCAACACTCTCACTTAGTAGAGGTCTTTAGAGACTTATTTTATAGAAACGATAATACGTAGGAGGGTATGTAATAAAGTATAAGAAATAAAAATTTACTCACCAGAAACTTTCCGCAAAGATTTCTCAAGAGAAAAGGATTCAGAATGAAAGAACTGTGCTTCCCAGTATAGACTTAGGCGCTGGGGTATTAGGAGTAAAGGTGAGGAGCATGGAGCTGCTGGGTCCTCCAGCTGTCCTAGAGTGACCCCATATGGCCTTTAAGAGTGCGTAGAGCACATGAAGTTACTTGCAGCAGAGAGGTGAGGCTGGCGTAGTGCATGGTGTCTACCTCCATGACAAAAACTAAAGCTGTTAAAGGAAGTCAAAGCAGACACAAGTGTGAGAAGATAATAGAAAGGACTAATGCCCGTGGTGTGAGCTAAATACCGGGTATTATGGTCCAGCAACCCATCTGTAATGATCCATTTGTAAACTCTCTACACAGTTATCCTAAGGGAGGAGGCTTCAGGATAATCCCTCACACAGATTCCTCTTCCCTCAGTATTAAAAAGTCTGGTTTAAATGTGAATCCGATTTTGTGTGTGAGCTGTATTTTTTTTTTTTTAATAAGAAGAAATAGATTACTCAGCCAAACCTCACTAATTTACACCACAGATTCATATTAAGTCTGAGTTTAGGTGTGTCTTTTCACTAAGAACAGAGACATTTCAATGAACGATCATCACAAAAACAACATTAGAAGGTGATCAACGGCCAGATGGAAAAACTGGTCTCCTTTGCATCCAAAGAATTGCTGTGCAGCAAACAAAAATAATCCTAATCTATGTATGTTTGTGCCCAATCTATGTGTGTGCTCAATAAATATTGGTTAAACTGAATTTACTGAAATTTATAATACATGTGAGCCTCACGTTGAATTGTAGAAAAAACTTCAAAGGTTCATTATTTCACATGTAGTATCAGATCAACTCGATTATACCCTGAGAGATACTCTGAATATTCAGAAAATTTCCTCAAAATTTTGTTTTCTTTCGTGAGGAATTACAGCTTCATTTATAGTACACAAAAGAGACCTCTTCCCTCCCCTACAATTGGAGTGTGCCCCAGAAAAGTTGTCATTAAGTAGTCAAAGAATAATTGTCAGAGGGTTATAACAAAGAAGAGAATATTAGTAAGCTTCAAACTCAAAATGTCCCAAACTGAATTTGTCATGCCCTTCCCATTTCCCTCTTTCAAGTCTGGCTCTTACATTGAGTCCGCTCTTCCAACCAGGCAGCATGTTTGAAGTCTTATCATGAGCTTCTTGGTTTATACAAAATTAAGTTTATCTTGAAACCCCCTTTTTCCTGGGTTTTATCTCTTAATTTCCATTTCCATTATTTAGATCCTCATCTTCTCATACATGGACGCTTCAGATAGATTCCTTTAGTCCAGTTTCATCTTCTGTCAATCAAATCTACCTCTTGCTTTTTAAAACCTTGATTTCATCATGCCATTCCCTATAAGCTTCAGTGGCTCCCTGTGTCCCGGCCCATTAAGTTTTAGTTCTCTGTATGGCTTTCAGGTATCCCCCTTGTATTTACATGTACAACATCTCTGTGGTTATTTATTACATTTGTTCCATGGTATCTGCAGGAGATTGGTTCCAGGACCCCCTGTGGATAACAAAATCTGTGGAAGCTCAAGTCCCTTACATAAAATGGCACAGTACAGTTACCCCTCTGTTTCCGTGGATACAGAACCTGTGGGTACGGGGTGGACTATACTTCTCCTTCCCTTGGAATCCTAAATATTTGTAAATTCAGGCAACATCTTTCTCTACAAACACATTACACTTCTCCCTTATGCTGTATCTTAGACCATTTTGTTTCCAAAAAACCTCAACCCTTTCTATATCCATTTACCTCTCCTTCAAAGACAAACTCAAGTCCTGCCTAACTTCCTGATCCTTCCAGCTCTTCGGTCTCCCTTTTCCACACAATGCAGTCCTCTACTGCAGTCCAAATTAGAGTCCTATATTGCTTCAGGTGTGATCACTTTGTTTCTGCAAGTGAACTTAAGTTTCTTGAATGTAAACATCCCTTCCTCAAGAAAGCCTTTTCCAATTATACCTTCCACCTCCAGTTTAGGTTAGACCTCCAAATTATGTGCTCCCATCACACCCTGTGCTTTTCCATCATAGCAACTTGCACTTGTTTGCTTATTTCCCTCCTGGGCCGTGAACTCTTTTTATGGTATCAGTCTAATCCATCCACATTGTGCACCACTGTATCCCAAGGACAATTATTGTATCTCTTAGTGCCTGGCACACAGCAGTTGCTTCAAAAACACCTTTTGGTATGATGACAGATGGTGACTACAAACCCATTATACTTCTTTTTGTACAAACATGGATTTGAAAATGATCACTTATCATGGTGATCATTTTGAAATGTATAGAAATATTGAATCACTATGTTGCGTACCAGGAACTAACACAGTGTAGTAGATCAATTATATTTCAAAAACAAACAAACTCATAGAGAACAAGATGAGAATTGTGGTGACCAGAGGCGGAGGGTGGAGGGAGGAGGAATTGGATGAAGGCAGTCAAAAGGTACAAACTTCCAGTTATAAGACAAATAAGTACTAGGGATGTAATGGGCAACATGATAAGTGTAATTAACACTGTGGTACGTTATATATGAAAGCTGTTCAGAGAGTAAATCCCAAGAGTTCTCATCACAAGGAAAACACTTTTCTATTTCTTTAATTTTGTGTCCGTATGAGATGATGGACGCTCACTAAACTTATTGTGATCATCATCTCATGATGTATGTATGTCAAATCATTACGCTGTACACTTTAAACTTGTTCAATGCTGTATGTCAAATATCTCAATAAAGCTGGAAGAAAAAAAACACCTTTCGACTTACTGTGAATCTGAAGGCAAGGGCCACAGTTTTGTTTTGTTTTGTTATTCCTCCAAAACAGTTGTTAATGTTTAACTTTAAAAAATTTTAGAACCTTATCTTTAAACGTGGAAAAATTAATAATGATAATTGGGTTTATTTTTTATGAAACTGTCTGTGGGGGGTTTCCAAGCTCACTTTGAGATGGAAATTATAAGCACTAATTAAAAAACAAAAATCTCCTTAGTAAACCAGGAAAACAAGCCAACAAGCCATGAGAATTCGACTCACCCGAGGTGGGGCTGGAGCCTTCCCAAGGCTGGAAGCCTGAAGGCAGATATTGACTGTTCTTCTCCCCTGTGATTTCCAGAAAAGAATAGGCTCTTCTGATCCTTACTGAACACAGACAGAGCCTTAGGGAAAGGGTGAGGAAGGGCATGAACCCTGCGGTAAGGACTTATGACACATCCAGCATCCATAACTCTACCCTATGAATCCTTCTGTGCCTGGACCCTTGTACCTGTTTGTGGCTGTAATCCTTCAGGAACCGCCAGAGTTTAAGTTTTCTTCCAGGTCCGCATGCTGATAATGCAGACTGGACACTAGAGGAGCTGACTTCCCAATTCTGGAGCTCCCTCTCGCAAAATCTGAGTTTTCGTGTCTTTTTTAATTTAAATGACTTGTAGCTCTTCATTGCTTCTGCAGTCTTTTAGTTAACTCGGGTCTCTAGAATCTCACTCTAGGGTCCTTGTTTTAGAACTGTCTGACTTAAACTGTGTGCGTGTAGGGGAGGGATAGGGAAAGGATCCAGCTTCTTGAGGTCCTTCTAATGCCCATCTCTCCTTTCATTCTCCTTATCTTCCTAAATTTCTGACCAGGAATTCTTAACACACATGTCATGGATAGTCCTGCAGATCCTTGATTATCTGTGTATGCAATTGTCTAAATTTTTGTGGATAGACTGTCTATCCCTTCCATTGGATTTTCAAAGGAACCAATGTCTCCCAAAGATCAGGAACTACTGTTCTATAGGTTTATATGCCATGGTTGGGTCCCATCCCCTGATAACTGTCTTTTTCTCATCCTTTCTTCATGATCAAAGGATTCAATCTTAGCAGCAAAACCTATGTTTTGGTACCTGATGTGAAATAAAGTCATCCATTCATTGGCTCAACAGATAGTGTGCCTACTATATGCTAGGAAT
Organism: Globicephala melas; assembly: GCF_963455315.2. Classification (NCBI taxonomy): domain Eukaryota; kingdom Metazoa; phylum Chordata; class Mammalia; order Artiodactyla; family Delphinidae; genus Globicephala; species Globicephala melas. The sequence continues at coordinate 28,827,406 of NC_083316.1, forward strand.
TATTCTTGGCATTGAAGATAAAACATAAAATAAAATGGATACAAGACACTTTATTTGCTGAATTCTTACTCTGTGTAAAGTACTTTGTTAAGTGATTATCTTCTTTAAACCTCGTAATAGACCTATAAAGTACGCACATTTATCCTACTAATTTTATAGATGAGAAAACTAAGGCAGTAACTAATCCAGGTTCTCATCGTTCAAAAGTCATGGCTCTAAGGGCTGAAGGCATCTCTTTAAGTAACCTCTTCAAATTATTTGAGGGGTACAATGGGAGTTTGAAGTCAATCAAGCCCCCAAGCCCCAGTACATGAGAATAATCAGTAACATCACTCAACAAAATATATTTTTGTATTGGCTCATGCCAGGCATGTGGGATACAACCCTGAATAGTGTCTGGTCCTTCCCTCAAAGTTCAGGGGGTTAGTGAACTTGGCTTTCTATCTGACGATGGAGAACTGATGTAGTATGGCAGTATGCACAGATTCTTCCTGGACAAAAATTGAGGTGTTGGGGGTAGGCAGAAAAAGGTGTAATCTGGGGTTTGGGGATAGAAAGCCTTATTTGTGAGCCTCTGTGACCTGTATGGGAAAGACAGACGTGTCACCTTTGGCCAATTTCTCCCTCAATCCTCATGCTGATGGACTCCTGATCATCTATCAATGTTCTTTCATTTTTCCACCCCCTCATGTAGGTTTCATCTTTACTTACAGGAGAATAACAGGTCCTACTAGCATTAAATCAGCACAGTATTTTCAGCCAAGCTTCATTGAAGACTCTACACAAGGCCAAACCGTGTTAGTCATAACATCTGAGCAAAACCGCAAACTCTCTTTCCATTAATTTTAATCAAATGTATTTACATATATTTACAAGTGTCTCTGGTTACCCAGAAACAATCTTTTCTGCGCCTTAGTCATGAAGTTACTTGGTTGAATGTCCATGTGTTCAAATAAGCTTTAGTTCTTATTTATAACTACCTATAACCGGGTTTCTTCTTTTTCTTCTTCCTCTCCCCCTTCTCCTTTTTATCACAGACATCTCCCATTTATATGTTTCTTCCCAATAAAGTTAGATATGCTATTTACCTGTTGAGTAAATGTTTGTTGGGCAGTATATGGGCACTACTAATACCTTTAAAATTGTAGATTTCTTTATATAGACTGAAAAATTTTTAGTCATTTTTAGTCATGGATATATTTTCAGTCACGGATATATTTCAGTTCAAATAATGAACATTAGCTTAGTATTTGTTGGAGATTTTTGTACTGGGCACTCGTTTGGGATTTTTTTTTTTAATGGGAAAACTGAGAGCTACAATCCTACCCAAATCTTCCTTGACTTACAATGGGGTTATGTCCCAATAAACCCATCATAAGTTGAAAATATTGTAAGTCAAAGGTGAAACTTTCTGAACATCATAGCTTAGCCCAGCCTACTTAAGTGTGCTCAGAACACTTATATTAGCCTACAGCTGGGCAAAATCATCTAACTCAAAGCTTATTTTATGATAAAATGTTGAACATCTCATAGAATTTATTAAATACTCTACTGAAAGTGAAAAACAGAATGGTAGCATGGGTACAGAATGGTTGTAAGTGTATCAGTTGTCTACCCTCATGATCACGTGGCTGACTGGGAGCTATGGGTTGCTGCCCCTGCCCAGCATCATGAGAGAGTATCGTACTGCATATTGTTAGCTTGGAAAAGGATAAAATTCAAAATCTGAAGTACAATTTCTACTAAATGTGTATCGATTCTGCACCATTGTAAAGTCGAAAAGTTGTTAAGTCAAACCATCATAAGTCAGGGACTATTTGTGTACTGTTTCGAAAAATATTTCTGAAAAATATTTCAGAAAAATATTTCTGAGAAAAATATTTCTGTTTCGAAAAATATTTCTAAACATTAACAACTGTTTTGGAGGAATAACAAAATATTTCAGTGTTGAGCCCTCTTAAAATTGATACATCTTTCAGTATTGATCTCATGAGACAGAACCAGTGATAGAGATCCAATTCCAGACTGCTGTAAGAAGTTTTCAATTATTTATGGATTATGACCACATCACTAATCCACATTGGAAATTAGATGTGCCCACAGAGCTAATATACCCCGGATGCTTTTTTCATGAACACATACCAGTAAAGTATTAACCCACAAACCAATACTCATGTACAGTTTCCTTGTATTCTAGAAAAATTAACTTCTTGACCATGTCTAGTATTTCTTTCTTCACTCATAGTCAACTATGAATTCACTTGAATATATCAGATTAGAACAGGTCTATTCTGATGCAGATGGGGTACATTATCACATCACGCATGCAGGTGTCCACAGACACACACACACACACACAATAACCAGGAGAATAAGGCATTCCTGACTAATCTGTAGACATTTATTGATTCCCTATCATATGGCCAGCCCTATCCAAGGCATGTGGGCTTGTATGATGACCTTTGCTTTCAAAGAGTTGCTTGGATTCTAAATTTTATTTATATCAATGACCAAATGAAGGGCACTTTCCTGTCTCCACGCCCCCCTTTGTCTACCACCTCTAATATGATCTGGCTCCCCTTATGCCTCAGCTTGAGGAAGGAGAGACCCTGCCATTGGGCAAACAAAGAAGGCTTTGGAAGTCACAGACTTGGGTCCATCAGTGGCACCATAAGTGGCAGCCAACTCATCTTGGATGAACATCCCAGGAGTCATTATAACTCACTGTTCAGAATAGGCTCTTGAATCAGATACCTGTCCTCTCCCGTTGCGGAGCACAGGCTCCGGACGCGCAGGCTTAGCGGCCATGGCTCATGGGCCCAGCTGCTCCGCGGCATGTGGGATCTTCTCGGACCGCGGCACGAACCCATGTCCCCTGCATCGGCAGGCGGACTCTCAACCACTGCGCCACCAGGGAAGCCCAGATACCTGGTTTTGAACCCCTGTTCTACTTCATATTGGTTGGGTGATCTTAGGCATGTTACTTACCTAATCTCATACTTTGTTTCTTCCTTTGTAAAATAAGGACAATGATAGCTCTTATTTTTTATTTACAGGAGAATAACAGGTCCTTGTAAGGATTAACAATAACAGTTGTTGTAAGAATTAAAAGATATATGACCTGTAGAATGTTTAGTTTGGCATAGTATCTAACACAAGGTAAGTGCTCATTAAATAAAAATATTATTATACCAGTTATTAAGTATTGAGATGAGTCTTTCTTCTATGCACCAATTGCTTTTAAGAAAACAACAGAAATTCAGCTATCTCACTGTTCTGTCCAGCCTCAGCTCCACCATGAGACCTTGAATCGCCAAGAATCACTAAGTATTCATCTTGGATTTCACATTGCAGGGGTTCCCTTGGAAAGATTTTCTTTACCCATGAAGTTTTTGGTGCTTTACCTTCTGTTTCCATTCCTTTTAAAAAAAAATAGTTAATATCCCACATATAAAAACAGATTACACAACTCAACATCAAAGAAAAAAAACAAACCACCAAACAATCCGATTAAAAAAATGGGTAGAGGGCTTCCCTGGTGGCACAGTGGTTGAGAGTCCGCCTGCTGATGCAGGGGCCGCGGGTTCGTGCCCTGGTCTGGGAAGATCCCACATGCCGCGGACCGGCTGGGCCCGTGAGCCGTGGCCGCTGAGCCTGCGTGTCCGGAGCCTGTGCTCCGCAACGGGAGAGGCCACAGCAGTGAGAGGCCCGCGTACCGCAAAAAAAAAAAAAAAAAAATGGGTAGAACTGAACAGACATTTTTCCAAAGAGGAAATTCAGATGGTCAACAGGCACATGAAAAAATGCTCAGCATCACTAATCATCAGGGAAATGCAAATCAAAACCACAATGAGATACCATCTCACACCTGTCAGAATGGCTATCATCAAAAAGAATACAAATAACAAATGTTGGCAAGCATGTGGAGAAAAGGGAACACTCGTACACTGTTGCGGGGGAATGTAAATTGGTGCAGCCACTGTGGAAAACAGTATGGAGGTTTCTCAAAAAACTAAAAATAGAACTACCATATGATCCAGCAATTCCTCTCCTCAGTATATATCCAAAAAAACCAAAAGCACGAAAACATGTATCAAAATGATACATGCACCCAATGTTCATAGCAGCATTATTTACAATCGCCAAAATATGGAAGCAACCTAAGTGTGCATTAATAGAAGAATAGATAAAGAAGATGTGGTATACATATATACAATACTACTCAGCCATTATAAAGAATGAAATTTTGCCATTTGCTGCAACACGGATGGACTTGGAGGGCATTATGCTAAGTGAAATAAGTCAGACAGAGAAAGACAAATACTGTATGATATCACTTATATGTGAAATCTAAAAAATACAAGAAACTAGTGAATAAAACAAAAATGAAGGAGCTCACAGATATAGGGAACAAATTAGTGGTTACCAGTGGGGAGAGGGAAGGGGCAATATAGGGGTAGGGGAAAAAAGACATTATTATGGGATTATATAAAGTCATGTCTGTGAAACTTTTGAAAATTGTAAAGTACTATAGAATTTAAAGAATCATTCGATATAAAAGAAAGAGCAAAAAAAGAAAAGAGATTGTAATAACTTTAATAACCTATAATGGAATATAATCTGCAAAAATACTGAGTCACTATGCTACACACCTGAAACTAGCACAATATTGTAAATTAACTATACTTCAATTTTAAAAAAAGTAATTGAATATTGCATAACAATATTAAATAAGTAAATGAATAAATAAGTGAATGCAACTTAAAAATCATTCAAATGCACACTTTTTATCTCAATAAAGTTGTTACCCAAAAATAAAATAAATAAATACAGATTATAATATTGAGTTTATGGTTAGGTAATTCCCTTAAGAACACTCAGCTAAAAACTGATAGCTTATCTACCTTACTTGATTTGAACCCTGATTTGAATATTATGAGGAATTCTCTCTGAAAGTGCAAACATAATGCATCCATAACATTCTTAAAAGAAATGAGCACCATATATTCCATAGAGCTGTGTGACTGTACATGCATATGTGTTACACAATTAACACACTAAGGTGCCCATCAGTATTGTACAGTATGATGGCTTTGTTTTGAGTTCAGGTATATTTTCAATTTCAAGGATATTAAAGATTTTAAGATATCCAAGTTATCCTCCCTGCCGCCCACAAATTCACCCAGATTCTTCTGACCTTCTTTAAATGATAGGGTCAATGACTATGATGCCTCTGTAGTAAGTGAAACAGGAAAAGAGTACTTGTAACTAACCCTTTTATAAAATTAGAATTTACCAGTTTAACCTGTCTTACAGTTACATTAGAATATTTTAAGCTCAAGCCAATGGTTGCCATAAGATAGCATAATTGGTTAGCATAACTCTATTTCACACTACACATCATCTAGCACATACATACACACAGGAACACACCTAACATGAAGAAGGCTAATACTAACTTTACAAGAGCTACCTCTTTGGCTGGGTATTTGCTTATCTTTTTCATCATCAGAAGTGATCTTATGAAAAAAACATTTAGAGTAAAACTGTGGACTATCAAGTTGAGTATTTTGCAGCCAGTACATTCTTTTTCAGCCTAAATGTCGTAAGCAGAAAGATGGCTCTAGAATCATTCTGAATTTAATTGGACAGTCAGTTCTCTAACAGATGTTTTTATATGATCTTTCAGCTGATCAGTATGCCCACAGAGATCTCATTAGAATGTTGTCACTGAATGCCATATGGCTGGTCTGGTGCTTTTCAAACGAGCCAGGAATACCTAAACTTCAAATTTAGTTCCCTTGCGGCCACATTCTTTCCTGAGAGAGTTGTTAATGGTTTTGATTTTTACTATAACCAACAGGAAACTGTGCAAGGCTCTTTAGACTCACCTCACCCAACAAGCTTCACATGCCCTGGGACTGAATTAAGAAACTTTGCCATTTCCCAGGGCACTTGGACGCGAAACATTTTGAAGGAGGAAAGTGAAATACCAAGAGGCAAAGCCTTGACATTTGAAAAATCAGCAGCTTCATTTAGCAAGATGACATCAATCTTTGCTCCTTCAGTCATTGTTTCTCTGTAATGTTGGAAATGTCAGCAAGGGGCCAAGAACCTGGATGGTACAATGAATGGGCAGTTGCCATAGAGAAGGGGCGCTGCTCTGGTGTCAGCAGCAGTTTCCTGGTGTTGCTTTCAACTGTCTATCTTCTTCGATAACATCCAGCGAAGAGCCTGGACCATCTGGATAGTGGCCTCCAAAATGGACTATCAGCATGCAGTGTCCAACCCGGAAAATGAAAACAAGACATCATACAAACTGGGGTGAAAGACAGGGCATAATTTAGCCACGTGGACTAGATCTGGTGGCAAAAACTCCAGCCAACTGGCTCAAGAGAGAGAGGTGAACCCTGGCTCAGTTTGGTGAACAGCAGGTTGGCTCTGATCTCAAGGAGCTGGAACAGAGCAACAGTGGAGGGCGACAGGTACAGAGTCACTGGATCAGCCTGATGTGACCTGATTCTCTTGCTTACCAATGTCATGGTACCCTAAAAAGCGCAAAAACCTGGGAGGACAAACAGGAGCCTGTGCTGAGAAGATTCCAATGGCATCATCTTGAGGCAAAGGCCAGAAAAGAGCAAATATTGAAAGAATGATAAAGGATAGAGCCCACAGCAGATACTTGCCTACTTGCAGACAGACAATACATGCTGAAAGTATGTGAATGACAATGACCTCGAATGACAGAACAAAGCAAACAGATTCCTCTATTGTTTAACTCTTCACCAGTCACCCAGTCAAATCTCTCCTTTCTTCTGGGTCCTAGGACCTTTCACTTACTTGGGTAGTTTTTTAGTATTCAGCAGTATAAACCCTTCCCTCTCTTAACTTCCTTTACCTGCTTTGAAATTAGCCCATTTCCACATCTTCCAGTTTGGTTTTGATATGTTTTTCAGATCACCAACCTAGTGCGTCTAATTGGACTCCACAAATGGCCAGTTAGCTCTCTTTAGAATTGACACCCTAGATTCTAGCCTCAGCTTGGCACGTGGGATTCAGAGTACATTCGTGCTTCCCTCCTCCACTGGACCCAGGTCTGACTGGGCTGTCTTGCCTGTACATGGCATCACCACCTATTATGCCCTCCAGGCATGCCCTGACCCATTGGTGCTCCCCACTAAAGTTGGGTTCGTCCGGTTCACATCCATTGCTGATCTGTATCATTCTCACTGACTTAATGAAGTTTCTGAGAGGCAGACTCTGAAAACAGGATATTTGCAAGGAATAACTAGGAAAAATCAACAGGACAGGACACCAATTGGAAGTGATAGAGGAAGGGGAGGAAGCCAAAACAAGGTGAGCCATCAAGCAGATTAGCACCGTGGGCAACTGTGGTTGGATTTTAGTGAGGGAACTCTGGGAAAGAGTATAGCACATACACCACAGAATTATCCTTGCCTAAAGGACCTGGAATATTTATCCATCAGCTTCTCATTGACATTGTTTGAGGGCTGCTCCCCAGGCTGCTAATTCTTTAGTGCTTCTTGTTTGCCTCACATGTAGGTTGAAGGGGCTCTCGTGGGCAATGATAGTCTTCAAGCAAAGGGTTGTAGAGGCCGACAATGAAAGTTGGTTCACTGCATGGAAATGGTAAACTAGGGGAAAGGTGGGCATGTGCCTAGACCCAACCATGGATCACACCACCATCTGCCTCTCTTCCTTAGAATGTATCTCTTCTTGTACTCTAGCCATTCACATCTCTATTTCCAGCTCTGATTTTGATTTGAATTCCAATTGTGCACTTATACTACCCAAGTTCAAAGTGAACCATGACATATCATTCATTTGTTCCTCATACATGGTTTGAACCCATCATCTTCCTGATACCGGGCTAAGTGTTGAGGATTCCAAGATGAATGAGGCATAGTTCCTATCTTCAAGGAGTAAACTGTTTAGAGCTTAAAATGATTTCCTCCCCACTTCCGCCTGCCAAAAAAAATCTACTTCCCAACTTCCTTTAGACATAGTGTCCTCTTTCCTATAAGACACTCAGGTTCACTACCATGCTTTTATTTTATTTTTAATTTTTAAATTTTTATTTATTTATTTTTGGCTGTGTTGGGTCTCCGTTGCTGCACACGGGCTTTCTCTAGTTGCAGTTAGTGGGGGCTACTCTTCATTGCGGTGGCTTCTCTTGTTGCGGAGCATGGGCTCTAGGCATGTGGGGTTCAGTAATTGTGACACATGGGCTCAGTATTTGTGGCTGAGTCACCACAACTACTTCAGTTGTGGCTGAAATAATAAGTTTAATTTATAAAAAGATCTTTGAATTTGATCTCCTTCAAGTTAGCTGCCAATTAAATTTCTGATATATAAGGCAGAAAGTTAATTTTCTTGTCCAGCAGTAACTAATCTCAGGGCCTTCTCACCACTATCTTCAATCTACAAAACTTGAGAAGCCTCACGTTTACATGTCTACCTTCTAGAGGTGTGGGTGCAATGCCAAACCATGGTACTGAGTCCCTGCATATGATCTGTCCTTCACATATTCTGACGCCAGGAACAATTGTTTTGCAATTTCTTTGAATGAAATTAGATTTACCATTAACTATCCACAATCTCATTAAGTTACCTGTAGATCAGCAGCATCTAAGAGCAAGGTGCCACTAGGGTTAGAAGGACCTACTGTATAGCACAGGGAATGCTGCTCAATATTCTGTAATAACCTAAATGGGAAAAGAATTTGAAAAAGAATAGATACATGTAAATGTATAATTGAATCACTTTGCTGTACACCTGAAAATAACACCATTGTTAATCGACTATAAAATATAAAATTAAAAAAAAATATCACAGAAAAAAATAGAATAAGGCAATAGTGAAAAAATATTTTCTGAACACTGCATTTATATTCACAGTGAATGGAGATAAAATAAATTCAGCTTTATTTAAAAAAAAAAAGAAGTAAGGTCAATGGCCAAGACCTAGAGGGAGACCAACTAACACTTAAAATGGAATCTATAGGTTTAGTCCTCTAGTACTATACACTAACCTAGACATTAAGATAATTGTGGTCTTGGACACCTCTGCAGAGTTGCTATACTTCTGTGGGGAATTTTACCAAAAGAGTTATAAATTTGACCCAAGTTATATAAAAATTAATATAAATTATTAATTTTTAAACAATTAGATCTGAGGAAACAAATTCCTCTTTTTTTCCTCTATTGCTGAATTATATTTTCATCATCACTCAGTACATTTATTCCAGTGTAATAACTACTCTACAGTAAAGAAACATTGCAACTAGTAGGAAATGTATTTTTCTAATTTTTCTGTAATAAGGATAGGACTAGAAAGAAAGATTTTTATCACAATTTCCACGACATACCATCTCCAAGTTTACCACCCTAATATCCAAACCTTAATTTTTACTCTTCTTTTCTTCCTCACTAATTTCTTCCCCTTTCTTTAGAATGACTAGACAAAAAGTCTTAGCTGAAAGCTAATATAAAAGAATTTCACTTTCCCATTATCTTCCTTAGGAATACTGTCACTATTTTGTCATTTGATTTAAGTTATGGGTTTTTTTTCATGTAAACTTTCTGTGCTGTAAAAAAATAAAAATAAAAGAACTAGCTTGTCACAGACTATCTCTTCCCATAAAATCTCTCATTTCAGTATGCTGTAGCAGAAAAATGGGCAAAATAAATAATTTGAATGAGTAAGGAGACATCTTGTCTACATTTCCAGTGATATAAAAGGAGACCAAAAAGAAGTCTGGACTTGGTTTATGCTCAGACAACCCTTTGCTTTGTAAACATTTTTGGATTGAGAAAAACTTAAGGATTTTGTGGCTTGCTTTTCTCATAAAACATTGAAGATCCCAAGTCAGTTCACCTTGCACCCTCTGTTGGGTTAGAGACTAGATAAACACTAGATAGCCTTTTTTTTTTTTAAAGCTTATTAATGCCATTATGGTAAAAAACTAAAATTCCAAAATGTCCTTGTTATGAAGAAAAAGCAAGACCTCTTTAATGTTCACCAAGTTAAAAAATCTGACTATCAAAAAATAGTCCATTTTTCTGTTTTTTGAACACATTCTTTCGAGAGGAATTTTTGCCTACATATCAGTTAAGTATCAGTTTCCCATGAAGCAAAAATTCCAAGAAGAATAATTAATGTGTCTTAGAGCAGTCTGACTGGCTATAAATCTTAGCTGGAGGCAGAGTGGAATAGCAGAAAAATAAGAACTTTGGAGCTGTAAGGCTCAATTCAATTTCCAATTACACTACTTAGTAGTTATGTGACCTTGGATAAGTTACTGACACTCCTGGACCCTCAATTTTTCAACAGAAAGAAATTGAACACTAAAATGTACCTCTCTAGATCTTTTTAGTGGTGAAAGATAACATATGTACATTGTTTAATATAATGTGAAAATCTGTTATGGGCTGAATTGTATCCTCCCAAAATTCATATGTTGAAGCCCAAGCCCCCCACAGCCTCAGAATGTGACTGCATCAGAGATAAGGCCTCTAAAGGGGTAACTAAGGTAAAATGAGGTCATATGTGTGAGACCTAAACCAATATGACTGGTGTCCATATAAGCAGAGGAGATTAGGGCACAGATATGGGTGCACACAGAGGAAAGACCACGTGAGGACACGGTGAGAAGGTTGCCATGTGCAAGCAAAGGAGAGAGGCCTCAGAAGAAACCAACCCGACAGACATCTCGATCTTGAGCTACTATCCTCCTGTGAGAAAATAAATTTCTGCCATTGAAGCCACCCAGGCTGTGATATTTTGTTAGGGCAGTCCTAGCAAACTCAGTCATAATAGTCTCTTGATGAATGAGAGGTGTTGTTGTTGGTTTTTCCATTGAGATGCCAGATGTAAGCATCTAAGCTGGGTAAACAGGACTGGCTCACAGTTGACTGTGGGCAGCCAGCCCTGAAGGAATGAAAGGGCATACAGAGCAAAGTATGAACTCTTAAAATATCCCCAACCAGCATACAACAGTCCTAGAAATTCCTAGAAATTCAGTGAGGTTAAAGCACTGAAGAGTCCTTTTAGAGACAGCATCACTGTGTGTGTGTGTGTGTGTGTGTGTGTGTGTGTGTGCGTGTGCGTGTGCGTGTGTGTGTTTTCTCACACAGGTTTCCTCTGCAGAATTGAACAGCCACACGGGCCATGAGTTTATAGTCCTATTCTGGCAACTTATTTTTTTATTTTTTAATTTTTTTTCCCGTTGCGGAGCACAGGCTCCGGACGCGCAGGCTCAGCGGCCATGGCTCACGGGCCCAGCCGCTCTGCGGCATGTGGGATCTTCCCGGACCGGGGCACGAACCCACGTCCCCTGAATCGGCAGGCGGACTCTCAACCACTGCGCCACCAGGGAAGCCCTACAGTACTATTCTGATGTTGAAGATTAAATGATGTCTCAGCTTGGGCTACCATTAAAACACTCATGAGGAAGAGAAGGATGAGTTTACAGAAGTTTAAGAAGAGAATTGAAGAAAGGAGTGGGGAAGTAAATTGAAAATGTGAAGGCATATGGAGACTAGCCATAAGGTAATAGAGAAAAAGTAAATCCTAAATGCAGAAGGAGTCAGAGACTCAGAAAACTCAAAATATTTCATAAAAAGCCTGTTATCACCGTTCTCCATTTCTTCCCCATATTTAGCATAAATCCCAATGAGTGCAATTTAAGATTATATCACCCTGGAGAATACAAGATAATGGCTCTCTCTTAATAACTCTTCATGAACTTGAACCATCCCTTGACTTGGCGAAAGCTAAAATGAAATAAATGAAGGAAAATACGATGAGGAAAAAATTAAAGCAAGTAAATCAAATGAATCCTACTAAAAGCAGACAACTTTTATTTGACTGCAAGTCCTCACTGCTGCCCATCAGTCAGTTTGGTTGGGTTCTTAAGAAATGGTTAAATCTGAAATTTTAAACTGGAAGAAAACTCAGAGATATCAATTTCCTCATTTTCAAAATATGGGGTTTTTCTGCCTAAATCTCATGTCCATTCCAGCCATGTTATTTTTGTGATTCTGTCACACAGTAACTTTCTTTAAATTTTTCTGCTTATCAGATGTTGGTGAAGATTGCAATGGCCAAATGAAAATAAAATTAAGTGATATGAAACTCATAATTATAAATTATCAAAAGGACACAGTGCTATATCAGATCATTTTCCAAATCATAAATTCAATGTGCTCCATTTGAATTTCATTTTTCATAAATCCAACCCAAAATTTAGGTGTGAAGTCATTTCTTGGACAATGACTTCTTTCAAGTTTAGTTCACCAAATCTGAGTTTCATTTAAAATGAACCTTTGTTGCCCATGTTATGACAGTTCCAACATATTCACCAACACCACTTTCTTCATCTGGTACAGACTGTGGAACCAAGGATGCCATGAGACAAACAGCTGTGATCCTCCTGACAGAAAAAGCTTCCAGTCCAGTAAAATATTTAAGATGTTATTCTGTAAACTGGTGATAAAAATAAATTCTCAGCCATAGCACAGACATGATTGCAAAATGCCTGTAATGAAATATGTCTCAAACACAATAGCTTGCTTAAATGTTTTTTTAAATGCTTCAGATCTTAGAGTTAGCAAAATGAAAACAACAAAACAAATACATGAACCCACAAAAGTCAATGAGGAGTAAACCGACAGTTTTCCTTGGGTTTTGTTGGAAATGAGGATAGGAGAGTTCGTGACCTTAAATTATTGCTTAAGATGACTGCCTAGCACCAAAGATGATGATCCATTTCAATCAAGCTTAGTTTGCAAGTTTCTTGAGAGCAATTGCCATTTCTTCTTCATCTTTGTCTCTTCAATGGCATCTCGCATAATACATAACAGACATTTATATACATTAGTTGAGTCCCTGAGATAAAGAGTTCCTCTTGTGAACTGGGACAGGTTAGAAGCATTAAAAATTTACCTAGCTAGGGCTTCCCTGGTGGTGCAGTGGTTGAGAGTCCGCCTGCCGATGCAGGGGACACGAGTTCGTGCCCCGGTCTGGGAAGATCCCACATGCCGTGGAGCGGCTGGGCCCGTGAGCCATGGCCGCTGAGCCTGCATGTCTGGAGCCTGTGCTCCACAACGGGAGAGGCCACAACAGTGAGAGGCCCGCGTACCGAAAAAAAAAAAATTTACTTAGCTAGAGCTAATTTATAAAGGATAATTTTCTTGAGGAGCTCTTGCCTTATACTGGCTTGGCATGGAAACAAACACCAGTAGAATAGAATGAATGAAAAGTGGACCTGACAAAAAAGATCAATGTAATTCAAAAAGCATTAAAACTTAATATTTTGAGCTGTCTTTTTTGATATGAAATATGTTGTGAAGTGTAAAACAGTTTAGGTAAACTACAAGAGTTAAATAAATACAGTTGTGAAACCCATTTGGTTTGTTATTACACATTTGCATATGAGGTTATACAATCATAAGTAATATATCCATGAACAGGGACATAGGAAAGCTTAAGTGAAAGGGGAATTACCTATGTCTTTTTTATGAATGGGTTGCTTAGCCCTGGTGCTAGTCGAATGTGCAGCTTTTAAGGCTACAGTTTACTAGTCCAGTTTTAGGAAGGAGGGATGCAGGGGGAGTCAAGCCTTTCAAAGATACCATAGGCCAGGTGTAGATTGAGTTATGATTGGTTTCTCGCTACTGCAACCTCAGCGTGACATATTAATTTGAAAGATGATATTGTTCCTTATTACCATTCTGCATGAAATGAAAAGATTCAGCAAAACAGATGAAAATTATTTTCCAGGTCCCCTGGGGTTTTCCAATCTCTGTCATTGAAGGGAAATCTACATATTTTACTCCTCCGAACTGTTTAGTAATCACAACATTCACAACATGCAGGTTATATGCTCTGCTTTCATAACAATGCCCCTGGGTGATTGAAATCGACAGTCTAGTTGAAAAAAAAAACCTTGTCATTTAATCCGTCAAACCAGAATAAGGATTCATTTGTTTGAATAATCCAAGTATGACATTTAAATCAGGTACATTATGCACAATTTTCCCTCCCTGCTGAGGGGCACGTGCACTTGGAGGAACAGACGGGTCTTGCTCCTCCCTGATAAGGTCAGAGCAGCTAGGCTAGAATGTAGTGATGCTTAAAGCTCATTGGTTTTGCCTCGGGAGCACAAGGCTGTTACCATGACTACGGAGCTACAGTTGCTACAGCATCCACAGGCTCAACTGATGCCAAGGCTTCTGGGTGGCCCAGCAACAAAAGCTATTACTTTATACTGTTTTCAAGAAGTCTTTGAGTAGTAGCACAATGCCAGAGTAATTCCAGGTAAACATGGTTTCCTATACTTTTCCATGTAGCCATAAGGCTATTCTTCAAAGTGGGAGTAAATGATTAGAAACAAATCCATTTCTTCCAATGAGTCCATTAGGGAAATACACTGAAGGGAGTTGAAAGGAGAAAAATGTGCACAACCAGTGTTAAAGTACTGCTTTACTTTCCATTTTCTAAATATAGATTTAAAATTTATGGAGAATTTTAAAATAACCTCACAAATCTATAAATCGTTTACATTGGCAAACAACAGCAGTCAACTCACTGTTCAGTAAGAAGGATCAGCAGTGTTGCAAAGTAGGAAAAGAGAGAATCAAAGAATATACCAGAAGGGGCAAAACTCATCCACAGTCTCACCTCTAGTGTAGCTAGCTGTGTCAATTCTTTGTTTTTTTGTTCTGGCTTTATTGAGGTATGATTGACAAATCATCATTGAATATATTTACGGTGTACAATGTGATGTTTTGATATATGTATACCTTGTGAAATCATGCCTCCAATCAAGCTAATTAACCTTTGTGTGTGAGTGTATGTGTGTGTGGTGAGAACACTTAAGGTCTACTCTCTTAGCAAAATTCAAGTGTACAAAACATTATTATTAACTAGAGTCACCATGCTGTAACGACATCTCCCAAATTTATTAATCTTATAACTGAAAGTTATTTTATTCCTGGACACCTTTCCTGATACTCATACCAGATTGCTTCCCTATGTTATATACTCCTAGAGTACTCTGTTCTTCTTCATAGAACTTGACATACTTGTAGCAAAAGTCAGTCTTTCGGTCCAGACTCTACAAAGCGCAAGTCTGTTATAGCTCCATCACCCAATGCAATGTCCATAGCAGTGCCCAATGAATACATGTTAACTGGCTTAAAAGAAAATGTGAAGCTTGTTTGGCAAGGGACTAGTTGTTCAGTTTGCATCAAGTACAGGGCTCATGAGGTGAAGTAATGGGAGGTAAGTTTGGGGTTATGTTTTCTAGATTTTTCCAAGTAAGACTGAGGCATTTACTTATGACTCAGTAGACAAGGGTAGTCAGTGTAGACTCTGAACTGAGGTGTGACAAGGTCAATGTGGAGCATATTCCCACTGCTTCCTGTTTGGAACTGAGGGCAGCCCGGCCCAGCATGCCTTGCTCCACTGTCTTGTCTCTATTACAATGTCAGCTCTCCAGAGTCACGGCCATTGGAGCTTATAAACACAGACTTGCTTATAACATTTCAGATCCAGTGTTTCTCCATAATGTGATTTATGAATTTAGTCAATGTTACCTGATAACACAGAGTTTTGAAATTTTGGGTTCTTCCAATGCCACCACAGTTTTACTGCCAACTTGCTCTGGAGCAAGAAAGACCAATTGAAAAATAACTCCAGGAAATGCCCTAAAAAATATGCAGCCCCATTTGGGCACAGGTCTGATTTTGCATGGGGAACAAAGGCAGAGCTAAATCAATAGCAATATCATTTTTTCCTGTTCTCTACTTAAAGAAAAAAAAATCAGCATCATCTTACAAAAGTCAGCTGATCTGAGCAGAATCAGATGACAGCATAAATGAGATATGAAAGCAGACAGAGGAAGGCTATACTTCTCAGTTTGTGGCCGATTTCCCCCCTTTTTCTTCCTTGAAGCAAATAGTTTATTGACAATTGCCTGGCCTCGAAACATATCTACCCTTATAGAATCTCGTCCCCTGTGGGACTGAGTCAGTGATCGTCCACTCGTCCTCAACAAGCACAGCCTCTGACACTTCTTTTCTGGGCATTGTCAGGTCTTCATTGTCTGTTAAGTACCTGGTTCTCTGCCATAAGCACTCAATAAGCAGTAAGTAATGAGAACAATTGATACTATTTTAGGCAGTTTTGTGAAACAAGATAAAATACATACTAAGTGTTAGCTAAATGTACCAGGAAGACTACAATCTAATTTAGGGTAACCACGGGGCATTTTAGTTAAGGTACGAGCTTTGGAATCTGAACAGAAATCCTGGCTCTGTCACCTAGTTGTGTGACCTTAGGCAAGCTATTACTGAATGATTTACTCAATGTTATGACATAGAAGCACTGACTATGTGCCATCTGCTTCACCCTGAAGTAAGTCCCATTATATCCCCATTTTTCATACGGGAAACTGAGGGAGAGAACTTGCCCAAATTCTTAGATCCAGTAAGTCGTGTAGTGAGGATTCTAACTCCAGCAGTCTGGTTTCTAGACCTTGCTCTCTGCTATAGTCTCTAAGCCTTAGTTTCTTCTCTAAAACAGTTAAAATGATACCTAAAGACTGTTAAATTTAAGTAAGAAAATATATGTAAAATTATCAGCACATAGTAGCTTCTCATTAAATGCTGGCTATTATAATTAATAATTCATGAGATTTATGCCTTTAAAGATTATTAACTGCATACTCAATGACCAGTTATCCATGTGAGTATTACATTTTTTTTTTCTTTTCTGAGTTATTCGTGATATAATCTTAGTCTTACATTGGATTTCTTCTTGTAATGAGTATAAGTCTGGAGCATGTCTCCTCCCTTGTTTTTTTTTTGTTTTGTTTTTTTTTTTTCAGTTTGCGGGTCTTTCACTGCTGTGGCCCTCTCCCGCTGCGGAGCACTGGCTCCGGACGCGCAGGCTCAGCGGCCATGGCTTACGGGCCCAGCCGCTCCGTGGCATGTGGGATCTTCCCGGACCAGGGCACGAACCCTTGTCCCCTGCACTGGCAGGCGGACTCTCAACCACTGTGCCACCAGGAAAGCCTTCATTGCTGGTTTTATATCCTTCCTTTCACTTTTAAAAAATGTAAATCATTTCTTTATTCAAATAGATATATTTAAAGCCCATAGGTGAAAGACTCTGGGCTAAGTACTAGAGATATGAGTATCAAACATAGAGGAACACGAACATTTAAAGAATACTGGGGAAAAGAGGACTACAAGTAGGAAAACCAGAGGGCTGGGAGGAAATCCAGATACAGTATGTATCCATGGTACATTACAGTATCATTAAAGTCAAAGGAAAAGGTGGTTATTGACTTAGGACACACGGTTCAATTTTGATCTGAGGATCAGCAGAGTTTATTTTTATTGCAAATATTTGCTGTTTCTGGGCAGGGGGTAGGGCTGAATATTGGGGCTTGGTTCAGCCAGAGGGTCACTGAGGGAGAAAGAAAAGCTAACAAGTCTTTTAGAAGTTGCTCACGGTTACTATGACAACACTGGAAAAATGAAAGGTCTCAAACATATGGCTGGTTACCTACACAAGATATTTATTTAATTTTGAACTGCTTGGGAGGCTGAAGTCCAAAACCCCTGGAAAACAGACTGAAATCTTACGCAAACTCATGAAACTGACCTCTGTGAGAGGATGCTTGAACTAAGTCACCTGCAGAATTTCAAGGCAAAAGAGTCAAAGACCACCAGGCTGTCAATGGACGTCCTGGAGGCCAGTACCCTAGGAATACTGATGAACTAGTACACTGAAGCTTACCAAAACTGTGACCCAGCCCTGACCCAGCTTAATCCCCAGTTGGATTATGGTGATGTATGATCTACTTTCTCTGCCTACCAAAGGAAAGGTTAAACTCCATCTGTGGCAAGAGAATATCAACTGGCAACTATAGTTCTTTTGTACTCAATAAATTTAAAATACTTGACATGAGATAAGGCAAAACCATTTGGTTAATAACAAATAAAAAAAAATAGACAATGGGAACCTACCCAAAGGTGATTCAGAACTTGAGGTTAGCAGACATGACCTTGAAAATAACTATGATTAATATGTTTAAAAATAACAGAGAAAAAGATGAAGAAAATATATGAAAAGATAAAAGATTTCATAGAACTAAAATCTGTGAGAGAGAACCAAATGCACATTCTAGAACTAAAAAATACAAGATCTTAAATTAAGAATTTAGTGAATGCATTTGATAGTAGGTGGGATACTCTGGAAGACTGCTAAGCTGGATAATAGATAAATAGAAAATATGCAATGAAATACACAGAGAGAAAAAATATGAAGAAGAAAAATGAACAAAAATGTAATAATCATGTGGAACATGCTGATAAAATTCTAAATTTTTTAAAATTTTTTAAAAATTCTAAATTCTTTTTTCTTTCTTTCTTTTTTTTTTATATTGATTCCTTTTATTTGCAATGTACAAAGCTGACACCATGCTTATTACTGAGGAGGTGAAGGTAACAATAGTTCAGATTCCACACTGCACACATCTGAATGGCATTTGGAATAAACAGGGGCTTCTGAGAAATTGGGACAAGGGATTTTCCTTTTTGTTCTTGGAGTCAAAAGCAAAATTCACACCTCCTTACCCATCCTCCCCTCTCCCCCCGGCCCGGGAGAAAGGGCTACGGTTCTCATTTCCCTTTATGGGTCTGACCACATTTGGTGCGTCCTCTGCTCTACTCTGAACCAGGCCAAGTCTGCTGCCTGTGGCTGGGGAGGGAGCCGGCAAGGAGGAAGTGACTTGTCTATGACCATGTGAAGTTCCTGAGCACCTCTCAGCCGCTGGTCTTCCAGCGTCCCTAAGTAGTCTGGGGCCCAGTCGTGCTCACTCTCGAAGGGGTCAGAGCTCACCCCGGGACACTGGCTGGCATCTCATTCCAGCTCTGCTGCCGGCCTAGACACAGTGGGTCTCTGGGAAGAGGAGAGAGCTTGCCCTGTGCAGTCTTGAGCCATCCATAAAGTTGAGCCAGAGAAATTTTTTTTCACGTGGAGACACTGGGTTCTAGTTTAAGCCAAATGATGTGCGGTGACCTCTGGACATAATGAAATGACTCCTTTAGCTCTCACGAAGAGCTTTCTGATCAAGAGAGTGAGGAAAGCTAGCATTCTAAGAAAGTGGTGGCCCAGCAGGTCTTTCTGAGGTAGCCATGAAGAGTCACACAAACTGTAGCACCGAAATGGGACAGCAGATCTCAGCAGGGTGGGCTCACCCATGGGGCCTGAGGGTGGAGGTGACCAGTGTCTAGTAGTCCAGCACAAACGAGACTCCAATGTACACCTTGACAGATGGGCAAAAGGGCTTGGCCTTCCTTCTTCAGACCGTTCAGGTTTGTGAGGTGACCGTTGTGCAGGGCCGGGGAGGGCAAGGGGCAGAGTGGCAGGTGCCACCCTACACGCTTTTCATACACACCTGGCAGTGGCTGACCCAGGTGTGGAGCTGCCCGGCTTTCAGCGTCTCAGATACAGGCTCCTCCCCAAACTGCTCCCTCTCTTCCACTGTATAAATGTTATACAATTATCCAATTGTATAATTGGATTTAAAAAAGGAATAGATATAGACTAAGAGAGAAGAAATTTTTGAACGGATAATGGTAGAGAATTTCTCATAACGAATGGAAAACCTCAAACCAGAGACTCAAGAAGCTTAGAGAACCCCAGGTAGCAAAGATTCTAAAAATCATACCAGGCACATCATAGTCAAACTGGCTGAAAATCAGAGACCCGGAGAAAATCTTAAAGGTGACAAAAAAAAGACACTTAACCTTCAGCTGACTTCCCATCGGAAGTGATAATAAGACAGAAGACTGTTGAATGACATATTTAAAGTGCTAAAAGAAAATAACTGCCGAGTTTGATTTCTGTACCCAAAGAAAACATCCTGGTAGTGACTTCTGAGTTATTCTGTCATCAACAGACTGTCTAAGCAAACAAAAACAATAAGAGAAGTTCTCTAGGCAGAAGGAAAATGAGCCTAGATGAAAACAGTGGGAAGTGGCAAGAAAGAACGTGAGAAAGAGTAAATATATATGTAAATATGTAGGTAAATATCAATGAAATTGATCATATAAAACAATACAGATCTTTTTTGACTTAAAATGAGGTTATTTTCCTATAAACCCATCATAAGTTGAAAATATGGTAACTCAAAAGTACTCTTATTACACCTACTGAACATCACAGCTTATCCTAGCCTACCTTAAACATGCTTAGAACACTTTCATTAGCCTATAGTTGGGCAAAGTCTTCTAACACAAAGCCCATTTGATATGAAAGTGTTGAATATCCCATGGAATTTATTGAATACTGTATTGAAAGTGAAAAACAGAATGGTTGTATGTATATTCGTTCTTTCCCCTCGTGGTTGCATGGCAGACCAGGAGCTGAGGCTCGCTGCCCAGCATCGCAAGATTATCATACAGCATGTTGCTAGCCCAGGAAAAGATCAAAATTTAGAATCTGAAGTATGGTTTCTACTGAATGCATATGGCTTTTGGACCATTGTAAAGTCAAAAAATCATAAGTGGAACCACTGTAAGTCAGGGTTAGTCTGTATTATAGTATGTCATGGAGTTAAAATATCTATTGCACTAAAATGCATGAAAATAATAATGCAAAAGGCAAAAAGATGGTAAGTAGATTTAAAGTATTCTATGGTTGTAGCCTTGTGAGGAAAGTGGTAAAGGTAGTACTTTGTATTATTGTCAGGAATACATGAGTCAACTCTGAATTGATGTTTCCTAAAGCCCAGGTAATAACTGATGATACCTAGTGTTAACTTCCTCGATATTACAAATCCATTACCTCATCACCACTTTCTTGCAAGGATTCTTCCACTTCCATATCCTCAATAAATTTTCCTTGGCCAAAATCAGGACCAGAGTAGACCTTAATCTCATTATTTCCTCTACCTTTGAGTATTTAACTTTCAGCAAGTCAAGAATTTGTTGGTTCAAATAAGGTTGCCAACTTGTGTCTAGACATGCACGCATCATCTTCTTAATAGTTTGTCTCTGTAATGTGCACCATTTATATCTTTTTTCTGGCCAGCCACTTTGCAGCTATGTCCTTTTATTCTTACCTCAGTGTGCTGTGTTTCCTCTCCACTTTGCAGATCTAAGGAGCAAGCATATTTTACTTATTTCTATTTTTTCTCTCTTTCGATTCAATCTGCTTCTTTTGAACAAGGAATAAGTACCTTTTCCAGGACATGTTATCATCCCAGTCTATCAGGTCAATGAGTAGTTATGAGCCTCTGTTTATATTTATTTGTTGATATTTATATTTTATTTTATGTATTATCTATACTTTGTTTATGGACCAATCATCTTGTTCTTATCCATCTTTCCATATGTTTTCTCCTATAGATTTCAATCTGTTTCTTTCTCCTAGTTGTAATGTAGGTAATATACGGACTCTGGGGCTAGACTGCCTTGCTTCAAAATCTCAGCTCCAGTAACTACTGGGCAACTGTAGATGTTTTTCTTAAACTTTCTTAACATCTCTGATAAGAACCGTCATCTATAAAGGGACCATGAGGATAATAGTAGTATTCACCATTACTTGGGATTTGGGGGGTTTTGTTGGAATTAGTATAAATGGGGCTCAAACATTTGTGCTGGACAAACTCAATAAGTGCTAGCTATTATTCTCATGGTTCCTTATTTGTTATTTCTTCTTTTTCACGTACTAGTTTATGGTTTTATGCAATGATTTTTCTTTATTCCCTTCACACTTAAGTTTAGGAGTATTTCCAATCTTTGGCTAATTTTAACAACAACAAAAAATCTTTCTTGTATTGGTCTAAACATTCCTTTCTTCACACATGCCTTCCACTGGTTGCTCTAGTTTTGCCCATCAAGACTTCAGAAGACAGAGCTGTTTCATTTTTCACATCAGCCCTTCTGAAGACACCCGTTTTATCCCCTGTGAGTGGTCTCATATGTAAACTAAATGTTTTCATTTCACCTCTCCATTTCTCCAAGAAACATTCCACCTCTGTTCTGTCATTTTCTTTGCTAGCAGGAAAGGTGAATTGTATCTTCCATGCTGATCACCTCGGGACAATACTTACTGCCCAAATGCACATACTGTATTTCACAGTTGAATGCAAAAGACGTCCAATGTCCTTGTGTTCTGGATTTTAGAAATTGCCATTTTCTTAGATTAAGAGGTTCTCACCCCTGAGGTATACAAGTAGCCTAGCCCCGAAAAGCTAAAAATTAAACTACATATTGCCTGTATTTCAGTAGGTGATGGGAAGAATAATAGAAGGTCTGAAGCTGTGATTTGCGCTGGCTAGCCAAGGATTTGCCTACACCCTACCAGGCAGTATAGTCAGCAGGAGTAGGGTCTGTAAAGGAAAGACAGGGGTGAAGAAGGGGTAAGCTGGAAAGGAGGATATAGTGGGGACCAAACAAGGAGAAAGAAACTGGAATGAGGCCAAGCACAGGAGACAAGTGCTATCTTCTCATATCAGCCAGGATCTAGCCTCAGTACACACAGCTACACTGAAATCACAATGTGAGTGACTGATTCATTTAGTGAACACTTCAAAAACTATGATTTAAATATGAGGGGTTTAGTTTGGTAAATTGAAAAGATTCTAACAAAACACTTCTACCTCTCAATGTTTAATATGTCTGGAGGGTTTTGATACTTTTTTATGTTCCTCACCAACACAGTTTCTCAGAAGAGCCCTTGGATGTTAAGGAGGTCTTCCTATGTGACTCTTGAGAATATTCCTTTTGCTTTTCTTTCTTTTTTTCTTTCTGAGAAACAGAAAGTTACATACTTTCTCTGGAATAAACGAATCAGAATGGCAAAGGGTTCTTGTTTTCAGTTCACAACTTCAACCCCCAGGGAAAGCAGACACCTCCAAGACTCTATCCTCCACTGTACAAAGCCAGTCCATTTAGCCAACACTCAGCTATTTCCTTCTTGTCCTGGGCAGTAAGATACTCCTTCAGTTTAATCAAAGTTACTGTGCTTAGAGGCAAACTAAGTCTTGTTTTGATGCACAAGGTAAGACTGACTTAACCAATTTTCCTCTGTCAACTCACCAACTTTTAGCTGCAAAATTAGATAACTTCTAAACCATTATTATATAAAGCAAAAGTATTTCTACACACACACACACACACGCACACACATACACACAATATCATTTTGTAAGCTAGGAAAGAGCTAAATGTTCTTTAATATCCACCTGTGGTGGGGATTCAAGGAGACGCTTATTCATATTCTTTATTTAAAATGTTGTTTGAATGTGCAGTTAGTTGGGGAGAGGGCACAGAGTAGTCATCCGATTCTCAGAGAGATATTTGAAACTATTAGACAGGATGAGCCAGGAATGCTGCAGTAACGGATGAAACCTGGGATATCAGGGAGTTAGCATACCAATGTTTATTTCTCGCTCTTGAGAAATGCAGTTTGATTAAGCGGAGGGGAGGGGTAGAGGGCTCTGTTTCTCACACAGTCACTCTGGGATCCAGGCTAATAGAAACTCCACCATCTTATAGCTGCATGAATAGATCATGGCCTTCTTGGTTACTATGGCAGGGAAAAGATAGCATGGAGATCTTATTCCTGCTCTTCTGTGTTTCTTCCCAGAAGTGACACATGTCACTTCCACTTATTTTAGTCCATTGGCAACAGCCACTTATATGGTCCCACCTAACTATAACAGGGCTGGGGAGTGTAATTTTTTGTACATCTATAAAGAAAGGAGAACTAGACACTGATTTTGCAAGAGAAGTTTCTACTATGGACCCTAAAGACACCTGGATTATACTAGAGGCTTATCAAATAGTTTTATCAAAAATTAATGCCTTCATTTAGTAGCTGAGACTCTGAAGGACAAGAGGCAATGCTACCTACATATGACTGATATATAAACATGTAATGGATCTGTAACTTAATTGTGGAGCTTTTGGAGTTTTGTTTTCTAGTAATATTTGTACCTGAGAACTGAGAAACATTTAAGTGCAGGGCAGGAAGCATTATTAATGATGTCTTTGGTAACATAATTCCATTTAGGAAGACATAAATGCTTTCAACAATTTACAGCATTTTAGTATTAAAAAATTCGAATCTTTTCAGACATAAAAGTGTTAAATTATTTGAATCTTTGAGTCACAGTAGAAATAGATTGCTGGCATGTGGAGCTGTTTCAAAATTACACTTGTATCATTTTGGAATTAAAGCAGAGTTGAGTGCAGGAGGAGAAGGGATTTTCAGGTCCACACATCAGGGCATTTAGCTTAGTTTTGCCAGGTTCATTCTTCACACAAGCACCAGAGTTACCTGTCTCACCAGGTCCCCGAACTGCTCAAAACCTTCCAGCTCCCCATCAAGTTCAGTGTAAACTCCCTGGCATGCATTGCAGAGTGCTAGATCACTGAGCCGTGCCTACTTCTTCCATTTAAAGCTCTACCATCACCTGTCTCTTACTCCATTCTCTTGGAATCCCAAACTTCTTCACACAGGCTGTGATCTGTTGGCTTTGGGTATTTTATATGTATTCACTATGGAGGAAAATAATTAACAGAAGTAATAGAGTATTCTGATTACAATCCTGTTGTCAAAATAAACTTTAACTGAAATATGTTTCCTTATTTTAAGTAGAAGGAAGGAAGCAAAGGAGGGAGGAAGCAAGGAGGAAAAAGAGAAAGGGAGAAAGGCAAATTCAGGCTTGAATTTTCACAGATACATTTGGATTTCACATTCCATTTTTTAAAAGCAGGAATGTAGACTTATTAGATACAATAGGCAAAGCTCTGGGTCTTTTGTAAGTTTTTTAAAGTTTCAAATGTTAAACATTATAATAGTAACAAATGAAATCCAAAAGTATATTAACAATAATATAGTAATATTATTATGTATAGTAACATTATACTAATAATATAATTAGTAACAATTTAATAATCCTCCCTCGACTACCTCCATTTCCATTTCTTTAGGAAATCAGTAAAAATATCTGCTATTCTGTTATTCTCCACCTGTTTCCATGTTCATGTTACCAAAATATGCAAATGTATCAATAAGGACTTTATTTTTACAAGTGACGGAAAACCCAATCCCAAATTTCTTTTCTTTTTTTTTTTTTTGGTTAGTTGGATGGAGTCAATTTGCTAGAAACATTTGTTTAAATATAGTAAATTATCCTTTTCCAGTCCCCTTGGCATTTTCCTTTTCATATATTAAGTTTCATTTATATACTTGGATCTGTTTCTGGAGTATTTTAGTCTATTCCACTCATACTTTTCTTGTACTGATGCCATACTATTTTGATCGCAGTAGTTTTGTGGTAAGTACAAATAAATGTATGGTAAGGCAGTTTCCCCTAATTATTCTTTCTAAAAAATTTCTGGGCTGTTTTTGGACATTCTTCTATATGAATTTAAAATTAATTTTGTCATTAAATCCCTCCAAATACACGCACACACACACACACACACACACACACACACACACACAAACCCAATAGCCTTAAGAGTTTAGCTGTTTCTAGTGTAGTTATATCTTACTGTTTTTAAACTGCATCTCTCTGATGACTAATTATGTTGAACATCTTTTCCTGTGCTTATTGGCCATTAATATATATTCTTTTCTGAAGTTTTAGTTCCAGTTTTGTAAATTTTTTATTGGGTTGTTTGTCTTCTTATAGAGTTGTAAGAATCTGTGTATTCTGAATGCAGTTCAGCTCTCAAATATATGTATAATGAATTGCGGCTTGCAATTTCATTTTCTTAATGGTGTTTTGGAAGAGCAGTACTTTTAAGTTGTAATGCAATCCAACTTGTCACTTTTTCTTTTATGATGAATCATTTTTGTGTTTTGTCTAATATTTTTTTGTTGACCTAGGATTACGAAATTTTCCTCCTGTTTATTTTCTAGAAGTTTTATAGCTTTAGTTTGTATTTTAGGCTATGATTCTCTTTGAATTATTTTTGTGTATTATGTGAGGTAAATTCTGGGGTAACAAATTTCTGTCTGGCTTTGTGCCTCAGCCCCAGTTTGAAAATTTGCCTAGTATTGTCAGGCCCTCTAGAACTGGCACCCACCTTACTTTGGTCCATACATTCACATCCCTCTCCCACCTGGGAAGCAGATTTCTAGAGATGAATTCCTCCCCAGCCCCATTCTTCTCACATATTTCCTGGGGCTGATTGTTCATCTCCAGAAGGTGCCTGCTGCTTGATTCCTCTGTGCACACTCTATCTCCTTCCTCTCGGCAGACCCTGACGCTGCACATTACAAGTTTCTGCTGCTAATT
Organism: Globicephala melas; assembly: GCF_963455315.2. Taxonomy (NCBI): domain Eukaryota; kingdom Metazoa; phylum Chordata; class Mammalia; order Artiodactyla; family Delphinidae; genus Globicephala; species Globicephala melas. The sequence goes on from NC_083316.1 coordinate 28,853,762, forward strand.
GCAATATCGCACAAGCTCTATTATCCATTGTCCTTTTCTCCAGCCGCACTAAATATCCCCAAAACACCTCCACATGGTCTTTCCATCTAAAGCCTTCTCTGCCTCAGACTAGACATGCAATTCCAAGTGTGACATCTTTCATTCTATGCCCTTTTGGTAATTTAAATACACCCATGGCCAGCCATGGCCAGAGTTGTAACACTAGTTCTTTATGCATGTATATGATTGCCACTTCTCCTGGGAGGCAGTATCTTACCTATTTCTATATATCTCTGATCTCCCCTGTTTTGGTTAATTTTATGTAACAACTTGACTGGATCACAAGGTGCCCTGATATTTGGCTAAACATCACTTCAAGGTGTGTCTGTGAGGGTGTTTCTGGATGAGATGAGCATTTAAATCCATAAATTGAGTAAAGCAGATTGCCCTCCCGATGTGGGTAGGCATTATCCAATCTCTTGAGGGTCTGCATAGAACAGAAAGGGGAAGGAAGGGATACTTCTCTCTCTCTCTCTTTCTCTCTCTCTGCTTGACTATTTGAGCTGGGACACTGGTCTTCTCTTGCCTTTGGACTAAGACTTACACTAACATCAGCACTCTTGGTTCAAAAGCAAGAATGTACTCCCACAATTATAACACATTCATGCATGCGTTGCCCCAGGAGCTATTTCTATTCTTTCTATTGCTTCCCTCTTTCTCTACTGCCCCAAAACAATGGAAAAACAAACATTTTGGGAAAAAATATGAATTTGCAAATAAACCTAAGTTTTATAGAGAATTTTTTTAAGACATCAAATGTTTGACAGAGTCCTCCTGCAATAAACATGAATGGTATAAAGAATAAAGTCTGTGAGACTTTATTGCATGTCCAAATTGAGGTAAATATGCAGTTGCTCACAGGCCGATTTGGTTTGAGTACCATCTATTTTCTTTAAGATAGTAGTTTTATGGGCCTGTGTTGAGACTGTCTGGTCAATTCAGAAATTTAAAAGCAGCTCAGACTTTGCTCTTTTTGACCAGGGCAAGACAACCTGCAATTCTTTGTTCTCAAAGGGCAGTACATTGCATTGTGTTCGTTACCCCAAAGCTGGCTTGCAGAGGTTATCAAGAAATACATTTTATAAGAAAATTTCCAAGTCCTTCAACTATATAAATTACCTAGACACTTGCTCTCTACTTAGGAAAAGTACATATTTCCCCTCACAAATCAGATTGCCTTTTTCTTTTCTGATACATTTGTTTATGTTTATTTGTTTAATTTTGGAATAGGTATCAAATTTATATAGGTCAAAACATTTAGAATATCCATAGAATGAAATAACAGTCTTCAATCTCAGTCTTCCATCCTCCTAGTTCCCCACCACTCCCACCAATGATGAAATAGGCAAGGGCTATTGTTACTTTCTTGCATGTCCTTCTGGAGGCTTTGTATGCATAAGCAAATGAATGTGAATTTCTTTTAAAGAAAAAAGGGAGCTGGACTAAGGGGGACCACCAGTGCCTATTAGCCCAGAGCTTTCTCTGTTTTAGCACTGAAAGTGCTATGTCTTGGGAAACTTCTTAGCCCTTGGCAAACCAGGATGGTTGACTACTCCAGACCTTTTACACATTATCTGGCCCCAATATATTTTAGAGATGTGTTCATATCAGTAGCAAGATCTTCCTTATTCTTCCTCATTCTTTTCATGGTTGCATAATTTTGTGAATGCACCAGTATATATTTTAGTACCCCCCTGTTGATGGATCCTTGAGTTTTTGTTGTTGTTTTTGGTAATCTTTTACTATAATGAGTTGTGATGGATACTGCAATGAGTAAGCCTGCTCATAAATGTACAAATGTATTCTCAGAAGTAGAACTGCCAGGTAAAAGGGACTATGCATTTGTGATTTTGATAGATATTACCAAATTACCATCTACAAGTGTTGTGCCACAGAAGTGCATGAGAATGCATCTTTCCCTACAGTCTTGCCAAGAAATACCATTCCTCTTATCAAGTTAGCAAAACTTTACAAGTTTGACAGACCTGTAGAGTTTGAATCTTCATTTCTTCTTTTCAAATAGGTAAGGTTGATCTTTTGTTGACAGAGAACTTTTTGTGATTTCTTTTTCTGAGAACTCTTTATATCTTCTACCCATCTTTATTTTCTATTGAGTTTTTTCCTTATGGAAAATATATTATACAGGGGACTTCACTGGTGGTCCAGTGGTTAAGACTCCATGCTTCCACCGTAGGGGGCACAGGTTCAATCCCGGGTCAGGGAACTTAGATCCTGCATGCTGCACAGCGAGGCCAAAAAAAGAAAAAAAGAAAGAAAGAAAATATATTACATGTATTAAGACATATTACATGTATTAAGACAATATACCCTTCTTGTTGTGAGATTCAAATCATAAACGAAAGTTTGACTATATAAAAGTTTTAACTGCATTAAAAGAATAATCAAAGTCAAAACATAAATGAGAAAAAGAAAACACAAACCTTTCTTTATGACATATAGGCTTTGAATCATAGAAAGGCTATCCTTATCATAAACGAAAGTTTGACTATATAAAAGTTTTAACTGCATTAAAAGAATAATCAAAGTCAAAACATAAATGAGAAAAAGAAAACACAAACCTTTCTTTATGACATATAGGCTTTGAATCATAGAAAGGCTATCCTTATCATAAACGAAAGTTTGACTATATAAAAGTTTTAACTGCATTAAAAGAATAATCAAAGTCAAAACATAAATGAGAAAAAGAAAACACAAACCTTTCTTTATGACATATAGGCTTTGAATCATAGAAAGGCTATCCTTACTTCAAAATTATAAAGAACCCTTCTCATTTTTAAATTTAGTATTCTATGGCTTTTTAAAAAAAATTACATCTCTGATTTTGGCATTATTCTCATGAATGGTGGGGATATAGTCCTAACAATTATTTTTCTCGTGTGGCTACCTAGTTGTCTCAGCACCATTTACTGAATCATCTGTCTTTTCCTTACTGATTTGAAATATTTCCTAATTATATACGAAATTTCTAGACCTGTTTGGGTCTTTTCTTGAAGCAATTTTCTGTTCCATTGTCCTACCTATCTATTTATGCACTGATATTGTATGGTTTTAATTATCGAGGCTCTATAATATACTCTTATATTTGGTAAGGCTATTCTCATCATTACTGTTTTGTTTTCACAGAGTTTTAATGGCTATAATTGGATCTTTATTTTTTATAAAAACCTTAAACACAGATAGATACATTTAAAAAATTGTTAGTGTACTTATTAAGATTTTAATACATTTATACCTTAACATAGGGAGAACTGACATGTTTATGATGCTGAATCATTTTATCTTTAATTTATGCAATTTTCAGTCTTTGGGGATGAATTTGCCTCTCACTGTTGTGGCCTCTCCCGTTGCGGCGGAGCACAGGCTCCGGACGCGCAGGCTCAGAGGCCATGGCTCACGGGCCCAGCCGCTCCGCGGCATGTGGGATCTTCCCAGACCGGGGCACGAACCCGTGTCCCCTGCATCGGCAGGCAGACTCTCAACCACTGCGCCACCAGGGAAGCCCTTGGGATGAATTTTTAAAGTTCTCTTTATATGCGTCTTGCACATAAATTTTAAGCTCATTTCTAAGAATTTTACTTTGATTCTACTATAATTATTTTAATCTATTTTTAGTATTACATGTAAATATTATAATGTATTAATTATTCTATTATAATGATAAAATCAAGGTAAAATTATAATTTGTTTACTACAATTATTTTATTATTAAAATAATTTAAAATATATTAAAATATATTTAATATATTAAATATATAAATTTATAATGCTATATATATCTTTCAATTGGTTATTGTTTACGTGTGTGAAAACAATTGATTTTGTACTCCCAAAACTTATGCAAAATCTTATTACCTAGATAGTTTTTAATTTTTTTTATAATTTTGGGTTTTCTAGGTATATAATAATACCAACTGCAATAGGGATACATTCATTTTCCCCTTTCCAAATTTTGTACCTCTGATTTCTTTCTGTTGCATAATTGCTTTGGCTCTTTACCTACAATAAGATGGTAAATAATAATAGCAGTAGTGGAACTCTTTGTCTTGTTCCTGAATTTAGTATTTTCTCATTAATCATAATGCCGGGGTTGACATAGAGTAGTTTGTTATATAAACTATTCATCTATCCTTATTTTATTGTTTCTTTCTTATGTCTCAATAATCTTGTTGAATGTTGTCACATACTTTTTTAGTTTGCTTGGAAATGATCACATCATTTGTATCCTGAAATATAATAATATATTACACCAATTAATTTCCTAACATGGGGACATTATGACATAACTGGGATTAAACTGTACTTGATCATAATGTATTATTCCTCTAAATTGCTGTGAGATTTTTATTTTCATAGTTGCTAATATTTTATTTAGAATTTTTGTTTTGTTTTCCCTGTATTATTATTGTATTATTAATATTACACATAGTAGCCTAGGTATCAATAAAAAATTTTGGAAAATTTCTTTTTTATTCAATGTTTTGAGTCATTTAATAGCATGGTAATTCTTCAGGATTTGGTACAAACTCCCCAGGCCTGGTAGCTGTGAAGTTGTTTCTTTGAAAAAATTCTCTATTTTTTTCCTACATAAAATTGACTTTTAAGATTGTGTATTTCATCCTGGATGAATTTTAAGTTATATTTTTTCTAGAAAATTATTTTTTTAATCCAAATTTTCAGTTTTTTTGTATGAAATTGCACAAAGGCTTTCTTATGATTCTTTAAATTCCCTTTGTTATTTTTTATTTGGTAGTTATACTTTTTTCTCTTTTTCCCTAATGATTATTTTATTGAGTTTCTCAAAGAACCAGTGTTTGGGTATATTTTTTAGTTCTACTCTTTTATTACTCTCTAAATTTCTGCCTTCATTTTTAAAGTCCTTTATACTTTTTTACAATGTACTTTATTGTGCTTTTTTCAGCATACTAGTCACAAGTTAATAAGTTCTTTTTAAAATTTCTTCTTTTATTGACTTAAGTGTTTAAGACTGTATTTTTCTCTTGGTATCAATTTTCTTGCTTTCTGTAAATTTGATTGTTCTCTAAAAACTCTGTAATTTTAATGTGTGCTTCCTCTGTTACCAATGACTGATGAGATAAAGATTTTATGTTTCCAGTTTAAAGACCATTTTTGCAAGAGGTTTAAACAGGCACCTTACACCTCGGGAAACACAAATAGTCAATGTAAATATGAAAAGTCATAAGGGCATTGTGAATTAACACAAGGAAATGCCATCCTATATCTATCAGTATGACTAGTATTAAAATAAAATGACTGAAACAACCATGGTTATGGAGCAGTGCAAACTCTCAGGTGTGATTGGTGGAAGTATAAGCTGGTGCAATCATATTAGAAAGGAGTTTGACAATATCTACTAACATTAAACATATACATACCCAATGACCTGGCAGTTCCACTTGTAGTTATACACACCAGAAATAGGCACCAGCCATGGATGAGAATATTCATAGGTATTATTAATATTACACATAGTAGTCCAAAATAAAATGCAACAAAAATGTCCACCACAATGAAATGAATAAACTATTCATTGAATAGTATACAGCACTAAAAATTAATGAACTACAGCTATATATTAAACATAGATAAATCTCACAAACATAACATTGTCCAAAAGAAGCTGTATGATTCCAATTATGCAAGCGTCAGTAACAGTGAGTATTAAACTATTGTGTTTAAGGATTATTCTAAGATGGTAAAAGCAAGGAAGTGATTGCCATATAAGTTGGAATATTAGTTATATTTAAGAAGAACAAGAGGGTTGCAGTTAGGAACAAACATGCAGAGAGCATCTGAAATGCCAGCAATGTTCTATTTGTTGATGAGGCTTATAGGTATTTTTTTTTTATAATAATTGTTCTATGCATTTTTGGTATATGTATTTTATTTCAAGATAAATACCTTTAACAAACACTTATGGAATACCCAATGTTCCAAACACTTTGCTAGTATCTGCATAGCTAGATATGAAGGCACAGTCCTCGTGCTAGAAAAGTCTATGATCTGCTGGGAGGCCAGTGTGTAAAGAGACAATGCGGTGAGGGTTATGAAGGAGGAGTTGGATGCTGTGTGAGTACTGGTTTCTTATAGTTAATTCACTACCAAAGGAACTTGGGAGGATTATATGGAAAAGATGTCTTTGAGCTGGACTGTGAACATTGAGGAGTTTATGTTATTTTTCCTGATTATGTATCAACAAAAAAGCCTGAAGAATCATACAAACATAAAATGGAAGATAAAAATCACCTATCATCTCACCTCTCAGAGGTGGTCATTAAAGAAAAAAAGCTGGTATATTTTCTTCCAATCTTTTTTCCATGCATTTGTCCATCAGTCATTGTCTGACCAACAATATTCTTTGATAATAGAGATTCAGCAATGAGAAAAAACAGCTAAATGAGTGTATATTATATTGTATGTATTAAGGGGGGCATGAAGAACTATAGACAATAAATATTTAAACAAAAGGACCAAGAAAAGTTTTGATACTAACAAGTGGAGAAGAAGATGAAATGAAGTGCTGGCTCCCGGAGGGGGAGGTAGGGGGTGAAGGTTTGCCTTCACCAGCAGGCTCAGGAAGTCATTCTGAATCAGGAGTGTTTGCAGTGAGATCTGAATGATAAGGAGGAAGCCCTGAGAAGATCTTGGAGAATAGTATCTAAGTAGAAAGCACAGCAGGTACAAAGTCCCTGAAAAAAAGATATGTGAAAGCTGATGTTTCACTTAACACATGCCATGAATATTTCCTACCATGAGTAATTCTCCTTAAAAACATCACTTTTCTTGTGGTCTCATGGGATTTCATCATATGACTGCACCATCATTTATTTGTTCTTAATCCTCGGAAATTTGAACTGTTTCTAAATGTCTACTATCATAAATATCACTCTACTGGACAGTCTAGGTCATAAATCTGTATGCAATCCTTGTTTATTCCTTTGCAATAATTCACAGTAGCAGGAGCAATAACTTATATTCTGAAGGTTTTTCCATCTAGCAACTTGTCCTGCAGAAAATATGTTAGACCTTGTTAGAAATGATGAGTAAAAGCGTCTGTTTTACTGCAAATTCACCAATATTGGGTTACCATTACTAACGACAGCAACAGCAGCACCAAAATATTCACCTACTTGAAAGGCAAAGAAATTGTTCACATTATTATTTAATACTTGCCCATTTTTCCATCAGAATGTGTTTGTCCAATTACAAAAACTCTGTGTTTATTATATATATGGAATATATGGAAATATTTTTTCCCAAAATTAAATGGCATATAATTTTTAGGATGTTAATTTTATATAACTAAATTACATTTAATTAACTAATATTTTCCTTTGTGGCTTACTATTTTTTGCATGTTTTTGATTAGTCACACATTCCCATCCCTAAATGAAATGAGTATGTATCTATACTTTTAATATTTTTAACACTTTATTTCTAATCCATGCAAAATTTAGTTTGGTATATGGAATGAACTACATATCTGCCATCACTATTTACTCAGGCTTATTTTCCAAACAATTTATTGAGTCACTTTTCATTTTTCTGATTTGAGGTGCCACTTCAGAGAATATATGCAATATTTTTCATATAGATTCTGGGATCTCTTTCTGGGCATTCAAAGTTAGTTCATTGATATGTTTATCTATCACCAGATCATCACTGTTTTAGTTTCAGTGCTTTTGTAATATAGTTTAATATCTGGAAGTGCAGGACGCTCCTTATAGCTATTACTTCTCTAAATTGTTTTGAGGAAACAAATATGTTCATAACTGCTGGTGGAAATCTGAATTGGCATGTCCTCAGTAGAGGGAAATCTGGCATTAGCTATCAAAATCACAAATGCCCATTCACTGGGTTGGACCCAGATTCTGTGGGGCTTAAGCATATATTGTGGGATTCCTCTTTAAGGAAAACACATATATACACACACACACACACTATTACTAATACAAATGAAGTGTGATAGTGAATGCTTATTTAGAATGAGAAAAGAAAAACATAGCAATTTATCCATTTTCTAAAGCTCATAAATACCACAAACATCACAAAATCCAGAAAAAAATCACATGATATTTTTAAGAATTAGCTGTCAGATACATTCTATTACTTTTTTTTCTTTCTGTAATATTTTTCTATAGCAAGAATAGATTTTTAAATATTGCCTATAGAGAAAAGAAAGATAATTCAGTCTCTTCTAGCATGACTGATCATAAGTTGTTGTTATTATTGTTTCATCTTCACAACAGTTCATAGGTAATGTGATATGAATGTCAAATTTGGGAATGCCTCTCCAGGATGAGCAGTAAGATTTCAGGGCTGTTTTCTTTATATTAGACTCTTCTTAAATACTCTAATTGATGATAACCATTAGCCAGTTTCTTGTCAATGCCCACGTTTTAGTGGGATATTATGAGTTTTATATTGTCTTCACCACAAACAGTATTTCATGGGCTTCCCTGGTGGCACAGTGGTTGAGAGTCCTCCTGCTGATGCAGGGGACACGGGTTCGTGCCCCGGTTTGGGAAGATCCCTCATGCCGCAGAGCGGCTAGGCCTGTGAGCCATGGCCACTGGGCCTGCGCGTCCAGAGCCTGTGCTCCACAACGGGAGAGGCCACAACAGTGAGAGGCCCACGTACCACAAAAAAACCCAAAAAAACAAAACAGTATTTCATGGCAAATTAGCAACCCCCAAAATAAACAAACACAATGAATGATTACTTTATGATTGCATACTCTGCATTACTGAGTATATTCCTCACAGGAAAACATTTCCAATTTGTCTTGGCATTGCATCTAGACATGGTGTCTTACTTTTCTTTTTTAATTTAATTTAATTTTTTTATACAGCAGGTTCTTATTAGTCATCAATTTTATACACATCAGTGTATACATGTCAGTCCCAATCACCCAATTCATCACACACCCCCCAACCCCCCACCGCTTTCCCCCCTTGGTGTCCACACGTTTGTTCTCTACATCTGTGTCTCAATTTCTGCCCTGCAAACCAGTTCATCTGTACCATTTTTCTAGGTTCCACATATATTTGTTAATATACGATATTTGTTTTTCTCTTTCTGACTTACTTCACTCTGTATGACAGCCTCTAGATCCATCCATGTCTCAACAAATGACCCAATTTCGTTCCTTTTTATGGCTGAGTAATATTTCATTGTATATATGTGCCACATCTTCTTTATACATTCGTCTGTCGATAGGTATTTAGGTTGCTTCCATTACCTGGCTATTGTAAATAGTGCTGCAATGAACATTGGGGTGCATGTGTCTTTTTGAATTATGGTTTTCTCTGGGTATACGCCCAGTAGTGGGATTGCTGGATCATATGGTAATTCTATTTTTAGTTTTTTAAGGAACCCCCATACTGTTCTCCATAGTGGCTGTATCAATTTAAATTCCCACCAACAGTGCGAGAGGGTTCCCTTTTCTCCACACCCTCTACAGCACTTGTTGTTTGTAGATTTTCTTATGGTACACATTCTAACTGGTGTGAGGTGATACCTCATTGTAGTTTTGATTTGCATTTCTCTAATAATTAGTGATATTGAGGAGCTTATCATGTGCTTCTTGGCCATCTGTATGTCTTCTTTGGAGAAATGTCTGTTCAGGTCTTCTGCCCATTTTTGGATTGGGTTGTTCGTTTTTTAATATTGAGCTGCATGAGCTGTTTATATATTTTGGAGACTAATCCTTTGTCCATTGATTCATTTGCAAATATTTTCTCCCATTCTGAGGGTTGTCTTTTCATCTTGTTTATGGTTTCCTTCACTGTGCAAATGCTTTGAAGTTTCATTAGGTCCCATTTGTTTATTTTTGTTTTTATTTCCATTACTCTAGGAGGTGGAGTTTTATAGTGTCTAAAAGAGTTTTATAGTGTCTGGTCTTACATTTAGGTCTTGAATCCATTTTGAGTTTATTTTTGTGTATGGTATTAAGGAGTGTTCTAATTTCATTCTTTTACATGTAGCTGTCCAGTTTTCCCAGCACCACTTATTGAAGAGACTGTCTTTTCTCCATTGTATATCCTTGCCTCCTTTGCCATAGATTTGTTGACCATAAGTGCGTGGGTTTAAGTCTGGGCTTTCTATCTTGTTCCATTGATCTATGTTTCTGTTTTTGTGCCAGTACCATATTGCCTCGATTACTATAGCTTTGTAGTATAGTCTGAAGTCAGGGAGTCTGCTTCCTCCAGCTCTGTTTTTTTCCCTCAATACTGCTTTGGCTATTCAGGGTCTTTTATGTCTCCATACAAATTTTAAGATTTTTTTGTTCTAGTTCTGTAAAAAATGCCATTGGTAATTTGATAGGGATTGCATTGAATCTGGAGATTGCTTTGGGTAGTATAGTCATTTTCACAGTATTGATTCTTCTAATCCAAGAACATGGTATATCTCTCCATCTATTGGTTTCATCTTTAATTTATTTCATCAGTGTCTTATAGTTTTCTACATACAGGTCTTTTGTCTCCCTAGGTAGGTTTATTCCTAGGTATTTTATTCTTTTTGTTGCAATGGTAAATGGGAGTGTTTCCTTAATTTCTCTTTCAGATTTTTCATCATTAATGTATAGGAATGCAAGAGATTTCTGTGCATTAATTTTGTATCCTGCAACTTTACCAGATGCATTGATTAGCTTTAGTAGTTTTCTGGTGGCCTCTTTAGGATTCTCTATGTATAGTATCATATCATCTGCAAACAGTGACAGTTTTACTTCTTCTTTTCCGATGTGTATTCCTTTTATTTATTTTTCTTCTCTGATTGCTGTGGCTAGGACTTCCAAAATTATGTTGAATAATAGTGGTGGGAGTGGACATCCTTGTCTTATTCCTGATCTTAGAGGAAATGGTTTCAGTTTTTCACCACTGAGAATGATATTTGCTGTGGGTTTTTCATATAATGCCTTTATTATGTTGAGGTAGGTTCCCTCTATGCCCACTTTCTGGAGAGTTTTTATCTTAAATCGGTGTTGAATTTTTTCAAAAGTTTTTTCAGCATCTATTGAGATTATCATATGGTTTTTATTCTTTAATTTGTTAATATGGTTTATCGCATTGTTTGATTTGCATATATTGAAGAATCCTTGCATCCCTGGGATAAATCCCACTTGATCATGGTGTATGATCCTTTTAATGTGTTGTTGGATTCTGTTTGCTAGTATTTTGTTGAGGATTTTTGCATCTATATTCATGAGTGATATTGGTTTGTAATTTTCTTTTTTTGTAGTATCTATTGTGTCATTTAAAGCTTCTGTTTACTTATTTATTTTTATTTTGGATAGTCTGTCTATTGATGTAAGTGAGGTGTTAAAGTCCCCCACTATTATTGTGTTATTGTCGATTTCCTCTTTTATAGCTGTTAGTAGTTGCCTTATGTATTGAGGTGCTCCTTTGTTGGGTGCATATATATTTATAATTGTTATATCTTCTTCTTGGATTGATCACTTGATCATTATGTACTGTCTTTCCTTGTCTCTTGTAACATTCTTTATTTTAAAGTCTATTTTATCTGATATGAGTATTGCTACTCCAGCTTTCTTTTGATTTCCATTTGCATGGAATATCTTTTTCCATTCCCTCACTTTCAGTCTGCATGTGTCCCTAGGTCTGAAGTGGGTCTCTTATAGACAGCATATATATGGGTCTTGTTTTTGTATCCATTCAGCAAACCTGTGTCTTTTGGTTGGAGCATTTAATCCATTCATGTTTAAGGTAATTATCGATATGTATGTTCCTATGACAATTTTCTTAATTGTTTTGGGTTTGTTTTTGTAGGTCCTTTTCTTCTCTTGTGTTTCCCACTTAGAGAAGTTCCTTTGGCATTTGTTGTAGAGCTGGTTTGGTGGTGCTGAATTCTCTTAGCTTTTGCTTGTCTGTAAAGCTTTTGATTTCTCCATCGAATCTGAATGAAATCTTTGCCAGGTAGAGTAATCTTTGTTGTAGGTTCTTCCTTTTCATCACTTTAAGTATATCATGCCACTCCCTTCTGGCTTGTAGAGTTTCTGCTGAGAAATCAGCTGTTAATCTCATGGGAGTTCCCTTGTATGTTATTTGTCATTTTTCCCTTGCTGCTTTCAATAATTTTTCTTTGTCTTTAATTTTTGCCAGTTTGATTACTATGTGTCTCAGCATGTTTCTCCTTAGGTTTATCCTGTATGGGACACTCTGTGCTTCCCGGATTTGGGTGGGTACTTACCTTCCCATGTTAGGGAAGTTTTCGACTATAATCTCTTCAAATATTTTCTCAGGTCCTTTCTCTCTCTCTTCTCCTTCTGAGACCCCTATAATGTGAATGTTGTTGTGTTTCATGTTGTCCCAGAAGTCTCTTAGGCTGTTTTCATTCTTTTCATTCTTTTTTCTTTATTCTGTTCTGCAGCAGTGAATTCCACTATTCTGTCTTCCAGGTCACTTATCCGTTCTTCTGCCTCAGTTATTCTGCTATTGATTCCTTCTAGTGTAGTTTTCATTTCAGGTATTGTATTGTTCATCTCTGTTTGTTTGTTCTTTAATTCTTCTAGGTCTTTGTTAAACATTTCTTGCATCTTCTGGATCTTTGCCTCCATTCTTTTTCCAAGGTCCTGGATCATCTACACTATCATTATTCTGAATTCTTTTTCTGGAAGGTTTCCTACCTCCACTTCATTTAGTTGTTTTTCTGGGATTTTATCTTTTTCCTTCATCTGGTACATAGCCCTCTGCCTTTTCATCTTATCTATCTTTCTGTGAATGTGGTTTTTGTTCCACAGGCTGCAGTATTGTCATTCCCATTTTGTCTTACTTTTAAACTCTGTGCTATTTAGATATTTCTCATAATCAGCCTATGAATTTTAGAAACATAAATGACAACTTTTGTATTTTGAAAGAAGAGTTTACTTATATACACTTATAGTTACAGTAGAAACCCTTAGTGTTACCTCTATTCTACTTCTCTTTGTTTCTCGTTTGTTTGTTTCCCTGTGTTTAGTGTGGCAATATGGATGGAAAATAACTAGTATTTCATTCCCTTGTGGTTGCCCTTAATTTTGCCTAGTATCTAGGCTGGAAATGTGTCTGAATAACACACTCCTCCAGTTCGCAACCAATAAATGTCCCAGCTCTCTTGCCCCTTGGGTTCCGTAACTCTTGGGCATTCAAGTTGCAGCATTTGTCAAAATTTCCCTGTGGGATTAAACTTCACTCTTATAGTAACTGGCTTGATGACTCACCTTGCACTGGTTACTTTCCTTTTCTCATTCCTCTACACGTTTCTCAGCATCCCAAATAAAATACTTGCTCTCAAATCCACGCCTCAGGGTTTACTTCTGGGGGCATTCCATCTAAACACAGATTTTGAATATTTATACTTAACTCTATATTTTTAATGTCTTTCAGTGTTCACTGGTAGACTATAAATAAAACAATTTTTCACATTCTTGATACCTTGATTTTGATTAATTTCTTAGCCAGCTAGAGCACATTTTAAATAGTTACCCTTGCCACCCAACCCCAAAGAATGTATGAATGGCATACTTTTTCGTTACTTGAGGGTGTTTGAATGGATTTCTCTTGCCTTGGTAGACAACAATTTAACCAGGGATAGGTACCCCCACATTTCCCCACAAATATCCATTAACCATGTTCTGGAATGATCTTCCATCTTTTAGTGTTGATGGTTATCTAAGTTCAGGATGATTTTTATTCTTTTGCAGCAGTTTTAAACAAAATTATTTTTGTATCTAGCTAAATATAGGATTTTTCTTTACTCTTAAAAACATTTCCAGTATACACTTAAATATGAATCTACTCCCATTCATGTTATATAGAACTGTGTGTGGCCATTGTTTTTCTTCTTTAATCTTAAAAATATTTTTTACAAGGATGGTTAAGTTCATGGAACCTTCTGCTCTGCGCCTCAATGCTTTCCCACCCCATCCCCCGCCCCCTGCGACGTTCTGCAGTTCTTTGGTGGGGGTGGAGGGTATCTTTACCTCTATTTTAATAAGAATTTGGGAGGAGGTCTTTCAGGACTGACTGATCTGCCACAGGGCTGGCTTCCTGGTGTGTGACCTCGAGGTCCCACTGGGCCCTGCTCTGAGAAGGGACTGACATAGGGGTCAAGGCTGGGCATGGAAATTCTTAACAATTTTATCTTTGAATTTGCGTTTGTTAAGTAAAGGCAGATGGGTCAATGGCGCATGCGCCAGAGGTCCTGCCTCTTACAGCTTTCCCAGCACATCACGTGATTTCCGGCCGACCACTTCCACGCCCCTCCCAGAGATCACTGTTGCCCCTGCCCCGGTGGAATCCTGGGCTCCAGGTTGGGGGTGGGGCAGGAGCTTTGCGTGTTGTGTCACAGTATGGGCCCTGGGCGCCCGTGGGGGTCTGTAATCAGCCCACGATAGTCCTGTGCCTGAGAAAGCCAGTTGACAGCAGATAAAAAAGCACCATACAGGTGTAGACAGAGAACTGCAGGAGAAAGGCAAATACCTCTTGTCCTGCTTTTCTGAATGAGGAGACCCATTTTCATTTTGCCTGGGTCCTGCAAATTATGCCCCCGGCTGGGTAGGGCCATCGCAGAAACTGTCCTCCTCAATACTAACTTGATTCCTACAGAGAATGGTCCCTGAATCATACCCACTAACTGCACTGTCTTGCGATGCCTCACTCTGTATCATAGTTTGCTCTACATTTGACCGGTCTGCTTCTTCTAGTACCCTCTTCCATTGTCCTTCACATGAGATTGTGTGAATTAAGTACATTTCTTCCTTTTCTGTTCTTTCTTCCATCCTCTCTCAAATGTCCATACGCAAAAAGCACTCATTAATCAAAGAGGAAAGGGAGAAATAAAGGGATGAGTGAAGGCACAAAGAAGCAGGCAGCGTCTTTGTCACTGGTATTGTTTTGGGCATGTTATTTATTGGTTTTCAGTGTTTATGGTAGCTTTTTCCAGTAAGGCCAGGAAACTTTTATTTGGTATGTCTTCAAAAAGTGTCTTGGATAAGAAATTTACTTGCTAGACAGTGGACTATTTCTGCAAAAAAGGATTCATCTATTCAGATTTTGATTAAAGCCTTTATGACAGTGTTCACAGACTTTTTGATAAACACTTTAAGGCAATTGGTTGCTAGTCACTTCTGTCGCTTTAAATTGGTGATCATCATAGTCCATAACTATGCAAAGTGTTTTGTATTCCCAAACCAGAAGTGTTTGTTCTTTTCTTGATGAAAGATTCTGTTTGTATAGTGTCTCTAGAATTTTTTAGTTTTGCTGTAAAGATATGCAGCCATATTTAATAGACACATAGCCTTACTGCATATTGATATTTGGGAAATGGTCAGGTAATTCTTCCAATGTAAACCTGGGTACACAAATTCAAGCACTGGCAGGGTAACGTTTCTAAGATTGTTTTCAATTTTATTCCCAAATCATGTGAATTCCTCCGTGGCTAAATAATCTAAAACTTATTTTTCTATTATAAAGTAAAAAGCAACTTGGTTCATTTAGCTGAGTGGATGTACTCATGATCTGTTAGCACTATGACCCAGCTTTCATTTGATGCCATTTTTATCTGCAGCTTCAAATGGGCCAGCCATTTTAAATTAAGCTACTCTCACTCCTTCCATAATTGCTGAAGCAGTATAACACACTATTATCAGAGAAGCTCTCGTACTAAGTGGATTTTAATGTATTTGTGTATTTTCTATGGAAGAGGGCAGAGAGATGACCAGGGAAGTGATCTAAGTACCTACATTTATTCGGACTGAATTTGATAGTACTTTTGTGGCTTATTTCAATCTTTTCTCCGCTGGAATTTTCCAGTGCCACAGAACTACCACATATATAGCATAGTGGCTGTCACTGGAGAGAATCTCTTTGTGGTTTGAAGGATCTCGTTAAGACAGATTTAAAATGTATTTATATTTATTAAACATTCCTTTAAGCATTACAATTTATTATATTTAAAAATAATTACCCAATCACCCAGTAATATCATCAGCAATTTGTACCTCAGTCAACACAGCAAAAGCAGTAGCTCAAAGATGGGGAAATACAAACACCAGCCAAGGAACCTGAATTAGCCTACAATTCATGGTCTTAGGCTGCAAACTATTAGTTGCAATATTATTCTTCTAGGAAAAATTCCAAGAAAGTTTTGAATGAAAACATGATTAAATGCCTTTGTATTCGGATCCATAGCTGAATGTTGTTACATTTTATTTAACTACATTTTAAAAGTCACAACCTCTTTGGGTGCTTACCTCTATGCTTTACTCATCCTTGCATCCCTAATGACTAGCAGAATGTTTGGAACTAACGTATATTTGAATAATGTAACATGATTTAAAAAGTACTTTGAGATAAATTAGCTTCATCCTCACAAAGCCATATACGTAGATTCCTGTGATATTATACAATCATCATTTTACAGATGAGGAAACTGAACATCAGAGAAGTTATTTGCCCAAGGCCACACATAGTAAGAGGGTGATGAGACTTGACCAATTCAAATCTTCTCATTTCTAGCCACCAGCTTTTCTTTTTTTTCTTTCTCTTTTAGCAGTGAGGGGAGATAAAAAGCAATTCCCAACTGAAATTAAAATCAATTTGAATCAAGTGATCAAAGACAACTTTTCTTTTACATACTATGAACAAATTTGGGACTAATGCCAAATAAAAGATTTGGTTGAAGACTACCCAGTAATTTATGATTAACACAGTAATTTTCCCTGAAATAAGCTTTAAAGTTAAAACAGACTTTACTGAGGTATAACAAATATACAAAAAATATACAAATCATATACATACAGCTCAATAAAATTTGGCAAAATATTCACATTTGTGTGACCAGCACCTGCCTCAAGAAATAAAACATTGCCAGCATCCCAGAAGGTTCTTCATGCCCTTCCAGTCATGCCCATTGGGCTTTTCTACTGCTTCTCAGTAGGAACACTTTCTACCACATGCTCCATGGAATAGTGAAGGCTCACGTCTCCAGATGGGATGGTTACTCTCTTTGGATTGGTGAACAACAGATCATGAGAACTAATTCCATGTGGTCTGACCATAATCTCAGAGCCATTTTTTTATTCCTCTTTTTCTTCACCCTCCATACTCAATCAGTTACCAAATCCAATTAACTCTCCTTTCTAAATATCTTTGACAATTATACCCTTCTTATCACGATCATTGGTCCATCCTAACTCAGCCTTTGTTATATTTCCCTGGGATGAGGTTAATAGTCTCCTTACCCATCTCTGCCTCTAGAGTCTTGCCCATTCTTGTCTTTCATTCAGTATCTACTACTTGTCAAATAGGACACTAGGTAACAGAGAATCACAGGTGAATAAGAAACATCTCTGACCCTTTATAAGGTTTTACTGTCTAGCAGAGAAGACAGTGAACACAGAAATAGATCATTTTAACCCAATGTTGTAAGTGCAATGACAGAAATACACATAATGTGCCATCAGAAGGCAGAGGGTATCTTAAAATTGCTACCAGGGTTTTCTTTCCAAATCACAGATTTGATCTTAAAATCCTTCCATGGTTACCACTTGTTTACAGCAGAGGTTGTAATCACAAATGCCGGTGGAAGTCCAGTAGGTATAAATCTTTCTGAAGTGGGCAGGTATTGTACAATAGTGAGTGGTGGAGAGTTAGGAAATTGTGGTGGGCTGGTGAGAACAGGCTAGACTATGGCAACAGAAGCTACTCAGCTCTAACCATTTATGGTCAAGTGAGGTCGAATGTAGTCAAATCATCTGTTTTGAATTTTTCATTGTTGCTATTTTTTTCCCAAGTGAAGCTGGAAGTCTAGAATTTTATGTTAGTTCTCCAAATTTTTAAAAAGTTTTAAATTTTGTAATTCAAATTATGAACAAAACACAATAAAACAACAACATAAAAACCCCTAATACACACAAAAATACTATGAGAGCCAACTAAAACACCTCAGCAGCCCTCTAGTTTGTGACCTTTGGCCTATGAGAAAGTCAAAACTTTTTAGGAAGACATCCAAGACTGTGCATAATCTGGACCCAATCTACTTTTCCATTTCAACTTGTAGGTCACCCCACACAAAACACAGTGTGGTTTCTGGAACACACCTGCCATGCTCATGTCAAATGTCTTTGGTCTCTGTCTACAATGCCCTTCTGCCTTCCCTTATCAACCTGGTGAAATTCCACTCCCCTTCCAATCTACATGTCAAGGGAGTATGTAAGGCTCCCTTGCATACTCAAGCTGTAACTCACTTCTTCCTTCTTTTCTCTTCTGTAACATTTAATTCCCACTACCAGTAGAATACTTGTATCTGGTTCAAAATTCCACCAGTTCTGAGTTTTTTCCCCTGGTTTTAAATTCTCTCTTTATTTCTTCACCCAAAGGATCTTATTTTCCTTCCCTTACAGCTTAGTTATATATATATTTAAAGGTCTGTGATATTTTATGCAGTATTCAAAGTTGAGTGGCATGAAGTTTAGCTGTGTCACCTCAAGTCCGCTCTGTGGCTAGAATCTATTTTTTCCCACGTATTGATATTCTAGAACACCCTGTTAATGGTTGTATTAGATTCCTATTGCTGCCATAACGAATTATGTCAAAATTCATGGCCTAATACGAATTTATTATTTTTCAGATTAGAAGTCTCTCATTGGTCTTAATGGACTACATAAAGGTGTCAGTAAGGCGGCATTCCCTTCTGGAGGCTCTAGGGGTGCCTGTTCACAGCTGCCAGAGGCCACCCGAATTCTGGAGTCATGGTTTGCTTTCTCTGTGTTTGGAGCCAGCAACAGTGGGTTGAGCAGTTCTCACCTGGCAAAATTCTAACTTCCTTTTTTGGCATCCCTCTTCTGCCTTAAGGACCCCTGTGATTACATTGAGCCCATACGAATAATCCAGGATAATCTCTCTATTTTAAGGTCAGTTGATTAGCACCTCTAATTCCATCTGCATCTTTAATTCCTCTTTGCCATATAACTTAATGTATTCATAGATTTTGAGGATTATGACATGGACAACTTTGAGGGGCCATTATTATGCCCACCACATCATCTTCTAATGGCAATTTATTCTAACATCATGGAAAGTATATTGAACAAAGAAAACTCCTATCTTTATAAAACTCAAATCAATAAGGTAGTGAAAAATAGTTTCTTTTCCCAACTGACCTTTGCTGGACGTTACAGACTAGGTGTATGTAGAAAAGACCATCAGTCCATGCAGGTATCTATGAGATCAAATATATGTTGGTTCAAAAGAACAACTGACATGATCATAACTAATTTTAAAACTTTATTCATTTACAACTTTTAATGGTGACTAAAGACATTTATTCTGCAAACCTATGAATAGAAAAGCTCAATCAAAAACCAAAGACATTTCTGTTGAATACATGCTTGTAGTATTAATCTACAATGAAATTTGACATATAAGCCATTTTTTTTATGTTTTAAGGAAATGTCACTAACCTTATTGATGATTAGATTTTTCACATGGTCTATCCTTATGTCAATAATGCCCTTTGCCAAAGTCTCCAGACTGTTACATACCTATGTTATAATAACTTGTTTGTGTCTGAATGGAGTTTCTATATCCTTTTCCAGCATCTCTGAGGCTATCCTCAATCATCAGTAGTGGACAGCACATACTCCTTTCCATGCTGTATATTTTATGGCTTCAGTGGACAAGGTAGTTTTAGCCATTAATGAAAAAAATTGGGGCAAAAGTTACACGAAGACTAGCCAAATCATAACACTAAGACAATAACTTTGGCTCCAGTGGCTGCCATTGTCCAAAACAAAAGGCAAAGGTTAGGTCAGCTACTTTGAGCCAATGGAGATGGAAAGCGTCATACTAAAGTTTCTATCTTGCACGTACATTTTTCTTTCTTCTTATAGAAGGAACCAAAATAAGTTACATGGGTCCTGCAGAAATCAGGTGATGTCTGGGCCATAAGGCAATCAGCTGTCGTTGGCTGCTATAATTGAAAAGAAGGATGCAGAATGTTAGGGAACAATCTTCTAACTGATGGTGCATTTTAAAGGTCCATCCTGACCTCATTGGAACATGCCATTTTGATGCCAGCCTAATGAAAACAAATAAAATGCTGCAATTCTTCTCCATGTGGGCAGCTGTAGACCTAATAAACACCTGGGTTTAGAAGAAATCAGAAAGCTTGTATCAGAAGCTTTGCTTGACCTTGGTTATTGAGGTCATGTGTGGCTTTGGCATCATCATTTAAATGTTCCAAACAAATGAGAATATGGGCAGACTCAGAAGTCTCATGCAGAGTTTAAACTGATCCTACTCACAAGATTTATGTTTTTGTTTTTTTAAGTTAAAACCCACAAACTCTTTAATAGAGCTCATCTTTTGAAAGCAACTACAGAATGTCTTATTTGACATGAGCTCCAGAGAGAGGAAAAGAAAGAAAGGAAAAAGGAATCAAAATCAAATCAAAGTATTATTAAGAAAAAACTCTCAAATTGTTGCAATAAGCAGGTGATTTCAGTACATATTAACCAAGTGTAAATATTGTGTTAAAGTCATATCAGCTCTTACTTACTGGCTGTCCAAGGCAGCCCTGAGGCCAATGTGGTAGAGGCTTCCCAAGCGTGAGTTTGCATGTTTGTGTTTGCATCTCTTTTTTGCCCATGAAGTTTATAGAGTTAGGAATAAGTGGCACTGAATAGACTGTGATATGTTCTCTTAACTTTTAAGAACACTGTTCATTTCTGTTTTGACACTTTTCTCAGCCTTTCCTAGAAAAATAAGAGCGTTCTCCCTCCCGCATCCCACATCCTTCCCCTCTCCCTACTCTCTCCCTCTCATTTGCTACACTTTCCCCTATAACTTTCCTCCTTCCACATTCCCTGTCAACATGAAAATCTAATTTCCCAATTGCTCCATTCATACCCTTTTACACATGTACTGCTTCCATGAGTTCTTTTTTTCTTAAACAAGAACACAAGTGACTTTCAAAAAATTAGAGGACTTGAAGGGTCCTTCAGAGACCATTTGGTGAAGTCTATGCTTGTGCCTGAGGCCATGCTACGCACATCCTACTGCGGTCAGATGAAGAGCTATTCTGTTTTGAACAACCTGCAGAGAAGGAAATTTTATCTTACACTTATTGATGCTAGCTGCTTATCAAATCCATGTTCCTTTGTTCTTTTTGGGCAAGAATATATTTCTCACTTTCCCTTGCAGTTAGGTATATCCCTGTGACTGACCTTTAGCCGGGGAACATGGGTAGAAATCAGTACCACTCACAGGCCTAGACCATGTAAACTTGTCATAAGGGCACCTCCATACTCCTCCTCTTCCTTCTGGTGAGAGTAGAGATGAGCCCCGGGATGATCC
Source organism: Globicephala melas (assembly GCF_963455315.2). Lineage (NCBI taxonomy): Eukaryota > Metazoa > Chordata > Mammalia > Artiodactyla > Delphinidae > Globicephala > Globicephala melas. The sequence continues at coordinate 28,875,196 of NC_083316.1, forward strand.
TGGAATCAGCCTGTTGGTGGTGACAGAGTTTCCATCATCCTGCATCTCTGAGTGATTGTGTGGAAGACTCTCAACCAACCTTTGTTCATCCCCCACTAGTAAACATGAGTAAGAAATGCATTTCTAAGTGTCCATCAACAGATGAATGGATAAAGAAGATATGGTATATATATACGGTGGACTATTACTCAGCCATAAAAAAGAACAAAATTTTGCCACTTGCAGCAACATGGATGGACTTGGAGGGCATGATACTAAGTGAAATAAGTCAGACAGAGAAAGACAAATACTGTTTGATATCACTTATATGTGGAATCTAAAAAATACAACAAACTAGTGAATAAAACAAAAAGAAACAGACTCACAGATACAGAGAAGAAGCTAGTAGTTGCCAGTGGAGGGGGGGAGGGGCAATATAGGGGTCGGGGAGTGGGAGGCACAGACTATTGAGTGTAAGATAGGCTCAGGGATGTATTGTACAACATGGGGATATAGAGCCAATATTTTGTAATAACTGTAAATGGAAAGTAACCTTTAAAACTGTAAAATAATTTTAAAGTTTTTAAAAAATACATATCTATTGTTTTCAGGCCATTATACATTTCTGGCTTTATTTGCCACAGGAACTAGCATTATCCTAAATAATACAATAGTATCTTAAAAGTAAAACTGTCATCCTGTGAAGCATGTGTATAATTTCATTCCACTGACCCAAGCTTATGAAACCAATGCTGTCTCTTTGATGTCCTGGATACTTCTGCTGATAGTTTAAAAGGCTTTGTGACCCTCTTTCTTACTGTCCTAACTTCACTTTTATGTTACGTATGTGTTTTAACGTCTGTACAGAATCCACTCTTTTCTTATTGAATTCCCTATCATTATTTCAAAGCCACCACCACTATTTCCTTTTAAGAGTTTTTCAGTGGCATTTGAATTTATTATACATAATTAAATTATCTGTTTTCTCATTTGTATGTTAGGGTTGGGTAGAAGTGTGAAGAGTAACTTTTTTTCATGTGGAATCACAAGTGTATATGCTAAGTGACTTGAGATAGAAAAAATTGCCCACTTTCTTACTTGGCCAAGATATTACAGCCAACATTTGATTATATACAATATCTTGTTTTAAAAATTACAATGTTATATATCTTTTTTCCAGTTGCAGAGTACTTCTAGGCTGCCTTCTTCCACTCTCTGTGAGCAAGGGTGCCTTAAGAATATGTCATTAGTTTTATTTTTTTATCATAAAAGTAAGATATTAAAAGGCTTGATATAAAGATTCAAACAACATAGAACTCAGTAAAGCATAAATGAAATTTTACTTTCTCTCCTGAGGCTGAGATGATGTGAAGTCCAACACCTCTTGTTCAAATAATATGAACTGCTAGAAAACGTGTAACAGAGATATTGAAATAAGACATGGTGAACAGTGATAATGCTGGACGGAAAACAAAGCGTCAACATTCTTCAAGGTCTACTTTAAAGAAAATCTGATTATTGGCCTGAGATTGGAGGTTTGCCCTCGGGTGTGAGAGACACCAAATAGCTTGGGAGGCTATTGCACAAGAGACATATAAGAGGAAAACTAGGAAGGAGAAGGGGTCTTTATCTGGGGGAAAGAGTATTTGTGAACAGACACAAGACTGGAGTATGGATGACTCTGGTATCTGCAGGAAGGGGACTTGAAACCTGGCTTCGTGGTTGCAGAGCAGTAAGGAAGCACCATGTGAAGGCCAGGAAGAACAGTGATAAAGACTGCAGGATTGCCTCCTGACCTGTGGTTGCCAAGGGGGGAGGGGGTGGGGGAGGGATGGATTGGGGGTTTGGGATTAGCAGATGTAAACTATTATATGTAGGATGGATAAAAACAAGGTCTTACTGTATAGCACAGGGAATTATATTCAATATCATGTAATAAGCCAAAATGGAAAAGGATATGAAAAAGAATATGTATATATATATGTGTGTATAACTGAATCACTTTGCTGTGCAGCAGGAATTAACACAACACTGTAAATCAACTGTACTTCAATTAAATAAAAAAAAGGACTGCCTCCTGAAGTTCCTGATTAAAGAGGAGGGAGATATATCCCACTTGAGTCTGCAGGCCCAGAATTAGGGTGCACAAGTACATAAATATGATGGCCACATGCTTATTGGGGTCTCTCCATCATGGGGCAAAGAGACGCATGTATCAGAGGAACGCGGGTGCAAGGCAATCAATCAGCTGGGGATCCACTGGAAAATGGAACCCAGTCTCAGAGTCCAGCAGTACCCTGGGGGCGGCTATTTGGGATTGTATCTTGTCACTAGGGCCTGTTGGACCTCACTCTCCTAAGATCTGGACCAAGGCCTGGGTCAGTAGTGATGATCGACAGAAATGGGACAGTATGTTCATGACCACAAGTGTGGGAGTTCCCATAAAAGACACACTGTAGCGCAGAAGAGTAAGTCAGCTTGCAGTGGGACAGCCCTCTTCCAATAGCAACAGCAGAATGTTAACCAGAGGAGAGTCGGGGTGAGCCATGATCCTTCTTCCCTCCCCCTTCCCCTGTCCTACCACACCGCCACACATACACACTACAGTGCAGTGGAGCCACACCTTCAGCCTCAAAGGGAAGGGGTAAATGTTCAACAGCTGGTTCTCTGGGAGGCGGTGGGTGGGTGGGGACTGTGATTTGGAGCGTTTGATGATTGCCATAGTGTAAATACTCTGATCATGGCCAATTTCAAGCTCCAACAGATGTCAGTGCACTCGGAGCTGGGAAGAGATGTGCACGATAGACTATTGTGAGCCAGTGAGAGCTTCGAGTGTAATGTGAGATTAAAATTCTACAGTGGAAAATATTCAGAATTAGCCCAAATGAGATTGTTTTATTAATTGAAAAGTGATGGCATCAGATCAAGGAGTTGCCAAAGTTCTTGATAGACACCCGGTGGGAAAGAGGACTCGCTAGGACACAGTTGGTGACAGTTACTGAACAAATAAAAACAGTTTCATGTTTATAACTGAAGGAGCAGGGATTTTTAATTAAGCCAGTCTTAGAATTCTTGTATACATAGCCAAGCAGTAAACGAAGAGGGAGAATTCCTCAAACAAACAGGGATCTCAAAGGAAGCATAGCTAGTGGGAGCTAAATCTAAAATAATTGACTAGTGGTTGGAACACAGCCTTAATGGCTGCTGCTAGAGTTCAGTCCCTTGTGGGTGGCATTAGAGGAAGGGTCCAGACACAAATCCTTTGCATGTGGGAGTTATCAAGTCTGAAATCAGCCATTTCTGACTCTCTGAATGGCTGCTCTGAGGGCAATAGAAAAATGCCTCTCACCCCAGCCCTGGGGAGAGGTCAAGAAATCTGCCATCAGCTGGGAGGCTTTGGAACAAAAAGAGCAACCCATGAAAAATAATTGGTAAGCTTAGGCTTTTCACATAAAGTTAATATAAAACTAGTGCGCCCCTGGAAGCTAGGTGAGGTAAAGCAAAAGCAAAAAACACAAACAAGCAAAAAAACCCCAGAGTGATTATAGAGAGAAATGTCCACCAAATGCAAGCCACCCTTGGGGTTGATCTCATAGACGTAACAAACCATTCAAGGAAATAAGTTGCTCTGAAGAATAAATAGCAAATGAAAACAATGGGAGCATTTGCACCTCAAGAACTAAAAACTTTAAACCTTCTAAAAGAGGCTTCGAATAAGAAAAATTGAAATGTTTTGATAAGATGAAAGGAGGAATAGAATAGACAAGAAGAAAATATAGGAAAGGAAAGGTTTTATAAAGAATTAAATAGAAATTCCGGAAACAAAATTATAGTCACCAAAATTTTAAAAAAAGCTCAATGAGCATGTTAAATAGTAGATTAGACACAGACCATTATGCAATTGCATAGATTTGAGAAAATTATTCAGAATGCACCATAAAAAGTAATAAATGGAAAATATGAAAAGTCCAGGAGCCAAGCAGTCTAGAAGGAGAAGATCTAATAAGCAGAAGTTCTGGAGGGCAAACATGGAAAGAGGAGAGGCTGGCTGATGAACAGAGAATGAACAAATAATTTCCAGGGGTAGGTGGAGTTGTGCCTAAATGCTTGATGCCCTCCTCTTCTCTTTTCACTTCTCTCTCTCCTTTGGTGGCTGCATTAATTCCCATGGCTAGAAATACTGTCTATACGGTGGTGGCTCAAATAGTTTTTTCCTCGATCCAGACCTCACTTTTGAATTCCAGACTCATACATCCACTAGATTACATACATTTATATATTTTCATATGCATCTAAAAACGAGCTTGATGAAACCTGAAAGTTTTGTCTTCTCTAAATCAATGTTTTCCACATCAGTAAATTACCAGCTCCATTCACCCAGATGCTATAGCGAGGTACGTAGGGATCATTTTCTAATCCTTCCTCTCTCTTTTTCCCCAGATCCAACCCTTAACCAAGTCCTGTTGGTTGAACTATCAAAAAATCTCTGATACCTTGGTCATTGCTTCTCACCTGAACATTTGCAATAGTTTCCTGATTAATCTCCCCATTTTTACTTTGGTGCCCTCCAACCGATGAACCAATATAGCAGCCAAGGACGATCTTTTAAAAACACAAATTAGATCATATCATTCTGAAGTTTAAAATTCTCCAGTTGCCTCTAGCTCTTTGAAAAATCCGAACTTCTTTACATGGTCGTGGCAGACAGAATAATGTAACCCTCCATCCCCCCGCCATTACAAAGATGTCCAAATTCCAATCCCTGGACCTGTGACTATGAGAGGCTACAAGGCAAAGGGAAATTGAAGTTGCAAATGGAATTAAGGTTGCAAATCACCTGACCTTAAAATGGGGATATTAGCCTGGATTATTCAAGTGTACCCAATCTAATCACAAGCATCCTTAAAAGTGGAAGAGGGAAGCAAGAGAGAGTGAGTCATAATGATGAGAAGTGAGAAAGTCTCAACAAGCCAACCATTGCTGGCTTTGCAGGTGGAAGGGGGTCATGAACTAAAGGATGCAGGCAGAACAGACATTCTCTAGAGACTTTAGGAAGGAACACAGCCCTGCCAATACTTTGATTTTAGCTCATTCAGTGAGGACCCATATTGGAGCTCTGACCTCCAGAACTGTGAGATAGTAACTTTGTGTAGCTTAAGCCACTAAGTGTATGGTAATTTGTACCCACAGCAATAGGAAATGATACAAGGGCTTATAGGAACCTACATGATTGGCCACTGCCTCCTTCTTCTAGGTCATCTTGGCCCCTCCCCCCTCACTGTGCTCTGGCCACTCTATCCTTCTTTCTGGCCAGCCTCAGAGCCTACCCTCCTCCCTTTCACCTGCTTGGAGAGCACTTTACCTGATGTCTTAGTTCATGTTCTTGAGAAGCAAACCCTGAGATGAGTTCTTGAGTTCCAGACACTTATTTGGGAAATTGTCCTGGGAAACACAGATAGGGGATACACAGATAGGGGATTCGGAGATAAGGCAAATAAGGACAAATTGTCAACAGGGGCACATAGATGAGCAGGCCCCTGCTGTGATGGCTGGAGCTCACTCTCACCAGGAACGCTGCAAAACACCTTAGAACGTGCATGTAAGAATAAGAGGGAAGAGATATGGGAACATATGTATATATATAACGGATTCATTTTGTTGTAAAGCATAAACTAACACACCATTGTAAAGCAATTATACTCCAATAAAGATGTTAAAAAAAAAAAAAAGAATTACCCCACCCGGAGGCAAGAAAGCTGGGGTATTTACATATCAACTCCCATCAGATATTACTTGAGTCCTATTCCTGAGGGGGAAGGTGTTCATTTCCCAGCACTTTTGCCTGCTGCACTGGGACACAGTGGACTCTGGCTACCTGTGAAAGCCTCAGGGAAAGAGATACATGTGCTGGCAGCTGGGAGTCAGTCCCCTGGCACTGGAATTATGTGTGAAGGGATAGGAACAGGGCACTAGTGCATCCGCTACATGTGGCTAAGTGTTGTTTATCCTTAAGGCTTTGATGGAGATGTACATTTCTCAGAGAAATCTTTCCTCCTGATTCTCTCTTATAAATAGGGCCTCATGTGCTCTTCTAACCTATTATTTTCTTTCATATCATTTCAGTTTTTTCTTTCATAACACAAATCAGAATTTTTAACTACATTTTTCCCCCTGGTTGAATGGGTATCTCCTCCCTCCACCATGTAAGCTCTATGAAGCTAAGGTGCAAACTTGTTTGGGATGTTCGTGTATACTCAGCACATAGTAGACACTTAATAAACATTTGTTGAAGGAATACATAGAGAGTGAATTAATGAATGGAACTGGTGTATAAATAACTTACTAAGTGCTACCTGGTACATAACAAACTCTGATAAATTTTAGCTGTTTTGTTACATTTGCAACTTTGTTAAATCTGAGGTGATCTTTTTACTCTATAAGCTACTAGCCTCAAAGTAATCACTGGAGTTTCTACTCCCCCTACCTTAAATATGTACTGCCTTGACTCCCACCAAATTTGTAATGTTCACTACAAGAGGAGTAGAAGTGGGGGAACCATTCACGATAACTTGGAGGTTATTCAGTTCACACACAGAGGTGGAGAAATGGGCATACACTCAACTAGAAGTGGGAGGTGTATGTCTGATGGAAAAATTCCCTGAATGATTTTGATTGTGCCTTCTCCTTGCTACATTGATGTGAAATGAACCAAACCGGTCTCACAATTTTGTGATTACTTTCAAGTAATTATTGACTTTATTTTTAAAATAATTACCTCTTCTAAATGGGAACCACTTGCCATTACCTTTCCACTTCTAAATTCTTTTTTTGCATCATTTAAGCATCTGGCCATGCAAAAACATTGACCTTTCTTGTCCCTTAAAGCTGCTTGTTAAAAATTGTGAACCAGCGTGTTAAAATGTCTGTTCATTACAAGTCTCTTTTACTCACAGAATCGTTCAAGTGATGGTATTTAAGTATTTGTTCTACACATACTTGGAACGGCAGAACACTAAATAACAATAATATCTAAAAACGTTACAGAAATGAAGATCCATTCTGTATTTTAATTCTATATGAAACAGGTGTGTATGTGTGTGTGTATGTGTGTGTGTGTGTTTGAAATCAGAATCCACTGAATGGATTTTTCAAACTATCCTTCACAGGGGAAGCACTGTCATGGCAAGTCTCTGCTAACTACGGGAATATATTTTGTTTCAGGCATGCGGGGGAAGGACAAAAAGCTGAGAACTACCGTATCCCATTATATCAAGATTAGTATTTTCAGCTCAGTGATGCAGCTGGCTTCTGTGATGTGATCAATAGAGAACAAAAAGCTGTGCCAACCTTGACCTTAAACATATAGTCTTAGTGAAGAAACAACAAAGCCATGAATAACACAACCCATTTAGACAGACTGCCTTGACATTTTCAAGAGACAGGGTGAATATACCTGCCAGTTTGTTTTTTGTCCCCTGTATTCCTAGTGGTGTACTTAGGGCTAATTTTTTAATAGTTAGAAACAATGACATAAGAAATAGTAAGCTACTCTTCCTCCCGGAACCTAGGGCAAACCAGAGGTCATGGATGTTTTATGTAATTAATCGTTACTGTTAAAGGGGATCCTAGATTCCTCTTAGTCCCTTTAAATATAAAAATATTATAAGCTGCAGCAAGAACTTTAGCTATTGAAGCCTCCCAATACTGTAATTATTGATCAATACTTGACTTTAATCAAGGAAAAGGAAGGTAGACCTCTGTCTTTGACAAAATGATATATGGATCTAGATTAAAACGAAGACCCTACAGGAAAACTAAGAAATATTTTGTTCTCTGAGGTGATGAAAATGGGCTGGGAAATGTTTGTGAAAGTTAGGTGATGAACTGGAGAGCGAGGGATGTAGGGTGTATGTAACCGGACACCAGTTTTTCTAAAATAGATGTGGAGACCTTTACAGAGAAATCTTTTAATGGAGTGATTCAAAATGTATTGATGCCTACTGCCCATTAAGGGGGTACTTTTTATTGGGACTGCTCATCACTCAACATTGTGGAGAAGAGCAAGTGAGATTCATGCCCATGGAGAAAGCCAAACTGAGCTGTTGGAGGAAAGGATAGGACAATCAGGTATCAGAATCCACAACAATGTTTTGAGGAATATGGTTCACACACAGGAGGGATGGAAGGAATCAAAGATTCCCAGCTCCCAAACAGATGAGAAGAAGTAAAGAGTTTTGCTGAAAACTCTTTCCATCCAGTGCACCTAGAGGCATATATTATTTCATTTAAAATGTTTTATTTTGCACATATTTATTGGGTACCTATCGTACAGCAGGTACCACCATTCTAGGAACTGTGGTTTCTGCAGAAAACAAGACAAAAATTTCTTGCCCACCTGGAGTTTTCATTTTTGAGAAGAAAATCATTCAACACATAAAGAAGTAATCAGATCATAATAAGAACAATGAACAATATAAAGCAGGGTGCAAATAGATTGACCAGGGTGGGTTAAGGGACTATTAAAGGAAGGTTGAAGAAAAGCTTCTCTAAAAATGTAATATTGGAAGTGTCCAGAATGATGAGAACCAACCAGCCTTGCAACAACCTGGAAAGGCATTCCACATAGAAGACTAGCAAACACTCCAAAGAGTGCTCCATTCATGAATCATTTATTCATTTGTGAAACAACTGTCTGAATGCCAGGTGGCGTGAATTCATTGGAGAGAAAGAAAAGCATGATCCTGACATGCATGGATCGTGATCTGGTAGAATTCTGTGAGAGTTTGCAAGATCTGATCCAAACACAGCCTAGGCACACTTGGTTAGACACAAAAGTCTAATGCTGGAAGGTACACACACCTTACCTTTATGAACAGAGAAATGCCCCTTGTTCCCAGGTAAAGAGATCTCAGGAAATAGTCTTAAATTTTTGGCGCTAGACACTCTTAGAATTTTCCTCCAGTCTGAATTGTGTTAAGAGCTACCTTCACCACCTTTTCCCTGCTTGCTAGCAATTGGAGGGGCAAATGTTAGACTCATACATATGTAAGCTCATTAATACATTCATATCTATAAATCATTTTGAGTGAACGCCTTTCTGCTGTGTAGAAACACCAACTGTGATTCAAACAAAGAAACTACTAGATTTCTCAGTGTTAGAGCCTGTAGCTTCTAGTATCCCAACCCCACCAGCTTCTGAAATCACCTTCCCTGAATGTTTCCCTGAGTTTGGACACTGTACCCTCTGATAGTGTCTAAACTCAGCAAGGAGGATGCTGACAGGCTGAAGCCACCAGAAGCTGGGGCCATCTCTGAAGACAAGTATAACATTATTACTGTAATTAATATAATTTTGGTTATCAACAATAGATCTCCTCTGCTTCAAGGCACAGAGGGACGAGAATGCTATTTCTTTTTTAGAAAACTCCCTGGAAGGAGAGTAAACCCATGTGGTCTAGGGTGGCTGATAAAATGCCTAGAGTGGGTAAAATGATAACAAAGAGTTAGAAAAGCCGAATGTATTTGAAGAAGTCCCCGAGGAGAGAAGGATACAGCAGATGAGGTTGTTGATTTTTAAAGTCTATTCCCTTTGGAATAGACTGGAGCCTTTTGGGCAGAGGTGGCAGGGAGGTATACAAGGATTGGGTATGGTGTCCCAGGTTTGAGTTGAAATGGAAAATCCTTTCTCATAGTCTCCCTTCCTGAAAGAGTTGCAGTGTTTCGGTGATGTTTCCCAGTCTTCGTAGGAATATTAGGCAGTACTTACCTTGCCTTTGGCCCCTGCTTATTTTAAGCTTAGTATGTCCCTTGAAACCATTGCCAAGGCTGGAAAGTTAATGACAGTCACTGCACCTAGGCCCTGCTTTCCACCAGCTCTGCTACCTGCTGCTCTCTGCCCTATGCCTCTTTCCACCTGTAGCTTTTAGGTTGCTACTCAGGAAAAGGAGAGAGAGACAGAGAGACAGAGACAGAGAGTGAGACAGAGAAGCACAAGGAGGAAGTGTTCTCACTTACCTCTACTTTTGCTTGCTCAGCGTTCTTTTAAATATGGTTCCCATGGATTGCCTTGAGATAGATGCAGAAGTAAATTGTTTGGGAACTAAGTCTCCCCCTTTGACTCTTATCTCTTTACTTGGAACTTCCCTCTTTGTGAGCAGTTGCAGAGTAGCTGATAGACGTGTGTTTAGGCTGAAGGGAGATGGTGATGTAGTACAAAGGGCCATGTGCAAGAAGTTTCCAGACTGGGTTTCTCCTCACAGCTCTGCCATGTGGCCCACAAGTCAGTTTTGTTCTATCAAATGGTTCAATAAGCATCTAGCACTTGTGATGCACTAGGAACCAAGCCTCAGTTTCCTCATCTGGGTAATCAAAGAGTTTCATAATATGATCTTTATGGTCTCAATCATGTTATATGTCTATGAAAAAAATAATCAGATATGAACTAGAAGAAATAAAGACTCAAACTCATCATTTCTGAGTCTAGGGAACTGTGTAAGTCATGTGTTATCTAGATGTATGTACATAAATCATGATTCAAGAAATACTAGGAAAGAATGTTTCCTTGGGTGAGATCAAGGATCACCAGGATGACAGGATAATGTTTCATACCTTAATATAAGACTGGTTGTGGCATTGGTACTCGACTAGCAAATAGGAAAGCTTAGCACCTGTTAAAGAAAGGAAATTTCTTGTTATTGATTGCCTACTCCAAACTGGAGAGACTTGTAAGTACATACACTGAGGTGTCAGTCACTAGATAAGGCTAATCTGTGCACCCAGAGATGCCTTTAGCTGATACTTTTGACATTACAGAATGTTCTTTCTTATGGGAATAATCAGCAAGAGGAACATACCTTTCTTCTTCTGTTGTTGCAATAGCAAAAGAAGCTGAAGGAAAAGGAGAGGGGAAACCCAACTCGGTGAATCAAATAAAAGAGAAACTTTTCTGCTAAGGTTGACAGGAAAGAAAGCTGTCATTTAAGATTAACCTACCAGGTATAGATTTAAATTCCCTAGGAATATGCTGTTGAGCCCTGCTCTGCTCTCTTGTTGAAAGAAAAAAATTTCTAGCAATGCTTCTGGGCTTCTTTTAGACTCAACCCTGACACCTACTATTATGTGCTATTGGGTTAACTTATCTTCAGACCTTTGTTTCCTCTTTATCTTGAAAGATAAAGGAGGTTGGTCTCAATCAGTGATTCTCAATTTGTTACTATTGCATTTTTAGCTTTGTTAAAATTAAACTTGTAAAGCAGGATGCTAATAGAATTCAACTGCTGGGATCTCATTAAAGAATAAATGAGATGACAAAGTTCTTACACTTGGCACGTAGAAATTGGTTGATGATGTCGTTAAGGTGACTAGGTTCTGCTTGCTTCTCCCCAGCGCCCTCAGCATCATCATCTCACATTTCCTCTTGCATTTAAAATGAATGTTTTGAGTGCCCATCTGAAGTTCAGTGAGAAATCCAGTTCCCATCTACAAAATATCTTTGTGAGGTGGTGGCCAGGGGAGAGGCAGAAGCAGCACTTTGACACTCTGGGCATTTCTCAACTTTTCTGATTCTGTTGGATTCTCCATCTCTGTTCTGCATCTTTGTTTCTGCCCCTGCTGCCCTCTGAGCTTGTGAAATTGCATGTAGTTGTCCAGTTTTCCCAGCATCACTTACTGAAAAGGGTGTCTTTTCTCCATTGTATACTCTTGCATTCTTTATCAAAGATAAGGTGACCATATGTGCATGGGTTTATCTCTGGGCTTTCTATCCTGTTCCAATGATCTATATTTCTGTTTTTGTGCCAGTACCATACTGTCTTGATTACTGTAGCTTTGTAGTATAGTTCTGAAGTCCAGGAGCCTGATTCCTCCAGCTCCATTTTTCTTTCTCAAAATTGCTTTAGGGCTTCCCTGGTGGTGCAGTGGTTGAGAGTCTGCCTGCCGATGCAGGGGACATGGGTTCGAGCCCTGGTCTGGGAAGATCCCACATGCCGTGGAGCAGCTAGGCCCGTGAGCCACAACTACTAAGTTTGCACGTCTGGAGCTTGTGCTCTGCAACAAAAGAGGCCACGACAGTGAGAGGCCCGCACACCGCGATGAAGAGTGGCCCCCACTTGCCACAACTGGAGAAAGCCCTCGCACAGAAACGAAGACCCAACACAGCCAAAAATAAATTAATTAATTAATTAAAAAAAATTGCTTTAGCTATTCAGGGTCTTTTGTGTTTCCATACAAATTGTGAAATTTTTTTGTTCTAGTTCTGTGAAAAATGCCATTGGTAGTTTGATAGGGATTGCATTGAATCTGTAGATTGCTTTGTGTAGTATAGTTATTTTCACAATGTTGATTTTTCCAATCCGAGAACATGGTATATCTCTCCATCTGTTTGTATCATCTTTAATTTCTTTCATCAGTGTGTTACAGTTTTCTGCATACAGATCTTTTGTCTCCTTAGGTATGTTTATTCCTAGGTATTTTATTCCTTTTGTTGCAATGGTAAATGGGAGTGTTTCCTTAATTATTCATTTCTTTTCTTTTCTTTTCTTTTCTTTTTGCCTGATTTTACTAAGGACTTTAAAATACCAGAAGTTACAATCGTTTTCTCTCATCTAGGATAACTTTCTTGTCCTCCAGACTGGGTTAGGCATTCCACTTACATGTGCTCAGAGCATTCTGCTTTAATATAGCAGAGCACTTACTGCACATCTTTGTAAACTACCCATTTCCCTGGCTTACTCACTACATTTTGAACTTTCTGAGGCAGGATGTGTTTCTCAGCCACTATTGGATCTTTAGAACCTAGAACATTTCCTGGTACACAGTAAGGCTCTATAAATGTTTGTCGAATTATTGCATAAATAAAGGAAGGAAAGGAAAAGCCTCCATTTGTTCTCCATTAAACTGCTCACTGCTAAGCTACTATTAAAAATAGGACATGTAGGAAGTTTGACTGTCATTGCATCTACTCACCTCCCAGGAGTTCCATGTTGATTTGTTAATATGAAGAACTAGAGACTTTTGAGACCAACATTTCACATAACTCACCTTTAATGTGGGTGAGTTTCTTCGCTGTGAATATATGACTGCAGCCCTGTGGCTGAGACAAAATGGATACAGCATTAATAATATAAGGCCAATGAGTCCCTCACATCGGCCCCAACTCACAGAGGCAGTTTCTTGCTGTAATTGAGACACAGAACATTTAGAGTCACACCTACAGGCTCTACCATATATTATAATAGATGCATGACCTTGGGCAAATGGCAGTCCTTTTGAGCCACAGCTTCTGCATCTGCAAAATGAGATAAAAATAGTTGCCTTATAGTGCTGTTGTAATAAGGAGTTAGTATTTATGACGAGGTTAAAACACAATCTTGCACATAATAAGTGCTCATTAATGTTAGCCAGGCATGAAAGCAGGTTTACATTTCTCTGAAAAAGTATTCACTTTGCAATCACTAAATATCAAAGGGAATGTTTTCTGGAATTTGTCCTTTATTTACATCTGTATAATTGTTAATATAACTGCAAATCTCTGTAGCCCAGCTGTAGTTTCTTGAAAGGAAATATAACTGCAAAGTTCTGTATGCTGCTAAAGGTGGCAAAGAAGGAAGAGTGTTTTTCCTAAGGGATCATAGTAACTTCAGTCAATATCTGGTGACTCCATTTGAATCAACCATATGATTCCATTGAGAAGAGAGGTGGCTTAAAACTTCCGACTTGGTGTTTTTGTTGACAGCTTGCTCTCTCCGCTGCCCCCTACAGGTCAGATAATCTAATTTCTGACGGGTCATTCTCTGACCTGTATTTCCTTCTATTTACATAATTCATTTTGGATTAAGCCAAGCAGCATGGCAAGAACTAAATAAGGAGTATTAGATTTACTGGATTCTAGTTATCTTTAGCATGACTTCCCTAAAATACTTTACTTTTTATTATCCAGTAAAAGATTGAAACTCCTCTAGATTCCCCTAGATTCTCTGAATTCATACTGTTTAAAATTATCTAACAGTCCTGAGAAATATTACATGTATCTAGACTCAAAGTCAGGCTAAAAATCATAGAGGAAAAGTTATATTTGCTAAAATATGTAATAAAAAAATTGAGAATAAACTGCCTATGTGTCCTCAACAAAGAAAAAAATTTTTTCACTGGTAAAAACTTAAGCTTTCATGTTTTCAGTTACTGTATTTTGGGAAAAATAATTGTTGGTTATTTTGTCACATTTCCTGTTGATTTCAAATGTGCTTTTATCTAATTTTTTAAGCAAAAATCTCTCAATTACCATAACTGTAGCAGCAATACTGAGGAGCCCACAATGCCGAACTGTCCTGTGGAATATTTTTCAGAGCAGAAAATTTCAATTACCACAATTCTGGTGCTAATCTTAGGGTCCTTATATTACTAACTGTCTCTCTGAAGAAATCTTTGGAAAGGAGAAATATATTCTTAAAAAACATCAACTTCTTGGGGATTCACAACAAATGTAGCTGTCACTCATTTGATGTGTGTGGGCACATGTGTTTATTTCTTATTTAAATTGGCTGAGTTTTCCCTGAAGCAGATTTTATTGATTCCTCCAACACACATACCAAGAGCTAAGTAAGGAAGTTTTTGGATGACTTGTACCCTCTAACTTTTAGTTCCTTGGACTGCTAGATGTTGGACAGTTTTCTTTTTATATGCTATAAAACCCCAGAATTTTACTTTTCTTAGTATTATGTGCTATCTTTTTCAATTACATTGAAATATTATCCTTCTCTGATCTCTGCTATGATTAATAGGATCATGGGCCCATTTGTCTGTTGTTAGTTTTTAGCTTTAGAAAATGCACTGCTGCCCCATGTTCTCTTTATACTTTTTTTCAGTGGACCATGAAACTTGTAAGATGTGGAAATGCATTGACTCATACAACAAGCCAATAATAGCATATGAAAGATTTACAGCTAGAGAGAAGCATACACATTTCTGCAAATCTGAGGTCTCGGTTATGTGTCTTGTCTCCTAAAAATTGGAAATCATTTTAGCTACTGTAACTGTGCTGCTAAACCTATGAAGAGGCAGGTTGTCATGAAGTTCAGGATTGATATTTTTCAAAAGGATTTTAATATTCAAAATTGAAATAATGGTCAAAATTATTTCTAGGACGTTAATGCCATATTGGTAATCTATCAGATACAGTACTGGGATCTGGACGTTTGTAGGGAGAACTACAAAAGCTTTATCTTTTGAATAGCGGTAGAACTATTGCAAACAATACAATTAGTTTCTAAAATAGTGATGTATTAGCTTTCTTTGTTGCTGTAACAAACTGCCACAAACTTATTGGCTTGAAACAACTTTATTCTTACCTTTCTGTAGGTTAGAAATCTGACACTGGTCTCTCTGGGCTAAAATCAAGGTGTCAACAGGGCGATTACTTTCCAGAGGCTCTAGAGGAAAATCCATTCCCTTGCCTTTTCCAGCTTCTACCCCCATTTCTTGGCTCACAGCCTACTTTCACCATCTTGAAAGCCAGAGAAATATTGGATCTCTCTGACCATCCCTCCATAGTCGCATCTCCCTCTGACCACAGCCGGGAAAGCTTCTTTGCTTTTACCAACCCATGAGATTAGATTTGGCCCACCTGGAATCTTGGATAATCCCAATGTCCATCTCACTTCCCACCTCAATGGAACCATCTCAATCTCCTTAACTTAATCATATCTACAAAGTCCTTTTTGCCATGTAAGGTAACACATTCAAAGGATCCAGGGATTAAGACATGGACATCTTCGGAGACGTTATTCTGCCTTTCACAGGTACTATTTTCAACACTAAGAAAAGTTGACACACAAGGTACACTCACTGTATCTCTAATAGTAAATACCCAATTATTTCTGTAGACTTTCCCCAAACCTGCAATGCCAAAGCTTTCTTTCCACTGAAATATAGAGGAGCAGAACTGCGTATTAAAATTACTTCTTTTCAGATTAAGGAATTTGAAATTAAAATAACTCTGATTGGGGTGTGTGTGTGTGTGTGTGTGTGTGTGTGTGTGTGTGTTTTCTGAGAGGCTTTTTTTTTTTTTTTGGTGGTATGTGGGCCTCTCACTGCTGTGGCCTCTCCCGTTGTGGAGCACAGGCTCCGGACGCACAGGCTCAGCAGCCATGGCTCACGGGCCCAGCCGCTCCGCGGCATATGGGATCTTCCCGGACCAGGGCACGAACCCGTGTCCCCTGCATCGGCAGGCGGACTCTCAACCACTGTGCCACCAGGGAAACCCTCTGAGAGGCTATTTTAACTTCTTCTTTCGAAAAATATCTTTCCCTGTGAGTGTATTCTTCATTAGACGGGTCTGATTCAAATTATCATAGGCTAAATGGTGGTATCTGATCTGTTTTTCTCCTGACTCCAAATTTCCCACCATGACTATCATCCCATTTGTCTTTAGTACAGAAAACTGCAGGTTGTGCAGATATAAATGCATTATGACGACTCTAGTAAATGACCTGGCACTTAGTGTGAGAAAACAGATTTCCATATTTAGGAATGATGGCTGATTGAATGCTTCCTATGTAACCATTAGGCTTAGTTACTTTCCAACAGGTATATAGGATTTGGTTCTCCATTCTCAGCACTCCCTCCATTTCTGTCATCCCCAAACAGAGAGAGCTGCCATGAAAATCCAAAGAAGAAAGAATACTTGCTTCTTCTTAAGATCAGCTAAGCTGACCTCCAAGAAATGTCAAATCATGCACCTCACCTTGGCTGTCATAAGTCTCACCTTTGCACAGACCTTGTTTTTAAGCAATCTTCACAACAGATTTATAAGTAGGCATTATTTCCTCATTTTACAGATGAAGTGCATGGAGTTCAGAGTGTCTGAGTGAGGTATCTAAGATCTTACAGCATTAGAACTTACTGGCATTCACGAACAAATTACAAGACATGCTAAAAGGCAAGAAAAAAGAAACACATCCTGAAGAGACAAAACAATCATCAGAATCAACCTCAGATATGACAGAGATTTTGGAATTATGAGCTAATAAACTTAAAATATCTTTGATGAAGACGTTAAGGGCTTTAGTGGAAAAAGTAGACAACATGCAAGAACAAGTGAGTAATGTAAGCAGAGAGATATACACTCTAAGAAAGAATCAAAGAAAGTGCTAGAAAGCAAAAATATAGTAACAGAAAGGAAGAATGTCTTTTATGGGCTCATCAGTATACTTGCCAATGGCCATGGGGAAAAAAAAAATCAGTGAGTTTGAAGATAGGTCAGTAGAAACCTCCCAAGTTGAAATGCAAAGGAAAAATTATATAACAAAACAGAATAAAAACATAACAAACATGTTACAAATAGAACATCCAAGAACTGTAGGACAATTTCTAAAGGTATAACATGTATATAATTGGAATAGCAGAAGGAGGAGAAAGAAGGAATGGAGGAGAGGAAATATTTGAAATCATAATGGCCCAGAACTTTTAAAAATGAATAACATACCACCAACCACAAATCCAGGAAGCTCAGATAATACTAAACAGAATAAATACAACATAAAGCAAGTAGAGAATGAGTGAAAGTTTTCAAGTGTTGAAAGCGAAAACATCCATCAAGTCTGAATTCTATATCTAGCAAAATTATCCTTCAGAAGTAAAGAAATGAAGACTTTCTGAGACAAACAAAACAGGGGATTCATCACCAGCGAAACTGTCTGACAAGAAACGTTAAAAGACATTCTTCAGGCAGAAGGAAAATGATATACGTCAGAAACTTAGATCAACCTAAGCAAAGGAAGAGCATCAGTAATAAATGAAGGTAAAATAAAATCTTAATTTTTGAATTTTTAATGAATCTAAAAGATATGTTTGTTTAAATCAATAAGAGTAACAATGCATTGGGTGACTAAAGCATATGGAGAAGTGAAATGAATGATAACAATGTCACAATGGACAGGAGAGAGGAATTAGGAATAATACACACATGTTGGAATAAAATCCAAAATGCCAACAATACCAATTGCTGGTGAAGATATGGAACAACGGGAACTTCATTCATTGTTGGTGGGAATGCAAAAGGGTAAAGCCTTTTTGGAAGACAGCTTGACAGTTTCTTACAAAGCTAAATGTAGTCTTAACATACAATCCAGCTACTACCATCTTAGGTATTTACTCAACTGACTTGAAAATTTAAGTATATTCAAAAATCTGCATGTGAATGTTTATTTATGAACTTTAAATGCATATTGATATATGAAATAAGACAGTCGTAAAAGATTACATATTCTATGATTCCATTTATATGGCAATCTGGAAAGTTAAAACTATGGAGATGATAAACTGCTCAGTGGTTGCCAGGGTTTAGGTGTGAGGAGGTTAATAGCTCAGGGGATTTTCTAAGACAGTGAAACTATTCTGTATGATACTTTGTGAGGGATACACGACGCTATGCATTTGTCAAACCCAGGGAGTAAACCTTAAATGATGCAAAGAAAAAAAAAACTTTAGGGGGTTAGAGGATCCGAGGATGGAATGTAAAATATGACTAAATAAATCTAACCATATTATGATTGTATGAAAAAAACCTCATTGAAGAAGGTGGGGGGAAAAGGTGCTGATCTATTTGACTTTAGAAATGAGTGGAGTATGTATCAATACGACAAAAGGCAAAAGAAACTATACATAAGCACTGTACTCCAGCTGATAAAGTTGTATCCCATAGGAGTATGGATTTGCAATTCTGAAACCACAGTCCATATAAATTAGAATATAGATGGCAGATTTTCAGAGGCAGGTTTCTCACTGTTGGAGTGGGAAGTTACAGATAGGGGGCAGGAAAATAGAATGACTCATGTGGCAATGGATTAGAGCTGGAGGTGTCAGTATAAACTCATGCTTAGCTTAATAAAGATACATACAACCATATAGAATTATTTATGGATATGTGTGTATACATGGGTTAGTCTACAAACAAACATTTCCTTGCTCTATCAGCTGAGAAGGCCTAGAAGCAATAATACCCTAGAAGCAATGAGCATACCTAGCACCCAGAACTTAGTTTCTAATACTATCACCAATAAAAGGAACCAGGTCTCCTTGAACAAATTGCTGATTCTAGAACTGGGGCAGGAAATATACAGGATGATCCTTGAACATCTCGTGGTGCCAGAAAGTAAGGGAGTATGAAACAAACAAAACAAACAAAAACCAAAATGACACACAATGAGCCAACTGAAAGAGCTCCCAATGACCAAAGCTGGAACAATTTGAGCAATAAAATAAAGTAATACTGAATTCTAATCCAAAGTATAAAATAAATATCCGTGAGTCCATTCTTATATAAATGATTGAATAAACAAATAAATAAATAAGGAAGAACAGACAAATCTCCCATGCAGAAGAATTCCAAATAATTTATTTATGCAGTTACTTGACCCTGAAGGAGGTAAAGCGCTGGAGCATAACTCTTCACTCCTTAAGTATGTGGTAGACAAAGGAACTTCCTTTGAAAAAAACACAGTATGGAAAAGGAACAAAAGAGTAACTCTATGGTGGAAAAATTTAACAACCACCACTTGAGCCAGGTGATCATGGTCAACATCAACAATAATGTCAAGTAGATAGTATGTAGTCTCGATATGATGTGATGAGAATGATATCTAACCTCTGTGCTCTTTCTCACCAAACTTCATAATCCCAATCTGATGATGAGAAAGTATCAGACAAATCTCAATAGAGAGCCATTCTACAAAACAGCTGGCCAGGACTCCTTAAAACTTTCAAGGTTATCGAAGTCAAAAAAAGGTTAGACAACTATCACAGCCAAGAGGAGGTATGTAGTCATGGTGACCAAGTGTAACGTGTTATCCTGGATGGGTTCCTGGAACAGACAAGGACATTAGGTAAAACTGAGGAAAATTGAATAAAATGTGAACTTTAATTAATAATAGTGTATTAATATCAGTTCATTAATTGTGACAAATATACCATATTAGTGTAAGATATTACTAATTGGGGAAATTGGGCGGGGGTATATGGGCACTCCTGGGCTTCTTTTAATAATTCTCTGTAAATATAAAACTATTCTAAAGTGAAGCAGTGTTTAAAAAATTTTAAGCCTACAATGAAATACCTACTACTAGAAATTCCTTCTAGAATGGTTAAAATTTAAAAAAATTCTGACAATAACAAAGTGCTAGTGAAGATACAGATGAACTGGAACACTCATCTAACTGCCGATGGAAATGCAGAATGTTACAGCCACTCTGGAAATCAGTCTGGCAGTTTCTTATAAAGGAAAGCACACATTTACCACAGGACCTAGCAATCTCACCCTGAACTATTTACCCTAGAGAAATTAAAACTTACTTTCCTATGAAAAACTGTGCACTACTGTTGGAGGGAATGTAAATTGCTGGAGCCACTGTGGAGAACAGTATGGAGGTTCCTTAAAAAACTAAAAATAGAACTACCATACGACCCAGCAATCCCACTACTGGACATATACCCTGAGAAAACCATAATTCAAAAAGAGTCATGTACCACAATGTTCATTGCAGCTCTATTTACAATAGCCAGGACATGGAAGCAACTTAAGTGCCCATAGACAGATGAATGGATAAAGAAGATGTGGCACATATATACAACAGAATATTACTCAGCCATAAAAAAAAACGAAACTGAGTTATTTGTAGTGAGGTGGGTGGACCTAGAGTCTGTCATACAGAGTGAAGTAAGTCAGAAAGAGAAAAACAAATACCGTATGCTAACACATATATATAGAATCTAAAAAAAAAAAAAAATGGCTCTGAAGAACCTAGGGGCAGGACAGGAATAAAGACGCAGACGTCGAGAATGGACTTGAGGACAAGGGGACGGGGAAGGGTAAACTGGGACGAAGTGAGAGAGTGGCATGGACTTATATACACTACCAAATGTAAAATAGATAGCTAGTGGGAAGCAGCTGCACAGCACAGGGAGATCAGCTCGGTGCTTTGTGACCACTTAGAGGGGTGGGATAGGGAGGGTGGGAGGGAGACGCAAGAGGGAGGGGATATGGGGATATATATATATACATATAGCTGATTTACTTTGTTATACAGCAGCAACTAACACAACATTGTAAAGCAATTATACTCCAATGAAGATGTTAAAAAACAACAACAACAACAAAAACCTGTGCACTAAAATTTATAGCAGCTCTATTTATAATAACCCCCAAACTGGAAACCCAATAACCTTCAAGAAATAAATAAATAAAGTGTGGTATAGCCATACAATGGAATGGGACTCAGCAATAAAAAATTAATAAGCTATTGATCCACCCAATAACTAAAATAAATTTCAAATGCCTCGTGTCCCTGAAAGCTGTCTCCAAAGGTGACGTGCTCTGTAATTCAATTTAGGTGACATTCTAGAAAAGACAAAACGATAGCGATGAGGAACAAAATTGTGGTTACTAGGAGGTTAAGGGTTAGTGAGGGTATGACCATAATAATAGGATATCAAGTGAGAATTTTAGGGTGATGCAACTGTTGTGTTCTGCTTGTGATGGCATTTACACAAATCCATACATTTGTGTATTAAAATACATAAAATACAGGTGTTAAGATATATCAAAATAGCCTGTTACTGTGTATTAATTTAAAAATAAAATAAAAAATGAAAGCAGCAGAGTTTAGAGTTAATCCAGGACTACTAAAAAAATAACAACACACCAGACTCTATACCACATTTCTTATACCCTTTTTGCTCACTCTAACCTCATTAAAAACTTCTTTTCCTTATTACCGCGGTTTACAATATATCTAGGTCAAGGTTGAAAAATATTAGAACTTTTATTCCTGCCCTCAGATATTTTGTGAATATTTCATTCATAATCAAGTTATAAAAATTCTCTTTAGATTTCAAAGTATTTACCAATTTTCCTTTCCCTTTTGTCATTCCCATGTTCCCAAATTGCTTTAAAATCTAACTAGGAAAATATAAATTTCTCTCTACACTTTTTAAACCAACATAGTCTATAGGGAAGAAAGTACATTAAAAGTAATAGAGGCAGGGCTATTACATTTTAAAAATTAAACAGCATGATTTAAATTCCTTGAAATGTGAATTACTACCAATTTACGCCTTCAATTTATCTTTATAAATGTGAAAGGGTAGGAAAAGTCAAAGAAAAGTACTAGCTGGTTAAGGAGGCAATGTAGCATAGTGGAGAGATCAGGGTTTCTCAACCTCAGCACTACTGGTATTTGGGGACGATAATTGTTGTGAGTGGCTGTCCTGTGCATTGCAGGACGTTGAGCAGCTTCCCTGGTGTCTACCCAACAGATTCCAGTGGCATCTCCCACACACCTGTGACAACCAAACATATCTCCAGACAATACCAAAGTCCCCTGGGGCGCAAAATCCCCCCAGGTTGAGAACCACACAGATGAAACAAGGGATTTGTAGGCCAAAGGTGAGGATTCAGTCCAACTTCCCCCATTAGTAGCTGAGCACTTCTGAAGAAATCACATAGCTTCTTTGACCTTTGGTTTCACACAGCACTGAAATAGGCTGAGCCCATTTCTATGAAATTCAAATAAGATAATATATGAAAGATGAATTGTAAATGGTATTATGATTATTAATGAGTGACACAGATATAAACCCTGGATTGGAACTGAGACGTAAAGAGATGAAGCTCTATAAAAAGTATGACTAATATAAAGCAGTATTTTTTTTTAATTGGAGTATTATTGCTTTACAATGTTGTGTTAGTTTCTGCTGTACAGTGAAGTGAATCAGCTATATGTATATGTATATCCCCTCCCTCTTGGACCTCCCTCTCACCCCACCCCCATCCCACCCATCTAGGTCATCACAGAGCACGGAGCTGAGCTCCCTGTGCTTTATATCAGGTTCCCACTAGCTATCTATTTTACTCATGGTAGTGTATAAATGTCAATCTAAATCTTCCAATTCTTCCCACCCCCCTTACCCCCCGCCGTGTTTACACATCTGTTCTCTATGTCTGGTCTCTATTCCCGCCCTGCAAATAAGTTCATCTGTACCATTTTTCTAGATTCCACATATATACATTAATATATGGTATTTGTTTTTCTCTTTCTGACTTATTTCACTCTGTATGACAGACTCTGGGTCCATCCACATCTCTACAAATGACCCAATTTCTTTTTTTTTTAACTTTTTTTAAATTGAAGAATAGTTGATTTACAATGTTGTGTTAGTTTCTGGTATACAGCAAAGTGGTTCAGTTTTATATATACGTATGTGTGTGTATATATATATTATATATATATAATATATATTCTTTTTAAGATTCTTTTCCATTACATTTTATTACAAGATATTAAATATAGTTTCCTGTGCTATACAGTCAGACCTTGTTTATCTATTTTATATATAGTAGTTTGTATTGGCTAATCCCAAACTCTCAATTTCTCCCTCTCTCCCCGCCCCTTTCCCCTTTGGTAACCATAAGTTTGTTTTCTATGTCTGAGTCTGTTTCTGTTTTGTAAATAAGTTCATTTGTACTATTTTTTAGATTCCACATGTAAGTGATATCATATGATATTTGTCTTTCTCTGTCTGACTTACTTCACTTAGTATGACAATCTCTAGGTCCACACATGTTTAAAGCAGTAATTCTTAACTGGGGGTAATTTTGCTACCCAGGGGACATTCGGCAATGTCTGAAGGCATATTTAGCTGTTAGAATTTGGGGAGGGGTGCTACTGGCATCTAGTGTGTAAAGGCCAGGGATGTGGATACTCCTACATATCCTCCAAAGCATAGGGCAGCTCCCTTGACAGCAAAGAATTATCCAGCCCCAAATATCAATACTAATGAGGTTGGGAAATCCTGATTATGAAGACTGTTTAGGACTCTGAGGGGTATTTTTCCTAGAGTGACTCTATCAGGCAGGGTTCTGGCAGGAAGCAAAAGGCTCACTCAGCTGGGATCTTAGAAGTGCATGAATAAAGAGACGACTTCCAGAGCTATGTGCAACTTGAGGAGACGGGCAAGTGATACGGAGGCTCCCAAGGTTTGTCTGTAGAAGAAAGCTGTGACTCCCCAGGCATGAAGAATCCAGGATGTAGAGATAGTATTTCTAGAGCCTCATGAGAGCTGGAGCTTTGGAAGGGAGGTGACTTGACAGAGCTGTGGTCACAGATTCTGCCAGAACTTGGTACTGAAGCCGGGAGAGAGCAAGAGGAGAACTACTCCAATCTCTCTTTCTTCCCTCAGATCTCCCACCAAAACCCAATGGGAAGCCAGGGGACAAAGATGCCCAGGAACTGCAGGCTTTGAGGTTGATGCCTCCCAGGGCACAGAGCAACACAGAGAAGCACTAAGACTCTACTTGTAGTAGATCTGCAGGGATGGGGATTGGGTGGAGGAATGGCAAACATAGAATAGCCTGAAGTCAGTCTTTCTCTTCTTTTAAATTGAAGTATGATTGATTTACAATGTTGTGTTAATTACTGCTGTACAGCAAAGTGATTCAGTTATACATATATATACATTCTTTTTTAATATTCTTTTCCATTATGGTTTATCATAGGATATTGAATATAGTTCCCTGTGCTATACAGCAGGACCTGTTGTTTATCAATTCTATATATAAAAGCTTACGTCTGCTAACCCCGACCTCCCAGTCCATCCCTCCCCCAATGCCCTCCCCTTGGCAACCACCAGTCTGTTCTCTAGTGTGGAGATTCTGTTTCTATTTCATAGATAGATTCATTTGTGTCATATTTTAGATTCCACATATAAGTGATATCATATGGTATTCGTCTTTCTCTTTCTGAGAGTCACCTTTCTTATTTTTCCTGTAGCATGCTTTTTAGATATCTATAGCTGGTGAAAGGCATAGCAAAGAAAATTAGAATCCACAGTGCCAATATCTGGGTGAGAAGGAAAATACTATTTCCCAGGGTATTCAACTCATCTTCCAAGCCCTTGTCATACTCAGCAATTTTAAGTAGAACCCAAACTGACTTTCCAAGTTCTATATTTCACAAAGAACTCATACCTCATGGTCAGCTACTGCTGATTTTGAGGCAGGAATCAGGAGTGAGGTGGATATATTTCTATTGATAAGGTTGTCAGATGAACTGAGGTGTAGGCAAGAAGTCAATGTTCCAACGCAGCTGCACTCTTCACTAGCTGTGTGCCCTGGTGAAATTCTCAGATTTTCCATTTGCAAAAAGGAGCAACTGCATAGAACTAATAGGTGAGCTGCCTGGGACAGGAGAGATCCTCCAGTACCATGTGAACAATATGAGGCCCTGAGGGGGGAAGAGAAACCATTGTTTGCTCCAACTGGAAAATTCCAGCAACTGTGGCAAGAGCAGATCAAACCAACCCCAAACCCAAAGCAAAACTGTTAGCTGCCGAGACTCTCAGGGGGTCAAAAAGATGAATCACATAACTTGCCCAATGAGATTATTAAAATTTGATTTTGTCTTTGAATAAATATTACTGAATACCAACCACAGCCAGGGGTTATGCCAGGTAGCTGAGCACTCAAAGATATCACAGACAAACTCTTTTTCTTGAGGACGGTCTCAGCCATATGAAAGAGTTATTTGTTGTCTTCATACATGCTATCAAAAGTGTTTATGTATTGACATATATACACTACCAAATGTAAAATAGGTAGCTAGTGGGAAGCAGCTGCATCGCACAGGGAGATCAGCTCGGTGCTCTGTGACCGACTAGAGGGGTGGGATAGGGAGAGTGGGAGGGAGATGCAAGAGGGAGGAGATATGGGGATGTATGTGTATGTATAGCTGATTCGCTTTGTTATATAGCAGAAACTAACCCACCATTGTAAAGCAATTATACTCCAATAAAGATGTTTAAAAGAAGTGTTTATGTTTTATTTGTATGTTTAATCAATTTAACTATTGAAAAGCTGGCATTCAACAACCATCTGTCCAGGACCCCTCCTAACCAACATTCTTACCTTAAGAGATTAACCTTTCCCTTGGGGATTATGGCACTGTGCCGCGAGGGTCTAAGCATGTGTTTCTGGGATATTCTCTTCTGTCTTCTCTGGCTACCCTCCATAAGCTCTCTTCTCAAAAGATGTTTTAAAAGTTCTCTAGATGTGCATAACGTCCCTCTGGTGTCACTTCTCTTCACGTGATCCTGATGGTACTCTGGTTCTTTCCGTGTACTCTGAAAGTCTTTCTTGCCAGTAACTGCCCCTATTATCAACTTCCCATGTTCCAAGTAATGGCTACATTCTTCTGCAAACCCTTGAATGTATTCTCCAAGTTTATGCCTCTTTCAGTAATGGACTATTCAAATCCCAAAAGAAGTGTCCTTTTGCAGTATCTTCTCTTCGATTTTTCACAGCCCATCCCCCATGCCTCTCATATGGCCAATTGTACCTGCAGCCCTGGCCTGGTCCAGCTTATGTTCCATGGATTGCAACTTTGCTACGTAGCACATGAGATAAAGGTCAAGGGATTTGAAGAGAACTGGAAATGGGTCTGCCTTCTGAATCTTGGGCTCTGACTGAACCCTTTTCCTGCTGCTCTCTTCAGCCATTTTCAGTGCAATGCTGTTAAATATTTACCACCTCACTGGTCCTTTCACCTCTGAATTATCCAATGATGTAGCTAGGAATTTAAGGCTCTCAATCAAAAATGTTTGGAACCCATTATGTTTATTTCTAGAGTTCTTCTAATTCAGGTGCCATTTAAATGGCATTCAAACCACAGAGAGTGAGGAAAGCAGAGGCACCAGCAGGATGTTTCTGGTTCCTCTAATCACTAGGACCAAGTTACTAAAGCAGAGTTGAAACAATGCTTCATTACCCCCATTTTTGTCATTGGTTACCCTTTAAGATCTAGACTCCAGCATTTTGAAAAAGGTCTGCAAGAGTCTCAGCCTGAAGCACATTTTTGATGAACTAGGTTATGGAGAACAATACATTACATATTTGTTTTCATTTTCTGTGGTTGCATAAACTATTACCCCCATACTTAGTATCTTAAAACAATAAACATGTATTATCTCACAGTTCCTGAGTTAGGAATTAGGGAGCAGCTTTGCTGAGTGGATCTGGTTTAGGGTCTCTCCTGAGTTTGTGGTCAAGATGTCAGATGGCACTGCCATACCCTGAAGGTGACTGGGACTGGAGGATCCACATCCAAGGTGGCTCACTTCCATGTCTGTCAAGTTAATGCTGGTTGTTGGCAGGAGACCTCAGTTCTTCCCTACATGGACCTCTCCAGAAGGTTGCTGTACCTGGCTTTCCCAGAGTGATCCAAGAGAGCAAGGCAGATGTTGCAATGTCTTTAATGACCTAGCTTTAGAAGTCACACACTGTCATTTCCACACTATTCGTGAATACCAGGTGGTGAAATTCATTGGAGGCCATTTTGGATGGCATCTGGGAGCTCATTTACCATGTCTAATGGCATTCAAGGTTTTCAATAAAATATACACATGATTTAATCAATACATATTTTGATAATGAAAATCATCCTGGAATACCTAAGTATGACTTCTAAAGAATTGAATTTTCATTACCAACTTCCAAGGCTTGTGAGGCTACACCAAAGTCTAACCAAACTCCACATGATCCTGCAATTTCCTTTTTCTCACGTAGGTAACAAAGTTTCTAGAAGAACTATTCCTCAGTCACATAACCTTGAAATTGTGACATGTGCCTGTGGGTCAGTCTTAAATTTACGTCTCTAACATCTTTGAAGATTAAGAACATTTTCCTCCTTCAGAGAAATCTCAACTGATACTATGAACAATTATATGTCAAAAAATTTGACAACCTAGAAGAAATGGACAACTTTCTAGAAACATAGGGCCCACCAAAGTTGAATCAAGTAGAAATAGATAATTTGAACAGACCCATCACTAGAAGTGAAATAGAATCTGTGAAAAACAAAACAAAACAAAACAAACTTCCTACAAACAAAAGTCCAGGACCAGATGGCTTCACAGGCAAATTCTACCAAACATACAAAGAAGAACTTATACTGATTCTTCTCAAACTCTTCCAAAAGACTGACGAGGAGGGAACACTTCCAAAGACATTCTATGAAGCTACCATCATCCTGATACTAAAACCAGACAAAGACACCACCAAAAAAGAAAATCACAGGCCAATATGTTTGGTGAATATAGATGCAAAAATTCTCAACAAAATATTAGCAAACCAAATCCAACAACACATAAAAAAGATCATATTCCACGACCAAGAGTGTTTCATCCCAGGTTCACAAGAAGGGTTCAACATATGCAAATCAACCAATGTAAAATACCACATTGACAAAAGAAAAGTAAAAAACCACATGATCATCTCAGTAGATTCAGAAAAAGCACTTGACAAAATTCAACATCCATTCATGATAAAAACTCTTACCAAAGTGGGAATAGAGGGAACATATCTCAACATAATAAAAGCCATTTATGACAAACCCACAGCTAATGTAATACTCAATGGTGAAAAGATGAAAATCTTCCCACTAAAATCTGTAACAAGACAAGGATGCCCACTCATACCACTTCTCTTTAACATAGCATTGGAAGTCCTAGCCACAGCAATCAGACAAGAAAAAGAAATAAAGGTATCCAAATCGGAAGGGAAGAGGTAAAATTGTCACTATATGCAGATGACATGATACTATATATAGAAAACCCTAAGGACTCTACACAAAAACTACTAGGTCTAATAAGTGAATTCAGCAAAGTAGCAGGATACAAGATTAACATTCAGAAATCAGTTGCATTCCTTTACACTAACAATGAAATATCAGAAAGGGAATGTAAAAAAACAATACCTTTTAAAATTGCACCAATAAAAGAAAAAAACCTAGAAATAAACCTGACCAATGAGGTGAAAGACTTATATGCCGAGAACTATAAAACATTAATAAAGGAAATAAAAGAGGATTCAAAGAAATGGAAAGATATCCCATGTTCTTGGATTGGAAGAATTAACATTGTCAAAATGGCAATACTACTCAAAGCAATCCACATATTTAATGCAATCCCTATCAAATTACCGATGACATTTTTCACAGAACTAGAACAAATACAAAAATTTATATGGAAACATAAAAGACCTAGAATTGCTCGAGTAATTCTGAGGGAAATAAACAAAGCAGGAGGCATAACTCTTCCAGACTTCAGACAATAATACAAAGCTACAGTAATCAAAACAGTGTGGTATTGGTACAAAAACAGGCATATGGGTCAATGGAACAGAATAGAGAGCCCAGAAATAAACCCACACACCTACGGTCAATTCATCTTCAACAAAGGAAGCTAGAATATAAAATGGGAAAAAAGACAGTCTCTTCAGTAAGTGGTGCTGGGAAAGTTGGTCAGCTGCACATAAATCAATGAAGTTAGAACACACCCTCACACGATGCACAAAAATAAACTCAAAGTAGCTTAGGACTTAAGCATAAGACATGACACCATAAAACTCCTAGAAAAGAACATAAGCAAAACATTCTCTGACATAAATCATACAAATGTTTTCTTTGGTCAGTCTCCGAAGGCAATAGAAATAAAAACAAAAATAAACAAATGGGACCTAGTCAAACTTACAAGCTTTTGCACAGCAAAGGAACCCATAAACAAAACAAAAAGACAACCTACAAAATGGGAGAAATATTTGCAAATGATGCAACAGACAAGGACTTAATCTCCAAAATATACAAACAACTCATACAACTCAACAATGACAGCAAAAAAAACCCCAAATAACTCAATCAAAAAAATGGCAGAAAACCTTAATAGACATTTCTCCAAAGAAGACATACAGATGGCCAGTAGGCACATGAAAAGATGATCAACATCAGTAATTGTTAGACAAATACAAATCAAAACTACAATGAGTTACCACCACACACTGGTCAGAATGGCCATCATTAAAAAGTCTATAAATAACAAATGCTGGAGAGGATGTGGAGAAAAGGGAACCCTTCTACACTGTTGGTGGGAATGTCAGTTGGTACAGCCACTATGGAAAACAGTATGGAGGTTCCTCAGAAAACTAAAAATATAATTACCAGCAATTCCACTCCTGGGAATATACCTGGACAAAACTATAATCCAAAAAGACACATGCACCCCTATGTTCATAGCAGCACTGTTCACAACAGCCAAAAATGGAAACAACCTAAATGTCCATCAACAGATGAATGGATAAAGAAGATGTGGAATGGAATACTACTCAGCCATAAAAAAGAACAAAATAGTGCCATTTGCAGCAACATGGATGCAACTAGAGATTATCATACTAAGTGAAGTAAGTCGGAAAGAGAAAGACAAATATCATATGATATCACTTATATGTGGAATCCAAAATATGGCACAAATGAACCTATCTACAAAACAGAAACAGACTCATAGACATAGAGGACAGACTTGTGGTTGCCAAGGGGGAGGGGGGCAGGGAGGGGGTTGGACTGGAAGTTTGGGGTTGGTAGATGCAAGCTATTACATTTAGAATGGATAAACAACAAGATCCTAATGTATAGCACAGGGAACTCTATTGAATATCCTGTGATAAACCACAATGGAAAAGAATATAAAAAAAGAATGTCTATATGTGTATAACTGAGTCACTTTGCTGTACAGCAGAGACTGGCCCAACATTGTAAATCAACTATACTTCAATTGAAAAAAAGGGTACGCTTTCCTCTTTCAAAAAGCATTATAAATATTGATACAGATTGGCTATTCTTAGGAAGCAGCTTAAACAGCAGCTGTGATTCTGTTCTTGTTTTTTTAATTTGTTGACATTAGCTTGCCTACATGATCCAGAACCCACAACCTGCATTTCCAATTGCACATCTGTACCTGTGTTATCACATTTCAATCTGTATGTGGTCTTCCCAACAATTAGATGGAGTTTATATTTTATCAAAATTCTGTATTCATTTTAGTTTTAGAATGGTATTCTAGGTAAACATGGGATTTCTAAGGCCATAACATTCCAGGTATAATTGGTTTTCAAAGGACCTTTCCCACGTTCTACTAGAGTGTCACACCCAGAGGCTTTCAGCAAATGTGGCTCAGGTGCAGCCTTTGGCAGGAATAAGCCAAATGGGAAAGACTATACTTTGTAGTTACAGATTTAGATTCTGGTTGAGATTCAGCTTCTTTAACTCAATGTCATCCTGACACCTTGTTGTCAGGTGTGAACAAGGTGGCAGGTCTGCTACTGTGTTTCCCAGATACCCTGACTCTTCCACATCACTAGAACCTAAGTTTTCAATCTTTCTATGACACACTGCTCTCACAAAGTGTTTATCTTTAAAGTAATTCAGCCGCCACAAAACATTCAGTGTCCTGAAGTTGAGCCACACTATTTTCATTTACCGCCTAAACGATCATGACACTACTTTGGCAAAACACCTCTTTGAACTCTGTCTCTAAGAGTTTTGACTCCAGAGTGTAGTGGATACAACTTCTTAGGAGACTCAATGGAAAGGTCTGATCTTGGAATCTAAATGAAGTAGCACTTATAATCTGAAGGGCTTTTTTCCCTGTTATAAACTGGCACTATGACAACACCAACAAGGCCAAATGGACATCACAATAAGAAGCCAAGCCAAAGGTTTAGAAGTACAGAGCAAGCCTCTTAACTGCCAGGATGAGGTCGTTTGTCCTGGTGCAAGTCTAAAAGGTTAGTCCAGATCTTCCAAAAAAAGAGGGTCATACTCAGAAAACCGAGAGTCACATGAAAAGGAATCCACCATAGCATCCACTTCAACACAATATAAATGAACTAAACATCATCTTCCAGAGGAAATCACCTAATGAATTCCATCTGCCTATATTTAATTGGGGTTGTTTAAGGATTCTAAAAAAAAAAAAAAAAAAAAAAAATTCTAAATACTGGTGAGTTTTCCTTTCTTTGGAGAAATATAATCAAAGTTATTACTCAGTGGAAATTATAATTATTACTACTTATTAAACAAACAGTAATTTTAACAAGAAAGCTTGAGAACAACATATTATGAGAAAAAAACATAAAGGGAAACAATAACCCAGAGCCAAGCAAATCAATTATTAGCAAATACATCAATGAGAAGTGCTTAAAATCTATGGACTTTTGATCAAATGTTGTTATATTTTAATAAGAAACAAACTAGTATGTGGTATGTCATACGTCATACATCATTTGACATGTACTGATGCATTCTTCAGGGAAGCATTGTCAGAATTTTGAAAAATTGAAGCTCTTTAGCTGTATTTCAGAAGGTTTTTTTAATAAATACGGAATTACTAAGATGATGTGCTTTTATAAACTGAATACACTAGGTAAATGCAGTGCGGCAGTTTACTAAAGTAATAGAAAACCATACAGGAAAAAAATGGATTGGCCTAATCATATTAGGGTTTTCTCTGAGGATTTTGTAATCAGATGAAATCTGTTCCACTGAAGGCTTAATCAAATGAAAACTTGGAGTGTAGCAAAAATTCACATACTGATTGAGGGCAGGAGAGTAGTGGAAGATACTTGTCTGATTTGTCAAAATGCATAGATTATGGAGTAGTTTTTAAGACAATCTGTGTGGTGATAGACAGCATATTGTCTTACAGAAAGACGATCAGGAGCAAGAAGATTTGCAATTTAGTCCTGGTTTCATCGTGTAATAGCTTGTGACCTTGGTCAAGTCACATCCTTTCGACCTGAACTTTTGTTCTGTAGAGCTGACATAAAAATCATTCTTTTATCCATCTCACAGGTCTGATGTGATGATCCATATACAGGGAAGTACTTTGTAAACTCTTAAATGCTGAATAAAAGTATTTTTATTGTATTCAAGTATATGCAGTAGCAACTTAAGCTTATAAAGAGTTGCCTGATACTGATCTTCAGGGAATTTACTTTAATGAATACTTGACTAAGATTTAAATTAATGCAACAACTTAGTGTATACAATTACTGCTTCTCGAGGTTGTTTCTCTTGAGTAAGCCATTTCCTCCATGGTTTTTAATTCATTCTAATGAATATGACCATCTCTTTTTACATTAAAAGTACAAAGAAAAATCTCAGTCCAGCAGCTTTCCCTGCAGTTGTTTCAATCCATTTAGGAAGTGGAAGCTTACTTTGTGCTAAATTCCATAGGAGTGAATCTGGTTTATCTTTCATTCAGAGAGTTTTCACCAATAGGGACATATGTGATGATTGCACATAACTAAGTATAATACAAAGCAGATGAAAAAAAAAATTTCTAAGAATGGCCCAAAGTACTGCTGATGCTCTAAGGAGAGGCTTTGTTTCTAGAGAGAGATTTAGAAAAGCTTTAGAGAGGTGAAATTTCACCTGATAGATCTGGTTAAACAGCATATTCTAGGCAATCAGACTTAGAGCAGAGAGGTGAAAAGTAGTCTAATTTGGTAAGAAGATACATTGCCTGGGGAAGTAGAGGGGAACTGTGGCTGGAAAGATTGTCTGAGGCTGCATCAGGAAGGATTTTGAAAGCAAAAAACAGGCAGAACAAAAAGCCAGTAAGAACAGAAGAGAGACCCTTCCTTTCCTCTTAGGAGATTGTGTCTTATTATTATTTTTCTTATAACAAAAAGCAGTACATGTATGTACAGGGGGAAATCTTCACAAAACAATACAAACAGGCAGAAGAAGAAAATAAACATTTAAATCTCACAATGACTCTGTTGTGTTCTAATCCACATTTTACAAACTGAGAAACTCAGCTTAGAGAGAATAAATATTGTCCAGGTTCATTGATATGGACTGAATTGTGTCCCCCTCTCCCCCAAATTCATATGTTGAAGCTCTAACCCTCAATGTGATAATGTTTGGAGGTGGGGCCTTTGGAAGGTAATTAGGTTCAGATGAGCTAATGGTGTGTATGTAGCGGGGTGGCCTGGTCTGATGAGATTAGTGTCTTTATACCAGAGTGTCTTTATACTCTGGTGTCTATACACCAGAGCTCTCTCTCTGTCTCTCTGTCTCTCTCTGGGAGCTCTTACAGAGAGGACACCATGTGAGGACATAGCAAAATGTAGCATCTACAAGCCAGGAAGGGAGGTCTCACCAGAAACCAATCATGCTGGCACCCTGATCTTGGACTTTTAGCTACCAAAACCGTGAGAAAATAAATGTCTATTATTTGAGAAACACAGTCTATTTTGATTATGGCAGCCCAAGCTGTGTAATACACTCACGTAGCTGGATTAAAACTCAGGTTAACACTCAAGATGAACACTTTTAACCTCAAGATTAAATAAAAATTATGCAATCTACCTCCAAAATTAAGGCAAATAATAATAATACCTAAACAATTTTCTAAATACTTTACATGTATTAACTCATTAAACCCTTACAATGAAGTTATGAGGTTTGTTCTATTATTATTCCTTTTTAAAAAATGAGGTACAACTGACATACAACATTGTATTAGTTTCAGGTATACAACATAATGATTCAATATTTGTATATGTTGAGAACTGATCACTACAATAAGTCTAGTTAACATCTGTAACTATATGTAGTTACAGAATTCTTTTTCTTGTGATGAGAACTTTTAAGACTTATCTTCTTGGAAACTTTCAAATATGCAATAGCTTTATTAACTATAGTCGTGCTGTACATTACATCCCCATGACTTATTTATTTTATAACTGGAAGTTTATACCTTTTAATGCCACTTACCCATTTAGCCCCCCCTCACCCCTGCCTTGGGCAACCACCAATATGTTCTCTGTATCTATTCTTTTGTTGCTGTTTTAGATTTCACATATATACGAGATCACATAATATTTGTCTTTCTCTGCCTGACTTACTTCACTTAGCCTAATGTCCTCAAGCCCCATTCATGTTGTCACAAATGATAAGATTTCATTTTTTATGGCAGAATAATATTCTGTTGTATATATATACATATATATATATATATATATACACACACACATCATCTTTAACCATTCATCTGTGGATAGACATAGGTTGCTTTCATATTTTGGCTATTGTAAATAATGCTGCAAAGAACATGGGGATGTATGTATTTTTTGAGTTAGTTTTTTGTTTTCTGTGAATAAATACCCAGAAGTGGAATTGCTGGATTATACTGTAGTTCTATTTTTAATTTTTTAAAGAATCTCCATTCTGTTTTGCATAGTGGCTGCAATCCCAACAACAGTGCATGAAGGTTCCCTTTTCTCCACATCTTCGCCAACCTGTTATTCCTTGTCTTTTTGATAATAGCCATTCTAACAGATGTGAAGTGATATTTCATTGTGGTTTTGATTTGCATTTCCCTGATGATTAGTTATGTTGAATATCTTTCCATGTGCCCTTTGGCCATCTGTATGTCTTCTTTGGAAAAATGTCTATTCAGATCCTTTACCCATTTTTTAGTTGAATTTTTTGTTTCTTGCTATTGAGTTGTATGAGTTCTTTATATATTTTGGATATTAACCTTTCAACAGATATAAGATTTGCAGTTATTTTCTCCCATTCTCTATGGCTGCCTTTTTATTTTGTTGAAGGTCTTTTGATATACAGAAGTTTTTTAGTTTGGTGTAGTCCTATTATTTTCCTTTAATACACTAATAAAATGATTTAAAAAGACATTATAACAACAAAATTCAAACCTTAAAATACATAATGGGGAATAAATAATAACTTGAGTTGAGATACCCTTTTGACAATGATAGGTTGGATTCAACTCTAAGTGAAGTTTTTTTGTTTTGTTTTTTGTTCTGTCTATAATTAATTCCTAGGCTGACAGTGTTTCTGGAACACAATTTTTGTAATCTCATGCTTCAGATACTCATGGTGATAAATTATAATGGCCTTGAAATAGAAGAATCTGGAATGTGATAAGCATATACACATGGGACACAGATATGCAGACTGAATGGCTCTGAGAAATGTTTATCTGTTTAGAGACCTAAATTTGAAGTTTTGGATGAAAATTCACAATAAGATACTCAACTGTCTGGGTATTCTGAGCACACACAGCCATCACACAGCATTAATGATCTGTCTAGAGGATAAATTATCTTAGTCAAATAAAGACCTTATCACAATAGAAAAATTGCCATAGAGGAAAGACATACACTTATTCATCAACTTGGAAGGATCATAAAAATTTACAATGGTTTTTAGATGTAACATTGGATAGTTCAAACTGAATAAATCAAAGATTTACTTAATCAAAGCCACTTCTCCTTTCAAGATTTTCTCCCACTGCCTACAAATTTTGTGAACTCTTTCATTTTTAAATGATTTCTATATTCTTTTTTATTTTATTTTATTTCACAAAAGCAGCATCTTGATTTCAGAAGAGAAAAATCTCATACCAGCCCATTTCTCCCATTCTACAAAAATTGTTTTTAAAAATTAAACAGTAAGAAGGATAATAGTTGTACAAGGTTCAAACCTGATTCATCTTTTGATAATGTGATACTAAGTGCATTAACCAAACAGTGTAAGCACCTAAGAATCAATTCTCCATTCAATGTTATCCACCAATAAGGTAGATTTCTCACATATATAAAATATATTTAACAAATGCATGTATTCTTATAGCAAGATCAGTTTAATCATAGAATAAAAGTTCTGCAATACTAAATATTCAGAGCTCTTTTATAACATTGTACATTAAAAAATAAATATTTGTATCACATAGTTACTTTGCATAAGTCGAAGATTTTAATTTCATTAAATGCCTGCTGCAGAGTCAGGAATTAATATCAGGAATTTCGAACCAGCCCTAATTCTGACTTTCACCTGCTGTATAATCTCAGGCAAGTAATTTTTAATCTTTGGCCCCATATCAATATGAAAGGGTCGCCAATAATCTCTAAGGGCTTTTCTAACATGGTATTTTAGGATGTGGTTATCCATTTCACTTTGGTAGGCCAACACAATAAACAGACTCTAAGTAAATCTGATTTCTTTAGATTATTCTTTCTGCACAAATAACTGCATCCTGCATGCTTACATAACAAGAAGGCCCAAGAGGCTGATAAAAATTATAACTGTAGAAAATGTACTGAAAGTCTTTATCCCCAGAGGCTTCCTGAATACTGTCAATTACATCCCAAATACAGTTTTGGTTCAGTAAAATCTCTACATGTATTGTATCACAACATATTTTTCCTCTTAATTTTTAAACACATATGTGACTGACAGTATTGTTAATCTATGTGTTTTTCATTTACTTGCCCTTAGCTCATATTATTATGTAATTCATTAAAAATGTCAAAGCTCTTTCAATGTGTAAAAGCTGCTTTCACCAACTTGTCTTTCAGAAACAGAAGGAAGGATTTTGCAAGAATAAAGTCAAATCTTTCTTCCAACTCCTGCACACCTGAAAAGGGATCAAGTACTATGGGAGATAAAACTTACCAAAATCTGTTTTCTCTTTTCCTTAACACAAGCGATTGTCAGAGGTCAAAAAGGCTGCTCTTTCATGTACAGTTTTACCCATGGGGTATGTCATCATGCCTGACACTAGGGGCTGTCATAACCAATGGAAGAACTTCTTTTGTATCTTAATATTGCAGTGGAACTGATAAAAAGAAAAAGCCTTATTTAAAGAAATATTTTTAAGCCATACTCATTATGAAATAAACTAAAAAACAGCCCTAGAGATAAAAATAAATCCAAAGAGAGAAGTTTATTTAAAGCGTAATTATTTTATAAAACAGAGTTCAGTATTATGAAAATTCAATATGTTATATTACTAAATTAATACAGTTGAAGGTTAGCAAAATTCTGGATGGACATGACCAAGGACATAGGGAGAGACAGTGATGAAACTTTGTACACAAAACTGCTTGCAATACTGTCAGGACAGAATGGAAAAATGTGATGTTGACAGACATTTTTAGTGAAATGTCAAGGGTATGTTGAGTAATGACGTGTGTGCCTTTTGTAAATTCACCTTCATATCTCATTGAACTAGGCCGGCTTTCCTCCTTTATGGTGTACTCTTCCCAACAAAGTGATCCTTCCTCCAGTTCATTTCAGCCAGTACTTTCTGAGCAGCCAATATAAGCTCAACTTTTGCTGAGACCTATTATTATCAATTATTACCAGGCCTTCTGTTAGTTCCAGAGATACAAAGAATACAAGAGACCCAGTTTCT
Organism: Globicephala melas; assembly: GCF_963455315.2. Taxonomy (NCBI): domain Eukaryota; kingdom Metazoa; phylum Chordata; class Mammalia; order Artiodactyla; family Delphinidae; genus Globicephala; species Globicephala melas. Next base: position 28,913,275 of record NC_083316.1, read on the forward strand.
GTCCTTGAGGACTTATAATCTAATGGGGGAATGTGCAGTATAGGGTCAAGTCTACTACATCCTCAAAATATCAAATATGAGCCTCCTTGGGGTCAATTTCCAGCAGCATCTCCAAGGGACATCCTGTGAAGAATGGGATCCTCAAAGCTTATATGTCAATTCAAAGCCCTTGAATTGACTATCGCTTGTTATGGACTTGTCTTCTAATAATTGATTCATTTTCTGTATCCCCTTTGTTGGGTTATACTTTTTTTAAGTTTGATACTTATTTATAAACCAATGTCTTAGGTATAGAGGTTTCCTTGTCCCAAGATTACCTTGATTTCTGAAACTTTGGCTCTCATTCAGGACTTTCCTCAGTTTAAATATCAGAATCATTAAGGTAACATCTTCTGGGGACTTCATTCATGTGTTCAAAAACCTTAGGATGCGCAAAATTAGCGGAGGATTCTGGAGATCGGCGTCTTTGGATCTATCCCAGAAAACTGCTTTCCTAGGCCTATGCCAGAGCCTCGGAAATTTTAACAAACATTTTAGGAATTTCTGATGTTCACAGTCCAAAGACCACACTTTGAGGAACCTCATATTATAGAATGCTCCCTCCCAGTATGACAAATATGTTTCAGCCTGAAAAAGTTAGACGTTTTGTTGTTGTTTCTTTATTGTCATAAAATACATTCGTAAAGTCAACTGTAGCTTTGCCAGGCAGTGTCTTAACATCTAACACTCCTTCAGAAATGTGGGAATGAACTCTGATCCAGCCCATAGTTCTTTGAAATAGAATTAAGAATTAAATTTTTAAATTAAGATTCACCTTCTGTTTACCAGGCAGCTTTTTCTTCTAACAATATTACTGAGCCTCACGTACAAAAACAAAATTCTATTAACCTCTGAGTAGAGCCATAAACAGAAATAATAATAGCTTTCTGCAGAGAAATGAAGAGAGAATGAAAAAGCACCTTTTGGGGGCTTCCCTGGTGGTGCAGTGGTTGACAGTCCACCTGCCAATGCAGGGGACACAGGTTCGTGCCCCGGTCCGGGAAGATCCCACATGCCGCGGAGCGGCTGGGCCCGTGAGCCATGGCCTCTGAGCCTGCGCGTCCGGAGCCTGTGCTCTGCAACGGGAGAGGCCACGACAGTGAGAGGCCCGAGTACCTCAAAAAAAAAAAAAAAGCTCCTTTTGGAGGCTGGAATAACAAGTGCATTAACCAATATATTTTCCTGTATGTTTAGACATTAAATCAACTGGAAAAAAGCTGGAAACCACAGGTTAAAATAGAAGAGGCTAGAAATCCACAGGGAAATGAAAGTGTCAGAAGTTTTCAACAATGTTAAGCAAACAATAATGGCACAGGAGCCTCTGTAAGAGACTGCAAAGTGGCACTGTGAATGTGGGCATGGATTTCTGTATAGCTATAGTCATAGCTATCTGTGTGGTTCTAGATTTTATGAGCCACTGCCTCAGTCCCAGCAGGGAAGCAAAACCTCCATTGCAGAGACCAGGGCTCAACACAGGTCTTTGCAGATGTGCTGGGCACATTTTATTCAAATTTGAATTTAATTTATCTTAAATATGATTTATTAAATATATTCTCTCTAAATTTAAATAAGCACTTCCAAGGGCTGGCTAAGTGTTGCACTGCTGCTACACAGTGTGCTTACACTCTTCTAAGAGCTTTGGACTGTGAACTCCTTTATAGCAGCCTTCTGAGGTAGTATAATTATTATTCCCATTTTACAGATGAGGAAACTGAGGAACAGAAAGATTAGATAAGTCACCTACAGTCATACAGTTAGCATGTGGCAGATGGTGTTTGGAGTTGTGTTTAAACACTTGGTTTAGGATCACTGAATGAGCTCATTCATCTCCTCAACTGGTGGACTAGATTCCTGGGGGAAAGAGGGTCTGATGAAAACTTTGGGTTTTGCTACTCTTCCTATCTCCCCATTCCCCTTTCTTTTTTTGCTTGGTGCCTCTAGTCTTCCTAAGACTTAACTACTTAGTTTGTACTATTCCAGTGGGCAGTGGAAGGGATATTTTGCAAACATTTGGGGTCATGTATGTGATTTGTTTGTTCATGGGCCCTGGGGAGGGTTATGGTACCCAGGACCACAGTGCTTAAGGACTCCTCAGCCTCAGCTCCTAGAACTGGCATCTTCTCAGCAGGAACCACAAAGTCAATTGCCGCAACAATTTCAGGACGTCACAGAGGCTTATATCACTGCCTGCCACTTGCAAGGAGCTTCCTAAATAAGGTTCTCCATCCAGAAAACAAGTGAGCGTCGTGACACTCCCCTGGCATGGAGGCCATTGGGCCCGGCGGAGAATCTGCATAAATCTTTGCCCCTCCCCCCTCCATTCCTACCGTCCTTGTCCATCTCCTCACGTTTCGTGTGAATGACTACGGATCTTCCCGACTGCTTCCACTTCCCCAGCTCCCAACCCACTCTTCAAACAGTAGCCAGAATGGTCTTTTTTGAAACAAATTTGTGTCACTCCATTGACTGACCTCCTTCAGTGACACCACATTGCCCTCACTACTTTTTTTTCTCCTCTCCTTTTATAGGAGGGAGAGGAATCAGCTGGAGATCGGGTTAAAGATGCAGGTCCCTGGTCCCACCCCAGACTTATGAAATCCGTCTGTGGGAGTTGGGTCTATATATCTGCATTTGAAACATGTTCACCAGGGGCTGCAAGGGCACACATTTCGGGAGAAATACTAACCCATGGGATAAAGTTCCTTTTCCTTAACATGCTATATAAGGTGACTCTATAAAAAGAATGCACATTTCTGGGCACCTCTCCAACCTCATCTCCTGTCTGCTGTTGCAGCAAGAATGACAGTTTGGGCTTCCTGAATTCCCACACTGTTTTTCGTTTCCTTTGTCTTTATTGAGGGTTGTTGCCTACAGTAGGGCAGGTTGCGCACTGCACAAATCTAAGGGTTACCATTCACATTACAATCTGAGTGATGGAGGCCCTGCCTTTGTTCATGTTTCCAGTGCCTGGAATGCCCTTTTGCTTCCTCTCTTCCTGACTTAGGTCCAGTTATCTTATAAAGAAACAGCTCTGGCATCATCACCTTTCTGGAACCCAGGAACATTTGCATAGCTCTATTATCACATTTATCACATTATATTTCCATGTTCTTTTCCTGCATCTGTATCTTCCAGCAGATATGAGTGATTTGAGGACAGGGCCTTATTTATCCATTTACCCTCACTGTCAAGTACAGTACTAGACCCAAAGTGGACACTCAACTAAGGCTTATAGAATTAATGAATAAAATTGGATGATTAGACCAGCATTCATTCATTCATTCAAAAACACTTGTGTTCCTTAGAAAGCTGACCCTATAGGTTTACATAAAAATGTAATTTTTACAATTTTTTGTAATTTTTGCATTTTTAATGCAATTTAAAAGACATGTTATATATTTTAAGTAGATTTCTGTATTTTTAGGATGCTTTAGCAGCAAGTAAGGAAACTAAAAATGGTTGGAAAAACAATGACACTTATTAAGTCTCATAGGAGTATGTCCTAAGGCAGGACCCACTTCAGGTCTAGTCCAGCAGTTTAACAAGGCCATCCTGGATTCAGCTTCCCCTCTGCCATCTGTCCATCCACAGCATCAACTGATTCCCCAGGGAGTGAGAGGATGGCTGACTTGTTCATGTCTGGTGAAGCCACAGCCTCCAGCAAACACATCTTGTAGCCAGATTGGGTCACATGTTCATTCCAACACCAATTGCTGGCAAAGGGGATGAGAAAACCTTAGGACTGAACAGGCCGCTTTAAAAACTAAGGTCAATTCCCCAATTCTCCAAATGCATTTTACTCCTCCGTGGACGAGGATGGATCGGGTATTTGGGAGACACGGCAACGTGTGCAACAAATACCCAGATGGCCCCGCTGTGCTTTGGCGATCAGGCCGCACTGCCCGCGGCAGCGTTTCCTCTAGGAGACCCCAGGAGACACCCTGAGGAGGGCCTTTCTTTCAAACCCAGGCCACATCAGGCATCTCAGCTCTTCCTCTTTTTTTTCGTCTTGTTTTCAAGTCAGGGGGAATTAGTTCGGCAAATCCACCTGACAAACAATTCCAAGAATCAGAGATTTATCAGCAAGGCCGAATCACCATCTTCTCACTTGAGGCCTCTCGACACAGGCAAGGTCCCCTGGGTGTGATGAGAGCCGGTCCATGGCTGCCGAGTGAGGGGTGTGCAGAGGAAGCGGGAAAGACGCCTTTGTGATAGCCCAGAGCCGAGTGTCATTGTGGAGGCAATCACCACCTGCTGCGAATAATTTGCTCCCCGACTAGGGGCCGTGAGACGTTCCTGGAATCAGTGTGATGTGAGGATGCCTGCAGCAGGGTGAGTAAAGCCGGCAGGAATTCAGCCGCCGAATGGAAGCACAGAGCAGCGCCAGCTCTGGATTGCAGCCCTCGGCTCTGGTTTCCCCCTTTCTCTTCGAGGAGTAAAGCAGGGAAAAGATTCATTGTTAGATGAGAACGCATTTTCCTCGCCCCAGTTTGTCTTCAAAACTCTGCCGCCTCTTATTTTCCCTCCATTTTTCTGTCCGTGTGAATTCGACTTTAGGTCAACCCAGCTGACCAAGCTGCAAATCTCCTTAGTTTATTAGATTAACCACGCCACACGTTTTGGATTTTTGTAGACTTATTTGACTCCTTCGACAGTAATCATTTCCCATAGTTCCCATTCAATTTCTTTTAACTCAGAATAGGAGAGAGTGAAAAAAGATGGAACATTGCATACCACTTCCCTATCTTGTCCCTCTTTTCTTCTTGTTATGAGTGTTCAAGAGTTTAAGTACCAAAGAGGAAAGACACCTTAATATAAATAGATAAATGGTATTTTAATGCTTTCCGTGTGCCATGTTCTGTTAGAACTGAGAACTTTTAGGAGTTGATTTTATATATTCATATATAATACATATATAAACTATAATCACATATATATTAAGTGATATGTATATATCATTTAATCCTCACAACAACCGTATGATATAAACAGAATTCTTTTTTTTTTATAATGATGATGACTCTAGTTTTGACAATTAATGTATTATTTATTTATTTATTTATTTATTTATTTATTTATTTTTGGCTGTGTTGGGTCCTCGTTTCTATGCAAGGGCTTTCTCTAGTTGCGGCAAGCGGGGGCCACTCTTCATCGCAATGCACGGGCCTCTCACTATCGCGGCCTCTCTTGTTGCGGAGCGAAGGCTCCAGACGCGCAGGCTCAGTAGTTGTGGCTCACGGGCTCTAGAGCGCAGGCTCAGTAGTTGTGGTGCATGTGCTTAGCTGCTCCGCAGCATGTGGGATCTTCCCAGACCAGGGCTCGAACCCGTTTCCCCTGCATTGGCAGGCAGATTCTCAACCACTGCACCACTAGGGAAGCCCTAAACATAATTCTTACATTTTTAATATCCCTCATTTACTGATGAGGAAACCTGGGACAGAGAGGTGACTTTTCTTGCCCATCCCAGGGTAGAAAGTGACAGAGACGGGAAGCAGCCCCATGGGGCCTGGTCTCCGAGCCCGTGCTCTCAGAACAACATGACACTGTGCCACCGTTTTGGCCTTCAGCAGCCAGCTTCTGTCACTTCTCCCAGGAGTGCTGGCTTCATGCGGTTGACCGCATCACCCCAAATGCTTCCACCCATCCTCCCTCCATCCCTGCATCCCGCCAGCTGCCCAGCAGTTCTCGCTGAGCACCTCCTCTTGCGAGACCATCTGCTAGGCACTGTGGATACAGGTAAACGAGACAGGGCTCTTATGAACGTTGTATTCCCCTGGCCAACCGAATGCCACCCTTCTTTCAACGTGCATTAAGACTCCTCTTCCCCAAGTGAAACATTCCCAGTTCCCATAACACTCTTCCATCCTTTCTAAGGGCATGCTTGGGTTAAAGTACCGTTTTCTGTACCCTGAAGGCACCCAGAGAATACTCACGGTCCATGGAAAAATTAAATCTGTGATTAGATGAATAGCAAGATCTTCATTCTGAGAATGTCTAGTAGGTATGTCTAAAAACGTTCTATGGCAAAATGCATCAGGTTGAGGAATTCCACACAATCTTTTATCATCTTGATGAGGCAGAGATTTTGCACATTCGTCACGTGAGTTTTCATTTCCTTTAAAATATATTCCTCGTGACAGAATTGAGATATACAGTACAATAAAAATGACGGTGACACATCAGTCCGCAGTCTCACAGCATTAGTTTGACCTTATGTTCATCTCTCCGTGTGTCAGATAGGATTATTTGACAGGTTATTGCAAAGCACCTGTGGATACCTGGAAATGGGACACGAGAGTCTGAGGAGTCTGATTGTAATATTGCAGAAAAAGTTCATGTCCTGAGGTCATTCCTCAAGCCTGTATTATTCTGCCCACTCTTTACCATGTTGGCCTCTTTTCCTGCCACCATCCTGCCTACTCCTTCCCTCCACTATTGTTTCATGCCTCTGTGACCTTGCTCAGCTTCTCCTTGCCTCCAGGCCCAGCCCTTCACCTGGTCAAGTTTGTTTTTTTTTTTTGCGGTACGCGAGCCGCGCAGGCTCAGCGGCCATGGCTCACGGGCCCAGCCGCTCTGCGGCATGTGGGATCTTCCCGGACCGGGGCACGAACCCGTGTCCCCTGCATCGGCAGGCGGACTCTCAACCGCTGCGCCACCAGGGAAGCCCCACCTGGCCTATTTTTAAGTTATCCTTCCACACTCAGCTCAAGTCTTCACTGACCCCAAGGCTAATCTAGATGCTTCTCTTCTATGGCCCCTTAGCACTCCACGTTCTATTTTAGTGATTCTCTTACTGTCCTGTGGAGCCGCCCCACTATTCAATGAGATTCCTGACACCAAGGACCTCGGACCTCATCCTTTTCATCTCTGCATCTTTGATTCCTGACAGATGCTCAGCAGATGCTTCTTGATTATGAAAAGGGTCCCTGAGAAGCTCTCTCCCAGAATCAGGCTCACAGCCCTAGAATAGGACAAGCCTGCAGAAATGAGAACCACGGAGATTAAAATTCTCCGTAACTGGGTTCAAGAGAAACTCTCTTCGCATCATCTAAATATCAGTAACACAACTCTTCCCTCTTAGAACCCCTAGGCAGAGATGTTGTTTCTGGCATCCATTTCTTCTTCTCCATCACCTTCTAACATGCAAACAGGCACCAGCACTCACTGTTGAAATGTCTGTACGTGGACCTTCAATGTCACACCTAGGACAGGCCCTGTCCCTAGAAATATTCTCCAGGTTTCTAGAACCTCACGACAAACCCGATCACATTACCCAAAGTATGTTTTTTTATTCCTTCTTTTTCTTACCCTTTGCACAACTATCCTATCCCTCTAGACTCTGGGTTTTCTTTTTTAATACGATTTTAAACAACCTTTTAATTTTAGAACAGTTTTAAACTTACAGAAAACTTATGAAGATAATAGAGAGTCCTCATATAGCCCCCCCACACCCCAATTCCCTTATTTTTAATCTCTTACGTTACATGGCATATTTGTCACCATTACATGGTATATTTGTCACAATTAATGGACCAATACTGATACATCATTATTAACTGAAGTCCATACTTTATTCAGATTTCCTTAGTCTTCTTTTAACATAGTGCCCTTTTCCTGTGACCCGTACAGGACCCCATGCTGCACTTAGTCATCATGCCTCCCTGTGCTCCTCTTGGTGGGACATTTTCTCACACTTATTTTTGTGTTGTTTTGTTTTCTTTTTGATGACCTTGAAAGTTTTGAGGAATACTAGTCTGGTATCTTGTAAAATTTGTTGTTTTTCATGACCGTGGGTCTGGGGGAAGAAGGCCACAGAAGTAAAACGCCATTGTCATCCCATGACATCAAGGGTACATACTATCAACATGACTTCTCACTGATGATGCTAAATTTGGTCACCTGACCGAGGCAGTGTTTGTCAGGTTTCTCTATTGTGAAACGATGCCCCCCCTCACACAATTCCATAAAGGTAGAAGAAAGTTACTATGTGCAGTGCACACTTAAGGAGTGGAAAGTTATGATCCACTTCTTTGAAGGTGGAGTATTAATATATATATATTTGGAATTCATATTTAGGTCAGTATGAACCAATGGATATTTATTTTATGCTTTGACTTATAATTCAATACTACTTAATTTTGTTTGCTCAAATTTTTCCAGATTTGGCCACTGGGAGCTCTTTCTATTGGCTGTTGTGTCCCTTTGACATATCTCCAATATGTTTGGATTTTTTGAGTACTTCCTTACATTCTGACACTAAAAAAAGATATTCTAGGTTCATCTTGCATATTTCTTGCCCTAGGCTCAGCCATTTTTCCAAGGAGCTCTGGTCTGTTTGTTTACCCCTTCTTTCCTCCCTTCCTTCCTTCCTTTCCTTCCTTCCTTCCTTCCTTCCTTCTTTCTTTTCTTCCTTCCTTCCTTCCATCCTTCCTTCCTTTCCTTCCTCCCTCCATTCCTTCCTTCCTTCCTTCCTTCCTTCCTTCCTTTCCTTCCTCCCTTCCTTCCTTCCTTCCTTCCTTCCTTCTTTCTTTTCTTCCTTCCTTCCTTCCTTCCTTCCTTCCTAATGGTATTAGGAACAAAGATGTGGGCACTGGGTACAATTCTTGTTTTTAATAGTTAAAACTCCTGCAACACATTAATTTACTTTGCAGATTAATTTGTTCTCAACTTTATAAGGGATCTTCACTTTCTCTGGCCCTAATTCTGCTCAGTTTCATGTAGAACCTAGAAAGTTCAGTGATCCCCACTTGGACAGTAGAATTCTGGCCACACGTATTTTTAGTTGGGATGCTCTTGTTGCAATTCAGACATCAATCAGATTTTGAATACATTTTCTAACATATGAGGATGTCAGGTAATGTGACCAGCTCATTAACTTTTCTATGTTCTGGATTTCTGGTCATTCTAAGTTTAGGAAGTTATGTAACCATCTTGTAATCCAAGGGGGCATTTTTGTGGGATCTTAAACTTCGTATCTTCTGAAGCACTAACATCTCTTCTTTCCTCTCTGGACCTGACCCTGGTAATACATTGCACTGTGAATACATAAGCCAGGTACACAGAGACACCAGTTGTATCAATTATACAAAAGAAATCTGTTAGCCTGAGAGGTTTGCAACAACCTGAAAAACAGACGTGAAAGGAAGGCGTAGGCACAGCCTACATTTTAAAGTCACTAACCGTTGTTTATCCCAACACACTGTTTCAGAGACACCACTGGTTTAAAGGAGGTTTGAACAATCATTTGGAACATATTTTTTTTCTGTCAGTTTACACAAACTGCAATACGTCATATAAATGCTTTTCTCAAAGTGATTGAAAGCATGATTTACATCAAACCTATAAGTTGCTTTATGATAGAGATGTTCCTGGGTTATCGGTGAGGTATTCCTGAGTTCTGAGCATGGGCTGTTTACCCAGCTTGTGCCAGCGCTGTCTCAGAGCACTGGTGAGCTCATACGTTCAGGCTAATTTAAATGGAATGAGTGGGGAGGTCATGATCTAAATCCAATCAGCAGGCTGGTGGGAGTTCAGTGACTGTTCGGACACATGGCATTTAGAGCCCAGAGAAAATATAGCAATTTCTGGTCTGGTTTCTGTTATTCTCTAGCCCTGTAAGCACTGGGTAAACACAGCATAACAAACTTGAAGCAAAACAGATCAAATAAATTGTATATGGCTATTACATTGAAAAGCAACTCTGTAGGAGGTCTGTCTAAATACTGAAGGAAGTAAATCACATTCGTGGACCGTCCTGACCTCCCCTTTTAATTCTTGGTGGTGCATTTCTTAAGTATGAAACCCAGTTTAATAGATGACTGTGTTGTTTAATAGAATATAAGCATTTTGTCAAGGCTTGAGGGTTATTTTCAAAGTAAGGAAGATTGAATTTTGAAGGCAAGTGAGTTTGTTTCTCTTTTTCTATCTGGTTTTTAGTATGCTCAGGCAGGGGCACTTTGGGATGACTTATAAAAACGGAAGAAATCCATGCCAGCCTTAAGAAGTGTACCATGATGCATCAACACAAATTGGTTTTGGAAGCTGTAAATCCTTGGGAAAAATTATCCTAAGTGAAGCTTCTATAACTATTGACTCATTTTATCCATGGAAGGATTTGCTTCCTGACAAAGGTGTAATGTCGTTAAAAGCCCAGTGGTCTCATAAGTTGATGAAAACAAAGTCATTATGGAAAGCGTCATTCATGAAAGACTCTGTAATGCTGTGGAAGCAATGTTGCCCTTAGATTCAAAAGTTTTGTGTCCCTATTCATCAATGTCTTTGCTCTGTGTCCTTGACTTGTCATTTTACCTCTTTGAACCCATCCAGCTGCTCAGTTAAGTTCAGTCTCAGAGAGTCTTCATGCTCAAGTTTGCAGTCAAGAAACCTTTTTGACGCCATAATTAGAGGCGCTGTTGGGGCCAGGTGGCTCAGCTAATACTCTCCAGACTCAATGGAGAAAATATTATAAACCACATGTCAACATATGAATTTACAAAGAGAAGAATGAATACTGAGGGCACCGGAATACATAGGTTTTCTGGCCAGTGCACTCTCTCTGTACTGACATCTCCAGTGACTCCAAATTATAGTCAGAAAACTGAGCAGTGATTATGGACCCAGAGCCAAGAGTCTTGAGATAGTCTTGAGAATACTTCCTCCTGTTCATGGTGAAACCTGGCAACTCATCTCTACTCAGAGAATGAAAGGTTTCTCTAGTGATCAGATGTTTAGTCTCTCCTAAATCCATATTCTTTCCTCTCTCTCTCTCTCACGATGCTGAGTAACACTCAAGATTTTTGTGTGTGGGTTTTTTTTTTTAGAGGACAGTAAATCTAAAAAGAGAAAGAGGAAAAAGAGACAGAGATCATAAACTACAAAGCACTGTTCATTGTGTGTCAATTACTCTAGCTAGTATCAGTTTATCTTGGGTTAATTTCATACTCCTGCATGACTCACAGGTTAACTAGAACAGTATTTGTTAAACTTGGCTGCACATTAAAATCACCAGAAAAGCTTTTAGAAATCCTGATGCACAGGTCATGCTTAAGACCAATTAAAGCCCAATATGTAGGGCGTGGGACCCAGGCATAAATCTTGGATTTCTGTAACACCTTACTGAGAGACCCGAATGAACTTTTCGGCCAACCCAATATTTATTAAAGCTCCCAGATAATTCTGTTGTGCAGCCAGCAGTGTGAATCACTGCTCTATAGGCAAAAACCTAATTCAAATATCTTTCTAGGTTAAATGGGAACCGGCTATATGTCCATAAACTTCTAATCATGCAGACCAAATTATTACAATTAATGGACTTTGTGAGGTTTAAATTAGCCTCCATCTTAGCTAGTTCCGTTTTTTCTACCTTATCGACAGTGCCTGTTTTCCTTCAGAGTTTTCTGTCTTTTCATGTTTCAAAGCAAGTTCAAATGTTTCCTTATATTCCTTGAAAGACAGTTTCCCCGAAATATATTTTTCTCTTGAATTACTTAAATGGTCCCCTTAATTACCCCTTCTTTAAAGAATCTTCTAGAAAATCTGAGAAAAATCTATACATGATAGACACTTAATTCATCTTCCTCCTTGTTTCAATACTATGGACATACACATACAGATCTTGTAAGAACTTTCCATGTTACTCATTGAAATGTTTCCCAAAGAATGAGATTGAACCCGATTTCATAGAAATCTTATAAGGTGCAGATCTTTGGATCCCACCTCAGACTCACAGAATCAGAATCTCTGGGAGCAGGGCCTAGAAATCACGACTCATAAGCATCCCAGTGGTGTTTTCTAAAGCGCACTAAAGTTGGAGAACTACTGTCTGTAGGCTTTCTTGCAATGTGCTGCCATCTTTGTCATAACCTCTCAGAATCCAGGAACAAGGTCTGTTCCTAATAACATTACTTACTAAAGGATTAGCTTTTTCTCAGCTATTTACTATTTTTTAAAGATATTAATTTATCAAGCCCCAAAGTGTATTCCATCCAGGAAGTTTTCACAGAGGGAGATAGATTCACATTGTGTGTTAGTGTATAGATGGACCAATATTGAAATGATGAATGTTAAGACAGATAAAATAAAATTGGAACACCTGGAAAATCATTCATAGTAAACCGTTAGGGGTTGACTTCATGGGCAGGGGCCAGAAGCAGAAAATAGCCAGTTAAATTTGGATGGAGGACACTGGAAGAGCCTGGGAGTAAATGCTTATTCTTATGCCATCATAAAGGAAATGAGGGCAAGCTGGAGAAATCTTCTGTGAATTGTATAATATTGCATATTCTGCAAAGCCATGTTAGAATTAACTAAAGCAGGGGAAAAAGTCCAGAAGCACATAGCTAAGGGCAAAAATGAACCTTCTAAAAAATAAAAACAAGTACACTTTGTTGACCAAGTAAAACAGCATGACTGCTATGGTTTTTAATGGCTTTTAGAATATGTTATTTGTTGTGTATGTTAATGTGTGTTTTAAAACATGCAAATACATTTTGTGGTCTGGGGTTAAAAATAAAGTAGGTAGCCAACTTTAAAATGAAGTGAAGCACATGCTAAAGAGTAAACTGGGGTTACAAAGAAGACGTAAAGCATAACCATGGAAACGGTGATAAAGAAACATGGAAATGTCACATGTGAAAGAAAAATTTGTTAGCAAATAAAATAAAGAACTTTTATGTGCCCGAGACTGAAATAAATTTTCATTGAAACTTCAGATTGTCTTTCACAGTTTTTTGAAAGTTGAGCTTAAAAAAGAAGCAGAATATGGGCAACATGGTTCCAAAAGCTGACATGTAATACAAATAAGTTCCCCAGAAGAAAAGAATAACCTAACAGATAGCCTGTATTTGGAAAGTCCTGAAGCTTGCCAGGCTCATAAGCAAGAAGAAAATTCTAATAATTACTGTGTGCATTTAGTAAGAACAAGATATTTTCACAATTCTAAGAGGTAGTAAATTCGATATTCAGGGACCCTCAGCTGAACATACTGTTACAATAAATAATGAATCATTAATGAAAACAGCACCTTTATTAAAACAGACAATGAATTATTAATAATAGCTAACTATCTCCAGAAAAAAAGGAAAGACTAACTAATGGGAAGTAGTCTGTTGCATGAAGGAAAGTGATCATTTAGAAAAGTTTATTATTCAAGTGATTTTGGAACAGTCCCAAGTCCAAATGCAACTTTGAATAGTTTGTTTTCTGGATCTGAACAAAATAGAAAAGCGGGATAAAAAGGAAGCATGTTCAGACAATAGATGTTAAAAATCAGGATTAAAAAACAAACACACTTTGTAGGTGGGTTTAAAACACAGTACAAAAAACAAAACAAACCAAAAAAAAACACAGTACAAAGTTGTCACAAGTTTACATGATTCTCTCCTCCAAATATATTAAGGAGAATTTCTTAGTGTTAATGTAGATCAAAGATGTTCAAAATCAACATCAGAAATGCTCAGAATATGCTGGAAAGACACACAAGACACCAGTAAAGTGTTTTTCTTGGAGAGAAGAACTACAGGGCTGGGGGTGAGAGGCAGGAAGAAAATCTATTCTCTGTTTCAAATGCCTTCACTGTTGCCACACTTTCTCCAAGCTGCCTGTCCACACGAGCTGAGGTCTCACTGCCCTTCATCTTTTCCTAATTCTGAGAGCAATTTTAGTCTGAAGAATACGGCATTAGTTGCCTATTGCTACATAAGAAATCACCTCCAAACTTAGAGGCTTAAAACCATAAGCGTTTGTTACCTCACAGTTTCTGAGGGCTGGGTGGAACGGGCTCAGAGAATCTCAGGAAATTGCAGTCAAGATGCTGGTTAGGCTTCAGCTTTCTGAAGGGTGTGGGAAACTTTTCCAAGTTCATTCATGTGGCTATTGGTTTTGGGCCCCAGGTCCTGGCCGGAGGCTTCAGTTTCCTCCCTGTAAGCCTCCTTATAGAAGAGGCTCCCACATGGTATCTGGCTTCTCTTCTAGGGAGTTATCTAAGAGGTAGAGAAACTGAAGCACAAACATGGCAGCTTATCTTTTATAACCTAATTTCAGACGTGATGCATTACCACCCCCTCATATCCTATTGGTTACACAGACCGGCCCTGCTACGATGTGGAGCGGGTGAATACTTGGGGGGGTGGGATCACTGGGGTCATCTTGGACATGCCTACCACGAACGCCATTTGACCCTTAGGGTCCTGGACCAACCTTCTTCACCACTTGGATTATTAGTTCCTTGAAAGCAGGTTTCAAATCATATGATCCTTTTATTTTTTGCCCCTAAATGACTTAGAAGTTCTGAGAAGCTCTCATTCATTCTCTCTTGGTTCCTTCCAGATCTATATAATCTTAATTTAGGGAGGAAAGCAAAGTCTCTGATCCCATGTGTATTAAACTAAAATAGGATACAGTGATGAGACATGAAAGGGTAATTGAAAGCATAACTCAGATTTTCAAAAATTCAAGGAATACTATAATGGGCAGTTTGACTAAGTAAGATATTTCCTTTTTTTTTTTGGATGGCTTTTCTCGTATCTTGGGAAAATCTTCCTTTCGGGCCTCCTGTATATGGATGATTTTCAAGAGGCAGTTTTAGACATCTTGAAAAATCATTATTGTTTGCTAGTGATCTATGCATAGGGTTTCTGGGGGGAATACTGTCCTAGGAACTGAAAACTTTCTCTTGCAAGAACAGCATAATCAGGTCAACTCTGGTTATAACCAAACCCTCACTGAACGCCACTGTTGGCATCGTTTGGAACTCTTTTAAAAGTGAGTCTGAGGTCGACTAATTTGTAAATGCATAACTGTCAAAATACTGATCAAATTCTTTTCAGCGAATGAACTGTCTTGGATTTTCCAGGGTCCTAGGGCGTTTGTTTTCATTGTCCGCTCCAACTCCTTCCTGTACCATTATGCAGATTTATTGCAAATGGAAGTCCAAGTTTTCTTAAACCTACAGACTGAAAGAGTAAGGAGCGATCATACTCTAGGCGACACTGAAAAACATTAAAAAAAAAATCTGTAACAACAATAAAGGTCAAAACTTCTGTTTAAAAGAAGGGGACGAAGAATACTTATTTACACGAAGTGTGTTATTTCGAATACTAAATTGACAGCAAATAAGGAATGACTGACTATACACCCCACATCTTTGGTAGCTTTAAAATCTACCAAACCAACAGTATGCTGACGGAAAGAGCACAACACGTGATCCTATTTCTCAGTCCTAAATATCTATTATTGAAAGAGCATATCTGCTCATTATCGAAATGGCCTCTCATTTAAAAAGAAGCACTTTTATCATTTTCAAAGCACTTTAAATTAATTGTCATTTCATCCACTCAAAATTCAGGAAATTAGAGCTAATTGTTTTCTTCTTCATGGGTTTCATGATCCAGAAACCTTTCAAACTACCTTTTCTCTTTAGGCCATGGGGCTGTGCTAATTAATATGACTTGAGATAATTTTCTCTCTTCCTTCCTTCCATGAACTTAAAGCCTTTTCCATTTGATTCTTATTCATGTTTCACCTCTGAATAATTTTAAGTACTCACTATAGTTTTTTAGTATAATTCTTTCTTCTCAGACCATTTTTAGAACTTGAAATGAACCAAGGCTAACCGTTTTGTGTTACTGGTGAGCAACACAGAAATGATCCCCTAGGGAAATTAAATAAATTACCTGGGGTCACAGTTACCAGGGTCCCAAATGTTTCATCTATTATATAGCTTCCAACTGTTAAAATCATGATCCACTGAGTTTATATTTACCCAATAAACCTCTTTCATTCTTTGAACCACCAGGCTCTCTGTTAATTCTAGGATGAATTACTCTGTCAAGAAATAATACTACTATCTAATATTGATTGTGTGATCATTCTGTATCACACAGTACATTACATGCATTATTCATTTAACACTTACAAAAACATGGTGAGATGAGTAATTTTATTATCTCATGCTGCAAGTGAAGAAACTGAGGGAAAGAACAACTAAGTCTCTGGACCAAGCTTACACAGCTTCTAAGAGGTGTATCTGGGATCTGAGGCTTCAACCCATGTGTCCTCCACCACTATGAGGACAAAGCATGAGCTAGCTTTCGCTTTCCACCGAAAGGAGTAAATACACCCAACGTGGATTGCTTAGGGGCATACATATAGTCTCTATTGTGACATGAGGAGTAGGAGAGGTTTTACAGTATGTCAGAGTTGTTTACCTTAGTTGGGTGATGGAGACTGTGGAGAAAAAAGTCTTTCATAGGTCAGAGGCAACATGTTTTTCTCTCATTTAAAAAAAAAAAAAAAAACCAAGGGCTTCCCTGGTGGCACAGTGGTTGAGAATCTGCCTGCTAATGCGGGGTACATGGGTTCGAGCCTTGGTCCGGGAAGATCCCACATGTCACGGAGCACCTAGGCCCGTGAGCCACAACTAACTGAGCCTGCACTTCTGGAGCCTGTGCTCTGAAGCAAGAGAGGCAGCGATAGTGAGAGGCCCGCGCAACCACGATGAAGAGTGGCCCTCGCACAGAAACGAAGACCCAACACAGCCAAAAATAAATAAATAAACAAATGTGGGCTTTAAAAAAAAAAAAGAATATTATTTAAAACAAAAAACAAGAAAGAGGGCTCAGGATGGAGAGAAGGTGGCAGTATCTGAGATGAGAAAAAATGGCCTTCCTATAGAGTTATTAATGAAAGCACATATTAGGGCTTGGCCCTGGCTCAGGGAGAGAGCATTCCCCTTACCCTCATGCTAAACATCACCTTGGATTTTTATTGAATGCCTATGAATTTTATAAGGTATGCACGTACACAATAAGAATGGGAGATTTTTTGGACAACTTATTTATATGTATAGTTTACGACATTAGTGATATACCATCACTTCTGCAGTATAAACATAAATATAAATATACCTGCACATATATATATTTTCTATTCTGTATAAATTCTTCTTTTTTTATACTCTTATGTTAACTTTAATATAAACTCTTGGGAGTAAAGACTTTAACATTAACCAGTGTATTTTGAACTCCTCAAAAAGTGTCAGGCACAAAGTAAGTACTCAATAATTGTTTTTTAAGAATTACTGAATAATTGGGTTCTACCAAGAGGTTGGTTATGATTCTGCCTGACCTGAAGAAATATTTCTTGCGTCAGCATACCTAAACCAGTGACCAGGGCAACCTCACGAAAGGAACAGCTGGCAATAGTGTTTTAGATTGATAAAGTGCTTTGCTCATTCCAGAAGACATTACCAGCCTTTTGTTTCAGTTGATTTGACAACAATCCTACAAGAATAGTATTAATAAACTCATTGGATAGTTAAAGAAACTAAGGCAAAGAGGGTTTGAGTGATGAGCTTAAATTCATAGAGATGGTAAATTTCAGAATTTGGACAAAAATCAGGGTTTCTAACCCATACTCTTTCCGCAACATGCTGTGGCATGTAATGAAATAATGGAATATTGACCTTCACTGAAACAAGCATGAACAGGAATTCATGGGTCTTTATAGTTATGTTGTCAATAGATTAGAACCAGAAGAATAAAGTACTATGATGAATTTGCTATTTAGAATTAAGCACAGAGAAAAAAGAGGAAAAAAACAAGATTAAACAAAAGAAAAAACAAGATTAAACAAAAGAATACATTTCCAATCCTGGCAATGAATGATGGGTGATAAATAAGCTAGCAAAATATGGTGAGAACTCTCGAGATGTAGCAGGTAAAAAATATAAAACTAACATGTTAGTGAAAAAGTCATGAGCAGCTAAGCTGGTTCCTTAGCAATAGATCCTTTTGTAAATAATTAAAATGTCTCAAGTGTGAAAATATCAGCCCAAGTGTGTGGGGAAGTAAGAGAGAAGGTGGAGACAAAACAAAGAGACTCTTCAGGGAAGATAAACAGGAAAAGATTGGAGTACCAGCTTCTGAATTAAGTACCTCCAAAGAATCTCTCTATTCTCCCCAAATGAAGTCCCCTCACACTCTGATTTTAAATGAATTCTTATCAATAAGTACTTTTGGAAGTGAGTTCTTCTGACTGTAACTTCCTGAGAGAGGTGGAGCGATGTTGTTAACGTGTACTCTACCAGAGATCCACTGAGACCCCAGCAATGAGAGGGGGCTGGAAGCACAAATTCCATTTTTCTTTAGCTCTCCAACCAGGATGAGAAATATTTTCAATTTATATTCATGAAAGACTGTTTCAGATGTGCCATAACATTGACACATCTTGTTCTATAACATTCGCCACATTCCATCTACTCTTGCATCCATTCATTCGTTAGCTCAACAAATACTTGTTGAGTGCCTAATATGTGGCAGGAATTTATGAACACAACAGACAAACCCATGTTTTCATTAAGTGGGTGGAGACAGACAAAATCCATATAGTATATTTTGGTAATATGCTCTAAAGGCCACCTTTTCATACGTATTTCATATGTTACCATCTTTACCATAACCATTGCCATCTGACTCCCTTTAGTGCCTCTCAAACATCAACTTGTGCTCCATCCTCCCCCCCACTATCAAATCTCCAGTTTCCTTCTTCCTCACTCCCATACATAGCCTTTGAATACACAGAGCCTTTGAATATACAACCTTCGAATTCTAGCAGGAAGCTCGTTACATATGCCACTCAGTTTAGATTCCCAAGGCTAATATTGATCTGAAATTTGTTATGATAAAAGCCAAGTTCATACACTGTGACTCTCACTTCCCTGATTACAATGGACTGATTCAGGGTTAGACACTTGACCCAGGCTGAACTAATTGGGTATGAATTCCTTACCCAACATTTGCTGAGTGAATGAATTCTTGGTCTATCCCCACTTTTGTCAGTTGGATATGAAAGGAAAAAACTGAACTCACTGGTGAGAATCTACATATGGTGATCTCTAAGAATCTCTAAATACTCCATTTATTTCAACACTGTAATAAGTATCAAAATATTTGACTTATCCAAATTTGCCTCAAAATCCTCCAGTGTTTATTCAGTTGGCCTTACCTTAATGTGTCTGAAATCTCCAAAGACAATTCTATTGTTAAGTCCATGAGGCCACTTTTGAGATCAAAGACAACTTCCTGAGATTAATTTTCCCTCCTGAAATCTTACCCTAGAAACACAGTCTGATTTTTTTACCTGCTTTAATGCTTGCCTGAGCATTAATTAATCTCTTAGGATTCTTACTCCAACTTTACCCCAGAATTGTGGGTACAGGCAAACTTTCCACAGCTCTTGATTTTCTTTCTACCTTGAAAGAAGTACAGCATTTGCAAGCATAAATAAACCTATTAAAGCAATGTTTTGAAGGACTACTGCTTTTAAGATTTTGTTCTTTTTATGAGCATAAGAAGCAAGTCAAAAAATCTATAGGAATACCTAGAGGGGTGTTTTAACTCAAGACACCTTGAAGACACCAAAAATAGAACACTGTATGGTTTTCCTTTTTATGGTAAACTTATGCTGAATAATTACATTCAGCATAGATTCAATATAGTGGTCATTTGATATTAATATCCACTTCCTTCTCATATAAAAAAATGGTAAAGACACTTAACCATTAAGAAAATAGTGTCTGATTTTTCTGGTTCAAGTTTTTTCTCCAAGTTTCATTGATCTTCTTTTGGGTCCTACACTCTTCTCCACTCCCACCAATCTGCAACAGTATGTTGGTCCTTACTTAGAGACTTTATAACGACCTGCAAAACGTTTTTAGGCTTCGTTTATGCACTTGTTCAAAATTATTCTCCTTGGTGTAAAAAGACTACAATTTGGGGTCCATCTTGAGTGTTTGGCAGATACCAGAAGGGGAGCTATTTCCAAGGAGAGCATCCTTAGTTATTCCCTTGGGGCAGAAGCTCAGGGCTGTAATAGAATTTTTCTGAAGCTACCATAGTATAGACTATACAAGTACACAAGTCTTTTGTCTTTTATGAGTTTTCTAATTAATCATTGTGGAGAAATAGCTAAAGAAAAGTGAATTCCCATAGAATAAGAAGGTATAGAACTTCATACATTTTACAAAATTTTTATAGCTGTGGTTTATTACTTGTACTTCTTGTGTGCAGGTAGCTAGAAACTGCCCTTTAACTTCTGCTGCCTAGTTTATTCCTGAGGGCAGTTCTCACCAAATATTAATCCTTTGTTCTGACTCCCATTAAGTGGAAGTACACAGCTAATTAGAGAAGGACAATGGATATAAACCAGTTCATATGCGGTTGTTTCAGAATTATTTGCACTTCTGAGGCTTTCCAGAAGGAGTAAAATCTATTTCAGTGCCCGCTTCAGACTTTTACTACACTTTCTTAACATGTCTGGGTTTTATGTGACAATGTAGAGAACAGCTTGGAACAATGCTTCTCACAGGTTTTCATCTAAATGCCTTTAAAGTCAGAGGATTATTAACTAATATAGACTCCAATAGAAGTAACACAAATGACATGCTTCACAATATACAGTATATATATTCATCAATTCAAAGAGCTCTCTTTAACATGAAGAGAAGTATGTTTTTAGATTGAGTATCTCTGCAAATGTCCCACAGACTAGCTTGTGCCCTAATCTAACATACAATACATAAAGAACCTGGACCTTATGTAAGATGATCTTGGATTTAATACAATAACACTACCTGTGTGGTCTTGGACAGGCAAAGTGAAATATTTGTGCCAGTCTCCTCATGGAGATTATAATAATATCTTATTCCATTGGGCTTTTGTGAGGATTAAATTAGCAATAATGTAGGGATTGTACTTAACATAGAGTTTGCCATATTTTAGAAACTCAATAAATATTAGGTTATTTTTCTTTCACTTTTTCTCAGAACTTTAGAAACCAGAGGTGAGAACATCACAAAAGAACAAATGACTCTGCTTACACTAATATGTGCCAAGAAGCAAAAGTATCCAAACGAACTATTTTATTCAGTAGATCCACTTACCAAAGAGAGATTCAGAATTCAATTATGGAGCAAGGATTTGTGACTACCTAATTTATTCTCTTCTTTGTTCATTGTCAAATGAAATTGATATCACCCTCCACATTGAACAATCAGGGAATTTGGTTCAGAGCTTTTAGACAAGCTTCTGTTTCCCTGAAGCCACTTTCTGAAGGAAACATCCAAAAAATAATGTTTTTACTTTCAAAAGCCAAGATATATATGAGATTCAGCATATTTCAGAGACACCCAAGGAGATACAGGCACAGTAAGTCTAGGGTTAGGTCCCAGAATCTACATTTTTAATTACCCAGGTGAGTCGTACCCAGGTGAGCCCTTGGTCCCATTTTAATAAACAACAATGTACAGCATCTGCTGACCAGGGGAGTTAAGGGCAATGTGACTGATAAAATCTTGGTCATGATTTTTGTTGGAGGATTGTTACCTGGTATGTCTCTCCACGAACCTTTGCCATGAGATAGAAAAGTAGCTTTTAAGATTAAAAACAGTCCTCAGATTGTGGTCAGCTTACTTATGTCTTCTTTCCTGGACTGAATGAAGCCAATTTCTGTCCCTAATGTGGGTGAGTTTTATTCAATCAGTTGAAGATCTGAATATAATGAAAAGGTTGAGTAGGAGGTAACTCTTCCTGCCTGACTGCTTGAGGTGGAATATTGGGCTTTTCTGGACTTTGGACTCAGGCTGAAGCATTTGTCCTTCTACAAGCTTTCTGGTTTTCAGACTGGAACTTACACCATCAGCTCACCTGACTCTCAGGCCTTCAGACTTTGACTGGAACTACACATCAGCTCTCGTGGGCCTCCAGTTTGCCAACTGCAGATCTTCTCAGCTTCCATAATCATGTGAGCCAGTTGCTTTTAAATGTCTCTCCCCACCTCATCTCTCTGTCTCTGTCTCATATCTATATCTATGTCTATATCTATGTCTATGTCTATATCTATATCTCTCTATATATGTCAAAAGTGGGATATATTCAACATACTGAAAAATAACTACCAGCCAAGAATTATATATAGTATATATTATTATATCTGGCATTATTATTATTAATTATTATTATTATTATCTGGAATTATTATATCTGACAAAACTGTTCTTTACAAATGATGGAGAAATAAAGACTTCCCTAGATAAAAATTGAAGGAGTTTATCATCACTAGACCTGCTTTACAAGAATTGCTAAAGGGAGTATTTCAAGTTGAAAGAGAGAGTAGAAAAAAAAAATAATAAAAGTCAACAAAATTGAGTTAGTTTTTTAAAAAGATAAACAAAATTGACAAACCTTTAACTAGACTAAGAAAAACAGACTCAAATCAATAAAATTAGAAATGAAAGAGGAGACATTACAACTGACACCACAGAAATACAAAGGATCATAAGAGATTACTATGAACAATTATATGCCAACAAATTGGATAACCTAGAAGAAATGGATAAGTTCATAGAAACATACAACTTACCAAGACTGAATTGTGAAGAAATGTTAAAATCTGAACTGATCTCTAACTAATAGGGAGATTGAATCAGCAATCAAAAACCTCCCAACAAAAAAAAACCCAAGACAAGATGTCTTTATTAAATAATTCTACCAAACATTTAAAGAATAATTAACAGGGGCTTCCCTGGTGGTGCAGTGGTTGAGAGTTCACCTGCCAATGCAGGAGACACGGGTTCGTTCCCCGATCCGGGAAGACCCCACATGCCGCGGAGTGGCTGGGCCTGTGAGCCATGGCCACTGAGCCTGCACATCCGGAGCCTGTGCTCCACAATGGGAGAGGCCACAACAGTGAGAGGCCTGCGTACCGCAAAAACAAACAAACAAACAAACAAATAATAAATAAATAAATAATAATTAACAGAAGTTCTTCTAAAACTCTTCCAAAAATTTAAGATGAGGGTACCCTCCCAAAAATCATTACCAGCATTACTGGGATAGCAAAATCAGGCAAAGAACAATACTACAAGAAAAGAAAACAACAGATCAATAATCTTGATGAATATTGATACAAAAGTCCTCAAAAAAATTCTAACAAAGAGAATCCAACAACACATTGAAAGGATTATATATCATGACCAATTGGAATTTTTTTCCTGGAGTGCAAGAATGGTTCAATATATGAAAATGAATTAATGTAACACACCACAGAACAGAACAAATATCAAAAGCTAAACCATATGATCATCTCAGTTTAGGCAGAAAAGCATTTGACCAAATTCAACATCCTTTCATATTAAAAACACTCAATAAACTAGGAAAAGAAGGAAGTTACCTCAAAATAATAAAGTGAATATATGAAAAGACAACAGCTAACATCATAGTCAAAGTGAACATCTTAAAACTTTCCCTATAAGTCAAGGCAAGAACTCTCGCCATTTCTGTTTAATGTAGTGTTAAAAATCTTAGCCAAAGCAATTAGGCAAGAAAGAGCAATAAAAGGTATCCAAATCAGAAAGAAAAACTAAAATTGTCTCTGTTCACAGATAACATGATTTTATATAGAGAAACGCCTAAAGACTTCACATAAAAAACTGTTAGACTTAATAAAATTCATTCAAGTTGCAGAATACAAAATCAACACATAAAAATCAGTTATGTTTCTGTACAGTAATAATGAACAATCCAAAAAAAATTTAGATAATAATTCTATTTACAATAACATCAAAATGAACAAAATATTTAATAATAAACTTAACCAACAAAGCAAAAGACTTGTACACTGCAAACTACAAAACATTGCTGAAAGAAAATTTTTAAAAGACACAAATAAATAAAAAGGCATTCCTTGCTTACAGATTGGAAGAATTAATGTTAAAATATCTGTACTCCCCAAAGCAATTTAGTAATGCAATCCCTATCAAAATACCATGGTACCTTTTGCATAAATAGAAAAAATCCTAAAATTCATATAGAATCTCAAACCCAAATAGCCAAGAAAATTTTGAGAATAAAAAATAAAGTTGGAGGACTTAAATGTCCTGATTTCAAAACATATTACAAAGCTACAGTAATCATAACAGTATGGTACTGGCATAAAGAATGACATAGAAACCAATAAAATAGAATAGAGAGCCCAGAAATAAACCCACATATAAATGGTCAAATAATCTTTGCCAAGGATGCTAAGACACAATGGGGAAAAATAAACTCTTCGACAAATGGTGTTGAGAAAACTGGATATCCACAAGCAAAATAATGAAGTTGGAACCTTTCCTTACACCATATACAAACATTAGCTCACAGTGGATTAAAGACCTAAACATAAGGCATGAAGCTATAAAACTCCTAGAAGAAAACACAAGGGGAAATCTTCATGATACTGGACTTAGCAATAATTTCTTGGATATGAAGCCAAAAGTGCAGGCAACAAAAGCAAAAATAGACAAGAGGGACTACATCAAACTTAAAAACTTCTGCACAGTAAAGGAAAAAATCAACAGAATGAAAAGACAACCTACAGAATGAGAGAAAATATTTGCAAAGCATATATCTGATGAGGGATTATTATCCATAATATATATTTAAAAAATTCTACAACTCAACAATAAAAACCCAAATAATCCAATTAAAAAAATGGCAGAGGAACTGAATAGATATTCTCCAAAAGAAATATACAAATGGACAACAAGCACATGAAAAGATGTTCAGCATCACTAATTATCAGGGAAGTGCCAATCAAAACCACACTCATGGGCTTCCCTGGTGGCACAGTGGTTGAGAGTCCGCCTGCCGATGCAGGGGGCACGGGTTCATGCCCCGGTCTGGGAAGATCCCACATGCTGAGGAGCGGCTGGGCCCGTGAGCCATGGCCGCTGAGCCTGCACGTCCGGAGCCTGTGCTCCGCAACGGGAGAAGCCACAAGAGTGAGAGGTCCGCGTACCGCAAAAAAAAAAAAAAAAACACACTCATTAGGATAGCCATTTTCAAAAAATAAAAAGTATTGGCGAACATGTGGAGAAATTGGAACACTTGTACACAGTTGGTGGGAATGTACAATCGTATAACCACTATGGAAAAGGGTATAAGATTGCTCAAAAAATTAAAATTACCATATGCAAATTTATGGGTATATAGTCAAAAGGATTGAAAACAGAATCTCAGGGAGGTATTTACACACTGATGTTCACTTCAGCATTATTCACAATAGCTAAGAGGTGGGAGTGACCTAAATGTTCACCAATCAATGAATGGAATGGAAAAAAAAAGCTCTTGTATATGTTAAATATTCATTTTGAATGTTTTTGGCACATGTAGGTATGTACATATACTTTATACAGTCTCTATCTCTCTCCATTATATGTGCATATATGTATATATGTATATATATATATACACACATAAGTAGAAAAAGAAACAGAGAAAGTATATATATATGTATATATGTATATATTATATGTATATATGTATCTATGTGTATATATGTACCTATGTATCTATGTGTATATATGTATCTATGTGTGTGTATATATATATATACCTTCTCTGTTTCTTTTTCTATCTATCTATCATCTATCTATTTATCTATCTGCCTACCTATTTTTAAAAATCTTAATGGAGCAAAATTCATAAACTGACTTTGTGGAACTGCTCCCTACTCCAAATAATCTTCTACTAACAGACTGGACATTTGAGTGTAGCAACTCTCTCTGCTTCTCTAGGAAGGCAAATGTCTGCATTACAGGAATCTGTTAACAGACTAATCTTACTGTTAGTAAGAGTGGATCACTTTGGCATTAGTAATTCAGTCATTCTTGCTTTCAACACTGCTTGTAGAAAAATTGACTTGACTTTCTGTCTAAGTGCTGCTGAGTCAGACCTCTTAATGATTTCTTCTTTACTGCATTTCCAATGCAGTTCCACGATCATGAAATAATTTCAGCATCTTGAAAGTAGAATCAGTAAATTAAAGATGATCTCACAGAGAACTAAGATTTGCAAGGAGCTATATAATGAGGATACAGACCAGGTTATATACAATCAACAACAAAAAAAAACTTTTCTGCAATCTGCTTACTCCTTATTATGATTTGTGTCTAACTGGCCCCCTGTGGCTGTCTGAACACATGACCACAATTTGTTGACACTCCTCGCCCTGAGAAGTGGGGTCTGTGTTTCTTCCCCTTGAAACTGGCTGGGCATGTACCTGCTTTGACCAACAAAATACGATGAAAGTGACACTTACAATACTTCTGAGGCTAGGCTATAAAAGAACTTGAAGTTTCTGCCTTGTTCAAAGGGATGTCTCCTCTGAAGTATTGAGCTTAGTTTAAGGGTTCAGACAACCTGAGGTCACCATGCTATGCAAAAGCCTAAGATTCATAAAGAGGTATATGAATGCCCAACTTCTAAGTTGATCATTTAAGATTGAGCCCAACCTTTAAGTCATCTCAACTCACACAGCAGACATGGAGAAGGGGTCAGTTAGTAGCCAAAACTCATAGCAATATACTACCTGGTCATTCGTTTGTGTAACATTTGAAAAGGTAAAATATAATCAATTCAATTGGTAAAAAACAAACAAACAAGAGCTTATATTATGTACCAGATATTGTATCGGGTCATTCTTTTTCTCAGAGAAGGACCCCAAATTTGTGAGAACTTCAACCTCACAAAACCTGGATTCACCCTATCCACAAGCCATTGTTGATCAGAGAGTTCACACACATTCTCCCTGGGGCTGAGAACAATTAACAACTGTAATCAAAGTTCAGATAATTGAAGTAGAGAGATGGAAGTCCACCTCCTCTCACTACAAAGTGAGGAAATTGGCTCTCTGATCTTCGCAAAATCATAAAGTTACTTTAAAATACATTCATTTGTTCACTCATTTATTCATTCCATATGCATACACTGAGCAGCAGCTATAAGCCAGGTATAAGCTGTTTCATCTGAGTTAGGCCTTTCTCTAGCTGGCTCCTGTTCAGTTTCTAAACTTGGGTGGATGGGGGGACATTTGGATTCAGAGAATAAAGAGGGCAGCTACATCTCTACCCCGTGGAGCATCTGGAAGGCAATTAGACTTTAATATGCAAACACTTCACCACCACCAGCCTCACACTTTAACCTGATCAGAGGCATTTCTGGGTGATAGGTAATCTGTGAACTTCTGAGAACTGCACTGTCTTAATTCACTTCTCATACATCTATTTATTAGAAAGTGTCTATTAGAATTGTTGTCCTAAAAGATGGTATAAAAATAGAAGGATCTTACAAAGCCGGCAAAGGAAACAGAGATAAATGGTGGGGTCTTGAGCATAGAGAAGTGATACTCAATACATTTGGATGTCATGAAAAAGAAAACAAAATGAGAAAAATAAAAATCAGAACATTTGGCTCTATCCATGTGCCTCACTTTAAAATATTTTTTTAAAAATTAATAGTATTTGGATGTATTTAAATGTTGATTGTACATATTACAGCTCTCAACGCAAGGCTCTCCTGGTACTCTATTTTACTCTCAACAGCTTTGAACTACAGAGATGATCAGGAATGAATATTTAAAGTTGACTTGATTAACAAAGTAAGAATGTCAATTTTTACTCTGCTTACAACGTATTGAGATTATAATTACTTTTAACCTTTTCTTATTTGTATTTAAAATGTTTCATACTTATTGTACTTATTCCCACATGTTCCTTTCACTCCCAATTTTGAGAAAAAAAATTGAGAAGAAACTTTTTTCCTAAATACTCTACGTTTCTTTGGTTAAAGAGCAGTGAGTGAAACTGTTTGATTATTGTAAAACAAGCAGTTTCAGGGCATATCGAGTGGACTGATACCCAGAAAATGTCATTAAGCTGTGATCAAGGAAAGAAGATGAGACGATGGATTCCAGTGAACTCAATCACTGTTTGCAGCCTAACTCTGGGCAAGTCAACATACTGATAAGAGAACATGACAATGTCAAGGACTAATGAAATACCCAGAGACATGCAGGGTCATCCATTATCTAATTATGCCATTTTGGAAGTGATTTAAGCAAAAATATTATTCTGGGGTGAAGACAGAATAGGGGAACTAACGTTTATTTAGCATCTATTGTGTGCCAGGTATTTTACATATGTTATTTCATTTGATCCTCAAAACAGGTCTTTAAAGTGGGTATTACAACCTCATTTTATATATAAGGGAACAAACTCTAAGACCAGTAAATAGCCCTTCTAACTGAGCAGAACTAAGTAAGGGGAGGAGCAGTGTTTCAAACCAGATTTTTATTACTACAGAGTTATTGTCTTTATAAAATGTTGCCATTTAAAAAACAAATAGAGATAATATGGGAGTTAAAGATATCTATGAGCACTGTATAAACATTTATAATGTATATTTTTCTCAGTTTTTATTGAAATACTAGAATTCTTCACTATTAAATTTTCACTTTCAAACCTTCAAGTTTGAGACCTTTGATACTGAAGTGAGAGCTTTGAAGATTTGCGCAAAACTTACATGAAGTCTCTTAATTGAACTTCAGAGGAGGTCGTCTGTGTGAATGGGAAGGTAGACAGGTTGATTTTCAGGAAAGATGGGGTGGACTAAAGAATGATGGTTTAATAAACTGGAGGAGCATTGCTGTGAGCAGGTGAGAAGGAAAGCAAACGGAAGGTTGCCTGAAGTAAAAATGGGGTGTGTGGGAGGCATAGATAAACTAATCTAGAGACCTAGACCCAGCCCAGAAGCTGAGTCAATATCAAGTGGAGGTGGGGGGAAGGAAGAAGTAGCTGTAGTCAATGGGATGTGAATATTTACCTTTTCACCTGCCATACAATGTTAACCACCATATTCCTGAGGTTCCTACCAACGCCCAGTACCCTGCCCCAGATGGGGGAAACTTAGGGGGTCCCGGGTGCAAATGCAGCAGCATGCTCAAAGGTGGAGCGGCAGCCCACGCCTTCTCTGAGGGGGGCACACATTTTCTGGTCCATGACACTCATCTACACATGAAAACCAGGGAGATGAGAATCATCAGACACCCCAGAGCTCCATCTCCCGACTCCCCCAAAATATCTTTCTCAGACAGAAGGAGGATGACAGAATGACTAAGACACAGATGGCTCTTGTTTTTCTTTACCTACTCTACCTCCATGCCTAGGGAAATGCAGTCTGTATCCTGAATCTTAAGATAGTAACAGAGATTTGCACCCTTCTCCCCAGAAGGAAGTGTTACTTTGGTCACCCCTTGATTTCTCTTGGAGATCCTGAGAGATAGGAGAGTTTGGTGGACAATAGCCCACCCCCTGCAATATTTTATGACTCCAGTTTTATCTGTGGCCGTTGAGAAGGACTCCAGAGGACTTGTCTGCTTCTATATGCAGCCTTGCTCCACAAGCCTAGGAGTTTAGTCAGCATTTGGAGCAGATATATATTCTCTGATACCCTCCCCACAGATTAGGATTTGACCAACCAGTGAGTTGGCAGAAAGTTCCAAATAGACATAGGCTAGTGCCGTATTGTTCAGGATTTGGAGATTAAAAATTTCCCCCAAGCTTAAAGTTAGGGCTGGCAGGAAGAATGCAAAAATGCAAATTACAGACTCCTAGCCCAATGGAGCCTGTCTAATAAAAAATTCATTCATTATTGATTTACCTTAAGGGGATAAAAAATACAATATACAATAAATCTCCTTTGCCATTCTAGGCATCAAAAATTTTAAATGGCCACCTGGGGGAAGCTTTAAAAATGAACAATGCCAAAGTAAAGAAGGTTTCCAGATCATTCCATGCTTTCGCTATATGTTGAACTAAGTAACCAAACGTCTTAGGAAGACTCTAAAGGTGTCAGAAATACAGATGAGCCTAATCCAACATTGTTTTAAGTAAAGGCCTCAAATGACTTATATTCCAATGACCAAGGAAAAGAAATTGTCTGCTTTCTCTAAGAACAGTCCAAGCAGGGCCACCATTAGCCTGCATAATGGCTTTGAGTGAATTAGACAATGATGGCTTCTCTGGGTGGAGGCTGCCCATGTAGCAGCTGGGGCGGGGAGCAAAAGCTGATCAAAAGCTCCTCATTACCTTGGCCTCAGCACACACCTGATCAGCTGTATGCAGCAGCTCTGGTTCAGTTAAAATAAAAAAAAAAAACCCTATTCTTCAGTGGGGTGAAACCTAGGTTGGGAGTCTCAAGAAACATGTATAATTTGCCCACGAAGAAGTCTCTCTTAGTCCCATAGAAGGCTTCATCAGGACCAGCCTTGGACATATTACTTAAATACTCTCTCATACTGACATTCAAGAATGCTTTTTTAAGAATGTTTTAAAACTAAAAGATTGGGCTTCCCTGGTGACGCAGTGGTTGAGAGTCCACCTGCCAATGCAAGGGACACGGGTTCGTGCCCCGGTCTGGCAGGATCCCACATGCCGTGGAGCGGCTGGGCCTGTGAGCCATGGCTGCTGAGCCTGCGCGCGTCCGGAGCCTGTGCTCCGCAATGGGAGAGGCCACAATGGTGAGAGGCCCGCGTACCGCAAAAAACAAACAAACAAACAAACAAAAAAAACTAAAATATTTATCCCAGTGCACCCAGGGGGAAAGTAAGGACTGGTGCATAGATTTATAGACTTCTGACCAATGATTCACTTACCTCTCAACAAAGACTTCACAAGATGAAATTTGTATTCATTCAGGTAATTTACTTTGTTTTCAAAGACAAGTGGGACTCCTTTGAAGGAGGCTGTCACACAGATTTTATGTTTCAGATGTGTCTCCTTTGTTCATGTGTTTGCAAAATGCAGGTGAGGATGTAGCTCTCCCTCCATCTGGAACTTCAAGGAGAACACAAGAAACAGCTGAATGTGCAAAGAGAAAATTGATTTTAAAGGCAAAATGAGTAGGTGTGTAGCTAATGTTTTAATAGTTCTTTGAGGGAATTTTCTGTCCCTACAAATTACATATACTCACTGTAAAACATTCAAACAATTGAATATTTGAGTCCCCTTCACTATTTTCCAAATGCTACAGCTCTCACCAGAGGCAACCATGGTTACTAATTGATTATTTCTAGAGATTTTTCAAAGAAATTATATACACGCACATATCTATACATACATGTCTTTAGATATCATTTTAAAGTAAACTTTTTTTAAATATACAGAAGTATGCATGTCATAATTTTACAGCTTAATGAATTGTCACAAAAACGCAATATAACCACTACCCAAGTCAAGAAATAGAACATTATCAGCACCTCAGAGGCCCCCTACATATCAATCTACATACAGCTTTTGTACATAAATGCAACATAAGATATACATTTTCTGCCGTTTACTTTTTCCTCTTAAGAATGTTGTTATGCCAAGAACATATATTCTTGTTACACTATCATATAATATTCCTTAGTATGGGCTTCATATAAGTTATTTAACATTAGCCTATTAATAGACATTTAGTTTATTAAAATGATCTTGTATAACATTTTAAGCTCAGAAGTTTCAACTCTTTGTTTTACCAAAATAAAAGTCACCCTTTTGGATCTTTATTTTACCAAAAATAATTGCTAACATAAGACTGCAATAATCCACATGTTGAAAAATGCCTTCCAGGGGCCATCCAGATCTTCTGAGTGATCTGTGCAGATATTATTCAATGAGGGGGCAAGCAGGTCGTCTTGACTTCTTGTACCTCCATTTCTCACACAGGGGCAGGTAAGACTTGCCAGGCATGGAGAATAGCTAGTGCTGTAGTCTGAATCCTAGAGCCAGCATTTTCTGGGGAAAAAAAAAAAGACTCTTGGTTTGTCACATTTGCCAATTTCATGAGTTCAATACTCCCTCAAGACTAATCTCAAGGGCTTCCCTGGTGGCGCAGTGGTTGAGAGTCTGCCTGCCGATGCAGGGGACACGGGTTCATGCCCCGGTCCGGGAGGATCCCATGTGCCGCGGAGCGACTGGGCACGTGAGCCATGGACGCTGAGCCTGCGACTGGAGCCTGTGCTCTGCAATGGGAGAGGCCACAGCAGTGAGAGGCCCGCGTACCACACACACACAAAAAAAGACTAATTTCAAGTGACCAACTTGACCTCACTGAACACAGTGTTGGGAAAAGATGCAGACAATTAGCATTGAATGGCTGCAAGATGGCTCCAACACACTGCCTGGGGTCTGAGTTAAGATAGTACCTATGTGACTGCATGGAAAGTTGTCAAAAGAACCACGAATCAGAGCTAACTTTTAAAAAAGGAGAGTGAAAATTTGAAATAATACCCAAAGGTAAG
Source organism: Globicephala melas (assembly GCF_963455315.2). Lineage (NCBI taxonomy): Eukaryota > Metazoa > Chordata > Mammalia > Artiodactyla > Delphinidae > Globicephala > Globicephala melas. Next base: position 28,945,471 of record NC_083316.1, read on the forward strand.
GATAAGTGAAGAAATGTCATAGGTATTGCTTTGAACAGGATTGAGTGTTCAAGCAGTGCCTTTCTGTCTTAATCAGCCACGTGATACTTGGTACATGAGTGGTTGATCTGTCCACTCAACAGGTAAATGTTAATATTCTATCAATATAATTATCATATGTTATGGTGGAAAGCTGTATATGGTAGAATTTCCCTTCTTCTTGCCTGCAACAGTCAGTAGAGAGAAGAAACAACCTACAAAGGAATCAACAAAAATTGAGACAGGACAATTAGATAACAGCATCTCTCAAAAATAACTGCATTTAGTTGAGACCAATTTATTTTGTACCTTTCACATATCATGGGCTGTTCTTGGTATTCAGGGAAACTGTAAACAGGGAACAGAAAGTTAAAGGAAGAGAGCTTTAAAAAGCAAAGCAAGGTTGGAAAGGAGAAGAATGGTCATCATGCATCCTAATGTTCAAAAGTCATTCTAGAGAGAGTCAGAAAGAGAGTGAGGGTGGGTAGAGAGATTTGAAGTCCTTTCTAAGCAAGACACAAAATGAAGAAGCCATGAAAGAAAAGACTGATAAACTTGATCACATGAATAGCATTTGAAATGGCAAATATATACCGTCAACTAAGTATAAATGAACAAACACAAAGCCCAGATATTTCACATTGCCAGGGTCAGTCCCTACTGATGGCTCTCAAACTGTGTTAGTTTTCTGTCATTGTCTGTTTTAGTTAGCTAGGGCTGCAATAACAGAATACCACATTTTCTCAAGGTTCTTGAGGCTGGAAGTCCAAGATAAAGGTGTCAGCGAAGTTAATTTCTGCCGAGGCCTTTCTCCTTGCTTTGCAGATGACTGCCTTCTTGTTTGTCCACACATGGCCTTTTCTCTGTGTATGCATGGAATGAGAGAGAGAGATCTCTGTTGTTTCTTCCTCTTATTAGGACATGAGTCCTATAAGATTAGAGTCTCACCCTTATGACCTCAGTTACCTCCTTAAAGATTCTATCTTCAAATACAGCCACCTTGAGAGTTAGGGCTTCAACATACGACATTTGGAGAGACACAATTCAGTCCATGACACTGGCATAACACATTATACAAATTCATCAGTTTAAACCAACACAAATTTATTATCTTGCAGTTCTGTTGGGTCAGAAATCTAGGTTGGGTTTTCTGCTCCAGGTTTCACAAAGATGAAATCATGGTTTCGTTCTCTGGGTTTTTATCGAGAGACTCTGCTTCCCAGCTTATTCGGGTTTTTGGCAGAATCCAGTTCCTTGCAGTTGGAGCTCCCTGTTTCCTTGCTGGCTGTCATTTGGGGACTACCTTAGCATCTAGAGGCCTCTCTCAGGTTTTTACATGAGGGCCCCTCTGTCTTACAGCCAGCGACAGTAGTGAGTCAAATTCTTCTCACACTTGAAATCTTTGACTTCTTCTTTTATATTTTAAGGTATCGTGATTAGATTGGACCCACATGTATAATCCAGGCTAATATCTTGATTTAAGGTCTGCAATCTTAATCACATCTGCAAATTCCCTTTTGCCATGTAATATAACATCTTTACAGCTTCTAGAGATGAGCGCAAAGAAAACTTTGGGGGCCCATTATTCAATTTACCACAGTAGCAACTATATTAGAGCTTCAAATATATCCAAGAGATATTTATGGAAACATTAAACAATAACAGTGACAGAAGATCTTGGTTTATTTGTTCAGGCTTATGAGAATGGTTCTAGCATTTCATCATTCAGCATGACGCTGGCTCCTGACCTGAGGGGTGTGTGTGTATGGTGTGTATGTGTTGTGTGTCTGACTTCTCTGTTAATACATGTATATTTTAAAGTATCCATTTATCCCTATTTTACGATTTTTTTTCCCTTTATTTTTTTGGGCTGAATTGGGTCTTAGTTGCGGCATACGGGGTCTTCACTGAGGCATGCGGGATCTTTTGTTGTGTCTTGGGCTCCTCTTTAGTTGTGGTGTGAGGGTTTTCTCTTCTCTAGTTGTGGCGCACAGGCTCCAGGGCACATGGGCTCTGTAGTTTGCAGCACGCAGGCTCTCTCGTTGAGGTGTGCGAGCTCAGTAGTTGTGGCGCGCGGGCTTAGCTGTCCCGCGGCATGTAGGATCTTGGCTCCCCGCCAGGGATTGAACCCACGTCCCCTACATTGGAAGGTGGATTCTTTACCACTGGACCACCAGGGAAGTCCCTGTACAATTTTTAAAAATCGGTAATGGTTGTTTGAACGTTTGACATTGTCAAATGTCTTTGTGGCATCTACTATAATGCTTATTTTTTTCCTTTGACCTATTAATACGGTACATTAATTATATTATATATATTAATAGTTTTCTTATTATTGAATTATCCTTACATAATGGAGTTGTTTTAATATGTGCTTATAATCCATATTATGTGAGATTTTTGCATAATTTTTTAGATACAATTTTCTTTCTTGTCTTGTTAGTTTCCATATCAGGGTTATGATGACCTCATAGGAAGAACTGGGATGATTTCTTTCTCTCTATTCTCTGGAACTGTTTAAATATTACACCAGTTATATGTGTTTTAAGAGTTTAAAAGAACTCATCTGAAAACCACTTGGGCCTAGCACTTTTTTGAGAGAAAGACTCTTCAATAACTTTCTTAATATTTTCCTCTTTTGGGGAATTATTGGATCAGTGCCTCATTAAAATAGAATAAAAATCCAGTCCTTCACCACAGTCAATACACAAACTTTGAATAAACACTGTATATATCAATACTTCAAGTTTTAAATATGACCAGTGGACTTGCTTCTTCCTTGTATCTTCTCTGGGCTGGATTGACAATACTACTACTCACAGAGGGACAAATATGTCTAAACTTTATAACATTCATAGTAGAGAAACTTGTCTCTCAGAAGTATGTTGATGGGAATGGAATTTCATCGACTTCTTAGTACTAATTTATAACTTTTTCCTAAAATGAAGAAAATGAAACTATATTTTCAAAATCTATTGACAATTTTTCCTCAGTACTCAGTTCCAACAATTTATTCTTTAAGGTTATACATTTATAATATCTTTTGATGAAAGAAATGAATTAAAATCTAATGAATTCCCTAAATGCATCTTCCTTGAACAGAAAATAAAATTCAAATCATCCTATTAAATTTGAAACGTTTTCAATGGTTACTTTATGTAAGTGTGCAATATTCAAATCATCACCTATTTCATGGTTAATTATTGTTAAATTATGGAAAATGTCACAATGGTCTGTAGAAACTATTCTTCCAAGCTTTTAGCTTTCATTTCTGCTCTGTTTGCCATTGAAAAACATGTGGCATTCTTTTCTTGCATGAAAGTATTAAAGTTATTAGAAATACAGAAGAGACTACGGAAAAGTAAGCCTGGATGTCTCTTCTGCATCTTTAAAATGTTAGGACCAAAAACTCTAACAGATTTTTCCGTAGCTCAAATATTCTTAACAGAATTTTCCCCCTTGATAATCCTTGTATGTCAGTATGCAATAACAGTTATTTATAGTCAACTCATATGGTAAATAAAATAAAGAGAGTAATCTCAAAGTGAATGCATTAGCCTTTATGTAATTCATAGTTCTTAATGCTTCAGTCTAATGCTTCCGTCAGCACAATATTTAGGTCCGCTGAAAATGTGATAACTAAGTCACGGTAAGTATGTGGAGCAAGAGGAACTCTCATATCCCGCCAGGGTGGGGCTGTAAACTGGTGCAACCACTTTAGAAGAAGGTTTCATCTTACCTAGTGAAGCTAAAGATATGCATATCCTATGACACAGCAAATTTCTGCTCCTAAGTATATACCCTGGAGAAATACTTCTGTGCATCAGGATACATGATCTGGAAGGTTCAGAGCAGCACTGTGCACAATAATACCACACTGGGAAAGTCCCAAAACAAGACTCAATTTTAGAATGGCTCTAAGCAATCTGGCATATTCATTCAGTGGAACTCAATGAAAAACAAACGAAAACAGCTACACAGAACACTATGCATGAGTTTTATAAATAGCATGCTGAGCAAAGGAATCAAGATACAAATGGGTATATATATTGTATGAGTCCATTATGCAAAGCTCAAAATAAAACAATGATGTTTAGTCCATTATGCAAAGCTCAAAATAAAAAAAGAAAAAACCCGATGATGTTTAGGGATATATAGTTAGATGAATAAACTACCGTAAATTAAATAGATAAAGGCAAAGAATGAATGACCCTAAAGGTCAGGAGAGTGTTTATCTCTGGAGGTTAAAGGAAGTAAAAAAAAAAAAAAAAAAAAAAAAACTGTATTGGAAGCTTTTCAGCTGTGGACAATATTTTGCTTCTTGCCTTGAGTAGTGATTAGACATGTGTATAGTATTATGCACTATGCTAGTTGTTGATTTTACTGTACATTATATCTAATATTCACAAATTTAGAAGAGGTTAAAAAAGCTAAGGGGTTCAAAATTTTATGGAGATTTTAAAAAAAATCTCAAGGTAAGACTCATAGGAAGCCTGATAATTATCTTCGGATATTTTAAAAGATGTCATGCTACAGTGGAAATTTTGGTTTCTTTTCAAACTCCTCTTTTTCTGGGTTCTCAGACCCCCTTTTCTGGAAATTACCCCCTCTACCTCCCCCTCCTAATTTCATTTACACGGTTGATGGTACTCATTTTAGTATAGTGGGACCCACCCACTCTCCCCCTACCCCCCATCTCCCCATCCCTCCCCACCCCTCCACCCCACACACGTAGCCACAGTTGATTAGTTGAAGAGAGAATAGCTGACTCAAATTAGGCCACAAGAATCCATTCTCTAGAAATGTGTATTTAGGACCCAATAGCGCAACTAGAACTTATAGTTGAAGTTACAGGGTAAAATATTTGACTTTATGGAAGCAATATATTGGTATTATTACAGCATCACTTTCTCCTCAGGTACTAACTGCTCTGTGCAGTCACCCTGGAGGAGTTTACGTGTGGCTTGAATAACTGAAAGAGATTACAGGCAGAATGTAGGAACAGACTAAACACTTCGATGAAAAACAAACCTGCAAAAGTGCTTAAACACAGAATATAGACACATGACCTTTTCCCCCATGCATCCTATTGCTTACCAATTTTAAGTGCCTCTATTTAAAAGTAGTAGTTTTCTCCTTAAATTTAAAGCATGTCATTCCTCTCCTCAAACCTCTAATCAACAGCTCCAATATAAGATTCATTTTACTCACATTTAGATTTAAGAACAGTTGCAGTTACTATTTTGTCAATATTCACTCTAATCTCTCCAGATTTCACCCTTTCGCTTCAACTGGGTGAACATGTTTGTCATTTTATGTGTTCAAACTCCCAACACTTGTTTCTTTCCTAGTGTACTGTTTTACTATTTCTTTAATAATAAAAATAATTATATATAAACAGATGTAATGTGCTGACTTTAAACGTCAGAATTATATTTTCTAAGATGAGGAACCAATATGGTAATGTTGAGTAAACATGAATTATTACTGACAGATTTTCTTTGGTGGATGGGCACAAGAGTTCTTCAGGTCAGAACATTGATTAATCCATTGGAAAAAATTGTGTGCTGAAATTTAGATTATTACTGTAATGATAAAAAAAAATGTATCCCTATGCTGTACAGATCTTCCTTGACTTATGATGGAGTTACATAAGTTGATTGTTAAGTCGAGATGCACTTAATACATACCTAACCTATCAAACATCATAACAGCCTAGCCTACCTTAAATGTGTTCAGAACTTAGACTACAGTTGGGCAAAATCATCCTACACAAAGCCTATTTTATAATAAAGTGTCAAATATCTAATGTAATGTATTGAGTACTGTACTGAAAGTACAAACAGAGTGGTAGCATGGATACAGAGTGGTTTTAACTATATTGGTTGTTGGCCCTTGTGATCACGTGGCTGACTGGGAGCTGTGGGTCACTGCCTCTGTCCAGCATCATGAGAGAATATCATACTGCATATCACTAGCCCTGGAAAAGATAAAATTCAAACTACACTTTCTACTGAATGCATATTGTTTTTGCACTATGATAAAGTCAAAAAATCATAAGTCAAACCATCTAAGTTGGATGCTATCTCTATTGCATTATTCAAAGAAAGAGAAAGAAAAATAATAAGAAATGGAGAAATTGCATTATATATCATCCATTATTTAAAATAATCAAGTAGTTCATTCAACTGTAGGATGGAAATGCAAAGGTCTTTTTTAGCATAGGACTTTTTGTTTGTTTAAGGTGAGAAAGATACTTTCCCCCAATTTGACTTTTATTTACCTATTATCTGACATTTTCACCAGAGAATTTCAATTTGGGACAATAATTTTAATTCTTCTATGTTTCCTATCCAGCCTTTATTGTCAAATTTTAAAAAACCTGGAAGTTAAAATAGAACTGAAAATCCATAATGATTAGATTTTCCTTTTCTTCTCAGATGAGCTAAATAATTGTACAGACTGTTAAAAAAAATCCTTAATTTAAAAATATTTTTAAGTATTCTAGAATTACTGTTCAATATCTGAATTAGGAAATGTTAGTGTGGAAATAGAGGAAGAGAAATATTTGTGTAATTTTGGCATTGAAAGTCCCTGAAGTTCAAGGTATTAGGGCAGCTATGGTAGGTAGCCTCTAATATGGTCCCCACTGATTCCTACCTCTTGATATTCATGCATTATCCATTTCCCTTGAATATAACATATCAACTCATTTCTAGTAAACAGAATATGGCAAAGCTGTGTGATGTTACTTTTAAGATTAGGTTAGAAAAAGGCTGTGGCTTCCGTCTTGGGCATGTTTCTCTTGCTCTCCCTTAGATTGCTCACCTGGGAGAACACGGCTGCCATGTTGTGAGGCATCCCGGTGTGGGGGCCACAAGTGAGGGATCGATGCCTACCAATAAGGTATAGGTGAGCTTGGAAGTAGATCCCACCTTCAGATGAGACTATAGTCTTAGCTGATGGTTTGACTGCAAAATTATGAAAAACTTTGAGTCAGAGACACTAGGCACAGCTAACCTGTCCCCAGATTGCTGAGCCATAGAAACTGTGAGATGATAAATATTTGTTGTTGTAAGCTGCTGAATTTGGGGGTAATTAGTTAATGTAGCAATAGATAGCTAATACAGTTGTACTAACAACATTGAGATTTTGGGAATGAGTATATTTGATAATATTCTAAGCATGATTTCACCTAGAAAAGTAGGGCAATGGGGTTGAGGTGGATAGAAAAAATGGCCCCCAAAGATGTCCACATTCTAACCCATAGAAACCGTGAATATGTTACTTTCCTGTGGAAAAGGGGAGACTGTAGCTGCAATTAAGTTAAGGTTCTCAACACGGGGAGGTTATCCTTGACTATCCAGTTGGACGCAATCTAATTACAAGGGTCATTGTGAAATGGAGGCAAGAGGATCAGAGTCAGAAAAGGAGATGTGACAAAGGAAGGAGAGGTTGGAGTGATGAACTTTAAATGAAGATGAAGGATGAAGGAATGAGTCACAAGTCAAGGAAAGTAGGTGGCTTCTAGAAGCTTGAAAAGGCACAGGAATTGATCCCTCACTAGAAGGAAGGCATTTCTGCCAACACCTCGATTTTATCCCAGTGAAACTGATTTTGGACTCTGACCTTCAGAACTGCAAGATAATATATTTGTGTTTTCTTAAGTCACTTTGTGGTAATTTGTAACAGCACCAATAGGAAACTAATACAGGGGCTTTTGGTGAACATCCCACTGCCTTGTGTATAATTCATTCTCTCTGTAAATTGTTGCATTGACATCCACATGTGGAATGCAAACCAAGGGTTAAAGACAATGCATAAAAGGTGATTTCATGTCCAAATTAGTCTTTAAGTAAGAGCACTTCCCACCCCCTTCCCCCTTCTACCTCTGGCGTCTCAATTTCCCACTAAAAGACCAAAGGGAACACAGAAAAGAAAAAAAAAAGCATCATAACAAAAATTAAAACTGATGAACAAATGAGAGTCTAAACTGTATGAAGGCAAGAACCATTTCTCTCTCTTTTTTTTTTTTTTTTTTTGCTGTACGTGGGCCTCTCACTGTTGTGGCTTCTCCCGTTGCAGAGCACAGGCTCTGGACGCACAGGCTCAGAGGCCATGGCTCATGGGCCCAGCTGCTCCACAGCATGTGGGATCCTCCTGGACAGGGGCACGAACCTGTGTCCCCTGCATCGGCAGGCGGACTCTCAACCGCTGCGCCACCAGAGAAGCCCCCATTTCTGTTTTAATCACCACTGTTATCCCAGCAAACAGCACAGCCCCCGGCATACTGCAGAGACTTGATAAATGTCCACTGAACATTGTCAAATGTACACCTTAAAAACAGAAATTGTCAGAACTTGCCTGTAATAATAAGGCAGATGGATCAGGGTTGATTAAAAGCTATGTAGACTTTACCTCATGGCCGGTCCAGTTTCTCTTCTTGAAATGTAGACTACCTGGGAAAAAACAAGTGAGAATCTTTTAACCACTACTACTGTGTGCTCTTTGACTTAGGTCACCAGGGACAGTTTTAACCAGATGACTGGGGTGGGATTGGTTTCTCTTCCACAAAGACTTTGCTTTTTAAGAGACAGAGAGAGGAGTGTGTCTTGCCTCCACCTCTTTATTCTAGATCCATTTGAATGCAGCGACTCCTAATTTAGTGTAGTCTCCGGGTGTAAAAGTTCATATGTTAGAGTTAAGACGGGAAGTACAGCCAGTAATTTTACAGAGCGTTTCATCTATTTCAATTGTTCTATCAAATAACCATTTGTGAGCAAAGAAGGAGAATAGGACAAAATTGAAAAAAAGTGATTATCAGTCAAAAATTGGTAGTCGTGCTGGGACTTGTCTATATCTTTGCCACCATATACAAACCTGAGAATGAATTTGATCCCTACAAAACTTGAAAGAGAAAAAAGCAAGAGAAATCCATATTCTTGGTCTGATGGAGGAGAAAACGAACAAACGATTTTCTGAAGACTTAGAAGAAAAGCATATGCACACATATGCATTATGTTTACAAGACTGGTTCTTTTATGCATACAATTTTTTTGTTTCTTTTTGTTTGTTTGTTTCTTTTTGGGGGTTTTGTTTGTTTGTTTGTTTTTGACCGCGCCGCACAGAATGCAGGATCTTAGTTCCCCAACCTGGGACGGAACCCGCGCCCACGGGACCGCCAGGGAAGTCCCTATGCATATAGTTTTATGACCAGCTTTTCTCACTAAAATATATCGTGTACATTTTTCTATGTTGTTGAATATTCTTCTAGCCTGTTGTCTTAATAACTTTATCATTTTTCTTTTTTTTTTTTTTGCGGTACGCGGGCCTCTCACTGTTGTGGCCTCTCCCGTTGCGGAGCACAGGCTCCGGACGTGCAGGCTCAGCGGCCATGGCTCACGGGCCCAGCCGCTTCGCGGCATGTGGGATTTTCCCTGACCAGGGCACGAACCCGTGTCCCCTGCATCGGCAGGAGGACTCTCAACCACTGCACCACCAGGGAAGCCCTATCATTGTTCTTCATAATGCCATACATCTTAATGGATTTATAGGTATTTTTATTTTTTAACATAATATATAGCTCCTTAATTAACATTCTGGTAGCTATATATTTGCACAAATGCATACTCGTTTCTTTGGAATATATTACTTGTAGAGCAATTGCTACATTTCCTTCATTAATACTTTTTTCAATTTCCAGTGAGCTGTGCATCCATATTAAAATAATTTAGACTTTTCTCCTTTTATTGAAGTAGATTTATGTATAATATTATATGTTACAGGTGTACAATGTAGTGATGCATAATTTTTTAAGATTATACTTCATTTA